>NC_047527.1:146910891-147510891 GCF_012275295.1 Melopsittacus undulatus
CAATCAGTTAAATAAAGAATTTTAGGGGACTGCCCCAGTTTACTTATGCCTGCCCAAGCAAACCTATCTTACAAACCACATAAAGTGACATGTCAGGATAAGCATTTTGAAACTGATGACAGCTCTGACAGTTGCTGTTGCAACAATCCCAGACTATTTTTAGATGAGGTCATTCAACTTGGTACAGAGGCCAAGATAAAAATCAATTGCTATATCTCGTGTTTTACATGTATGCATTTTGTGACTATGACCAATCAGCACTCTTTCTCCACAAAATAAAACCTGTTTCCTTACAAAGCTCTTAGGATTCCATGTTCCAAAGGTAAATATCTTCATTTGGAAAGGCTGTGATAGCTGCTTACATTAGGTACTGTTTACCTAAATTTCACCTCAGTCACAGTCCACAGGTCAAGTGTCTTAATGAGAACCATCTCTTGTCATGCATTGCTTTTTCTCTCCATTAAAATTCCTGATGGAGAAATAATCTGAGCAGTATAGAAGAGCAAAGCATGAAGTAACCAAAGCACAGTTACCATGAAGTATTATGAAAGCTTTTCCCCATCAAAATATTTTGGCTTTGAAATTTCTGCACTTTTGTTCCCTCATGAAAAACAGCCAAAACCAAAACCAAATAAAGAAAATGTAAAGTGTTTTGACCTGTTGTGTTTGCAAGTGGTTTCGAATCCTGTCCCTGCACTAGCAGTGTACCCCAAAGCACTTGCTTAAATGCAAGTGCTTCACTCTAAGTGGCTGAGTAGAGCCATTTAACTCATGAGACTGTTGAAGTGCTTGAAGCTAAACATCCATTTACAGAGAACAGAGTATTCAGTACCTTGTGCCCACTTGAGAGAATGAACAGCAAGAGTATTCAAGGATTATTCTCAGACAGTGTTCTGTTCATTATACCTGCTAGTCTTACATTGGTTAAACTATATGGTAAGATCTGAGTTCCTGTTGTTTTACTTCTCTGGTGGAAAAAAGTCTTTTCCAGTTTATGAGACATTGATGCATTTCACAGACTTGTGAGGCAGCAGTTCAGGAGAACAGATCTGTAGAAATACAGGATCCAGAAAGAAAGGCAAATAAACTCCCTGAAAAAGGGAGGCACTGTGGATGGTGCTCCTCAGGAATAAGCAACAAGAAACAGGATGTGTGTTTATCCTGGATGAGCATGCACAGTAAGCAAGCACCATACCTACTTTATATTGCTTTAGGGAACTATAGAAAAGCCAGGCTGTTTAAGCCTGTACTCCAAAAATATGAGTGCAAGGTGCTTGCCCCAGCAGTTGCTCATGAAAAGTTGCTCCTATAAAACCTTCACCAGATTTAGGGGGCTGTGAAAACTTTGAGTCCTCATGCTGCTTTAAAGAGAGGCTGCAGACTAAGAACTCTGGCTCTCTAATGACAAGGTAGGGCTTGTTAAAGAACAACAGCAGTTCCTCTTCTCCCAATCTCTCCTCCCCCTGAAAATAACAAACCTTTTACCCACCAATCCAGACTTTCTCTTTAGAAACCCAACTGGGCTATCTGCATGCCAGAGGCACTTCAACTATGCCATTCTGTATGTGACAGAGGTAAATGGGTCTGACTCACAGGAAAGCATAGCAGTAGCTAGTTACCCTGAAGTATAACACAGGATTTTGGTGATCGAGTCTAATGTGTGTCAACAGGAGAATCCTGCATATCGAAAAGAGAGGCATGGGATGCCCCACATTACAGGCACCACAGGACTCATGCACATGGCCTCACCACTGGGATAAAATTGATTTTGAGTTCTTCTTAAAGTCTGTCTACATCACCCCACAACCAAATATGCAGACAACTGTACTCAACCCTGTGAGCATGACACACATGCTCAACTAGAAGGTTGATTTAAAATCTGCTCACATACACAAGTGCTTCATAACCCTTATAAAGAATAAGGGTAGCATCTGTTACTGTAACAGATTCTCCCCACCTCATTTTTATTGTGGTAAATTTTAACCATTTTTGAGGCAGCAAACTTAGGTCTACTACAGCCTTTTCTTGATGATCCCTGAATTTCTAGTGTTTTAGAACTTGGCATTACAAAGATAAACTGACATGATTTCAGCAACGACATTCTGGTTTCAGATTTTAACAAGAGGTAATTTTCTGAACAGTAAAATAACTTGGTGAAGTTTAAAACAACACCATCATAGGCAGAGCACGCTCTTCTAGCTGCATTTGACATCTTTGCACCTCACCTGAATTTATCTAGAGGAGGCTGGCAAAAAAACTACGAGTCTGAGTGAACTTGACATACATCATCATTCACAGTAATGTAGGAAAAGGGAAAGCCTAGGATAATTTAAGGCAATTTAAACCAGTGAGGCTTGAGATTACCTGAGGATCTTCTTAATCTACACAGCAGCTCTTTGGATGACATACAGCAAGTAAGATACAAATTGTGGTTTTAATTGAAAGCGGCTTATTTTTTCTGGTCTTTTTTCTTAAAGTACTAAGAGAATGGAGGATGCACTGTCAATGACAGCAATGGGTACAAAGCCAGCATAGGATGGTTGCTGAAATTTTTGCTGTTGAATGGACATTGTTGTGATTGGCTTTTAAACAACATACCAGAAATCAGTTTATTTCACTGTTATCCCAGTCAGTAACACCACTTGTAGTGTAACAGGCAATGACAAGAATAAGCACTGATCCTTGACTTCTGCGTTTCAGTTCAGAGCAGCAGCGAGTCAGTACCATGAGAAAAGTATTGTTGAAAATGCACTGGTTAGAAATTCATAACCATTATTATGTATTAGAGAAAAACAGTATTTCTTTTTTGTTTGTTTGCTTCAAGCATGTTCTCCCCCTTCATCTGACATCAGAATGTGAGCCCACATAGGGGTCCTGACAGCAGGATTAGTGCTTTTTCGTGGAGCCTCAGAGATGATGTGCAGGCCACATATCCACTGCAGGCTGTAGTGTGGCACCTGTAAGGGCTATGTATACAGACCAACTGCAAACACACAGGGATCACTGGAGTCTCATTAATTTTTTTCTCCATTTGTCCATGTAATTCCTTGAGAAAAAAAACCCTGAGCTAACTGGTCAGCTCACATTGCTGCTATTTCACAGAAGTACCATATTTCTATTTTGCATACAGGCACCATGAGTTCATAGAATCATAGAATAGTTAAGGTTGGAAAGGACCTGAAGATCATCCAGTTCCAACCCCCTGACATGGGCAAGGACATCTCCAACCATGCCACCCAAGGCTATGTCCAACCTGGCCTTGAACACTGCCAGGGATGAAGCATAACCCATGAAGGTGCCTCTCACTGGATTGATGTATGTAGGTGGTAAAACTCCTTTGCAAATCTCACTCAGAGTGGTTCAGGCTGAGATGTTCAAAGGAGTGTAGTGACAGATAGATAGGGAGATCTTTGTAGCCCTGAACTCAAGCTCATGCCAGGTACCAACCCACGGATCTAACTCCACTGTCGGCTGGCACTGCACTCCATTGGACCCTGCATGACTAGGTCCATATCTTGTAAGAATTAGTAACAGAAGACAGAAATTGCACTTTTTTCTCCCAGAGCATTTGTGAACCCTCTACAGCACTATGTTTCCCTCAGACAGCTTCCTTTCATACAGCTGCCATCACTGGGAACACAGACAATAGAAAAGAAGGAATGAGACTAGCTCTCCATAACTTTATTATTTCTTCATTTTCCCAGTGAAAAATAGCACAAAACTCAAGTTTAGCTGCAGTGACTCAAGTTTCCTTGAAATGTCATAATTGTTGTTATAAATATGCATTCTTACAAAAGGAAAGTGTAATTATTCTACTAATATGCATGAAAATAGCAGTTGAGAAACGGAAACAATATGGCATTGTTTGACTTGGAATTTACTCCCCAGCCGTTAATAACCTGCCTATGTCTCTGGTGGAACTGTGAGTTTGCTATCCCTGTGCTAGCAACTGTTTCTGAAATGAGAAGCTGGGCCAAAGGGAAAAAAAGAAGCTCAAAGCACACAGACAATCCCCTTAAAGTCCATACTGTGTGTTTAAATTAGGTCCCTAGAGCAGCGAGAAACAAAAAATCTCATGTGTGTCTTGTTGCATTGTTTCAAGTACTTTTTAATTTCTGGAGGAAGCAAATGTTTAGGACATCCTTTTTGAAATTACATTTCTAATTACATTTGCCTTCTATGGTTAAATAAATAATACAAGTGATTAGCAGCAGCCTATTTCCATCATGTTCTCCCAAAACCATATGCATGTGATGGACCAAAAGACTGTCTTACTTTGAAAGAGTTACAAGGTGCCATTGTCCAGGCTCTTCAGTTTATCATAATTCGTAAAAAAACCCACAGCAGCTGAATATTACCTCATGTCTGGGCATCCCTGACAGTCATTTTGATATATATGTTTGGGTACAATTTTCTGAAGTATGTAAGGGACTGAAGAGGGAAGGTTTAGGTTTCAAAACAGGAATATACCAGCTAAAATCTGATTAGACCTACTTTTCTGAAGTTTCATGAAGAATTGAAATTAAGGGTCTTGATTTTTTTTCTTATTAGATTTTAATTTAGGCAAGCAAAGTAAAATCTATTTGACTGGATATAAGGAAGAAGTTCTTTACTGTTAGGGTGGTGAGGCACTGGAATAGGTTGCCCAGGGAAGCTGTGAATGCTCCATCCCTGGTGGTGTTCAAGGCCAGGTTGGACAGAGCCCTGGGTGACATGGTTTAGTGTGAGGTGTCCCTGCCCATGGCAGGGGGGTTGGAACTAGATGATTTTAAGGTCCTTTCCAACCCTAACTATTCTATGATTCTATGATTCTAAGTAAAAATAAAGGCCTACTGACAAGATTATGGAATTGAATTTGCCACACAGAACCTTTCGAAACACGGCTACTTGGTTGTTCCGTCACAAGAAAATTGGCTTTGCTGAACATCCTGAACATCATTAGGTAACTTCAATGCCCCAAATGAAAGTGTAAGACAAAGAATCAAGATACTGTCAGTACCTACTGGCCTTATGGTCTCCTACTGCTATTAACAGAGGCGTTTCACTGGTGTGATCTATAGTACATACACTTAAAAAGGAAGGTGGGTATATGAATGTCTTTAATAGAACTTGAACTTTTGCTCCAAACTTACATCAAATCTATGTGTATTGATTTTATGGTATGAGCTGTCTCCGTAGCACAAGAAAGTCCCATAACCTGTCTGAAAAAAATAGATTTATCACATCAAATAATTAGTTTAGCTTCCCCCTTGCTTTGATTTTCCCTTTACTTTTCTAAAATGACACATTCCAAACACTAATGAAGCACATACATACATTATGTTAGAGGGCTTGGGGAGCTTTTGTTGCAAGCACATGACAGTGCTTCCAATCTCCTGAAGGCTGATATATCAGTCAAATAAATCTTCCAGGTAGGTAATAATAGAGTGCACTCCACAATGTTCCTTTATATGTCATATCATTTTCCTGTACTGCTTATCAATAATTGCATGTTTGCTGGCAAAAGAAGTGCTGCTGTATGGCTAGTTCTTGCTTCATCAGCATGATTCCTAACTAAGAGATAGCAAAACTTTGATTGGGGGTGTTAAGAGGAGGCAAGAGGCAAGCTGTTTGAAACACTCCAGACCTCTGGATAAGGTAAATCCTGTGCACAGACCCATAACGTTGATTATGCATGAACCATGTCCTGACAAAACATTATTTTGATAACTGAAGTTGATCTTAAGTGATGCACAGTTCTGTTTTGACTATTCCCACAGCGGCAGGTAGGGTCAGGTGTGCTATTTACCCATGGGTCAGTCCAGGGAAGGGGCTGTGCATCCAAAAGAGAAGCTTTGCAAGGGAGCTCTGACCCTATAGTACCGGAAAATTAAATATTACCCTATGCTTTAGATTTAGAGAAAGGAATAAAAGAGGACTTGGTTTTCTGTCACAAAGAAAGAAAACCTTAAACTTCACCATTTCCTTGGGAAATGATTTGCTTGCGTGTTCACTTGTTTCTGAGCGTTGATTGGAGGATATGTGTACATCACTCTCTCAAAAAGCAGACAGGGCATGACCTATCTGCCCTTCCAAAAAGACAGGGCATGACCTATCTGCCCTTGCTTGGACAAGTATAACAAATGTATGAAAACAAGAGAAATTGACTGCATTTTCCCAGAGCACACAGTTTTTGTGTTGCATTGGTGCAAAAGAATTAAAGAATTAATGAGTAAAATTATTAGAATTGTAAGATGCAACTGAAAATATACCAGGGAATATGAATAAAACTTCTTCCTAATAGATATGACAGAAATCAGCTGGCTCAGAATTTAATGTTTATAAATATAATGCATTTAACTTTCCAAGTTATGTGTTTTCCACATTGTGATATTGCTTTGTAATTCAGATTTAAATATTTTCAAATAGTCCAATTCTCCCCTTGCTCAAAACAAGGTCAATTAGAACACGCTCTTCAGGACTTTGGTTGAGTTTTGAGTATCTCCAAGGATGGAAGTATCATCCAAGGATGGTTGGCCAGCAGGTCAAGGGAGGGGATTATCCACCTCTACTCCACTCTGGTGAGACCCCCCTTCCAAGTCCTTCATCCAGCTCTGGGGCAACAGCACAAGATGGATGTGGAGCTGTTGGAGGGAGTCCAGAGGAGGCCATGGAGATGCTGCAAGGGCTGGAGCAGCTCTGCTCTGGAGCCAGGCTGAGAGAGCTGGGCTGGGTCAGCCTGGAGAAGAGAAGGCTCCTTATGGGGTGACCTTAGAGCAGCTCCAGTGCCTAAAGGGGCAACAAGAAAACTGGAGAGGGGCTTTTTACAAGAGCATGTAGTAACAGGACAAGGGAGAATGGCTTTAACCTGACAGAGGGGAGACTGAGGTTAGACATTAGGATGGAATTCTTCCCTGTGAGGGTGCTAAGGGGATGGCACAGGGTGCCCAGAGAAGCTGTGGCTGCCCAGTCACAAGGCCAGATTTAGTGGGGCTTGGAGCAAGCTGCTCTAGTGGAAGGTGTCCCCGCCTGTGGCAAGGGGTTGGAACTGGACGAGCCTTAAGGTCCCTTCAATCCAAACCAGCCTGTGACTCTGTGATGAAGATGATGCCACAACCACTCTGGCAAACCTATGCCAACGTCTGAATTGTGCTTGTGAATATTAGTCTGAAAATTAATGAAAATAGAAAAAGAAAATGAAAATTATTCTTTCATTTTCAGTGTCTCAACTGAGCAAAATGAAACACAATACAACTATATTTTAACAGCTCTTTTTCTATTTAAAATAATTTCAGATGCTGTTAGTAACCAGAAAGAAACAAAACTATTTTCTTGTCTTCCTTTAGTGTATGAAATGAAAATTTGCATTTAAATATTGTAAATTTGGCACTAGTCCTTCCTCAGCAACCCCCTGCAAAAAACTGACCTTGCTGGCAGAAGCATATGATAGAAGTATCAGAATCTTTCCGCTGATTTCAGTGGGCTTTAATGCTAAACCAGATCTCAGATCTTTTAAGCAGACAAGAATTTGTGTCGCTAACACTTGGACTGGGAGTAGGCAATTATGAGAAAACAGTTTTAATATTTAAATTAGTCAAATGCTTAATTATGAAAGGGCTGAAAGAAGAATGCTCAGCTTCATTGCACTTCAATGGCTTGTAAATTCGCAAGTAGCTGTAAATTAACTCCTGGATTTCTTTAGGTTAATCAAATCAGATTTAATGATGTCTTTGAAATCCACAGATTAAAGGTATAAAAGTGTGCATCTCTGCATGGGGAACAAACACAGTAATAGTTGTTAATTTCTCTTTTGTTCTCTTTTCTTTGCTCATAGACCTGCAAAAAAAGAAGTGAAGTAATTCTGGGAAGCATGTATTCTAGCGATGATAAGACCTCATTTTCACAAAAGAATTCCTGATAAGGTCGTCACTGCTTTTCTCTGACCATTTATTACAAAGGTCTCAAATTTTCCTCTTCACTTCCCTTTTTGTAGACTTGCCATCACTGATCATAACCCACTGCCTAGCACGCAAAACATAGAAGCTGTAATTTCTGTTCATTTGTCTATAAAATTTTGCATGCAGGGAACATTGTAAGGCATCAGTAAATGCATTTGTTAAACATCAGGATTTCATCTTGTGGTGTGGGAAAAAACAGGGATTTTTAAAACATATTCATTCCTAAAGATCTGTTTGAAAGATAACAGGGAGACAAATGGCATGACTGGAGTAACAGGATTGGTAAATATCCTGCGTATAGTCTGAAAACAACAGTGTTTTAGGAATGGCACCTGAAGGAGTGAAACCATATGTCAAACATTAAAGTGTGCGTTTTCTATTGTTTATCAAAACAAATGTGAAAGAGTATGAGGTAACAGGAAAACCCAGTGCAGATTTAAGGCATGAATTCAAGCGTTGCCCTGAGGGTCATACGCAGTTAAGTCAGTCTCAAGTACCTGGCAAGAACGGCTTAGGAACTAATGTCCAGTGGATACAATGCCTGCCACTTCCTCCCTTTCCATGTTCCCTGCTTCATAAAGCACTTTGTTTTCATATGTTAACCAAGAGGGAAAACCACCTCAAGCAAATGAAGTTTGCCTTTTTTATTTGTGGACAGAACTATTGCTAATCTAGTTATCAACTGATATTTTCTTCTGTGGCAGTGCTTCCTAGTAATAATTAAAGTTTGGGAACAGATTTCCATGCAAACTTGGTTGTATTTGAACATCTTTCTTATCCACCAAAAGAAGACTTCACGTTGACTGAAGTCCAGGTTCTGTGAAAAGCAAGACATTCCATAATCTTCCCCTAAACTTCTATAGTGTTTCATTCATGTGAAAACCAGTTTTACTACGAGCAGGAAGCAACCATTTTTCTGTGGGAGGAAGGAAAGACCTTTGTGTCAAAAAAAAGCCCCAAAATGTCTAACTCTTTACAGATAAAAGCAGCTTTTCACTGGGGAAAAAACTGCAAAAATGATGTGTTAATACTGTCTGTGACTGCTTCCCCCTCAAAAGGCAGAGCTAATGCCTGCCTTGGTGTGTCAGAAAGCCCTGGAACGCCAGATGAAGCTCTGAAGAGTCTAAGCAAGCAGAATAATTCTAGCACTTCAGTTAGTCTAAATTTAGTGTTCCAACACGCCAAATGTAGAGCATTTCTTTGTGGTTGGAAAGCGTGTTCTTTCTAGCATATGCTCCTGGCCTGAATATTCCACAGAGAAATGGTGATAGTATGGTTTAGATTGGAAGGGACCTTAAAGCTCATCCAGTTCCAGCCCACTGCCATGGGCAGGGACATCCACCACTAGAGCAGGTTGCTCCAAGTCCCATCCAATTTGGTCTTGAACATCCATGAAGAGTAAAGGCTGAAATTAAGCCCACCTCTTTTACAAGCTGTTAACAGGCTTCCTTTCCTCTCTCACTGTAGGCAAATTTTAGCCTTTAATGTGCTCCAGAGAAAAGCTATCAAAGTTATAAACGAGTTGATCTGCTGTGTACAAATGTTACAGGATGGTATGATCCCAGACTTGGACAGGCTGGCTTAACAGGGACATTCAGGGTCTCAGTATTCATTACTTGGCACTAGGTATAATCAATCACCCATACCGGAAGGTTACCAGGCCATTCACATGCTCTTCACACCAGTGACACAGATCTAGTCTCACTGTTCTGATTCTCAAAATGCAAGCAGGAGGAATAAAGCCTGCAGTGACTACCCTCAGCTGGGATTTAGCCATATGCACAAAACAAATAAACCTGTTTGGTTTAAGTGTAAAAAAAATCACAAAATGAAAAAAAAAAGGAAACAACCCACCCTTCAAGCCAGCTCTCATTCTTATTCCTAGCCGTAAGTAAGGGTTTGCCAGGTGCTCCCTAGGTAGCCTTTCATCTGCTTTGTAGCTGCATGTCCTAGAGCAGAAGCATGCATGCTCACTGTTCAGCAGCTCTTCATGTATTGCAGTCCTGTAACTGCTCAGACAAGACACACCTCTAATCATATCTTGGCTGCACAGGTGGTTTCTCTGTAGTAACATGAGATAAATTTATCACTGACTAAAAGGATATTTTCTGTGGGCTTGAATCACAGCAAAGAAATCACCTCCTGCCTGACTTCTGACCAGCAAACTCTGGTCGTGGGTTCTGTGGTGTTCAAGGAAAGACAGCCCAGAGCAACAAATATTTCCCTCTCTCTCACTTTTGCTTTATCATGTTTAAAAAGAGATGAATTGGGAAAACATTTGTGTAGACTGTGCAGGAATATTAAGCAGCCTGTGCCTCTTAGCAGCTTTCTTAATCATGCTTGGTTTACTGTCATGCACCATTCTGGTGGAGAGAGACCATTTCACAGCACAGTAATACAGCATCTGTATTTTTCATTGTCAGCAAGAGGGTCTGAGCTGGTTTCTTTACCTCCCTTTCTCCCTTCAGTTTTTGCAGCTCTGGTTATAACAGAATAAGCAAAATGTACATTACCAGTCAGAAGAGAAGGAAAGCCATGGGACGTACAGAATACTGCTTGGGTTGTGCCCAATCCATTACTATGGGCTGTTCGCCATTTTCCAGCCACAGGAGTGTTTTCATGGCTTCTTAAAAACACAACATAATTCAGATTGAAAGGGACTTTGGGAGCTAATCTGCTCAACAAGAGGCTACACTTAAATAAACAGACTGCTAAGAGCTTTATCCATTTGGATTGTGAAAGCCATTGCTGGCACCACCAATTTTCCTAGTGCAAATCCCTGCCTCTCATGCAGCCCAAATTCTTTTGTTACCTCAACTACCTATAGGAAATTACCTAGAGTTTATATAAATCTCTTCTGTTCTCAATTTCTTTGCTAAACTGAAGATTCACACTGTGGGAAGAAAGGATGTTTTTATGGTAAAGTAAATGGGTTATGAGAAAGTCTTCCAAGCTGTGCTGCAGTAATTGTCAGAGTAAGCCCCTTCCCCTCTCTGTACAACATCCCTCTGGTATAGCAGGGTGGATGTGATGTGCTCTGTGTTCTCAAACACTGCAATGAACAGCAGTCATATGAGAGATTATCTGCTTTTTTATCTTTACTTGGAAGGGCTGATCAAGTCTCCAGCTCCAGTAATGAAACAACTATTGCCAACCTTTTCACTGAGCTTTTTGCGATCTGAGACAAGATCTGAGCCTATTAGGGATCTGAGACAAGAGTGTCACAGAGAAAATACTGGCTGCCAATGTGGTTCTTCCAGAAGTGTCAAACAGGCTTACACTCAAGTTTTTTTTCCAGGAATTAATTATACCTGTCTAGGTACTTGCATAGGATCAGATACACCAGTGTCTGAGATGGGCTGCTGTGTCCGACCGAAACAGCAAACAAATAAAAAGGTTATAAACTGGACACCGTGCAAAGATTGTTGCCAATAAACAGTATGACTTGTTGGCTGTACTGTGTATACAGGCTGTGAAAACACACAGTAATCCATGGCTGTGTACTGTCAGGGAGATGCAGGCTTTTCTGCCTCTGAGTTTTGCAACAGCGACACCTGAGATGCAACCCTTGCACTCAGCTGAACCTGCCAAACATCCTTCCACAACCTCCAGCCAGCCCTGCCCTCGCCTTGCTGGCTCAGAAGGTTAGTGTGTCACCGAATGCATTGCTGAAACCAATAAATGTTGTTTCTCCTAAACAGCATGAGCCAGATGTGAACTATTAGACAGCATTTGAGATTCAGATTCAAAAAGCTTTTGAGCTTCTTTTCATGCTGAAGGCAGAAATTGAAGATATTAATTGCACTGCTTATAGCTTCAGCCTCTTCATCTGAATGAGATGCTTTGTGATTTCCATAAACCCCAGGAGTATGATGCTTGAAGCTGAAATATATTTCCTGACAGATTGACAAATAGGGCAGGTTTTTTCTCTTATTATAGCTATTGGAATTGAAAACACTACCACATAGAGATGCCAATAAAGACTCTTTTTATACATAAGGGTATTGTTTCCAGAAATGCTTTGAAAGATTTTCTCCATTAATATTCCTCCTTTTTGTCCCACACAGGGAAGGTATTTTTTTAACTGATTATATATTGCATATAACCCAGTGTAAGTCTTGAAACCTCTGAGGATAGTTTGTATAATGAAAAAGGCTTCATTTTAGCATTGTTCAATACTGAGATAAATCAAAAGTAATTTTACTACAGTCATGGTGCCTGATGGGTGCAAGAGAGACCAGAATTGCAGCCAGGTGTTTTTTCAAAGAAGTATTCTGGGAGATACTGACATTAGTGTATTTTGGTTGTACACAAATGATTAATGGTAGAATCATATGCCATCTGTTCATGCTAATTATGTGAAATGTTTGTAATAAAACCCAAAACTCGGCGTGTTTGTTAAACTCCTGAAATTCAGGCCGTTACTGTGGAAGATTTATTAAGGCCTATGAATTGTATACCAGAAATCGGGATCTTGCCGTGAAAGAATCTGGAACAAGATGACGCATTGTTTGCTGAATCAAAGGAGTTTTGTGAGTGATATTCTTGGGTTTATGAGCTAAGTTTGTTTTGGGGCTCTGAGAATGAGTGAAACTCAACCCAAAATTCATGTGAGAGAAAACAAGGGTGAACTTTTGCAGAAGAGAAACAAAAGAGCATCCAGGGAAGTCTCTTGATGGCTGAGTGGTTCTACTCAAAGCAGGGTATGAATGGGTATGCGGTGCATAGGTGTGTGAAAGAGTGTGTCAGAACAAAAGATGAAAGCTGTCAGCTGTCCCTTACCCTTTTCCTGAAACATAATCTGACCGTGAATCTCTCTTCCCAGAGGTGCAGCCCTTTTCTCCTATTATTGCAATGCAGAAAGCCTGTCAGTGTCTCTTAGCCAGCAGGAGAAAAGGTTCCCAGCACAGTCACTGCACCAAGCAAGAAAAAGCTCCCTAAATAAGAGTGCAAAATTGTCAGGAAGAGGACATAACATCTGAATTCTGAGCAACACCCTGTTGATTTAAATTAGATTGGTGTCCTTTTCTGAGCAATGTGAAGGATACATAGGTGGTGAAGGATTATCCTTGGTGTTGTTAGCCTCCTCCTGAGGGGATGAGTAAAGGACCTTGCATGCAATGTAACGTCATCTCTACTGTGTCTTTTTGCTGCAATGGACTGGGTTAAATCCCAGCAACAAAAAAGGAATAGATGGAAACACAAAATACATGGCTTGTATTGTGCTCAGCTGTGTGTGGGTGCAAGGGAAAGCAAGTATTATTGCCATTTGTGAGATCTAACAGACATGATCGAGTGATCTGCATTTAGCGATTTCATTCTATTATTGGAAAGGGAATGCAAATCCTGCCACTTCCATCAGCTAACGAAGAAAAGCACTTTGGAGCAGCACCAACCCAATGAATAAGAGGTACCATATACTGAGGATCAGAAGACCAGGTTCGATTCACAGCTCAGTGTTATCTGCCTTTTAGTCTTTTCCATCTTCACAGTGCAGATGATAATGCTTAACTGCCAACAGAAAATATTTTGTGATCTATAGCTGAAAAGCACTATATAAGTCTAAATATTATTTCAGTATCTTCTTCCCACCCACTCAGTAAGTAAAATATGTGAGAGCTATGGGAAGTGATGTGATAATTATTATACAGAGGCTGAGCTTTGAAGTTGAAAGCATGTTATAGCTCATTATATATAATAACTCTCAGACACTATGCCAATGAGCTTGGTATAAAAACTCAATAGAACAGATACTTAGCAGGCTAAAATGGCCACGGATAGTGCAGCATAGATGCAGTTTCCTTGAAAGAGCAACATGCATAAGCATTGTGAGCTACTTTGGGTGCAAAGCTTCACAGCATACTTCAAGCTCTGATTACAGTGCAATAAAAGGATGCTCCATACTCCAGAACTCTGGGCAACTGAACACATTCCACATCTGGGGAAGTTACAGAGAAAATATGGTGCATACGGATGCTGGGTCCCCTCACTGCTGCATTACCAGGAGGGCAAACAGTTAAACAACACTTGCTTTTTTTTTTTAGGCTTTAAAACCAGCTTCTAATTTTCTATTTTTTAAGGACGCTTTATAATGCAATTAGAGAGCTGCTGGAGGCACTAATTGGATCATAAAGTGCCTTCTTCATGTTCCAGCCGAGGAGAGAGGAAAAAAGGATCACTTCACGTCCTCTTTGCACCTGCTAAGATGTTTGTGAGACACCTTACAATTAAATTATAAGCACCTAGAGGAGACTTTAAATTACATACCATAGAGCTAGAACCTTGGGTCAGACAACAGAATCCACAAACTCAAAGCTTACAAAAGTCTCATATCTACCTTCTGGTGCTTTTCTCTACCTCCTGGGGTGGAAAAAGACCTTTGTTTTTCTAGTGCCTGGAGTGCTTAATATTCTCTCTCTAAACGATGGTTTCCTATATGCTAGGCTAACTGCGATTTCTTGCTGAGCATACAATATGTCTTTTCAATCCTCTGGCCCAGGAAGGAGCCTGACAGCAGGCATAGCATGGATGGTTCTTATAATCATGCCTGGGTACTCATCTCTGAAATGGAACTGCCCAGTGGATGTGAGGAGGTGCAGACTGTGGAGCTTTTATCCTCCATGGAGGCTGGTATGGGGAAATGAAACAATTATGGTGCTACATCTGGAAATTGTATGAGAACGTTGGAGGTCGCAGTAACCCTGAAGCAGCGTGAGGGAGAGGAGAGCCAAGGACACAGGCAAGTAACATTTTAGGAGATTGCTGTGCCATGCTGTCATGTATTTTGTCTACCATACTGCAGGTGTCAGTCCCCTTCTCATGCTTCACAGTCTGCACACAGATGGGATAGCGGTGGAAGAATGCGAAAGGGACTGACAAGTCTGGCAAAGAGGCTCTTGGCTGTTCATGTTTCTAACTGCTGTATCAAATATGGATTTACATTTTATAGTTGTCTTTGGCAAAGGGTATCCAGAGACCTCTGAAATCACTGTACTACATTCGATTTTCAGTAGCAAGGTTGTAAATCAAAGTACAGAAAAAACTGGAGGCTGGATCTCTAATCTCAGTATACAAATACACATAAACTCAGCCAACCAAGTAACATCCTATGCCTAACAGCCCAAACACCTAGAGAACAATGTATCACCTACCATCAAGTCAATCTGGTAGAGGTACAGTAAATTTACAGCCATAAATTAATGCCTGCTCCAACATACAGAACTGAACTGGAACTTTCCGGTATCTTGAACTGTTTGGGTATTTCTCCATACACCGGGTTCCTGACTAGAATGTAGCGCTGACTTTTATTCATAGAAACATTTAGAATACAGACAACTAAATACATATATAAATCAGAGCCCTGTTGAAATCAATCATGTTTAGGCTCCTAAATATATATATGTGAACCCATACCTTAGACATCCGCTTTCTATTCAGGTAACTCCTGGACTTCTCCATGAAGACCATCAACAGATTTTTGTTTCTCATGTGATTCCTGTGGCATGAAATTCTGTAAGGAATGAGCATACAGCCCTCAATGTTAAGAGGCAAGAATGATGGTTCTGTGGGCTGGATTTTGAACATGTGTAAAGTGGGTGAAAACTTCTATCTGCAGTCCTGCCCAGTGACATACTTTGACATTTTATTGGCTTGGTGGCTTTTCTTCAAACTCATAAGACATCACAGTTGGTTTTATTCTTTCAGTTTTCAACACACATTTTCCTCTCTCCTTATTAAGTAATATAAATATACTTTGCATAGTTTGATTTTACGTATATAATGTTCTGTGAAATTATGTCCACATATTGTTTAACCTGGATCATCCTATTTCCCACATCCTGTGTATTTTTTAAATATACCTATTTAATTATGGTTTCTCTATGATTACTGCTCTGCTACTTATATCAATTTACAATACATCACTTATTCTCTTTCTCTATGGAGTGTTTTAACAAGAAACAGTAAGCCTTAATGACAATATATAGTACCACTTACTCTATTAAAGGCAGGCTGCATGCTCTACTCTACCCATTCTCATATGAGAAGCTGTCTGTTAATTCACTTTGGTACTTTTCTCCATTTTTATTGGGGAAAACACTACACCACATATCCAGCTCCTGTTGTCAGGCTCATTATACAGACAAACACAGAAGTACAAGAATGGTGGCCACTTCAAAATACACCTAACTCAGAAAAGCAGGTACCAAATGAGTCCTTTCCTGAAGTAGTAGCTGAAAGAACAGCTGAAGTCCACAAGCCAGTATGTTCCAGTCTCCACTATGGAAAACCTTTGGCTGCAGCTTAAACCTTTAAAATGATAGTAAGTTTGTTATTGCTTCTTTCCTATTCTTAGCTGTGATTCCTACTAAAATGACCCCCAAAGTTGAAAGCGCTTAGGCTGATACTATTCTGATACTGCTGTTTATCACAATTTAAATCAATGTAAGCTCTCTGGGGCACAAACTGTTTTATAGTTCTCTGCAGCCATTTCATTGAATGTGGTGGGAATTGAAGGATGAGGATCCTAACAGCTACTACCAAAAATTGTCCTCGTAAGCATTCCAGCAAGAATGAATCCTTAGTAGCAGTTTCCAAAGCAATCAGAAGGAAGAAAGTGTTGCCTTTCAAAATCCTGATCCATTTTCATACCTTATTTCTATGCTACTGCTTACACAATAAAGATTTTTAGCTTCCACATTCAAGAGATTGCAAATGACCTGTGAAATAAAATGAAGGAAATAATAGAATGTGATACATGACAATATCTATTTAATTTCTCTAGGATGCTGTAATGATGAAAATAATAGGTATTGGGGAATTGTAATCAGCAGGGTATTCAAATAACCCTGGAGCGCTGTTGGGAGTAATTTTTGTTTAATACTGTTTTTAAAGTTTTCGTAAAGCGTTTACAGGAGAAATATTTCAGTGAAATTTTTTCTTTGCCCACCCACATCTTTCAATTTGTCAGTCAAAACACGTAAAAGCCAGGAAGTTAAGGAAGAAAATACAGGCTGTGTTTTCACTGCATTTTTGTATCAGCTTTAGCGAACAAAAAAGACCCTAAAAACCAAACCAAACCCAACCAACAAACCAAGAAATGAGTGTTAAGAGTCAAAGATGGAATGGTTGACATTTAATACAACTAACATTTGCTTATAGGAAGAGAAAGGGAATAAGGTGAAACGTGAGAATGTTAATGTCTCTAATTCTCTAAAATATGCACTGTGACTGGGTAGGAGGAAGAAATGCACCAGCAGAATGTACTCATGACTACAATAACCTCTGATACTGAGTCAGACATGAAGACATGTGTTTCAGTCCTGACATTCAGTACTAATGATCATACACACCCAGCCATTAACATTTCTCACTGGAAATCATCAACCATCTCACCTATCATTAACCAGGTCTGTCTAAAACAGAGAAGTTTATGCATAGCTGCTTTGCTATGTTATAAAATGAAGGCAGAGAAGGCTGCAGCATGACCAGGAGATATCAGGAGAATGCACTACTAGGTGCCAGGAGAGCATCCTAACCTTTTGGTTTAGATCACATACACTCTACCCACATTTAATTACATCAGCAAAACCAAGAAAAACTGACACAGAACAATCACTGCTTCACCCTCTGGCTGCTGATGGGATTGTTTATAGGGAAATGTTTTCTTTCTGCTTTGTGATTTTTTTTTCCCCATAAGACTGACAACCATCTGAATGGTTTGTCCTTTCCTGGAGCTGGAAGGAGTCTCTCTGGTGGACAAAGGCATTCCTTGTCACTCTATAAATTGCAACTATTGTTTAGCTGAAGTCTATTACTTTGATTTTGATTCATAGAGGGCAGGCAAGAGACTGATGATTGAAGGAGCTAGACATGATTAGAGAAAAAATCAATAAATGTATAAACAAAAAGAGGTTTTCAGGCATTAATCAGGTGATTTATTGCACATTTTGTGCCTCCTTTTGCATTAAAGATGTTAATGTAGTTCTATGCAACTGATCTGACTACACTTTGTGTTGTCTTCTGGAATGCCTTCTACAAGAGCAGAAGAATAAGTATCACAGAATCACAGAATGGTTTGTGTTGAAAGGGACCTTAAAGCTCATCCAGTTCCAACCCTCTGCCATGGGCCTGGACACCTTCCACTAGAGCAGCTTGCTCCAAGCCCCGTCCAACCTGGCCTTGAACAGTGCCAGGGATGGGGCAGCCACAGTTCCTCTCAGCAACCTGTGTCTTTCAGGCACTGGAAGCTGCGCTAAGGTCTCCCCTTAAGGAGCTTTCTCTTCTCCAGGCTGAACCAGCCCTGCCCTCTCAGCCTGGCTCCAGAGCAGAGCTGCTCCAGCCCTTGGATTACCTTGTGTAAACAAATATCTTGTGGAACATACGAATTGAAATAATATTGCAGAAAAAACAAAGGAAGAATAGAAGAATTTGACCACAGGAGGGGAATACAATTGGATCCAAAAGCTCTTTGAACAACATGAGAAATCTTCCTTTTACATCTGATCCATATTGTTGCCTATGATACTTCATCTATTTGCCAGGCCTGGGTGGGTTCTTTCTGTCATACTTCATACAATATTCTTATTGATTCACTTTGTCTTCTTTCTCTGTGTTTGGGGCCCAGAGAAGGGACTTGAGCATCTGGCAGTATTACATCAGGGTTATCATTAGATATGACTGGTAACAGTTGTCTTTAGAAAGTCCCAGAGGCTGAGCATACAGCTGGAAAAAGACAATGCAAGCAGTCCAGTTCTCTGGGATCTTCTGCATTGTCCATCATCTGCTATGAAATTTTTCAAAGCATCAAAAAACTGAGCATCAATCATTGCTGAAAATTCAAACAAAGCCTCAAAAGGTAAAATCTACTCCAGATAACGATTTTTACTCCAATGAAAATGAGGAAAACTTTGTGTAAACTGTACACAAACAAATATGATTCTGCTGAGCTGTAATGGAGAATGGAACTGCCTTAGCCACCCAAAAATTCAGCTGGTAAAATGGATTCCTGACTGTACCACACTCAGGCACACATACCCGGTCAGTAGTATGGTGCTAAGAATAAAGAAGGTCTCTCTGTTCAGCCACTGCTCCTTCGCATCTTCTTGCACTTTTTTAATTCAGGGGTTCAAGACAGCTGCACTGCCAGATCAATAAAAATCTATGTGATTTTAATGGTCTTCCCCAGACCTGCTACTTTATACTAACAACAAGGACACCTGAAAAGAGCCAAAGAAACCAAGTTGATTCCCTGCAGATTGACTTCACAGGTTACCTTTCACTGAAGTCTGAATACGGATGGTGCTTCAAGCAAAACACGAGTCGTGGAAAAGAGTAGGCTTCCATTGACTTCTGCTTGAGTAAGAAGTTATGTTAATGAAACTTTTCTTTTAAGCAAAAGGCAAATTTTTCCAATTAAAAATTAATTAATGAGTTAATAGGTTATATGGAACATCCAGAAAACCAAACAATAATGGCCTTTAAGTTCAGTTTAATTCATTCAATTTTCTGTTTCAATTAGAATCCATTAGGAAAGTAATTGTCAGTATTCATTGGCAGAATCTCTGTAAAGGCTCCCAGGTTGTTTGGCTCACACCACCACTCAGCTGACTACAGCAGAGTTTCACCAGCACCACATCCACATATCTAAGTGAAAACTCAAACATGAGGCCTATAAAGCTCTTTCACAGTGTAGGATGCTGGGCTGCATCAAAATGAGCGTGACCAGCAGGTCAAGGTAGAGGATTCTTCCCCTCTGTTCTGCTCTGGTGAGACCCCCTTGTAGTCCTGCATCCAGCTCTGGAGCAACAATAAAAGAGGGATGTAGAGCTGTTGGAGTGAGTCCAGAGGAGGCCAAGGAGATGATGTGAGGGCTGGAACAGCTCTGCTCTGGAGCCAGGATGAGAGAGCTGGGCTGGGTCAGCCTGGAGAAGAGAAGGCTCCTTAAAGGGAGACCTTAGAGCAGCTCCAGTGCCTGAAGGGGCTACAGGAAACCTGGAGAGGGACTTTTTACAAGAGCATGTAGTAATAGGACAAGGGGGAATGGCTTTAACCTGACAGAGGGGACATTGAGATTAGACATTAGGAAGGAATTCTTCCCTGTGAGGGTGGTGAGACACCGGCACAGGATGCCCAGAGAAGCTGTGGCTGCCTCATCCCTGGCAGTGTTCAAGGTCAGGCTAGATGGGGCTTGGAGCAAGCTGCTCTACTGGAAGGTGTCCCTGCCCACAGCAGAGGCTTGGAACTGGATGAGCTTTAAGGTCCCTTCCAACTCAAACCATTCTGTGATTCTATGATTCCATGAATATAGCTACGCTGAGTTTGGTTCCCAAAACTGGTAAGAGAAGCAAACACAGGTAAGACTTAAGATCCTTCAGCAGGCTGTGATATTATTCTCCCATTTCGAGAATTTGCCATTTAACTTTTCCAGTTAACATATGGAGAAAAATACAGTGGCATGAATTTGATTCTAATTAAATACTGAGTGTTTCAGCCTGAGCCCAAGGAAGCCCCGGACTCTCTGGCAACATAATAAATCTCATGTTAAAATTGCCTGCCTGGTTATGCAAATTGTTCTAGGAACAAACTGTTCCCTATTTTGTGAAAAATCAAGCTGACCTCCTTTCTTCAGCTGAACTGCACTATGATGAGAGTAAGTTAATTCTGGCTTATCTAAAAGTGGATGAACATGAAGGTTTCAGTTTTCATTTGGCATTTATGTCGGTTTGTTTGCTAGTGAAATGCAAAGGAGAAAGAACAAAGCTTGATTTTTTTGTGTGCCTGATTAGGGGCTTCAGAAATCACAACAAAATTATGAAACTGCACCACCAAAACAAAGTAAACCTGTAATGAAGTGGTGGTAAGAGAAGATTGGTAAGAGAAGATAGGTAGTGCCTTTACAGATGTTCATTCTCAAAATGTTTGCAAGTTTGACTACGGATTGTCATAATACCTTGCAAGATGCAATAGAGACACATGATTACTGACATACTTGACACAGAGAATTGATTTGTTTGAGCTAAGAAAAGAAGGGATTTCAGCTTTTCAATATTTCAGGAAAGATTTCATTTCATTATGGATTAAAGTGGGGTTTTTTAATTGAGTGAATAGAAGCATGTCAAGAAAAATACTGCCTCTATCACTGAATTTTTAAATTAATTACGTTTGAATGGAAATGACAGTGGTTTTGCTTTTGTGACAATGTTCATCATTATCAATGATGTCAGACTTCTTAAAACATACATTCTTTCAAACCTTAGGTGGACACAATCCTTCAAGATGCAAACCAAAGTATGCATTACCTTACAGGCTAGGTATTACCAAGCGATAATTGCACTCAAGGCTAAGTGTGAGTAACACCTGAATTTTTCCATTTACTCATGATGAATCACTGCTCATTAGAATAATGGATAAATATAAAACAGTTTAAATATACTGAACTACCTGCACCAGCAAAAATGTTTATGCTGTAGATGTATCTACACAGAGATGCCTACTATTGCTCACAATGACTACAAAGCAACAATATTTTTGGACAAGATGTTCTGGGGACAGGCCGAATGTCAGGTCGGTGGAGATCTGCTGCACGTGGACAGTCTCTAATCATTTATATTTTCCTGTGGGTTGAAACACTAAGAAAAAAGTAAAAACCTGGAACATCCACCACAGCACTAATCCAGACCTTGACAGCAAAACCAATTTATTGTACACTGACAGGGTAAGCTACTGCCTTGAAACTCACGTTCTATAGTGATGGGAAGGTGCAGAAGAGGTAAGAGGTTTATTTTGAATGTTTTAGTGTATATGCTAATGCTTTACTCTTTGTTCTTACCCACCAGTAAAATTCACTATGATAGTCCCTACGTCCAGGACCACAATTTTAATATTTATATCCTTTCAAATGGAATAGAGAGTGTTGACTGGCTTCTATATCAGTCAAAGCCACACCAACATTGAGTTGCAGAGATATGAAGATACAGGGCATCCCCAAAACATAGAGGCACATCTGACTCTCAGGTTTGACTCCTTTCAGAAAAAAATGTATTACTGAACAAACCACACCTCAGAATCTGTCTACTGCAGCCTGAGGGGAACTCTAGAAGGAAACCAAAAGTTTGTTTAATAGCATGCTGAAATATTCCTGTGTGAATGGCTCTGTTCTTAGTGATTCCAGCTAATAGAAAAGCATGCTGTGACAGAAAAAACAGCTCAAGACACTAAAATTTTAGGCCAAGTAGTTTCAGTGGAAGGAGTCTTAGCCTAAGAGTTTACTTCCAGTCTTCATGAAGGCAAGAGTTAACTTGGCTACACCTATTTGACTGTACAGCTTAATATCAAGGAATTCAGCACCTGGCAGAACTGGTTCTCATCTTACAACCTAACATCTGAAGGTCAGTGCTGGGAACCTGCTACCAACAGCTAACATTATTTTATTGATGACTGCCAAATTCAAGCTGCAATAGATCACCTTTCTCACTAGTCTTTTCTATTCACTTACACACATTTCTGCATAGCATTGTATTAAATAGTATCTTGAGATGAAGTCTTTCTTGAGTGAGATTTCTTTTTCCAAGGTTTTTTATTTTTGAATATGCATTGACTTCCCACTTTATTTTCAAACTTGACATCAGGTGCTTGAATCATGTGCCATTATATAGCAGGTTAATCCATCTCTTTGACTTGATGCATGGAGATTTAATAGATAAAGAGGTGAAGAATAAACAATGAGTGAGATGAAAAAGAAGATAGGATTGTGGAAGATATTCCTACCTCAAGTAAGACAAGGATGTAAAAGGTATATCCATAGTGTAGAATCTTCTTTTTCTGTTTTTTTTTAAAGAAAGATTGATGAATAAAATAAATCTTATAAGCACAAGGAAGAAACAAACACTGAGGATGAGAGTAACTGAGGTAATTTCTAGAGCTACATAGTGACAGACTAAAGCTAAAATGAAGAGTTAGTAAGATATTCATCCTTGTAGTCCTCTCCCTTCAAAAAAAACCACATTTTTTTAGAGGACTGCTCAAAAAGTATATATAATACACCATATTTCAGGCTTGGGCAACTGATCTTCCATCTCTGATTGTCCTAGGTTGTTGTCACAAAGAGCCATGGTCATCAGTGAGAAGTGAGAAGTGAGAAAAAATAAAAGCCTTTTCTACAAAGCATCTTGCCAATCTCAGATAGCTGCCAGTGATAAAGAGACAGGGAATCTGTTAAACCACATCAGGCTTTCTGTTCTGTTACTAGCTGAAGCTTTGCCTTTACATTTCCCATATCTATTGATGGAGCTAAGAGTGGAATAAAGGCATTAAATCCATCAGGGAGAAAGAAAGAAAAACCCAAAAACCTACACCTAAAACCCCATCTGCAAAAAGATGGGTGGATAGCAGAGATCTATGAATAATTTAAAAAGCACCTGTCTCCCTTCATATTGGCAACTTTGAACTGCTCTTGCCTTGCAGATGTATTCCAATTGTGTGAGCAAAAAGAAGTATCTCAAAACTCTCAGAAACCTTAAAAGTTCATTACATTCCTCCAAGATGCTTCAAGGAAAACTTTACTGTTATACGAAGGTGATGCAACTTACATTGCATACATTTACTGGTGACAGAAGGGTCACATCACTGGGGGAAGTCAAACCTTCAATTAGGCAGAGAATCTTTAACACCAAATTACAATTTAAATTCAAGGTTAGGTCCTAGCTCAGCCACAGGTAGCTGGGGTTCAGGCAGAAAGCCTGGAATAAGATCTACGGCCTGTGTTATGCAGGAGGTTGAGTGAGATGATCATAATGATCTGTACTGGCTTACAAATGAAAGTAAGAATAAAAGTTCAGAATATACGAAAAGGACATATCTTGCTATCAAGAGCAAACACTGTGATCTTAGTCTAAAGCATTTCTTAGGTGCCGGGGATTATGCCTGTTTCAGTTGGACTGAAATAATATCCCAAGCCCAAATTGTAAAAATAACTCTATTATGCATGGATGTTGATGAGACAGTTGTGATAAAGTACTGGTAATAGTATTCAGTGTGAAAGTCTGCTTTTCCATAGAATCATTCTCTGTAATGTGTTGATTTTCACCTGCATATCTGTTATAGGAAATCAGCCAGGCTTAGAAATTGTCATTTATGCAGATGAACCCTAACAAAGAAGATTCTAGCGAATGATGTGTGAATAGTTGGGCCACAGGAATTTTTCAGAATGGTATTGTAAAAGGACAGGCTGAATACCTGTCCCCATGCGAAGCAGTCTATTAAATACTGACAATAATTAGCAGGAATGGGCAAAGACATTTCCAAAGAGAATACATATGGCTATATATAACTCCCTAAACATGTGAGTATTGTCAGAATGGAAACATTTTGTACCATAGAAGGAGTTCCAGCAGAATTGCAAGGTCTCATTGTGCCACTGTGAAATTATTTTGGGTTTTTAGTCTGCAATTAAAATCTCAAATTTTGTAAAAATATTTCACCCTGACAGAATGACAACTGATTTACAGCTGTGGAAATCAAGTTACGAGCAGTGACCTCCACCTGAGATTTTTCTGCAGCTTAGAAGCATGTGGTAAAAATACAGAAAAGGGACTTAGTTAAGGGTAATCCATCTCCTACAGAGCTTGAAGCACAAGTAGCATGTAAAGTGAGGTGTTTTGGAACTACTTAGATATTGCCTTGGACCGCTCTGTTCGAAATAGGGCTGTCAAGACTCTGTAAATGAAAGACATTACAAAAGACAGCTAAAATCCATGTCACTGACCTCATTCAGAAAATAAAGTTGGCCTAAATTATGAGAGCCTCAAACCTGCATTTACTCAATGAAGTGTTTCACAAGGTTGAAAAAATGATCATTATCAGCTTTCACAAGCAGAAGATAAGACTGTTATTTGTAAAGTTGATACTGAGATATAGTTCTTACCTTGAACTACCATTCAGCTTTCCCATTTCCACTCTTTCATTCACGGTTTCAATTACAGGACATCAAAATGCTGCATCATTCCCACCCAAGTGCAATCAGGGATCACTGAGAGGCCATTTCTTTAGGTAAGCTGCTGGTTTGGAAGGTGAACCCCAACTGATCACCCACCCTTCACTGGTGGTAGAGATGGTTTGCCTGGGGAGGCATCCCAAGGTGTGCAGATATTGCTGAGAAGGAGGATGGGAGGATCCTATACCCTCAGTAGGCCTTTTATGTGTGAGCCCGTTTGCCTGTATTTATACAACCCAGAGCAATCCTGCACCTGAACTGACCTTTGCAGGGCTCTCTTCTTGAGAGGCAATGCAACAGAGTGAACACAGAAACTGTAAATTAAACCCAGAGCAACTGTTCATCAGAGCAGCTCTCCATGGCATCTTAGGCTATCCTTAGGAGAGTACCAGCAGCTGATCTCAGCAATTAGGAAACTGAAGGTACTGAAGAGGAACACAGTGGCAACACAGCACTTACAGAATCACAGAATCATAGAATAGTTATGTTTGAAAGTGACCTTAAGATCATCTAGTTCCAACCCCCTGCCACAGGCAAGGATACCTCACACTAGACCAGGTTGCCCAAGGCTCTGTCCAACCTGGCCTTGAACACTGCCAGAGATGGAGCATTTACCACTTCTCTGGTCAACCTGTTCCAGCACCTCACCACCCTCACAATAAAGAACTTCTTCCTTATATCTAACCTGAGCTTCTTCTTTTCTTTTACTGGGGGGAGAGGATATGGGAGGAATAAATGTGATCATAGCTTTTAATCTGAACAGAAAGACTTTTGTGAATACAAAACAGAGGAATTCAGAACACTAACTACATTTCTGTTAGCAGATTAAATCATTCACACAGAAAACCAAATCACAATTTGTTTCAAAAAAACTCAAAAACCAGAATTGAATTTTCTTTTCCTTTACACAGAAACATGAGAATAAAGGAAAAAAAATCAATTATGCTTCAAAAAGGTGATACTTTATGCTCATAAATACAGAATTAGAGAAATACAATAGAAAAACATAATCAGAAAGAACTATTAACTTTCACAGGGAACTAAACCTTGTTAGTCTGCATATCTATTAAGATATTAAACATTTTAGAGTCTTCCTTTCTTGTCTCATGTCTGGAATTGAGAACTGTTGGTACTGCATCTTTAGAAAGGTAATTTTCCTTAACTTCTCTGGGAAGTCTCAAGCTTAATCAATAAGCTCAGTTTCATGTGCTATTAATTATTTGGAAAAGGCTGACACTATAAGCAAACTAGCTGTGTATTTAGTAGACTCACTGCAAATATTTCATTGTAGAGGATGAGGCTCATTTTATATATTAATCAAAATGTAATTTTCCTCAGCTATACCCAAATGTGATGGGTTTTACCCACGTGCCTTTCTGTCAGCAGGTACACAAGTTACTGACTTCATAGAGGCAATATGGAGACAAAATCTATTCTTCACATATATGGAAAGTGCTTCACTAAATTACAAAATTAAAGCAATTAGTAAAACTTCCTGTTTCCTAAAATTTATTTATGCAGAATATAGCTGTTCCTTGGATGATTAGGTTCAGTAGTCATATAATGAAAGATACCCTATTTGGAAGAGGTATTGCTGTTCTGAAGCAAAGCAAATCTCTTGTAAGAAGAGATGAAAACACTTTGAGAGAACAATTCATTCTCCAGAGAACATAACAATTATTTCAGAAATAGTTTGATATCACCTTTGAAGTAAACACATATTACTGCTGAAAATAACCATGTAAAATGGAAGGTCTTTTTGCTGATTCCATGTGCAGTTTCTAGAACAACAGGAAATATAAGATAGGAGGCACTTTTCTGCAAACAAATTACCCCTTATGTGAAACTTGTACAATAGAATAATAGAACAGGAAAGGTATTTTCCCCTCCTATTTCTAGACCAGATTTCAATTTCTCTGATGTCCCCTGGTGCGGACATCCATACCAGAGCATCTTCTTTCCAGTTTCCTCCACCTCACTCCAGGAAATTAAAGCGCTTTGCCTACCAATCCCACATTCTTGCACTTGAATCACAGGCACAAATATGTGTCTATGGCAATTAAAACATTTAATTTCTATCTGCAAAGAAAAGACTCATTTTAAACAGTTTCTGTTGTTTTAAGGAAGTCTTCAATTTCCTGAGGCAAAATGAATAACATGCTGTACAAATATATAATTTTAGTATATGAAATTTAGTAATTATGGTAAAGCTGCTATCATAAATATTGCCATAAACTCATACAAATATTTTACATTACTATGGCAATACTCCAAATCCATACAGAAAACCAGAACTACTTTTAGTTTTGGCACCCCGTTCCAAGCCAGAGGATGGTGCAAGTGCAGACTTGCTTACCAGGTAGCTGGGAACCTGTGAGAGGGGACTCCCTTCCTCAGCAAACCCACCTGCCATATTTGCAATAACTTTGTTTTTAGATTGCCAGAAAGGTCTTTTTGCCTTTCTTTCTGTACCTCTGTGTAACATTATTGGCAAATCTGCTTCCAACAGATTCTTCTGACACACACAGGCAAAATCATTGCCTAGTACCAAGAGTGTTACTGTAGAGAGGTCAGCCTAATCCTTTGCTGCTTCAATGCTCTGTGCAGATACAGTGCACAGTTTACTTGTGTCACAGTAAGATAATTAAGTATAACCACTTGGTGCCCTCACTTCTCTTGTCCTGTAATGGCTTTTGAAAATGATACCTGATGGCCAACTGTGGCTTGGCAGCAGCTTTTACTTTTCTCCTCTTATTGGAAAGCTCACTGAGAAACATATAACAGCATTGATTCAGTTTTGTCTATATATTTGATATAAATCAAATAACAACATTAAAACCCCCTGCGCCTAAAAGTGACTGCTACATGGATTTATAGCATCATGGCAAGTAGAACTCAGGAGGTATTTCAAGCAAACTGAGAGACAAATAGAGCACAAATGTCACCTGACTACAGGATGTTTTTCAAATAGGTGAATTTTAATCTTAGTAGATTCTAGAGATTCTTAGTCATGTATTTATCCCTTAGCCCTTGGACAGTTCTATTAAATAACAGATTTACAGTTACTGTTGGACATCTGTCTGCACACCTGGAAAAGGTAGGATGGCTTTCAAGCCTTTCCAAATATCTTAAAATCTTTGCCTTTCTGCTCCATTTCTGAATTGGCTCATCAGATTTTCTTCCAGAATAACTGCTTCTCATACCATAGCCTCAGATGAAACTAAATACTTGCTGCACTTCATAGAAGAGCATCTAACATTAAATAGCACAATATTTTGTTTCTCCTTTAGAAATTCCTAATACAGTTCAGGAATCATCTGTTCTTGCTATGATTAATGGAAACGATTGCCAAGAATCCCAGACAAACTGAAATATCAGCTAAGAACAGAAGAGAGGTAGAATAATCCTAGATCATGTCTCTTGTATTTGAACCAGAGAAGACATTGCAGTGAGGAGTTTGTTATCCTAACTCTAGATGATTAAATCATAGAATAGTTAGGGTTGGAAAGGACCTTAAGATCATCTAGTTCCAACCCCCCTGCCATGGGCAAGGACACCTCACACTAAACTATATCACCCAAGGCGTCATCCAATCTGGCCTTGAACACTGCCAGGGATGGAACATTCACAACCTCCCTGTGCAACCCATTCCAGTGCCTCACCACCCTAACAGTAAAGAACTTCTTCCTTATATCCAATCTAAACCTCTGCTGTTTAAGTTTGAACCTGTTACCCCTTGTCCTATCGCTACAGTCCCTAATGAATAGTCCCTCACCAGCATCCCTGCGGGCCCCCTTCAAATACTGGAAGGCTGCTATGAGGTCTCCACGTAGCCTTCTTTTCTCCAGACAGAAAGCAATGGCATTGCTTGGGAGGAGAGGGATGGAATGAGATAAAGGAACCCCTTAAATCACATGTTTTTGAGAGCAGAATCTGGGTCTGAATACTACTTTAACCCTTGCTGCAAAGTTTTCTATGCCTCCTGAAGGCTTGATCCAGGAAGGTGCTGAGAACTGTCTTTGGGATGATCTATTTATTGGATTGGGTTAGATTGTTCCCAATTTGTAGACTCGACTGTCTATTGGGTTTATCTGTTTTGAAAGTACAAGGCTAATCTGAGATACATTTCAGGTATCCAGCTCCAACTGATTTTGACGGTTGATACATCTATAGAATGCAACACTCGCATTCATGTCTTAAATCTTACTCCTTGGAGAGGATTATACATTGAAAAGTCTATTGAAACACAGTTGTGTAAATGTGACGTTCCCTACAGCGTATGAAACTCATCTTTCTGGTGAACTGTTCTGTGTTTCAAACCCTGCATGCTTTGCATAACAAAACCCTACGCCATACAAGACTAGACTATTTCAGGACTTGAAAGGCTGGTGCTAAACTTTTGAAACATAAAGCTGTGGAAATAACACTGTTTTTTCTCTGCAAGACTGGGTATATCACTTTCTACTTACAGTTTTGTCATTAGAGTTGGGAAAGAATGCTGTGTGGTATGTCGCCATGGAAGAAAGGAGCACAAAGAGGGAACAGCCCATAAAAACCAGTGAAAATTACAAGCATTAACAAAACATGCCATTTTCTGTCATGTTTTTAGTGTCACTATTAAGGCTTTGCTGAACCAAAAAATTATAAGGAGAAAACCAGTACAAATGGTGCTAAACATATTTAGCACAGGAATTGCACACAGCCTAATCCCATGTACTTTTCAGAAGTTCCTCTTTACTTGATCTCTTTCAATACTCATTTCTCTCCCTTGTTACCAGATGAGAGAGTGTGCTGAGGGTTAATGTGAATGAAAGCAACAAAAAAGTCCCTCTGCTTTTCCAGCACTCAAGGTGTTATTACTGATGCAGAAAAGTGTATTTGCTTTTAAGGAGCTCTGAAAACTGATGTAAGAAAAGTCTGAAATGCTTCACAGAATGCTAGTAAAGCATAATGTAAGTTAATGAATGCTGATAGAAGTAGGCATGATGGTTAGGACAGCTCTATTTAATTAAAGTACATGGGGCTTACAGTTCTATTCATTTGCAGAGGGGAGGCACTGTCAATTCTTTCTATAAAACTTCTACCAACGACATTCAGCAATCTGATAATTTCTAACTGCTAGAATGCTTTCCCTAGTCACACATTCTTCTTGCAGGCTTTGAACACTTTGAAATATGGGGGAAGTACTCAGCATGCTTAATAGTATTTTAAACAGACTGCAGCTCTCTTCCTCCTGCTATATATAGGCAGTTTTGAAAAGAGTTTCCTGGTGAAAGGCCCATCATGATCACTTCTATTTCTTTGCCTTTGATGATGTTTGGTTTCTGCAAAAGCAAAAATACAGCAAGCAACCAGAAGTCCCAACCAAACTATCATCATCCAGAAAAACTACCAAGAAATTCATGATGCTGTGAGGAGAGGGATCAAAATCTCCAGATTCCAATTCCTCTTAGCAGCAGCCTTTCCAGGGACGTAATCCAAAGTTAGCTCATTTTTCAAGAGCTGAGACTGAACAGAGAGGATAAGGGACAAGGGAGCAGCTGCTTGCTTTGGACTGCTCTGCTGGCAATATTGCTGGATTCTGCTGTAAGTGCTAATGGCTTCTATTCAGCAGCTTACAGCCCTCTCCTCTCTCATTCATCCTCAATAGCAGTGTAAGGCCGCCGCAGCTGATACACCACTACTGATGAATAAGCTAAACTGCCAAGATGGAGAAGGAGAAAAGAAAAGCCATGTAGTAGTATATCATGGTAAATGTCCAAGATCAAAACAGCTGGGCTTAAATATCTCATAGATCTTTTCCTATTACAGATTCCTGCCATCCACCTGTAGCAAGAACTCTCTTCTACTTGTAAGCCTTTATGGGGGACAGTGAAGGTGCAGGGAGTTAATATCATGTATAATCTATTTGTTTCCTTACAATATTAAGCACATAATCCAAATACATGAAAGTTCTTTCACAGACATACTCTGCTATAGCAAACTGAACTACAAGCTTAAAGATGAGATGCTTCCCTGAAGTGAGTCCACTAGAGTGCTGTAAATGAATAGAGGATGGGTGCTTCTGGCTGAAATAGTTCTCCCTCTCAATTTGGGCTCTTTGAAAGTGGGATATTTTTCGCTTAGGGCATCCTGTGAGAGTACAAAATAGTCTTCCAAAGGAAAGGGTAGCTTCTGGAGTCCAGGAAATAGACAATTATGAATGACTGGATGAAAAGTTGTAATGGAATTTAGAACCATGTGATTTTTCTTACTGTGTTTGTTGCAAACTACATAATGTGGTACACGGAAAAATTTAGAAGACTATAAATCATGCAGGACTTTCAGGAGTTCTTTGTGTTCCAGATTTCTTCCTAAGCATTTCAGCAAAGTTATCTTAACTCTTCTGATAGATACAAATTTCCCTAGCTGATGCACTGCACTTCCAGATGAGATCATGGACCGTGAGATGCAGAATGGTGCCTGAAAGTTATTATTAATTTATTCCTTATTTCTTGCTAATTTCTAAAGTATTTCTGAGGCTCTGTTTATTGTTGTCATGGGCTGTTTTCAGAAACAGAGCCACAAATGCACTGCTTTTGCAGCTCTGCTTCTCTTGAAACAGCTAATATCTATCCACTGACAGATTCATCCATGAAACAGACCTAATAATATCATTTAAAACATGGAGGGCGCTGTGCTTGTTTTGATTCTGTGATTTGGAACCTATTGCTATTCAATTTAGTACTCTAAATGAACTCATACCATATCCCATTATTGAGGAAAATGACCACCTGCCTCCCCCATATGTTGGCTTCAGTTTTAAATACTGCCATTTGAAAGTCTTGAAACTCATTAAACTGACAGGGTTTGGAGCACACAGACGCTGGCACTCAGAACAAAAGATATGGGGAAACATAATATGAATTTGAAAAATTATTTCAAAACAAGTTCTGTTTCATTTTCCACTCTTTCAATTCCCTCAGAGATTCCTAGAATTTAAGGAAGAAAAATAAACTTGTTGCTTGTTATTTTTGCAGGATTTCACATTTTGCTTGCTGGTTACAGCCTACTTTCAAATTATTATTGATTCACAAAGTTTTTATTTTTATATAGTCTTCAAGCCTTTTGAAACAGTAGAACTCAATTCTGGCTGTCAGTTATTGAGTCCAGAGGAGGGCCACAAAGGTGATCAGAGGCTGGAGCACTTCTCCTATGAGGCTGAGAGAGCTGGGCTGGTTCAGCCTGGAGAAGGGAAGGCTCCTTAAGGAGAGACCTTAGAGCAGCTCCAGTGCCTAAAGGGGCTACAGGAAACCTGGAGAGGGACTTTTTACAAGAGCATGTAGTAACAGGACAAGAGGGAATGGCTTTAACCTGACCGAGGGGAGACTGAGATGAGCTCTTAGACAGAAGTTCTTCCCTGTGAGGGTGCTAAGGGGATGGCACAGGGTGCCCAGAGAAGCTGTGGCTACTCCATCCCTGGCAGTGTTCAAGGCCAGGTTGGATGGGGCTTGGAGCAACCTGCTCTAGTGGAAGGTGTCCCTGCCCATGGCAGGAGATTGGAACTGGATGACCTTTAAGGTTCTCTCAAACTCTAACCATTCTGTGATTCTAAGATCCTATGACTTGCTTGCACGCCACTCCCTCAAACAGAATAGCACTGACAATGTGACCTAACCTTGTCCAGGCTTTGGGTTGTCCATATCTGGTGATTTAGCCTGACTACTATAGGCATTTTAAAAGCTGCCAATTCAAAGATAAGTAGGAATCTAGCCTGAAGGTTAGACTGAGACATATTTTTGAAATCCTTCTTTACTATTAATATGTAGTAGGATTGTGCAAATAAGACCATTTCAATTTTGATGATATGGCAAACACTATGGGTTCTGCAAATATCCCAGAGGTCTTTATTATCTCAACATACTATTCTGTAATGGGTGGTTGTGGGCCACATAAGCCCTTGGTCCTGGATGGATAGCTGAAATACCTAACAAGTTAGATTATACCATTTAAATCTGAATCCTATCTTGGGGAATGGCCAGAGGCATCTTGCTGCAGAACTACAAAATGTTCAGGACTCAGAATGCAGTACCCACTATTGCAGCCAATACCATATGTTCTTGCAGAGTAACACTGCTGTCATCCATAAAACACTGTAAAAGTCATTAATTTAGCCTGTACTTTAAGATCTTTTCTGACTTCTTTGTTTTTATGCACTGATTAGTGATTCACCAGATACACTCACCAAAGCAAATACAAAGAAGCGCCTAGTGCTAAAGGAGACACAGCTGGAGTTTCTGTACTCCAGTCTTTAGTCTTCGGAGATGAGATGTAAACTTCTGTTTTTAACATGATGCATGCCCTCCCTTTGGGTTGAACTTGCTGACATTTCATGAGTCTCAATTGCCAAGACCTTTAGGCTTTTTGGAAAACTTCATTCTTTCTGTTTCTCACATTCCCCACTAACAGATAACATTTTTACTTTTCAGGAAAGTTCTGAGGATAAGGATGCTTTCAGTTATGGGGAAAGGCAGAGATACTGCCTTGTTTAGTTTCCCAAGCATTTAGAAGGAAGGAATTTTCCACTGAAGACTGACAGCAAGTCTATTACTCTGGAATCAAAAGTCTGAAATCCTACCAACTTCACTGGCCCCAAAATAAACATATGCTCATTTATGATGCCATGGCACAGCCTGATGTTGCTCACTGTATAAGTGGACAGCTCAAACCACATAAACTTTGTATATCCTGTGAGGATATACAGAAACACTGTGAGGATAGACAGAAACACTGGAATCTCTGCTTTGAGAAGCGTTTGATGATGGAGTGCCCTCACAGGTCTGTTATGTTCCTTTTGGAGGTGGGTTTACTCCTGTAAGTAAGCAAAGCCACTGGTGAATTACTGGGGAATACACAGAGCTAAGGCCATGATCAGGCCATTTCCCTACCTACAGAGAACAGGCCCCCCCCCCAGCAGATTTACTATGCCTCTTTTATACTTGGGCTGCTGAAGGCCTGGAAAAACATGTTTTTTGGCTGCTGTTGGGGACCTAAGCAGAGAGTGGTCGTTCCCAGGAAAATCAGCAGCTTTGAGATTATTTTCTCCTTTTCCACTGGTAGAAATGAGAGAAGAAAGTCTGGCTTGGCAGGGCTTTCCCCACAACCCTTCATCCCAGTATTGTCCTTTCTCCTTCACTCAAGCCTGTCTGTGGCAGAAGCATCCTGCCCTTGGCCCTTCTTTCTTGCCTGCGCTGCAGAAAAGCCATGAAGCAACTTTGCTAAAGGTCATGGCAACTTACCAGCTTCCTGTCCCCAGAGAGATGTGCATGACAGGATGCATTTAACAACTAGGAAACCTATAGGAGACAACAGGGAAACTACAAAATTGCAACGCTGTCTGAAAAAGAAAGCAAAGCAGCTGACACAGAGGCTGACACACAGACACACTTGAATGGCATCTGAATATATAAGCAGTATATTGAGTACTATCTGTCAAATCTCCTGCACAACCCAAGAGCATTTCTGAACTCACAGAAAGTGCCATCCAAGAGCAGTGCCTTTTCACAACAATAACTGGGTATTTGAATAAACAAGACAAGAATTTGCTGTTAAGGGTTAGGGTTAGTTTCTAGAATTACCAAATCTGAATGAGATTGTTTCTAATAAAGCCTTTTCATGAATTAAAGGGAAGGTCAACGGAGGATGCTTAGAAAATCCACAGTAGTTCTTTGAGCAAACTTGCTGAGTAAGCTCATCTCTAAAGCAAGAGCACAGCTCACATAATTTGCCAATGCAAATGTGGAAAAAAAGGGAGGTTTCATCAAAATGCATACAAAATTAAATGCAAAAATATATAGAACAGTCACAGTTGAAGTGACACCAAGGACCTGCATGGAAAAAACATGGTGCTGTAAGCAAAGACCTTCTATGAAATCATGTCAAAGAGAAACAGACATGTAGCCTATTAAAAGAATATCGTACCTGTGAAATATTACACACGTGTAACTAGAGGAGAGTTTGAGAGAGGAATTGCAGGGTCACTTTTGGTCAAAAATGCCTTTTTAAAGAAAAATATCAATTCTTCTGTCTTTCACACTAGGAAAAGCCAAGCAGCTATCAAAATGCATTTCTATGATACTCTTAAGGATGTTTCATAATAGGGAGCATTTTTCTAAGGATTTATACTGTTTTGAAGCTATGCATGACTTTGAAACCCAGCTGTTTCAGAATTGGCTAAGAAACCTACCTGTATCTTAGAAAATGGGTTTGTGGAAATTGGAGATTACAGCTCTCATCCTCACTCCAGTCAGAAAGATTTGTCAACATTCTGAAAACTTTTGGAGGTAAGAAAGCAGTAAATTACTAAGTCTGTGTATGACAGTGATGCAGTGCAAACCAGGCAACTAATACTCAATCTGTCACCAGATGTAAACATAAGAAATCATCCCCCTCAAGTGATTTTCGTGTGGCAGCAAACCCTTGGTATGGATGCAGTACTACTAAAAAAGATATTTTTTGCTGTTATTCAGGGAGCTGATGTTACTAAGCAAGCCAAAAAGCTCATGTCAGTATGCTACGCATCTACACTAAGGGGCCTTGCTGACTGTGCAGCAGAATCTCTCTAGCATAGACAAGGTTAAAGACTTCTTCAGAATGTGCGAGAGAAAGAAACTGGATTGCAGTCTCACAAAGCCAAATTGCCATTTCATAATGGTATGATCACAGTATGAACAGGGTCAAAATAAATAGCAGTTACAACAGTGAAGATCCAAAGACAGCTATAAAGTCCAAGATTTCAGTTAGTACAGGTTACAGCTACAGGAGGAAGAGATCCTTGTGGGATTCTAGTGATACTCCACCTAAATAAATCATTCATATAACAAAAACACAATCAATAGCATATGCTGGAGAGAACAAAATGAAGACAAACTTCACATGGTTGCAAAAACTAAAGAGATCGTAAGTCGGAAAAGCTGCATGATAACCTTTGAAGCAGTTTATCTGCATAAACCCAAACAATTCAAACAGTGCTCATTGCCAAGTTTCTACAATGGAAAAAGGATCTTCTCACTTGACTAAAGCAGAAACAGTGCAGTTAGAATGCCAAAGGCAGACACCAGTGGTTTCTCCGGCAGGTATGCCAAGAGGTAGATCCAGAGGTCCAAAGGGACTTGTCACCCATGATAATTTATGCTGTACAAACTTTGACATGGGATGGTAGAAGCTCTGTTATAACTTTTCCTTCAGCAGCAGACAAACATGCAAAATTAAATATAAGCCTAGATGGGACTGCAATACAAGTTTTATGCTTGATATATTCACTCAGTGATTCACAGAACACCGGGCAACAAACCTACACTCTTGCATCGAAGACATCCTGGACACTGAAACAGATACACCAACACTGCAAAAAAAAACCCACTTACCACATTTGCTCCATGGATAAAATATGATGAACATGTTCATGGACAGGAAACTGAGTAGAAAGTGATCCCTTTAAATACACATGAAAAGGATTACCATCCACATGCTGGCTTCTACTCCAAAGTCACTTTGCAATATTGAAATACAGCAACTGAACATATATATGAAGGATTACATTTGACTGAAATATAAAGGAAGCTTAAACTAAGCCCATTATGTGCTGGTATCTAGAGAGTGATAGAAAGGCCCCAAGAGAGAAGTAGAAAGGACAAAACCCAGTGAGGATTCCACCTGGCCTTTATACTGTTGCGATAGTCAGAAAGCCCATTTCAGAATGAAAACACCCAGCTGTTTCCCAGCAAGCTAGAAAGAAATAAGCATGCAACAGGCTTAATAGATAAGAGTGGTCAACCAGAACAAAACTATATAGGGAACAGGGAGTTCTGCCAAGACTGTACTGAGCTATTTTGGGTTTGAAGTCTCTGAAACTTTTAGACAATACACACACCTTATATTAAACATTGTGGTAGAGGCTGATTGCAAGACAGTAAATGATTATGATACAAGTGAGAAAATGCAGGCCGAGTGAAAAGTAAGAGAAAGAGAATCTAGAGTTTTCTCCAGAAGTCTGGGGACAATGGACCTTTTTGCTATGAGCTACAAAACCAGTCTCATATTCCTTAGGCTTCTGGAAAAGAACAAACTATGAGACACTACCACAAAGGCAATCACAGATTAAGCATTTCATCAAACATAATATTCCAGCATTAGTTTCGAAGATGATCCCATCTTTCCCCGTCTCTTACATAGTAATTCACAGGACACTATGAAATCAGTTTTAATACTGCACTGCTACACCATACAAGTTGAATGAACAAAGTTCAGATGGCAGCTGAAATAGCTAAAAATCTTTATTAACTGCTTCAAAAGGAAGATACATGCCTAAAGTTCCTGAATGAAACCATTTTTCCATTAATAAAAATATGATTTCTTTCCATCCTGCACACTAAGACTCAAACACACCTTTTTGTGACTAGCTATAACATTCTGACTGTTGACATGGGTACAAAGACTAACAGACAAAAACTGGGAAAGACACCTAAAGGCCAAACCCTTCAAAACCTGACTAGAGACCTTCCAAAGTGACCTTAGGAAATATTTTCAAGAACAAAACTATTTCTCAGGATAAACTGTGCACTTCTAAAGATGCTAAAATGAGCCAAACAACTAAATCCTTGCTCATACAAGAGTGATTAATAAGCATATATTTCAAATAGCTTCATTTACAATCTAAATAAAGAGGATGTGGAGGACAACTAAATATGCTTTCTTCTGACACCTGATTAACAAGATATGGAAAAAGCCCACAGCATGGTGCATGACTGATAGCTATCAAGACAGCCTCTCAAGACTTTATACCACTTCAAGAATCAAATGTTAGCTAAGCTGCAGTTGTTGGAGAGCTATATACAAGTCTTCATACTGATGAGGAAGAAGCATGAGCCAACAGCCCGGAGTAATGTCCTTTTGTCACTGTATGTATTGAGTGGACTAAAAACCCAGTGCTGTATCAGTTATACACATCATATCTACCTTTAATTCAAATCTGAAAGAGATAGCATGATGCTTTACTCTACACTCATCACACCCCACCTGGTACTGTATCTAACTCTGGGGTTCCCGGTACAACATCAGCCTGTTTGAGTCCAGAGGAGGCCATGAAAATGGGCAGGGGGCTGGAACACTCTGCTGTGAAAGAGGCTGTCAGAGATGAGAGTTGGGGATTTTCAGCCTGGAGAAGAGAAGGCTCTGGAGAGAACTGCAGCCTTTCAATACATACTGGGGGCTTACAAGAAAAATAGAGGCTTTTTTACCAAGGCCTGTAGTGACAGTAAAAAGGGGTTTTAAACCAAAAGAGGGTAGAATTAGATTTGGAATAAGGAATAAATTATTTACTGTGGGAGTGCTGAGGTGCTGGCACAGGTTACCCAGAGGAGCTGTGGCTGCCCATCCTCCACAGTGTCCAAGGCCAGGTTGGATGGGGCTTGGAGCAACCTGCTCTAGTGGAAGGTGTCCGTGACTATGGAAAAGGCAGTGAACTAAATAGTCCTTGAAGCTGCCTTCTAGCCCAAATCATTCTACAGTTCTATGATGGAAGAGAGTCTTAGGGAAGACATTGATGCCTTCACCATACAGATAGAAACTTAAGTATCCTTAGGAAGAGTGTCGTGAAGGATATCAGAATAAAAAAGAAAGAATGATTTTTAAATCCTGTCCTCACTTGACTTCTTTCTGTTTGTATTTTAACACCAAGCACATCCTTTTCAAGCTAATTATCCAGTTTCTTAGATAAACTTATTGACAGCTAATTTACCATGTACATTTTTAGGATTGATTATGCAAGTTGCAGTTGCAAGACTGAGCCCCTAGACAATAGCAGATATGTCTAAGTTTACTTCCAGAGCAAGACAACATATATATTGTGGAGTTCATTTTCAAAACCAGAGGCTTCTAACTGAATTTCTGTACTATCTTGCAAATACCACAAAATTGCTGCCCTGCAGGGACATTCAGGAAGCAGTAACCAAGTAATCCGTCACTCCCTACAGAAGCTCATATCCCAGTGCAACATTATAATGAGCCTTTTGGTCCTCATTAGAAAAAAAAAAAGCAGGGAGAGGAAAAAAGCTTATTTTATTACTGGAAAATCCACCCAGTGTTAACCAGTCAAATTAAAGGAAAAAATATTAATAATAGGGGCATATTCTCCTATGTATATTATCATTTAGCTCCAAATGTTCCTTTGTGATGAGAGCCACAGGCACAACAAAGGAGGGCTCACAAGGGCAAGACAGCCCTTTCTCAGCTCCTTTCTTGCTCAGGACTCCTAAAATGCAAATCTATGCAGGAGTGTTATTCTCATAAGCTTAGAGCTGGAAGTACTAAACCACCCAAGGGAAAGAAAACATAATTTTGCATCTTTCATCATTTTGAACTTGCTTACTACGTAGCTTGTGAAGGAAGGAATGAAAACACCTTGATTAGCTCAGGTGGAAAGCAGGAGCTCCTTAGAGCTGCTGCTTATGAACAGGAATCCAAACTGTAGCCAATTTCTTACCAGAAATAGTAGAAACACAGAATCATAGGGTAGTTATGGTTGGAAAGGACCTTAAGATCATCCAGTTCCAACCCCCCTGCCATGGGCAGGGACACTTCACACTAAACCATGGGATGGAAAAGGAACAAGTAAAGGTGGGGTTTTTTTGATGCAGTAGACTTTCTTTTATAACAATGTGTACACTGCTTTGAGAACAAAGGCTATACAGTGAGCACAGGCATCTCCTTCCTACTCCAGAAATATCAACCTGGAGTTGTTGCCTAGCTCTCAGAGGGCAAGCCTGAGTGAATCAAATAGTACATAAAGCTAGAGAAAATCAAGTAAAGAGCAGACTTCCTGGTGACTTGCAGTGATTTCCCCCAAACCAGACACCTCAAAATTAAGAGCTAGTACTCTCACACACCAAATGAAATGGTCAGATTGAAGAAAATTGTTCTACTGTAAGAGTGGTGAAGTACAGAGAGGTTGTGGAAACTCCATCCTTGAAAACTCAAAAAGATATGGCCCTGAGCTAAGCTGTACTTGCTTGGACTAGGGACTTTCAACCCCCACAAGCCCCTGTCAACCTGTTGTTACTCCATGGCAATATGGTGATTATCCTTAGCACCTTCTCACTGGGTTTGCTGAAAATATTTGTCTTCGGGTTTGCAGCATTCAGCTGCCATTAAGTCATGTAACTGCCATATTCCTGTAAGGAACACATTGTTTGTCTCTGTCTCTCTCTTACACGGATAACAAAACTGAGATACACTGAAGTGCAGTGAAGTAGAAATTTGACCAATTTCAGACAGGGAGTTTAGTATTTTTACTAGCACCATTCTGCCTGGTTGCTTTATACAACTTGAAAAGCAGTAAAAAATATAATTAGAGATTTGAATATCACAGCATAACTCATGCAGCTGATAACACAATCACTCTTGCATATACAGATGCAGAAAGAATACAAAGGCACTGTAGTAAAAACTTGAGGTGGGAAATAGCTTATTTCAACTGATTAGATTCCATTACTAAGCACCAACCCAGCATAACAGACTGGTGAGGGTCTTTTGTGTTGGCTGACTCACACCACCAATATATCAATGAACACTTTGTATACAGCAACTACTGATCAATCAGAATGTAAGATATTAAACAGAAAAAAAATACCATCATGCTCAGTAAAATTCCCTTTATCATTCTTCTTCAGGCCTTCTGTGTGTTTTCTTGCCTGTCTCTCCCTACCTTTCTTATCTCCTTTCCCCCTCTTCTCAGCCAGGCTTAGCCCTGCCTCTCATAGGCTCAGCAATAAGAGGATTTTCTTTTTCCTTCATTTAATTTTAGATAAATGTTGTACTGGGAGTTGTACATTACCCCTGATTCAGCTCTCTTGCTGGAAAGTCAGTGGGAGACTTAGTCTGAGTTGCATGTGAATGGACTTTGGAGATATGTGCTATACAACTATAAGCTCGGGGGAGAAAAAGGCAGTTAAGGGAAAAAAATTGGACTGTTCCCATCACAATGCAGCTTAAAGTAGCACCTGAGACACAATTTGGTTAAAATCTTCCTATTGCTGCCATTCAAAACCATGAAAAGTTTACATAAACATGTATTTTTATGCTTCAAAAGGAAGTGTTACTCTTCGGAAACTGTCTGAAGTCTGATACCTATTTTCTTTTTAAACATTTGGAAATGATTTGAAAATTAAGGCATACATGACTTTCACAGAGTATGAAAAGTGAACATTTTTCTAACATACAAAGTTGTTCTTATTTACCCTTAAGACACATATAAACAGGGTCTCTTTTACTTATTAATACAAAGCTGTTGATTTGTGTTTTAAACTGGTATTTCACTAGAGCTGTACTCATGCAGTAACCTTACTTTTTTAGACTTTTACCTTTTGGACCTGAAAGCACTGTAAGAAATGTAAATTGTATTGTTATTGCCATTGTAGCTATGAAATAAACAGAGGAGTGCCACAGTTAGACTGATAATAACAGAACATAAGTAACAGAAACAGTGGCAAAATGCTGGTGGGTTTTTTCTGACTCCTGCCTGTAAATCTGACCCTCTAATGCTTAAGTGCCCATGTCTGTTTGCAGATACACTGCTGGCACCACTCACAAGGGGGACTACAGAGAGGAATCTCATCTTCTCTTTCATTTAAAAAGTGCAAAATAACTGGTGGGAATGCTGGAAGTTGGTCAGGTGTGAAGCTTAGCTTTGAATTGAAATCCAGGTGGAAAAAGCTAAATTTGACTTCTGCTTGTCTGACAGTGTATGACATGGCTGAATGTCTATAAACATCCCAATTTTTAACAAGTACCTTAAACCCACTTTCTCTGTTTTTGTAGACTTAATGAGGGCCAATGTCCCTGAAAACTGGGTCTCTTGCTTTATAATGTTATGAAATTATGTCTGTAAATGACACAAAATTTTTAATCTGATTAAATGTAACCTATTGACATGGATCCTTTTCTTCATATTCTGAAATTGAGATATTAAAAGTTCTTTTTTTTTTAGGAAATACATTGCCTATTCTCTTTCCTGAAGAACATGATACCTGATCCTGGGATTTTTTTCCAGCTAGATGTTTCAACCACCATGTGTAAGGTAGTCAAAATACAACCACTGCATGGTTTTATCCTTCACTGCATTGGAAAGTATTCAATAATCTACCTTTTTGTATGTGATGGCCATCACTTGAGCATCACATCTGTCCTCTTACTGTCAGTGAGTGTTGCTATCTCAGCTGAGATGGTTCCACTTCCTTGTGCGTAGATGCTCCAAGGAAAAAGGCAAGGCCTCTGAGAAGTGCTGCAGGAAGGCACTTAGGTCTGAAACTGCTGCCAATCAAAACAGGGTTGCTGGACTTTGAACTGCATCAGTATGGACAAACTGAGAATCCATCTCCTTCTCTACTAAATGTGATGTACATAGGAATACAATGGAGTATTAATTCAGTGACAATAACTATCTAGTAACAATGTATGAGGGAAGTTGGTTTATACTGCTATAGACACAAAAAAAAACTGTGTGGAAAAATAAAACCAGTATGAGATGATTGCTCAGGAGGAACAAGAAGCCATTTCGCAGCCAAGCAAAGGAACCTGTCTGTGTTCAGTTAACTATCACAGGGGGTTCAGGCAGCCAACATAATTTAACCTACCACATACTGTAATGAGGCCCAAAGAAACAGACCTGTCAAAGTAGAGAAGGAATCAAAATATGAGGGCAAATCAGCTTAGGGAAAAGTCATACATACACAGAGAGAGTGCTTTGCAAATGTAATGCAAGTACATGAACGGCAGAGAGTAGCACAAGTTTTATAAGCATTACAACTACAAGGCAGAGGTTCCAAAGCCCTGCCATATATTTTGAATCCAGCTATGTGCAAAGACCAAATGGCTCAATACTTTGGTGTTTCATCCTGTTTTAGGTGTTTTGGAAAACCGAGATTACTGGGTGTAAAAACCTAAGGACACTTAGGAAAGGATGACAAGCATATGGTGTGCTACAGAAAACAATGAAAATAAAGAGTTATTGTGAAATTAATAGGCAAGTAATAGTCAGTGCTATTTTAAAATCAAATGCAATTAAGAAAGACTAAAACCTGATTCTGATTTTAGTATCCTGCAGAACGAATGGCAATGATGCCTGTAATAAACACACTTAAAACCAGCCTCTGCTAAGCACAGAATTCAAAATCAGTACCATAGCATTTATGTACATGCATTCATCCAGACTCAAGTACAAATACATACTGAAAGTAACACTACTGCCTTGAATACAATAAGGCAAAGATTTATTTATTTATTTTTACATGTCCTGAAAAACACCAACAAAACAACCCCCACATTTACTTTGCTCAAAATTTCTCATTACTTTCAGCACAACAAAATCCTCAGATGTTTCACAGAGTGCTCTCTGTTTATTTTCCTTAGCCTTTTGCTTTAACTTCTTTTAGTCTTCATTTTTCATTACTACACAACATGTTGCTGATGAAGAAGTACTATCATTTTCATTTTGAATATGCCCAAGTAGGAAAGTAGGTATTTCTGCTTCAGTTTTTGGACAGTTGGCATAGGAATAAAGGAACTAAGCCAGCAATTGTCAATAACTGTGTTTTAAAAGTGGGAATGATAACAACATTGATGTTTGCCTAATTTTTCAGTGCATATTCCCTTCTAACCAACCAAGAGCTAGATTATTTCCACATAAGTAATCACATCCTTCAAGTAACTTGCCAGATCAGATCAGCAACCTCCACAATCACTAAGTCCCCTACTTATTTATCAGGAAACAAGGGAAAAGTCCCAGAGCAGGTGCAGATGATTATTTGACATCTGCCCGAGTCATTTGGCTTTTCAGCAACTATTGTCTATACACAGATGCTTCTGACTGGCATGTGAAGAAAGGGATTTCTGTGAGCCACAGTAGGAAGTGTTGTGCTGTCATACTCCTGTGGTTGACATAACAAAACACTACACTCCTCAAGAACGCAAACAGCTTGTTGATAACCTAGATACCTGAAGGATGTTCACATCAGAAAACACTTTTCTACTCGATTGCTTGAAATCTGTGTGCACGTGCATTCAGGAGACAGACTTAGTACTTTTTAGGATGTCCTAAGAATTCAGCATGCAATGTGATTTCTCTGTATTTACACTGAGGCAGAGTTTGACTTTTAGCCACACTGCCAGTGCAAGTCTTCACTTTTTCTCATCACCAGTTACATTTTTATACTGTTGATGCATTTCCCCTTAGTCCTGAAACATCACAATAAAAAAATGCTGCTTCAGTTATAGATCAGTTTTGCCATCTTCTCTTACACTGTATTGTCTTCCATTGTCCTTTATATTTGCTTCTTTTGGTATGTGCAGAATTCCTTTTCCTAACAAGTCTCAACCACGGTATGATTTGCTACTTCTAATGAGTCTTCTCTTCCCTGAACTGTCCTTCTCTCATGCAGAGTTACAAGAAAACTAGGAAATAGTTCCCTGCAAATAGGAAACCTTTTAACCTGTTTTGATTGATGACTTTTTAGTCAAATTACATCTGAAAACCCTCAACTACAGAAGCTGATAACGGAGGGAATCCTCATCCAAGAAGCAGACTTTCACATGTCTAACAAGAGGTGAGTGTAAAATGCTCTTTCAGTAGTTTCAGATTTTCTCCTTTATTCAGATGCATGTTTTCATAAGACTGGTAGAAAAGTTAGTAGCTGAGATAGATACTTTAAACTACCCAAACATGCCAATACAAGCACAAGCTTTATTTCCTTGGGAAATCAAGGCACACCTAACACTAAAAAGATTAGAAAAGCTTTTTAAACACCTTGGAAGTAATTTAAGTTCCAAATCCTTTATCTTTGCCATTCATATTGAAGGTTTGTTATTTCCACTAACAAGAAACCTTGATAATGGTAATTCAAGTCATATGAAGTCCTACTGCACAATGATAACATACTATGTAGGTATTGGCATATTCATGCTAATGCATATGCTGTATTGTCAATCACTTTCTTGAACTCAACTGATATTCCAGGAACAGAAAAGGTAGGGAAGAAATAGATAGCTAGAATGAAATTCCTTAACACTGAATACATGCCTGTGCACTGAAAATGGAATCTACATCCTTTACACTTTCTAAACACCATTGTGGCATAAGAATTTCCTGACAAGTTTTAGATTATGCAAAAATACATCTTAAATATTTAAGGGCAATACAAAATATTTAATTCATGTGTCTTCCCATTGTCAGCTCCAAGCAAATATCAGCCCCATGGCAGAAAAGCTTTTGTCAGCTGTGCTCTAAACACTATATTTAAAGAGACCTCTCTCCTCCCTCAACTGGAATTTCTAAGTATTTGTCTCAAAACATCCTTCACTAACTTTAGCATCTAACCCATTTCAAGCTCCTTAACCATAACAGCTTCTTTTCTATTACAGTCATTGCTTTCGTATGGATTTGCTGCGTTAGGAGAATTTCCATCCAAAAAGTCTGCATTTCTTATTTTTCATTTTATTGTCCTTTCGGTGTTTGGAGAACAGTTGTAACATCCCCCATGGATGTTTTAAAGTCCATGTTTTAATGAAAGAGTATACAGAGCTCCCCAAAATGGCAATGTCAGTTAAAATCTGCCTTCTCAGAAAAAAAGGAGCAATATCTGGAAAGAAGTTATAAAGGCTTCAGTAACCACTTGATAAAAGACATTGTCAATACACAGAAGTAAATACTGCAAATTTCTTATCACTTAGTTGCACTGTATGTACCCTTACTGAATATTTATCATCTTTAAAGAGGTAAGTAAATAAACCTCATATAGTGGAGCTGCAGATCAAGAGCTAAAAGGTATTTTTTACTTGCTGACGTATCTAAAGCTGGGGCAGTGAAATTAAAATGTGGACAGCAGAAATCACCAGTATGTTTGTCTTATAAACAAAAATGAGGTTCTCACATCAATATATAAAACAGATATTTGCCATTCTAAAGAGATACAGATTAATTGTATGCTTTAGAGATACTTGGAAAAATGAACATGACCTCGAAATCTTTGCTTCATAGAATCTGAGGCTGCAAGTGACCTCTGGAGATCGTATAGTCCAATCCCCTGCTCAAAAGAGGGTCAGCAAGGGTGCCCAGTATCACACTTCATAAGGTTCTAACTGCCTGCACAGGACACAGACACCACCGCCTCTAGGCAGCCTGTTCCAGTGCTCAAAACCTTCAAAACTAAGATTCTCTTAAGTTTAAATGCAAATTCCTGTATTTCAGTTCATGCCTATTGCCTCTCATCCTGGGCAAAACTGAAAAGATGCTGATTCCCTCTTTACTTCCTCACACAGGGTATTCATACACATTGCTAAGACCTTCACAGCTCATCTGTCCCAGTCCCAGCTGCCTCAGTCTCTCCTTGTAGGACAGATGTCCCAAGTCCTTAACCATCTTTTTGTTCCTTCACTAACTCACTTCAGTACACCCATATCTTTCTTATACTAGGGAGCTGGTTTGCACCAGTAGGTGCTCATCCCTGTTGAACCGAGCAAGAAAGGCACTGACACTCTTCAAGACATCATTTTAAATGCTGTTTATATGGAGCTAATACTACAAAGAGAGAACGGCACAGATAATTCTATGTCCCTTCAGATGCTGGAACCAAGAGTGGTGTAGTATCAAATGGCCTCTGATCCATGCACAGCACACTGTGCAGATCCCTGACCATAGAAGAGGTTTTCCTCTCTGGGTCATTTGAGCCATTATAGGTTCTTTTTTCCTTACAAGAAAAAAACTCTATTCATAATTCCCAGTGTCAAACAGGATGTTCACATGACAACTTCTTGGTGCTCTCCTTTATGCAGGCAAATACATGCAGGTGCCATAATTGCTGGTACCTGGCAAGACCTACTTCAACATCCTCGATTACAATGAGCTGGCTGAGTCTGTCCTGCAGCCATGGAGGACAGCATGTTTGTGCAGCACAACACAGGTTTGAAGGCCACACAGGACATGAAGCCCACTGCAGCCCAACACAGGCCTGGGCATACTCAGGTTAACTATCCAGTTGAGTTCATTACAGACATACAGGACTGGACCCAGCACTACAGATGTGGCCTCTCCAGTGCCGAGCAGAACAAAGGGATCACCTCCCTCAGCCTGCTGGCATTTCTCCTCCTGGTACACCTCAGAGTGCTATTGGTCTTCTTTGCCACAAGGATGCATTGCTGGCTCATGTTCGGTTTGTTGTACATCAGAATCTGCAAGTCCTTCTTTGCAAGCTTCTTCCCAGTTGGTTACACCCCAGCATGTAGTGGTGCATTAAGTTATTCTTCCTCCCCAGATGCAGGATTCTGCATTTTCCTGTTAAACTTCAGACTCCTGTCAGATCAGTTCTCCAGCCTGCAGAGGCCTTTGTGGAAGGCAGCACAAGACCCTGGCATGTCAGCCACTCCTCCCAGTTTTGTATCACCAGCAGACTTCCTGGGTGTGCACTTTATCCCATCATCCAAGTCATTAGTTAATGACTACTGTGTTAAATGGCACTGGTGTCAGCATTGACCCTAGGATACTCCACTGCCCCCCAGCTGGACTTCATGCTACTGATTCTTTCAGACTAGTAGTTAAATCACTTCTCAGCCAACCTAACTGCATTTATCCAACCTGTACTTCAGTTTGTCTGTGTGAATGCTATGGCATACAGTGTCAAATGTCTTACCAAAGCCAAGGTAAACAGCTCACTCCTCATCTGCCAAGCCAGCCAGCTCACTACAGAAGGCTGTCAACTTGCTCAGGCAGGATTTCTCTATGTAAAAACATGCTGACTACTCCCAGTCACCTTCCCGACCTTCAGGAGGTCAGGAAAAGTTTACAGCCAGATTTACTTCATTACCTTCCCTATAATCAACATGGGGCTGACCAGTTTGTGGTTCTGCAGATTGTTCTCTTGAACACAGGAGTAAGACTCGTTTTCTTCCTGAAATTGCGAGTAATGATTGAAAGTCAAACTTATCCAGCCACTGCTGACCTTGGGGACACTTAAGGTTTCTATTTTGTTTCTCACTGCATTAAAACAATGCCTAATAGCCTGCAAGTAGCTTGTGTTGCTACTAAAAGAGTAATAAAACTTCAACTTGATCAGGTTTGTCTTGTTGACCATAAGCCTCTTTTCAGCTTTTATTTCTCTTTAAAAAGGAAATATAACTTAACAATAGCACTAGAAAATTTATCTGTAGAATTATTCTAGACATTTAAGAATAAAGTCCAGCCTGCAAAGATATATGCAGTTCATTTTAATAGCCCTGATCATTCGCCTCCTTATGGACTTAAACAAAGAAGCCAATACGTTGCAAAAATATTAGATCTTCTGGAAATAAGCTTTGGGACTTGGCTGAACAAAGGTGCTGGAGTTCTAAGACAACACATTTTGAACAGTTTACCAGTGACATCAGTCTGAACTGAGTACAGCGTTCCTTAAAATCTCAAGATAGTCCATGACTGTGATGCAATAAACAGGACTGTTTGACAGGATGCCATCATGGCAAAAATAATATTTAACAAAAGGTGTGTAATTTCAGGGTACCAAAAGGCAGCATCTCTTCATCTTATACATGGTTTGAGGCATAATGAATCTTGCTTGCCAGCTTCTGAGTTTGACCAGGCTTCAGACAACTACAGTGACCCCACAGGGTCCTCAAGCTTTACAAAACCAAACCTTGCCTCCTGTTAGCAAAACACATGAAGTCATCATGGACTATTACGCTTTCTAAAATTATAATTCCATGTAATTCTTTAGCTTTTGCTGTGTCTCTGCTCTCCAAGAGAAATAAATGTGTGCAATGTCTATGGAGTTTATCTGATTTTCAATTGAAACCATTCAGTCTGCATCATCCGTTCTCAGCACAGACTGAAAATGCTCTGAGTAAGCACTGCAGGTCTTCCAAAAGCCAGTGCTTTACATGGCTTCAGAATGACAACTTGTAATCCCAGGGTCAGTTACACATTCTAGGTTAGATTTTGAATTTATAATAAACGTTGCTACCAATGTATCAACATTAGTTGAGTATAAGTATGGATTTTATACTGAAATGTCACAAAATTCTGCGGCTGATGATTCATCTTTTAATTTATCCTCTGATGCTTTTCACAACAGTTGAAGTTTTCCCTGATTAAAAACACTGTGTGAACGGAAAAGGCTAATATGACATTTTGAAAGTCATCAATCAATATCACAATCATTAAATTAATTGGGGTTTTAAATAAAAATGACAGAGAGGGGACATGTGAGTAGAGTTATCTCCTTCATTGATTTTTATCTCCTGTCACCTTCATAAAATACTCACTGGTCTTGACTAGATTTATCAGAATTGCCTTCTGAACAAAACCAAACAAAATTAGTACTGTAGTTATTAGTTTGTAGGAATGTGGGGTGAAACCTTTGTTGATTCTAGTAGGACAAACATTTGACTGAAGCTCCCCATGAAGTAAAGAGGTGAAGGTAAAAACTATGTGAATTCAGATTCACTAAGTGTTCTATGATTTCCATTTTAGGCTTGCTAACATAGTGACACAATCACATTGTTAGTTTAATCTGAAATAGAGACATGCCAGTGTCTCTTCATTTGTATGTTTTAATCAAATTTCCAGTGTTAGTTTCATTGAAGGTACTTTATACACTGAAACGCGAAGCACCTTGTCCCTTATTTTCAAAATACAGTGAGGACATCCATACTTAACATTGTTTGGGATTAATATAATGTGAAGCTACTTGACTTCTAAACAAAAGCTGAAAAGGATTTCTGTGTCTTACTGATATGTTAAGGCAACATATTTTCACTTGTGTTTCAGCAACATGATGTTACCACAAATACTGAGGTAGGTGTTGGTGCCTTATAGGTACTGAATGGAATATCAGCATCAGACACCGGTTAAAAAAGTCTGATAGAGATGATGTAGTTCCTATTTGCTTTCACCCTCATACTGTGCCATTTGTAGGTTTTTACCTGGGTAAGGAGAGAAGAGGCATGCAAGGAACTTCCTATCCCCTTTTTACAAGTGGAATCCCAGTATGTGGATCCTTCTTTTATCATTAATTGCCAGAGATGCTTCTCCTCGCCTTCAGAGCAGTAAGACAGTAGGATCAATCCCAGGTTCTTTTAGTGAGGGTTTTGACCTGGTATAGTGCATCGGGGGATCCACATACACTGGTCCAATCAATGCCACAGCCTGGGCAGTTCTGCTCAACCAAAAAGCTCAGTGATACATGCTGTTTGTGAGGTGACTGGCTGCCTAAGAAGGACAACAGGGAAGTGCTTGTGTAAATCATGATGTAGCCTTGAATAAGCTGCTTCTTGTTTGAAGTGTTTGGTTACAAACATATTTTGCAGCCAAAGAGCTATGTGAGTGTTTTACTTTGCAATATTCCGGTTCCCTTGTTGGGATAAACTACTCAGCTGAACTAGCTTATTGCCTCATAAAACAGAGCAGCAATACTATTATCGCTTAAGTGCACCTGAATTCAGGCTGAACTACTTTGTTCAAAGAGCAGTAAACACTTGGAGTAAGTTGTCAAGTAAGGTCATTGAAGCAAATAACATATGAGTGTTACAGATATAGGACACTTTCATGAAGGAGACTGAAGGATACAGTGACAAGAAGGGGTGCAAGTAGGATAAACTGAGCTCAGGAAGGACATATTTCATATTTCAATTATATTATTAAAAACTATCTTTTTGCAGAAAGCCAATACAGGGCTTGTATAGCACTTATTCCTTATGTACCCCTAAGAGCCTTAGGTAGGACACAAGAGGTATAGGGGAGCAAATTTTCGCCTAGGTAAAGAGGACTTTGGTCAAGCCAATAACCCTCAGAAGCACTGCATTAATGTCTGTGTACCTTCAGAAAGAGTAGGTCTTTGAAATACTTTTTTAACATGGTTTGGTTTTGCATTCACTCTTTTCACAGGTTCCCAACTGAAGTTCACAAGTCACGCAGAGGCTTCTGCACAGCCACAGCTACCATGAAAGGCTATTTTTGTTACACAGGGACAACATGTGTTTTTAGACAGTTAATCTACGCAAGACTCTCAGATATTAAGCTCACAACTAGCTGGGCACCAGTCACTGAGCCACTGGTGATTGCTGTGCAAGGTATTACCTACTCAGGCAAAGGCATGCCCTGAGGAATCCTGAGCCCTACACTGTCAGACAGCAGAAACCCCACAGCCTTTTACTAGTAATGGCAAAAATCATATTTACTAGGCCATAAGTAATACTCTTCTGTAGAGAAAGCATTAATTTTAATGCTCAATGCATGCCAAATCTTACAACTTATTCTCTCACCTTTCCCTAAAGTTACAATTAGCTTCCCCCCACAACACCAGAGCTTCCTTCTGACATCTTTTCCACACTCAAGCACTTCTGCTGATCCTACCTGCCACCAACATTGTCCAATTGCAATCTCTGGTACCTCTGCTACCTCTTTTTTCCTACCTCGCCTAGGCAATTCTGGAACTTCTCTAAATACAGGTACTTTACAGATACCTGTCTTGTTAATCATAGAATCATTGAATAGTTAGGGTTGGAAAGGACCTTAAAATTATCAAGTTCCAACCCTTCCATCATGGGCAGGGACACCTCACACTAAACCATGTCATCCAAGGCTCTGTCCAGCCTGGCCTTGAACACTGCCTGGGATGGAGCATTCACAACCTCCCTGGGCAACCCATTCCAGCGCCTCACCACCCTAACAGTAAAGAACTTCTTCCTTATATCAATCTAACCTTCCCCTTTTTAAGTTTTAACCTGTTACCCCTTTCCTCTCACTACAGTCCCTAATGAATAGTCTCTCCCCAGCATCCTTATAGGCCCCCTTCAGATACTGGAAGGCTGCTCTGAGGTCTCCACGCAGCCTTCTCTTCTCCAGGCTGAACAGCCCCAACTTTCTCAGCCTGTCTTAATACGGGAGGTGCTCCAGCCCCTGATCATCCTCGTGGCCTCCTCTGGACTTGTTCTAACAGTTCCATGTCGTTTTTATGTTGAGGACACTAGAACTGAACACAATACTACAAGTGAGGTCTCACAAGAGCAGAGTAGAGGGGCAGGATCACCTCCTTTGACCTGCTGGTCACACTCCTTTTGATGCAGCCCAGAATACGGTTGGCTTTTTGGGTTCAAGTGCACACTGAAGCCGGCTCATATTCATTTTCTCATCCACCAACACCCCCAAGTCCTTCTCCACAGGGCTGCTCTGAATCTCTTCTCTGCTCAACCTGTAGCTGTGCCTGGGATTGCTCTGACCCAGGTGTAGGACCTTGCACTTGGCATGGTTAAACTTCATGAAGCTGACATCAGCCCACTTCACAAGTGTGTCAAGGTCCCTCTGAATGGCATTCCCTCCCTCCAGTGTATCAACCAAATCACATAGCTTGGTGTCATCGGCAAACTTGCTGAGAGCACACTCAATCCCACTGTCCATGTCACTGACAAAGATGTTGAACAAGACCAGTTAGTCTCTGTCCCATCATAGTTCCTCAGGTCCCTTCAACCTAGGCCCTGGGTCAGCTCAAGATCTCTCACCAGTTCTTTTTCCACTGACTGGTTAGCCCCAGACAAATCTTTTCAGAGTCTATAATAGCCAAGGAGCAGAAACCCATCAACCTCAGTGTTGCTGGTGGAAGCAGAAGCAGTGGGAGAAAAGCAGAGATGGTGCAGCATTCTTCCTAGATTTCAGTAAGAAGGGTGGCAAAACAGAAGGTGAAATAAAATATTTGGTTTAGTAAGATGGAATAAAAAAGGGAATTCAGATAGCAAGTAAATCTTATATCCCTTCAGATGCTGGGAGCCCTGCTTTCTCACCTGATATCAGACTGACCCCAGCTGGATTTTCCCACTATGTACTGCACAAGTCATGCTCATGCAGAGATTCCTCCTCTGTCCCATACCATGACACCTTTCAATATGCAAAAACCAAACCACATACTTCTGACAGGCTGGAATGCTGTGTCTGTCATTAACACCACTAACACAAAGCATAGGCAAACCGATTTACTTGAGGCAGCTATTCATTCTAACATATGGGGTGCACAGACCTGGAGCACAAAGCCCAGTAGAGCAGACATGTCCTGCTCAAGATAACCCCTCAAACACAGTGTCTTCTGGAAGGCTCCCAATACCATCACACCTTGGAGAGATGCATGTATTTACTATTTAACTAATGTTGAATAGACTCTTTTGCCTGGGTCACCTCACAGATATCTAATAAATTCCAAGAACATTTAAAAAATCAGTTAAGATATAAACAAAACACTGACCTGAACTAAAATGAAGTTATTTCTTGCTATAATATAAAAACCTGAAGGCAATTTAGGTAGGCAAGAATGCAAGAGGACATATTAAGTGCCTTCATTCTGCTGAAGGATACAACTAGTAAATTAAAGTACTTAATCAGACTTCTAGTGTTTGTATTTCTGATCTGATTTTTCTGCAAAGCCTCATTTTTGCAGGGATCACAACCTAAACCAGTAATCTATCATTATATATTCTGTCCTGGAAACTGCCTTGGAGACAAATCACTGAAGTCATTGATGGTATCCTTTATTTAATTGTAATTAATGGATGACTGTGATCTTAGAAGGCCAATTCTGTGAAATGTCATTTTATAAATGTGTTTTAAGAAGCATGAGGAGGATGGATATCTAAGATGCATGTCCACATTTTACGTATTCAGACAATTACAGGTACAAAGTAGGCCAACTCGTTTAGGATTGGTTAGTTATTTTGGATGGCTTCTATTCATTGCCCAAAGTGGGGCCAGTTTTCAGCAACTGTTCCGAAAGATGCTCCTTTCAAGATGCCTCAAATTACATACATAAAATTCAGCTCTTACTGGGAAGCATTTACAAGGCCTTGATGTGGCATACAGCTGCTTCCCTTGAGGCTGTTTTATGCCACAGTCATCACTCCAGCTGGGATTTTTTTGCACTTTGTGTTAAAATATTTAGACCACGTCACTGCTCATGGGTGCTTTCTGGCATTTGATGTATTAGATAGATAATCTAATATGGTCTGGTCTAACCCCTGCTCTTGCTATAGAAAATGGTATGTTGAATTATACACAATCTGAGGAACGGCTGTGAAAGTTATAAGAGGTATGTGAAAAAGAGATATCCTTCATGTTCTTCCACTGAATTCATTTCCTTTTCCTTTTTATATGTCAGTTTCTTACTTTGTCCAAACCTGATTAATACTGAAATAAAATGGGATATGAGACACAGAACTTTATCACAACATGAAAATACCCTTAGAAAATTGTGAAACCAAATCAAAGGCTCAGAACTAAATTGTTTGAAAATAATGCTTTCTCTATGCACTTCTACCAATAGCTTTCCATCCCTTTCCTCTGACCTTCTGACCAGCTGCAACTGTTAATTATATTGTGATTATTATCCATTTAATATTATAAATGCCTCAGAGCAATAAACTTAAATCTCCATACTCAACAGCAGCATTGTTTCATACTGAGACAGAAAGAAGTTCGAACTGCTTAGTTTATCCAAAAGAAGATTAAAAGGTGATTTGACCAGCCCCTACAGATGCCCACACAATGAAGAAAGAAATCGATTATAGTCACTGTTCTTTTACTATGCCAGAAAATAGGTCATAATAAAACTCAGTGGTTGAAAGTTCTCACCAGCTACATTCAGGCTAGGGGGACACAGATGTACCCATTAAAACTGAAAATATAAGAGTAGTAACCCACAGAAACCTTCCCTTACCTAGGAAAGGGAAGGATTCAGTTGAAGATCTTAAATCAGAACTGGCTACATTCATGCCTTAAAAATGTCTGTCCTAACTCATATGGAAGTGAATGGCTTGATGCAGTAATTATCTGATAGTGGTGTTTTGGTTGCTACTGTATAGACCATCATAATGAATTCAAATTATCTTTAAAAATAGTCACAGATTTTTATAATTACATGTATATATACGCACACAAATGAATTCCCCAGTGTTAGAGCTGGTAAGGGCTTTATGAAAGAAAGACATTCTATTGAAATTGATTATTTGCTTATAATAGAAACACCTTTCAGACATATCCCACAATCTCTGATGTTTTGGTCTGACTTATTTTGATTTCCAATGTTTTAGAGAACCCAAGAAGAGAGATGAGGAGAAAATATATGGAGAAACTTCATACCAACATATGAAGGCTTTAATTTCAAAAATGTTAGTTTAAAACAATGTTATCTTCTTTGTTAGTTTATTTTATTCCAACGGAAAAAAAAAAACAAACTTTAGAGACTTCAAAAACCACCATAAGCAGAAATACTGCTTTTTCTAGGTTTTCTTAATTAAAAATAGACTGGAACTGAAGGTCTAGACTTAAACTGAAACAGGGCTCCTGGTTAGAGTGAAAGCCCCAAATGAGGCTGGTGAGGGTTAGGCCTCTTAGTGCACTTAAGACCCAGCAATGATGCTTCATAAACATGCCCTCAATTTTCTGGTGACCAGGTTTACACGCTGCTGCTGACAAGCAGCAGTGGAACTTCTGGAGCCACTTCTAGGGACAGTAAAGAATGATCTTGAGTGTGACTTTAGCTACTTGAGATGAAAGAATTGCCACTGAACAATCTAAATTAATGTGCCTGCCTGCTTGCTACTTAAGATGGCAGTCCTGGGATAGCCTGATGTCAGTCAACCTGCATTAGGGATTCTTACTCACACAGACAATCACATTATCTGAAAACAAACAAGAGAAAACCTCTTGAACAGGCTATTCTCTCCTTACTCCATGAGCAAGATAACTGCTAACAAGATAAGCAAATCAGGTACTATAAGTAAAGGCCATGCAATGAAGTCATAGCCTTGCCAAAGATGAATTTCATGTCTGCCCTATCTATCACTGCCTAGAGATTTCAATTTCACAGGTGAAACTTACAATCTGATAAGGACATTGCTGCTTATATTGCTCACTTGCTCTGCATCATTGAGCATTGTATCTGGTGATTTTCTCAATGACAAGTTACATAATGGTCTTGTCTTTGAGGTTCAGCACCATCTTTTTCTTAAGCCACATTTATCATTTGTAATTGTTTAGAAAAAGGCCTTAGCCACTGAATCAGAATCACTACACACTAAGAATAGTCTTAGTATAGCAATTGATCTAAATGCTGGCATTCATGATTAGAAACGTGATTGTTGTCACTACAATCAGGAGCTCAACCACAACATGAATGGCCAAGATCAGTTGTCCAGATTTCTAGTCAGACCATATAGTGGTCCATATGGAGACTCAAACACAATAGATGTTATTTCTGCAAAAAGAAAAATGGCAGTGCTGCAGTGTGGGCATCAAAGGTTGGCAGTATGAAGCCTGTTATGTCAAAGATTTGAGTTTGTGGGCATCAATGCTTCCTTTGACAATGAGTAAAGAAGTGTTATCACATCCAGTGAGTCTTGCTGAGCTCTGAAATGCTCATCTCAATAGTAATAAGTGTACATGAAAATGAAATGGAAGTTAACTGAAATCACCTCTGAAGAGACAGATTTCATTGCCTCCTTTACATAAATGGTCAAGTCTGCTCCAACAATAGAGCTATAGACATGAACACTGGCATAATGTGAGGTGAACATCTGGGAATTCTTGGAGAGTCTGACTTCAAGAGAAATACACACAGAGGGATTACCACCATTTTGTGTGGTGTCCACCTGAGATGCTGTTATGGTTATGTGCAAGATACTACAGAAAGAAATATGTTGCATATGTCTTCTTTCTCTCTGTCTAGGACTCATCTGTGTGTCAGTATTGTTATTGTTAGTCTCTGGGAAAAAAAGCTATGTTCACTAGACACTTGCCACAAGTTGCTTCAGTTGCATATATTCAGCTACACAAACATAGCAATCATTATGTCTAATTGTTGGGTATAGTCTGGATGTTCTTGGATCATTGTAAGCAGAGCTCTGCTCAAACCTGGTGCTTCTGAAACGAATCTATTTTGCAACGACTCACCCTGCCTCAGCCAACATGCTGTCTTTTTTTCTGAGACCACTTTTCATGGTTCAAGAGGAAATCATGGAGCAAACTAGTTGTTCTGGGAACCAAGCTACTTTCCCAAAGGTTCTACAAGCCTTTTACCATTACTTGCTTGGGAATTACACATTCATAATGAGATCAAAATGCATGTTTTGTCATCAGGTAGCAGGTGTGTGTCTGGTCATGTTACAGAAATGCACACCTGCATTCCATTACAACATTTTTTGTGCATCCTGGCATGTAACAGCACACCTAATAGGAAATACTTACACAATTTAGCATTTGACTGATTGACTGTACCCATTCCTTTTGGAAATTTGTTGTTCAACACATGATAAAAATGTGTTTCTCTGCAGTTAGCCAATTTCACTGCTGAGTGTCTAAATACTGGGAAAGTGTTCATATTCTGATAAAAGGAGGGGCTTTATTCATTCTTTCTGTGGAATCCACAGATACAGAGTATTTTCTTCTAGTATTTCCATTGACAAAACATATCCAAGTATGCTCTTTCTTAGGTAAATCTTGTGGGTTTAGACATTCCTGTGCTCAAGAAACATTAAGAGTACTTTCAAAGAATACAGCACAGTATGGTCTGTGGCATGGACAGATGCCAAATGATGTCTCTGCAAAGGCTTCCTTCAGCCTGATCCAACAGTAATCAGTGAAAAACTCCAGCAGACTCAAATAGATTTCTTACCAAGACCATAATATATAGCTCATGTAGCGCAAATCTCTGTGAGACCTGCTTGTGGACTTGAAGGTAATACTAAGGAGGAAGAGGACAAGTTATTACTGACCTTCCTCTGATCTGGTCAATCAATAAATCAGTGTCAATTTTAATCAAGCAGCTGGTTATATTTACAAGAGCGAAGAACGTATCTATGAGCCAGAGGCATCAAAGATATTTTTGAAGCTATTGAAAAAGAGGAAAGAAAAAAGGCATCTTCACACATTTAGGAGTTCATTTGTGATATTGATATAATTTTTCAAATGGGCAATTAGAACCCTACTGATTTTAATCATGGCGGTTTTCAGATTCTATAACAAAAGCTACCTTGAGCCAATTATCAGACATACTTGCAATTGCTCCTTGTGTCATAGCAAATTTAAAGACTCCTGCAATCTTTCGTTACAGTCTTTCTTCCCCCACCTAAACCTCAAGTTCTCAACCCTACTTTTTCTTCTTAGCATTGTATTTCCTATACTTTTTATTTCTTCCTCCTTTGCACACTAGTGGGACCCTGTGAATCTATTTTAAGTGTAAAAAAGGACCTTTTTTTCATAGAAGACACGATCTTTCTCATTGAAACAAAAAAGAAAAGATTTGATCCAGAACAGGGGGAGAAACATCAATTATTGTCAACATGCCCACAGACCCTTGCAGAAAAGAATGAACAAAAAATCTCCCCTACAGCTCTGCTTTTCTTTTGTGCAAGATCCCAGAAAGCAGGATTCTCATGAAACATCTATTCTTCCCTGAGAGGTCCAGAGGCTCTGTTGTGTTGGCTCTCATGGTCCACATATACAGAACCACAGACATGAAGGACTACTGTAATAATTTCTGTAACTTTCTGCATCACAGCGGCCACAGACGTTCCCGCTTCAAGCCCCAAATTTCTGGTAGTGGTACAGTATGTCCTAAATAGAGTTATTCAATAACCACAGAATCCCAGACTGGTTTGGCTTGGAAGGGACCTTAAAGCTCATCCAGTTTCAACCCCCTGCCACAGACAGGGATGCTTTATACTAGACCAGATTGCTCCAAGCCCTGTCCAAACTGGCTTTGAGTAATGATTCACTGTTCCTTATAGCTTGAATTGATTTCTGATGGAATTAGCTTCATTATGAAAAAAAAAAAACAAAACAAAATTGTCCTTCATTTCTAATATGTGTAAGTCGAATTTCTAATTTTAGTTACTGTATATTATCTTTTTCTACTACAGAAAGGCAGATTAAAACATTGTCTTGTGCAATAACTGGTCTGCAGTGGCTGTATAATAGGCTATCTGAGTAAGTGAAGATCAAACTAAGCCTGCTGCATGCAATAATTTTAAGAATCACTGAAAGATAAACCCACAAAGGTGGACTTGGCAGACATACTCTGTGTGTTTTGATCATACACAGAAACATATGTATAGACTAGAGAGTTAAATCTTAATAGGTTGGTTTCTTGGGAAAACAGCCTTTAGGCTTCCTTATAAGCAGCTTCTCCAGAGTATAAGGCATTCATTCTTTTGCCTATTTTCTCTCTTCACTTTTTCTGAATATGGACACCAGGATTTGTTGCAGAGCTTTGGTACTAGTCTTGCTAATGGAGGAAAAACTGAAGCCATACTGCTAAAAGTTTCATCATTTGATTATACTTGTCTCACTCTGAATACTTCATCCTCTTACAAAGTCCAAACCCTTCCATCATTTTTATAGAGCACAGACATTTTTATGTGCAATGTTTAGCATATTCTGAAGACACTCAATGGGAAACTTGGTGCTTTTTAAGCTACAAAGATCTGTTTCTTTCAAAGCATGATGTTCTAGTTCCCACCATTATTTTAGTCAGTTTCTTCTGATCCTACGTGAAGAATCACAGCATCATATCTATCATCCAGAAAGTGAAAATAAGGTACAATGAAGGGATAAATTGTGCCATATGTTCATAACAATATGAAAACCAGAAATTAGGTGTTGTGATGTTAAAATGCTTGCTCACAATGCTGCATAACAATAATTTCTGTAACCAGGTAAAATTATATTGTATGGACTCCACATTTTTCTTATATTATTTTCCTGTCAATGTTAATGATGTGTCTATGCCAGCATTTAGATTTATTAATAGCCAGTTACCCAAATGGATGATAAATATCTTAACTGCTACAACACTTGATGACCTCTTCTGGTCACAGGGCTTGAACTTTTCATAAGGTTGTTAGCATTAGGTTGTTAGCACGGAGGCCTTCCAAAACAGCACAGCATTTGATATTTACACAAGTATTCAAGCACACCTCTAGAAATAACACCAGGCAGACTTGTATTATGTGCTGCAGATAATCTTGTTTTGAGAAGGACTTTGTTTGAATTCAGCTTGTAGCTCAGGCAAATTCTGTGAAACAGAACTAATATATTTCTTAGTTCAGTCTTGGCTGGCTGATAATATGATTTTAAGGTTATTCATATACCTAGTCTAGAGCTGTTTCATACTGGTCACACACAGATTATTGAAATGTTTAGAAGCTCTGGTTTAAATTCAGACCTTTCCATACTCAGCTCCAGTACAGCTGACTCTAATATCTATTCCCTTAAGTATTTCTGAATTCACTCTTTGGAGATGCAGAACTTTATTTACAGCTTTATTCAAATCTGTCCTTAGCTTCAGTTTAAAGTTAAGCACTCATTTTCTGTGACCTAGTCTTCTTCCACCTGCTTGTCCCTTACACCAGCCTGTCTGAAATAACATCACAAGTTTTCAGTTCAGCCACTATTTGATGAAACAAAAGGGGAAAAAGATAATCCTAATCCTATCACCTGTAACACTGAGGGGTATCCAGGCTCCACCACTGTCTGCAGAATTTACTCTCCACTCTGTTTCTCAGAAATCAGCTCCTGTCAGTATTTATTCCACTACAGCTTTGGAGAAACCTTTTTTATCATTTCCAAATTTGACACAGGAATTTGTAGCAGAATCTCAGCATTGTTCTAGTAGAAATTATTTTACTAGGCCTCCTCAAGAAAATCAGTTTATGCTTTTTATATCAGCCAGCTCAGGTTTATTGTGATTTACTTCCTAACTCTGAATAGCCCATATATAAATATATGTGTTAACCTACCGCTTTAGTTTCTGTTTCTCTGTTTCCAAAGTAGCACACCTTGTTCAATAGATGCTTTAACACCACAATTGCTCTTCTGTCATGTTTTAATATTCTTTATAATGCCCTAGACCATATTTTGCTCTGGTAGTTCATGCCCTTCCATCCTGTTGTTCAATTTTTGTCCAGAAAATCTGGCACTACAACTTGCAAACTGTTGGACTCTGAATCAGCATTAACAACAAAGAAGCAGGACATCCATCACAGAAGTAAGCTCCTCTGTGATCTGCTAATACTGGGAAGTATATGGATACTAGCATCTCCAAACTAAAGGGAAAATACTTTGTGTTTGATACCACAGGAAATAAAAAGAAAATAAATCTAGCTGTTTGTTGCTTTTCTGTTATCTCATGGGCTTTGAACCAAGCACAGCCTCAGAGGAGAGGGTCTTTATCAACCTCTTTGATCTTATTTAGAGAACTCCTGCCAGACTAAGAAGGCCAGGATTACACTCTGAATTAAGAAGCAGTCTTATGTCATCCTGACATATGAACTGGTGAGTCAGTATCTTGTCACAATCTGGAGGTTATTTCTTGCACCAAAACCCTTGTAACTTTGCCTATTGGTTGCAGTGGTTCACAATTCTCTTCCTTCACAGACCACAGTGTGAAGAGACCAGCAGCTCTGAATGCACAGAGCAAAGTGGGGGTCCAGCCCTGGAGGTGCCAGGAAAGCAGATAGACAGTAAATGCATAGTTATATATGACATTAAACTACAAGGCAAAGGTGTGAGCACTTACACTTCTAGGTAATAAATACATTTTTAAGATCTTGGCTAGTGTTCTCATCTTGCTCTTTCTCCTGCCTGCACTTCTGCAAACTATCTACAGCAATGAGATCTTATTTGCACCTTTATATAAAGTACTAGCATTGTTGAAATGTGATCTCTATGTTTTTAGTAATACTTTATTAAAAACTTTCAGAGGAACACACGTCTCACAATATGAAAGCACACTTCCCTGGCATAAATAAGCTTCAAGTTTTATTAAAAATCATAATACTCCATAATATATAATGAAATATTAATTTCATGTTCATAACCATAGTCACAAGATATTTCCTGAAACACAATGCAAAATATAAAGAAAATATCATAACCAAGTTTTAATAAGGTACAGGCTTATGATAATAAAATCAGTTCTTCTCTTACAAAATGTAGCTTAAGGCAGATCTGACCACGTGACTTAGGACCCTTCTATTTAAAATTGGTGTACTGCTGGTGAACCCTTGGTCAGATTGTCTACCTTTTCTCCTAGATAAAATTGTTCACTGCACCAAGGACTGTTGAACAGTTTTGGATCATGTCCTAGAACTACAGTACTTTTCAGTCTTTCAACTGCACCTTTCTTCATCATTTTGTCTCAGTTTAAAAATTCTTGAAATTAAATTAAATTCCTTTCCAAGATCCAAAGGAAGTTTTATTAAAGAACCTTTCTTCAGACTAGGCATCCATAAACAAGCTTCTAGAAAACTGAGCAACATGACCATTTCCTTTTAATTCAACCAGTGGAGACAAAGAGTGATAATGAAAGGGGAGAAAGTAACTCACAGTTTACAAGGTCATGGGACACCTCCAGCCTGTAACTCTCCCTGCTAACTATACTTAGAAAAAGTATTGCAGGAAGAAAAACAAGTCAATAACAAATGGCTACTCAGCATCCTTCTTTTACTACTGCCTGTGTGGCAGATGCTGCTGAGCAAGGCACTAAGAATGTCTCTAGTTGTGCAGGGGTTCATACGCAAACTTAGTGTCCTTTCTTTTACAAAGATGTTACCTGTCACTCCAAAACTCTGCATTTTAGCTGTCTTTGAAAAAACAGCCCAAGGCAGTATCCAGCAAACCACAATATCCAGGCAAGAAATGACCACCTGTATTGTAAGTTGAAAGGAATCACTGTATCTGAGATCTTGATTCTCTTCTTGACCCCACTAATCTCTTAAATCCAGATGCTTTTGCTTATCTTCTCTTGCATTTCCAAATGGAAATACCCTCTTACACATAGGATCACACAGACCTTATTGCACAGCAGGTTGACTTCATGGTGGAGAACACCCTTTGGGCTGTGATAGGAGAGAACTAGCTGTGTGAATGCTACCATTGATTATCTAATCGGCAAAAGCCTAGTGCAAATATGCTGTCCAGGTACAACTACCTAATCCACACAGAATGCTGAAGTTGTAGGCAGGCAGAGCACTTAAAATTTCTTATTTTGTGCATGTTTTATTCCAATAAATGCCCATGCAAAATGCTTGCTGGAATCTAAATATCTGTTGAAACTGCTGGAATTTAGTAGGAATCACTTTCTACAGTGGCAGTGTATCACTAATTGATTACTTGCCATCTTTATTTAGAAGAAAATGTCCACATACATATCCGTCATTCCTTCCTTTATTCTCTTCTTCAAGTATGCTTTTTATTCCCATCTATTTCAAAGGAGGAGGAGGAACAGCTCGCACCCTTTTTGGGGTTTTTTCCCCCAATATCTCATTTTATAGCTTCCTAATACCAACAGATGTTAAAAGTGTCACTGTGTGACAGCTAAGAAATGGATGAGTTTATTTTTAGAAAGAAAACACCTTATATTAAAAAAGGTAGCTGGTCTGCTTCATGTATTGTGCGTTGAGACCTTGTCTTCCTAATGAAGAGTGAAGGAGAGTCAGCATTGGTGAGGAAAAGGAGACCCAACCAAGAAGAGCAAGAAGAACCCAACACAGTCTTAGTAACATGATTAAAATTTACCGTGATGTGAGTGACCATGGGTTCTTCTTAAAATCCAAAATGAATTTACTGGAGGGATAATGTTTTTAAGCAGATGGGACGAGTGAGCTATTTGCATGGGCCTCAAACATCATTTGTGTTGACAATTTTGTTTTCTCATTACTCCCCCTGCAGATTTTGAGCAATGAGAAGTAGCCAGAAGAAAACACTTGATTAGTTGTACACCACCATTGCCAGCACAACATGGGACACCTTAAGCAGATCATCTCTTGTCAGTTTATTTTAAAGTCAAGAGACAAGAGTATTTGTACCGAAGCACAAAGCAAGGATCTGTCAGGGACTGTTACAGCTTTCTGCCTTCTGAGACTGGTTCCATTTGTGCCCCAAGCCCAAAGCAGTTTAGAGTTATTTTGCACTTAGCCAGGGCTTGACTACTAACTGTTCCCAAGACACTCTTTGCTATCTATGAGCAGGGCACACACATCTCTGAGACTCCTATGCAGAATGCTCCAGTGGCAGTAGTGCCAGGGCCTCCCCTGCTGGCTTCCTTGCAGCTAAGGCCTTTGCTGCTTCACTATTCACTACCCTCATGCTGGTGCTAAAACTCAGGACAGAAAATTTATCTCAAACTTGTGTTGACTGATCAGCTGTTCAAAGTCAGATGCCTTCTGTTACTATTTGTATCTTTACTTATAACTTTGATATCGTTAGGTGGACAAAGAACAAGATTTTCCAGCAATCTGCACCCCAGTCCTGCCCCAAAGAAAGACTCATAGAGACCAGAAAGGCTGGTAACTGAAATTTTACCTCTGGTTCATTATAGAGATAAAAAACATATGTAATGACTGTGTCTGGATCTGTGTGACCTCCGTATTTCAGGGTGCTTGGCTCTCCCTTGTACATAACCTTAACAAGTGGTAAACCATCTTTTCATTGTTAGAAGCTTCCTTTCATAAGCATCATAAGGCTAGAATAGCTAAGTGGGATACAAACATTTCTATCGTGTGCACATGCAGAAAAGCCAGTGAAGAGCAGAAGCATAATTTGGACAAATTCCTGTTGATAAGTGCAGTGTGACCACTGCAGAGCAGGCAGGCATAGAAGTAAAGCAATGCTCTACTAAAAGAACTGCAATGATAAGCACCCTGTCATCAGTCCATTCTCCCTTGCACTCCTATGTTCTTATATTCCATATTCCTGTTCCTCTTTCTGTGACTAAAGATAACACTTCCCTTAATATTCTTAATAGATTACCCTCACTTACATACAGGCAGCTAGCTGCAACTCTAAAAACCAAAAGGATTCAGAGAATGGGCAAGATATTGTTACCTAAATACCAGAGAAAGAGAATGTGAGAGGATAAACAGCTATACTTTATATGAAATCTCCAGTAGGAACGGGGTGAGAACAAGAGGTGTTGGTTATAAGGGTAAAGTTTGCTCAGGCATTTAATGTGCATGTGATAAATCCCTACAAAGTCCATGCTGCATACCACAGGAGTCCAAGGAACGGGTCATGAATCCATGTCTGAAAATGCTGATCTGTGTAGGAAAGTGCTTCCTTATGACTTATCTGCTTTTAATAGCACTCTACCAGAGCTAATCAGCTGTTTGGAAAAAAATAATTCAATCTTTAGTATAGTTAAATGAGCTAAATGGGAATGGTCAGCTTCTACTGAATGCTAATCAGTAAATGTTAGCTTTTTCCCATGCAGGTAAAGCTGGCTGCATGAGCTATCATTGTTCTGGCATTTTACAGCTTCTGAATCTTTCACTTCACAATTTGAATCAAAAGAGGTGTGACCAGGAGGTTGAAGGAGGTGATCCTGCCTCTCTACTCTGCTCTCATGAGACCCCACTTGGAGCACTGTGTGCAGCTCTGGTGTCCTCAACATAAAAAGGACGTGGAGCTGTTAGAACAAGTCCAGAGGAGGCCACGAGGATGATCAGGGGCTGGAGCACCTTCTGTATGGAGACAGGCTGAAAAAGCTGGGGCTGCTCAGCCTGAGAAAGAAAAGCTGTGTGGAGACCTCAGAGCAGCTTCAGTATCTGAAGGGGACCTATAAGGATGCTGGGGAGGGACTCTTCGTTAGGGACTGTAGTGATAGGACAAGGAGTGATGGGTTCAAACTGAAACAGGGGAAGTTCAGGTTAGATATAAGAAGTTCTTTACTGTGAGGTTCATGAGGCAGTGGAAGAGGTTGCCCAGGGAAGTGGTGAATGCTCCGTTGATGGCAGTGTTCAAGGCCAGGCTGGACAGAACCTTGGGTGACAGGATCTAGTGTGAGGCCCATGGCAGGGGTTTGGAACTGGGTGATCTTAACGTCCTTTCCAACCGAAACCATTCTGTGATTCTATTATTTCAATATGCAGTAGGGAGGCTGGACTAGATGATCTTTAAAAGTCCCTTTCCACACAAACTATTCCATGATTCTATGATATTTCTGCTTGTTTTGTATATGTATACGACATCTATACAATATACTTGAAGAAAAAATAGGGACATTAACATTGGTATTACTATTTCTTTGGTCTGTGAATACCATGGCTGCTTTTGTGAAAATACTGTGGGGTTTAATTTGCTGTTTGTTTTGGGTTTTTTTTTTTTTTGCTTTATTTTTAACGTGGTGCTGTCTTTACAAAGCTCATCACTTCAGAAAGCTTTGTTGACACCAAAGCCTGGTTTGTCAACCCCAAAACCCACCAAAGCCGTAAAAAGTGATGTAATTCACTAGCCACATAAATGGTATTGATAAACGCTATCATCAGATTACCACAGCTTCTGGTACCATGCGACAGAGAGGAAAACAGCTTGATCAGCTGCTAAGCCCCAGTGTATCATATTCACAGGCATATGGTGTACAGGATCTCTTCTGCTGTTTGGAAGCATTTTCTTTCTGGAACTGAGGGTCCTGTATGTTTTGTGTTAAATACTACCAGTGCAGACATATGAAATGTTAGCAGAAAACATTCTCTATTTCTAGCCTCACTTGGTTGTGAAGAGAAGGTACATTGCCACTCTGGTAATCACTGTATTAATATTCATAGTGTAACCAGCATTCTTTTAGATTCTTCAATTTTGAACTACCTTCTCTATTTCACTTCAGAGAGAAAAAGATGGACCAGGAGTAAAATGTCACATTTATAACACCCTGAGTCTGAGTTCTTTATGTGACTCATTTTCATTTTTCTCCAGATGTAAACAAAATCACATCCTGTAGCAAATCATAGAGTCCCCCAGAAAACCTTAACTTGGTGCTTGAAAAGGTGCTTTTAAATCTTTCTGTCCCACTTTTGTACAAGTCCTACAGTTTGTAACCATTTTTTCCATTCTTTCAACTGCTGCATTTAACTCAAGTACAAATGCAAGTAACTTTCTTTAGATACATGCAGTGGTGAACCTGTAGGTACTTGAAAACAGACCTGGGTGAGCTGCACAGTGTGTATTGAGTGAGAGCAAGTAGAGATTTAGCACCTGTGATCTTAACTGATACCAAATTCACATCAACAACTCTGAAAGAGTCATGAGTTGGTGTGCAACTGACACAAGGGTGGGAGAACACACGTACTGCAGGAATCACAGACTCATCAAATGGTTTGGGTTGGAAGGAACCTTACAGACCACCCAATTCGAACCCCTTGGCGTGGGAGGGGGACAACTTCCACTAGAGTAGGTTGTTCCAACCACCTCCATCCTGGTCTTGAGCACTGTCAGAGATGGGGCAGCCACAGCTTCTCTCAGCATGCTGTGCCAGTGTCTCACTGTCGTCATAATAAAGAACTCCTTCCTAATGTCAAATCTCAATCTCCCCTCTGTCAGGTTAAAGCCATTTCCCCCTCATCCTGTCACTACAGGCCCTTGTCTGAATCCCCTCTCCAGGTTTCCTGCAGCCCCTTTAGGCACTGGAACTGCTCTAAGGTCTCCCCTTAAGGAGCCTTCTCTTCTCCAGGCTGAACCAGCCCAGCTCTCTCAGCCTGGCTCCAGAGCAGAGCTGCTCCAGCCCTTGCAACATCTCTGTGGCCTCCTTTGGACTTGCTTGCGCAGCTCCACGTCCCTCTTGTGCTGGGGGACCCAGAGCTGAACATAGGATGGTGGGGACAGGGGGTGGGGCAAATATAAAGAAATGTAACAAATACCTCATAAAAATGAAGAAAAAACTTTGTTATAAAAATGCATAAAACCAAAAGCAGCCCCCATACAGTGCAAGGGTGTTTCCATGGAAGCAGTCTCCCGCATGACAGCAAGGTCAGCAGCAGGTGTTACAGAGAGAAGAAACAGAGAGGAGAAATGTCACCCGGTGAAGCCTAAATGTCACACTAGTTTATAAAACAATGCATGCAAGAATTTAAACTGACCACAGACGTTTTTCCTTGGAACAGAAAGTTAATCATTTCCTATCCAGACTGTATCTGTAAATCTATAGCAGGAATGCAAAAAAATCCAGTGTTGGATAAATGTGAACAGAAAGGTAAAGTGCTTTGTCTTGGTCTTGATTAGTAACTAGCTTGCAAAGTAATTTGTGATCATCTTTGCTCTAGTTCCTGTGGAATCTTCTAAGATATACAACCTAATAAATATAATAAAAAGTAGTATTTTATGTACAGAGGCAGCTTCCTAGGAGTTACAAGATTAAATTGGGTTCCACTATCAATCTTGAAGCACATGGCCCATGAAATATCCCAACTACTCAGATTTAGGACTAATTCTGGAAGAAAAAGAAAAGAAGTAGAAAAGTATTAAACTTGTAAAGCAGGACATTATTCAGACAGTATACATGCTAAGTGAAAGCCAAACAGCCACGATTAACATGACTGACACTGACTAGACCTATGAGACATGAGGCTAATGCAAGAGCATTATTAATAGCTGATGATGAGACAACTGATGAGCTAGAATTCAATTAGCTAATGCTTACATTCTCAACTGCCCTGACCCCTGAACAGGCCATTAGCTGAGACATTTATGTGGGGAAGATTCTGTGCTCTGCATATGACAGGAAGACAATCCCTCAGCCAAAGTGTTTCAAAAGTTGTGGATTACACCAAGAGAAAGAGAGAGATAAAAAAAGAGTGTAAGGATTAATGATTTACCATGTCAGTTTATTCTATTCCTTGCAAAAACTGTGTCACAGTTAAGAGGTCTCTAAAGACACCATTCCAAGCTTTCATGTGATGATTGACATTTCCCTGCCTTCACCAAAATGAAACAATTTATCACAGTGGGAAGGCACATTGGCACAAGGGTAACAGTTCAGGGGGCTGCATCGGAGTAAGGTTTATGATAAGAACAGAAGCTCACTGGTTATTAATGCCAGTCTCCCATATCCACAGAAATAAATCATGTGATGTGCACACCTGTTTGGATGAGAATGACATACATGCAGGTGAGATGTTTCTGTCTATTGTGACAAGCCACCTTTCCCATAGCTAACAGCGGAACCAATGTTTCTGTAATGTGTGTTGCATGTTTGTTTGGCATTTTACTGCCTTGTTTTCTCTTTTTATGAATGCTGAAGAACAGAAGATAAGATGATTACTTGGCATAAATGACGTTGGCAGGCGTGCAGCCAAGGACTGGGACATGCAACTGACTGCCTAGCTACAGGTGACAGCCATGCATACAAACAACCATTATATTCTGTTACTCAGTGAGGCTACCAGCAAACTGACCTCAACCATGAGAGATTTCACACTTTACCACTTTAGGTACAGCCCAGAGAAACAGTTTTGTGTTAAAAAAGATACTGCTTTCCTCCCATCATTTAATTGATCGGAGGAATATGACAAGTGGCTGCAGTTAAAATGGACAGCATTGGTCTTGCTCAATAGAATCCACATGTAGAGCAGACACCTGACAGGTTGGTAGCAAAGAATTTTCACTATGATTTTGCTCTTATTCCTGTATAGAACATTTTTCTTTTCTTACTGCTTGTAAAGATGAGACTTCCACAGTTCAAGGTGATCAGAGAGAAGTGTGACACTTGCCACATTTTTGTGTTGCTTGAGGAACCCTGGGGGATTAGTTTAATATCTTTATTTTATATCAGCGTTCATATAGTTTTCTGCCAGTTAAATAAACGCAGCTAGGAAATAAAGCAAATTTGACACAATCTAATGGAAGCCTTCAAAATTTGTAGCAGAACAGAAAGATGATCAAAAGAAATTTCTCCTATGGCAGAGGCTTCAAAAATGAAGGGAATAATTTACAGTTAAGCCATGACAAGTGATGGAAATCAGAAATGACAATTCAATTCACGGTACCTCTGTCTTTGTTTGGAGCAATAGACCAAAAAAGTGACAAAGTTTATTTATTTTGATACATGAACTACGAAGAAGCTCAGAGATTTATAGATCTTTGCATAAGGGTTCATTTCCTGTAATTTCTGTTTAACTAACGCTATTTACCAACCTCAGTCTCTGCTCACAGTGTGATCAACATATTGGTTTTGATATGTAATCTATGCTCTAATTTGGAAGGTGGGATCTTAAGGTTCTTTTTCTTTTCTAAGCAGCCACTGTAATGTTTGTGAGTAAATAAAGGGCTTTTAAGTACTATTCCTAAATTTATACATCTTGATGCACATTACAATATAATCCACTTCTCCCTTTGGACTGACAGAACCTGTGACTGTCAGCTCGTGAGAGTTACTCTAAAGCCCATCTATTTTCTTAGGCTATTTCCTGCATGAAGTAACTAAAAGAATAGGTCAGGTGAGTCTTCCTGGGAGGCACCAAACTATTCGTTTTTTAATATTTTGTAGTATGGAGTGTTTAATACTGTGAGTCTATGTATAAATGCTTGACAGGTATATGTTAAATTACAAGGTTAGTAAATAGTACATAAAATTTCTGAGAAAAGAACAAACTGTTTTAATCAAAGCGATAAAGAACATTTTCCACTTTCATATACTGTTGTTACAGTTCTGCAGCTCTGTTGCTTGCTAGTTAATGGCTTTTTTAAATAAGAACTATAACAAATTGTGTGTGATAATAAGTACCATCCAACATCATCAAAAAGGTCATAGGACTTAATCATACCATTTCTTCTCATTTTATAACATCAACATTTTAGGATTTCAGTTTGTGTTTCTCCCCATTTCATTTTAGCAGCCACCTGGGATATATTAATGGAGTATATATTTGCAAAGCAGTGTGAGATAAAGCCAGATCAACCACTGAATTAAAGTCCTTAATTTATATTAAATACTCAATTATTATCCTACTGGTGACGGTTTGGTCACATCAATAGCCATGGTTTTAGTGATACAATCTCAATAAGTCAGCTGCTTTCCGAAAACAGAAAGTAAAAACAGATCAGAATTTAGCATTCAAGACTAAAACTAGCTCTTATTATTTCAATATTCATTTGATATTACCCACTGCTGATGTTTTCACTGTGTCCAGAGATTTGTTGTGCTCTGTGTAGCAAATGACATTATATGTTTTCTGAAGAGTTAACCACTAAAATTCCTAACTCTGAAAACACTTGTGAACAAAAATGCCTTTGTTCAAAGTTGACAGTGTTTTCCTGGTCAGAGCTGTGAGCTCTGTAGAAAACAAGTGTACATGCTAGTCTGCATAAATATAGCTGCCAGTCTATATGGACTAAAATTCTGAATGGTTATTTTATGCTCCTTTTTTGTGACACTGGATTAGAGTCTGGATGGTTCTCCACAGGTCTTTATTATTTATTACCAGAAGCACTTAAACCCAACATTGGAGGATAATTCAGATAGTTGTTTGCCAGAAAGTTCATGCTACAAGCCTATACTTCTTTGTCAACTGCCAGCATTCCTGTATCTTGTCAGAAATTCATTCCTCTGGAGATAAAAGAACTACATATTGATCAAACAAGCCTGGAGTCTGCAACAATAAAATGAGTTTGTTTAAGGGGAACTTGGACAAAGTGAAGGGAGCCACTAAAGCAGTCTACTATTCCCCTGCTCAGTGGCATTTCACCTTTAAAACAAAGAGTAATCATGTTCTTATTCTCCACTAACAAAGAAAAGATGATTCAAAATCACAAAATATCTTTTTCTGGTGCCTGATTCATGCTTGGTGCACTTCCACCATGCGTGGTCTCACTGTTCCTTGAACACTGGTTACCACTGCTCAGGTTCCATTTGATCTTGTAATTACAGGCTTTGGGAGATGTAATTTATTACTTGGCAGTTGCAGATGTTTTTGTCATTCAACTTTGCCATCATAACCAGCTTGAGCCAGTGCTTTGATTTAAAAACAAGCCAAGTAGCATTAATACCCTTAAGATAAACAGAAGTTCAGGGGTGAAGTGTCAAACTTTGCAGCCTTTGCCTGTCAACTTTTTGGAGAAAAATGACTGGCATTGTAATCTATATTTTATTAGAATGATAGATGGTGACTGAAGTCTTAACACAGACTAAACCTGTGAACATAACCTTTATATTAAAGCTTTGCAAGCAAAACAACTTCCATTCTGATTGACAGATAATGAATCATTAATTTCCAAGACAACTGATTTTTTCAGTTCTATTCCTTGTCCGTCAGGTGCCAGCACTATTCAAATGTACTATTATTGTAATAAATTATTTGGTATGATTCATTAATTATCATTGAACTGCATTTACCTACTCATTTGGCAGCAGTAAAGGCTCTTTTTTCCAGGTATATTTTCATGTTATTTAAGAAGCAATTCTGCTTGTAAAAACCAATTTTTCTGAAATAATGTTTAAAATTACCTTGGTCTTTTTTTTGCCATTTTGCTGTTCTTTGCTATCTTCCTCTGAATTCAGTTTCACTGAGCAAGAGGGTTTGAAACATACAAATTTTAAGGTCTTGATCTCAGATGATCAAATTTCCTAATAAAGTATAAAAAATAACAAATTGTAGCATGTCTCTAACTACTGAGCAAATGGAATTGAGTCTTCAACTTACCCCAAAAAATTGCCTATCTAATAAACCACAAAGAAACCTCCTCCCCTTTTCAGCCCTCCAAAAGTACTAAAAAATAGAGGAATCATTTTGCAAAGGGAGAAAAGGCATGAAGGCTCTGCCCTATATCCCAAATATGATGCCAGCCTCTCTGCTCTGGCTCTTAGCTAGGTGAAATTGCTTTTCTCATCCTTTCTGAGCAGATCCTTTCTCATGAGAGGTTCTGTTTTTTGTCTCAGTGATTATAAATGTCTCTGTAACATTTGTTCAACTCTAATATTTTTAGAATTATAGTTCTGAATGATGAAAATTAAATAAGGAAGGACAAGGAAGGACATTGCTTCAAAATTAAATCAATTTTGTTTTTCCCCTTTCCATCAGTGCCATAGTTTTTGTGAAAAGAAGTTCTACATGGCAGGAGACACAATGCAACCCCACGTATTCTGGGACTGTAATCAAAGTCTGATGCAGTTAAAAGTGAGTCACTGGGAGTTTTGCCATTGACTTGAACAGAAACAGGACTAATTTCAATACAGAAACTGTACTTATACTTAAAGGCTTTGTTCCTTGACATTTGTTTGTGGCAGTTCTGCCTTCGGGAGCAGCAACTCAACAGTGGGAAGCAGATGGGGGGTGACCAGAGACAAGCATCAGCAACCAGAAAGCTTGAAAATAGTATTATATTAAGAGAAAGGAGAATTGACTGTGAGGGAAGAAAAAATCAATGCACAAAGGAAAAGGAAATCTGTAAGAGTGCAGATACACAGCTCTTGGAATACAACTGGCTGTCAGTGTGCTGTACACGATTATGAATTTTTGTTTTCTGAAAATGTAACAGAGGTTGAATGAATATAGATCTCTCCTTCATTTGCTCAGTTTCAAAACAAAGTAGCAGAGCAAGTCATGCTGAAAAGCTTTGTAAATAAAGTGGGAGTGCAGCCTATTTCCTGCCTCAGAGTCCATCCCAGAGCACTGGAGAGGGTGTCTGCACAATGCCGGTATTTGGAGAATAAAGAAATATTTCCTTCTACAGAGCATATCTTCCTATGCATAAATGATTGTGTGACCTGAGACACACCTTTTAATCTAGTGCTCCCCCATGGCTAGTACCTGCATGTGCTGCTTCTTACACAGGGCTGAATTTGTCTGCTAAACACATATTCCAGCCCTTGAAGTTGCAGCTTCATTTTTCTTGCTTACTTTTTGTAGATTGCAATTGCTGATCTGTAAGAATTACTCCCATATTGAAATTAAATCACTGGAACTGATCTCTTACTTTTGAAACAGAAAAGCAAAATGCTAAGAACTATATACCTGAGGCTGAAGTATTTCACTGGAATTCTTCTGCTCTTGGATTTCAAGCCCAATAGATCAAATTTATTCCTTGCATAAGTCAGTTCTAAGAAGGAAAATACTAATAGTGGGATAAATTTAGCAGTGACCCTCTCCCAGCACTTTCAGCTCTGATAGTGAGATTTTCCCACATTTTCCTCTGTTCTTCCATAAAATGAATTACAGCAGTATCACATAGTTTGGCCAAGGAGCTTGTGAAGATACTGAAGTGACCATATTCCATATTCAAAGGTGACTTTAATGCCTGTCTTCCTGTATTTCCCAGTTTCCAAGAGGCTGTGGGCAGTGTTTGAGAGTCTTGGCAGTGCAAAACTGAAGTCCAGTAATCCCTAAGCACACAGGTTTTCATTTAGTGGAAGTTTGTTTTAAATTTACACCTTTGGATCATTTCATATTTAACATCACCCCACTGGCATTTTGTTGACAGTATGGCACCCCTCTATATGAATATACATAGTTTCCTAGAACTTGAATTGCCATACTTCTTAACACATCTATTTCTGCATAACTGCTGGTCGCTGACAGTAAACATATTCTATGTACTAATTATCCACCAAAGTTCTCACTTAAAAATAATAGTACTCAACTGCAGAGTCAGGCACTCACATATTCCCAAATGCTAGATTTCATATTGGCAGTGAAATGCAATTCATGTACTAGTGAGGATCTATTATGGTACAACATTTAATTATATGGTCCTATTCTGGTTTTCCACAGGACCTCTTCTTCATTTTGGGTAGACAATGTAAGTGACTTACTTAGTGAGCAGCTATTCAATATTTTGCTTTATTCCATTTGTTCTATTCGTGTTCCCTATCTTATTTACTGCATGTTATTCAAACTGTGCTCAAAAGACAGAATACTTGATTTCTTCCTAGATTTTCCATAGTGCTCATCACTATAATATACGAATACTACACTAACTCTCATTATTGTATGTGTACAGCACCTTTTTGTGATAAAGAAATGGAGGCATGTTGAAACTGAAGTTAGAAATGTTATCTTTTTATGCATTATCAGTATTATCTGTTAGTAATCACTAGTATCTATTATGATTGCAAAGCAGTTTAAAACAACTAAGTCTCTTATGGGTTTTTGTTTTGTTTTTTTTTTGTTTGTTTGTTTATTAATGCCTAGCATTATGTTGCATTTTACATGTTCAGAATAGAATTCTACTTGATGCAGTGTGGGCTCAGCCCTTCTGAGATGAAGGAATCTCAAGCCAAATTCCCGGCAAATAAAGAATGGATACTTAGTACTTAAAGAAAAGTTACTAGCTAATAATCACATTGAATTTCTTTGCTAGAGTCAGGGACTGGATCCTGTTTCTTAAGGAAGGCACTGATTCAAAGATTTTCCATTCTCTTAATTGTGCTTTTTCATTCTGTATGACCTAGTTCTACAACAAATGAGCAAAAGTCTTATAAACAACTGGGCTTTTTTTTACCCAATTCTGACTGATTTTGTTCAATGAATATTAACTGGTGTTTAGTGATAAAAATAGTGTCTAATGGCATACCTGTAGAATAACATAATATATATATTATAGGTCAATAAGTAAGGTTGGAGGTGACAGACTACAGCTTCCTCAAGGGTGGCAGTGGAGGTGAAGGTGTTGATTTCCTCTCCCTTGTGGTGAGTGATAGGACATTAGGAAATAGCATGCTCAGCTTGGACAATAGGAAAAGGTTCCTCACCAAGAAGATCATCGATCAGTGGTACAGGCTCCCCAGCATCAAGCATGTCAGAGTTAAAGGAACATGTGGATGATGCTCTTAGTCATATGGTTTAGTTTTCAGTAGGAGGAGGGAGTTGCACTCGATGATCCTTATGGGTCCTAACTTAAAATGTGGTGCTGCTCAGGTGTGCTAGTACATCCAGTTTGAGTGTAAAGCAAGTCTGAGTTTCTGAACTTGCTTTAGAGCAGAATTTGAAAGACCATTTCCTACAGAGAGCTTGGGACTTCAAGTCAGGTCCCCTATGACCTAAGCTGTGTTCAAAGCCATATACACTGTCATTTCCAGTTCACAAGTGTTAAACAAAATGTCCTACTCTCTTAACCCAAAAACTCCAATAACTCTCATTTCTCCATCATCATGATGGATGGAGGGCTCCCTTCCTTCCATCAGCTGTGACTCATTCTTCTTTCGCAGTCTTTCCTTCTGCTTCCTGTCTGGTCACAAACACCTCTAAGACACTCAGTCATGTGATGCTTTCCATTGTTTTCCCAATCCAGGTAGCTGTACTCTCTGGTTCCAAACATCTGGCACCTCTTCTTAATTACTTGTTTCACTCCATTTTTCTTACTGCTTTCAGTCTAGGTGGTTTCTCTTTTAAATTGTAAAGGTGTCTGCAACAGTGGCAGTGAGAGCTAGAAACTATGAAATTGCTTCTCTCAGTTGCAATGCCTGCATGAACATCTTAACCAGCCAAAAATTCTTAAAGAAGCAGAGAAAATTCTTGCCATTCCAACCTTAGGGGTGTCTAATATTGGCAGAATCTTGAAGAATACAGCTACAGACACCCCGCTGGTTTCTACACAGCAAGTGCAAACAATTTTTCGAAAGCTTATGCTTAGAATCAGTGCTGAGTTATCTTCTTTCATTTCCCTTCTATAAAACATGGGAAAAAAATAGAACTTCACAAAGAAAAGATCACCAGAAGTTTATCACCTGTGTGAAGCAGGTCATATTGCAAAGAATTTCTATAGAAAATAATATGTAAAGTGCAGACAGCACTGTTGTTCAGTGATATTCTAACCAACCTGTGCCTATGCATCATCTATCCTTCCAGAGTCTGACTAAGAAATCTGGAGCTCAAAGTAGTGTTTGGAGAAAGAAAAGACTGCAAGTGCTGGAAAAGGATTTTAAAACATCTGCAGTAGTTGTGGTAACAGAGCAGCACACAATGAATCTGGAAGACTGTCTCACCATTAATACAAAGCAGAGGATATGCAATGTGGCTCATTTCAATCCTGTTTAGAGCTGAGTCCATCAACAGTGACTTGCTGCAACTTCTCACCTAATTAACAACAATAAACAACCTTGATCTTAATGTTGCTGTGACACTTGAGCACCCAGTCCAGAGAATCGGTCTCCTGGAGTTAATGAGGCTCATTTGCATTCCTTCCAAGGACCATCTGCTAATAGATATAAACTAGCTAGCAGACTCCAATGGTAGCCAGCAGTGTCTAAGGGGAGAGTATGTGTCAGTTCCATCTTTGAGAAGTCTAAGCTAAATTGCTTTAGCACTTTCTAGTTACACTCTGCATTGCTACAGCTGCTCAAAACTTACAACTCCTTAATTATTAAGAAAGTCAGAATATATTCCCACACTTAAAGTATGAGTTTTCACCCTCAGCTGCTAAAGAACTGGAGTTTGTTATGCTGTGGTTCATTCAACTAGCATTTGTGGGAGAGACTGTTTTTTGCTACATTGCATGGAAGAGGAATAAAGTCTCTCCATACATTTTATTTTATCATTTAAATGCATTATGAACTGATAAATTTTATGCTAGGAGACCCTCACAAGGCTATATAGAGTAATTGATAATATACTTTTAATGAAAGGCAGGCACAACTCTAGGTTGGCCTGACTAAGTGACAACTTCTAAACAAGGAACATGAGCTGCTTTTTTTTTAATACGGACCCTAAATATCAATTTCTAACTGGTGAACTGCAGAGCCAGAGCTATTTCACAAAGAGGAGACACTAAGTGCCTCAACCACGTAAGAATGAAAGAGATAGGGAAGACTAATTCTCTATGAATATACGAAGCTTAACTAAGCTATCAGCTACAGATACCATGGGAAAGGAGAGCAAATGAAAGCATTTCTGTTCTCTGCTGTTATGTCACCCTACTGAGGAAAAATCTCGTATGAGATTTGTTTTCTGAACAAGTCAGTAAAATCAGTATGAGGTTGCAAAATCAGTATGAGACCTAATGAAGGAACTGAAACCCAGAGATGAATAGTTTGAGAATTTAGGAAAAAGCATCTTACTAAGAGTGAGGCTTTAGTAAGCCATAGCATGTGAGAAAGAGAGAAGTAAGACAGCAGCTGAGCTCTGTGCCATGACAGCAACTTGTCACACAAAGATCAGTACTGTGAAGCCTGCCCCAAGATGAGAACAGCATTGGGGAAGTAGCAAAACTAGGTCTCATTTCCCAGACTGACTCAGGAGTGACCAGTTTTTTATATGTATAGAGATGTGTGCTGGCAAAATAATGAGAAAGAAAGAAAGAAAGAAGAAAGATAATTAAAAGTACAAAAAGTAAACATGCTGTATCTCCAAAGAAGTGATTAGGAAATGTGTTAAATTCTTACGTAGAGTGACTAGATGTCCATATTTCTGTTATTTTGTATCCAAGTGGAGGTGATGTAACTAACAAAGGCAGTAAGTTCAGGAAAGCTTCAAGGAGCTCTGAGAACATTTGTTTATTTGCCAAGGACTGCCTGGATGGTATCATGATCTCAAAGTCTTTTTAACTTCTCTGGCACCTGGTCTGACAGGCTTCAAGATGGTTTTGTAAGTGGGATGCGAGGCCAGAATATTAGGGTTAAAAGGCAGTATAGAACAAGTTGGTGGTCATTACTTGGATGCAGGAGGAGGGTAGAGTATCTCAAACCCAGGTCTTTCCATCAGACCTTTGAGTATGTCTAGGAATATGACACAGAGAGAGCAACAGTGAGAGAGAAGGTTGGTAGGCTCCATGGGGAACAGCTTGAGAAACTGCTGTAGGATGCTGATGTATCAGTGCTAAACTTCAAGACTCTTCCTCCTTGGTTGCGTTTCACAAGCCAGCTGCAGGCTCAAAGTGCTCTCAAGTGAAGCCTACACGGAGAGCAGGGTACAACCCCCTGTGAAGTCCACAGGAGGTACAGAGAGAAATCACAGTGAAATTTCAATTGGAAAAGAATGACTATTAAAACCCATTTACTTGCATATTATTCAGCTACCTTTAGGTAAGTCCTCCTGCTTTTCCTATCATATTCCCCAGATTCTAGTGTATCAAGATTTCTGTAAACCTGGGAAAATGTCATGCTGAGCTAAAATTTCTACCATCTGCAGTGTGTTCTTGTCCACATTTTTTATTCTCAAAGCCACTTATAATTTTCCCTGGCTTGAATAAGACTCTCCCAGGTGTATTCCGAAAAAAAAGTCCAGAGCTTTTGGGACCAAAGACACTGCTTAAAACAGAATAAAAAATGGATGACAACAGAATAAGCATGGGAATAACAATCTTCAAGGATGAAAAATAAGGTTTAGAGGGTTTGTCTGCTACTTTTGATGGTAATTTAATCACCCTGAGATTTTGACCTGAAGGTCTAGCTAAGCAGTGGAAAATACGACTGGGGGATTGCTCTGAACTTCACCGTGGAGTGAATTCAAGTTCATCAAGTCTTCTGAAAATTCCACGTCTCTGCTGATGACCATGGAATTGTGTAAGTAAGTAGTTCATTCTGGTACTACTATCTCTGAAAAGTATCACTTCCTTCTCAAGGGAATTACTGACTTTCTAAAGTGTAATATAGAATAAAGTTTTGAAATACCATCTTCCCCTTTGGTGCCTGAAAAATGTGATCCAAACATCTGCCCTTAGAGATATTCTTACCAGATTTTACTAAATTTCCGTTATCTCATTCCTCTCAGGACTTAATCTCATGTATCAGTAATTTTCCTCCTTTTACAGAAACTACCTTACCCTTCCTCACTTTCTGTCCAACTCTTCTGGAGTTTGTCTCCCTGAGTTGCTTTTTTGTTCCATATGTTCAGTCTTTGCTATCTTTCTGGTAGTGCAGAATGAGAAGGGGGAGTCTTGCAAGACAAATGGAGGAAGAACTCAGGTATTTTCATAGCTTGATCTTCCTCTTCACATCTATAGCACCCATTATGGAGCTGGCAGCTCAGACAGAAATTCAGTTGGAAGGGAGACAGAAGAAAGAATTAGGAGAATGGACTGGTTTAAATTTCAAGTTCCTGGCATGAAGACTTGAACAGAAACTTTATGAAGTGAGAAGAAAACTGTCAGAAAAACATCTCTCTTAAATGTGTGGACATGAAGAAACCAGAACATGTATTTTAAGAGTTTACTTCAGAAAGAGAAGCCATATTAAACTGACTATTAATTCCTGTGAACAATCAGCCTAACATTTCTTCACATAAGGGCCTTTATTTTCACAGAAAGCATCTTCTTTGTGCAGGTGACTGGATTAAAAGGTAGGGAGGATCTAGGGAGATCTGTGGTTTAGATGTTATGTTCAAACTCCTTAGCTTAGCCTGCCTTGCAAATTGTTCTCTTGAGCTTAAACAGAATAGTTTGCAGATGAATGTGTTTATGCATTAATGCAGCAGAAAAAGGAAAAAGAAACTTCCCTAAACCAACAACCTTATTGTAATAGTCAGTCTACTAGAGTCTGGATAGAAAAAGATGGAATTTCCTGGTTTATTTTCTCTGGAATAGGAAACATGACGGCTTCTTTAAAATCTTGTCATGCCAATTTCTGTGAGTTATTGAGGGTTTGTTTAGAAAAATACAGACACAATCTGGGAATGTAACACTGTGTTATGAAGAACTTAAAATAACTGCGGGAATTGTTATCAAGAACTTAACTTAAACAAAATAACTGAGGGAACAATGTGCACTCCAGAAGCCTGGCAGAGTGTGTTACAGCGCATATCTTGAGCTTCATCTTGAATAAGGACAACCACCACTAGGAAGCATAAGGTCATACAGCAGGGGGGGATTGAGACTTAATGCCACTATAAATACGTATTATTCCTTTTTTTTGTCTACCAAATACACTCCTTTTTACACATATGTAGCTAGTTTGTAATCTGATATGTTAAATTATTAAATTATTAATTAATGAGATTATGGGAAAGATCTCTTTTGCTTTCCCTTTTTTGCTACACTTTGTGTTTGGTGCAACCAGGAGCTGTGATAATTCTCCTTTTGATTTCTACTTTGGGTATTACACAAGCAGCAAGTTTATTAAAAAGGACCTATAAGGCTCTAAGAAAATCTACTATATACAGATGCTTTGTCTTTCACAAATAACATTGTTACAGATGTTCAAAAGACAGGATGTGTAAATGTAGGCATCTATTCCTTGATGGGCAAAAGTACCACACACACTCAACTAACAGTGATTCCAGACCTCACAACTCTTCCCACTCAGTGCATGAGAGAAATCATCTCTGTTCACATGACAGGTAGGTATTTTTGTTTGTGACAGGACCATCAGTTAACCCATGCTGTTTGCTTTTTAACGGCTGCCCCTTAATCAAAGGTGTTGGTTGTGATGAATTTTGCAGCTGATTCACATTTCTGAATATCAGTTCACTTAGACGTAAGCACCCATGATAACAACTTTCTTTGCTTTTTCCTAGTAAAAATTAAAGAATCTTTTACTTTTGAAGTAAATTGGATTATTAAGATATGGTATAAAATGGTATATTCATTGCAGGGAAAAAAACCCCACCTTTCTTACACTTCAGAATCAATGATAAGGAATAGCTGATGAATTAAGAATTGTGAATTAAAAAATTTTTGCATGCAACTTATTTCGGATTTTCAAACTTGGCTGCTTGCCTTGCAGTATCCTAAAGAGAGTTGCAGGACAGGAGTAAAGGAAAAAAAACCCAACACTTTTACTACTCTGCTACTCCATGCAGGATGTTTCATGTGGAAGCCTCTCTGAACTGTGCTTTTGTTCACAGAAGTTTAAATGCAGCTAAAGTTGACCCCACAGTACCTGAAAAGCTTGATGTATTATTTCACGCTGCTCTATCAGGGGAGAGGTACATAAAAAAAAGGAATAACTTTTCTCTCTGGTCACAACAGAAAGGAAATAAAAAGAATATTACCCCCTGGATTTTTGGTAACTTCTTTCCAGAAGTACCATATGTGGCAAAAATGGTGGCAAAGACAAATGGTTTCTTCAGTACATCAACTTCAGGCAGGTGTGTCTGCTTCATGAATCAGAAACACTTTTTACCTAGTACTTGTAATGACAGAGAACAAGACAAAAAGCACAGGAAGTAGCTTTGGTGCATATGAGACTATGGATTTTTTTTTTAATAAGGAACTTCAGGCAATGGTTAATTCAGGTTTTTTATAGCTAAGTTTCTTCTCTGTCTTTTGAACAGTTTTTGTCATATGAAATTTGAAGATCACTATCTCTGCAAATACAGTACCTCTGACCTTCAGTTTGTTTAGTACTTTGAAGCAAACAAAAGTCTGCAGGACAGCAAGAGCACATGAACAGGAAGGGGCAGCAGAGGAGGCAGCTGAGCCTTTTTCCATCTCTGTGTATGTAAGAAATGCCACTAGGAAGATATAAATTTTACTTAACATTAAAGGCAGAGGCATTTTGCACTGAATACATAAATACAAACAAAAACGAAACCAAGGAAATAATTACCAGTGCTCTAAGTAAATTCATGGTGACACAGCCTGATTATTGGTGTCAGTGATAGAATTTCCTGTGCCTTTAATCATACAGCCCCTTGCAAAGCAAAGTCAAACACGCGACAGTTGAGTCACCAGCTTTCTAAATTTGTTGAAGATATAATAATTATCCACTTTCACTGTCTTATTTAAAAGCAAAACGTATTGAGAAAGTAGAACTATTTTCACAGCATGACATGTAGTTTTGGTATTGAAAAATGAATTCTAATGGAAGCATTGAAAATTACTAAGGGGATTAAGAGAAACTTTTTAAATATATGAAACATTCTTCATGCTTATGTTTTCCACATTCTGCTTTTAATAAACTCCCTAACATATTAAGTGTTATAATATATAATGAAACAGGGCTGGATTCCGATCTCAAGCTGGGTTTATGGTAATGTAATTCAATTGACTGGAGATCCGTGTTGTACTGATGTCAAGATAGGAAATAAGTCCACCATATGCAACAATACTACAGTTATGAGAAGTGAAAGATCAGATTTGGAAATTGTTATGTAAAGTGGTAAAGTGATAAAAGTTTTCCTCCATATTAAAGAGCACTGGAAGGAGGAAACAGACCTGTGTCTGTGCGGCAGCATCTCTTCCTTCCTGCTGTTTTATAGCAGTATTATAATTAAGAAGTTTTAGTTTAGTTCAGGAACCTTTCCTTATTTCACTGTAATGTTTTGTGGATTACCATGAATAAAAGTAGCTCAGATGGTTTTATGGTGAGGGTTTCTTTTTTTTTTCTTGTGCGTGAATGAGATTTCATTGTTTTTCCTTGTTATGTACTTCCTCTTCCTGTGAAATTGTCCCCCCTTATCTCTTTTTTTTCCTAGCATAGTTCTCATCTCAGAAAATGTGTGAAATTTTTTGATAGTGAACTCTCAACCGGGCAGAGAAAACACTTCAATATTTCCTTTAGTAAAAGATTTCCTTATCTCCATCAGTTCCTTTCTGCCTGTTCTGAGTCACTGAACTCAGGAAATGAAAAGATCTTACTTTTCTCACATGAAGTTTTCTCAGACTCACAAGTTGGAGTGTTTATCACTAGCAGCTCCTGTGTAGTAAAGAAAGAACCTCCATATTTGTTTCCCAGTTCCTTCACTCTCTCCCAGACATTGAACAGAACATTTCAGTTAGAAGGGACATACAACAATCGCTGAGTCCAACTACCTGACCACTTCAGAAGTGACCAAAAGTTAACACATGGCATTAAGGGCATTGTTTAAGTACCTGTTAGAAATTGACAGCAAGGAGCATCGACCACCTTTCCAGGAAGCCTATTCCAGGTTTTGACGACCCTCTTGGTAAAGAAATGCTTCGTCATGTCAAGTCCAAACCTCCCCTGACAATCGCAGCTAGGAGCCATCCCCACACATCCTGTCACTAGGTACCAGGGCTCAGCACATCCTTATCCACTTCCCCTCCTCAGGAAGCTGTAGAGCAGTGAGTTCACCCCTAAGCCTCCTTCTCTCCCAACCATACAAACCCAAGTCCTCAGTTGTTTCTCATAGGACATGCCTTCTAGCACCTCCTCCAGCTCTGGTGAACATTTTGTGAACATTCAGCTGATACAGCTGGTCCCTTACCATTTCAGTGTCTGTAAATGGAAAGCTCCATCACTGAGGGGGCTAAACATGAGCTGTGTTGATAACAAGATGGGAGGAGAGGTGTCTGGAGTGAAGTCAAGCCTGGGGTTGAAGGAAGGGTGTGTTTTTCATAAGAGTTTGTAACGTCTGTTTCCTGGTTTTGTTTCCCAATACCTGAATCAGTAAATGAATAGTTATATAAACTGGCAAGAAACTAAGTTAAATTCCCCAAGCTGAGTTTGTTTTGCTCTTGACAGTAACTGGTAAGTCATCTCGCTGCCTTTATTCCAACCCACAGTTCTTGCTGTCTTGTTTTTCCCTACTGTGGGGGAGGAGAGAGAGCAAGCAGTGTGTGGGTGCTTAGCTGTCAGCCACCATATTATACTTTGGAGTGCCTCCCTCATTTTGTAATTCTTCCTCATTGTGATTACAGTACATTTTCTTTCCCTTTATAGAGAAACTCTAAATTCTTCTCCTCTAAACAAGCTCATTCAGAACCCAAAAGTGGGGAAAATGTTTTGCCTATTGATAGACACTGGTTTTCTGACTGAGGTCTAAGGTGATACTTATGTTCTCTGAAGGGCTGAAAAGCAATACACTCCACCTAATATACCTTTCAGTTGCACCCCCAATAAATGTATATCATGACACCCAAAACCAGGTCAAGGTGACACTAATATTATGTTCTAGCTGTGGACAGTTATGACTTTCAAAGCTTCCTGACATACTGTGATTCATTCACAAAAATCCAATTAAGTATATAATAACTACAAACTTCACCTTCTGTTTAATTGTTATATTGGTAATTATATCCAGATTTCCATTTTATTATTTTTTTCTTTAAATGGCATCTTCCAGATAGATAAATGAATCTGGTCTAATACCAGAGAATAGCAGAAGATAGAGAAATGCTAAAGGCTATTCACAGGGAATCAATAGCTAGTTATTTTTTTGGAGGTTTGTAGAACAGACAATCACAAGCCCTAACTTTCTCAGCTACAACTGAGCAGAGGTAGGGTTTAAGGGCATCAAATCAACTTGGAAAAACAAGTTCCATTAACATCCATGGGGTTTTAACAGCCTACAACATATATTATTCAATGGTCTGAGGGGCAAAGACTGCTGCTGGCCACATCACTGATGTGCCTATGTGGTAATAACAATATACTGCAAGTCAGGATACTTCAGCTCAGGTGTCACCAACTGCTATATTGCTTTCAGACCTGAGCTGGTTGCTCTGTAAAGCACATTACTACACGGACATAACTGGGTTAGCTTTTTGTGTCAAGCTGAATTATGTAAGGTGTAGCCTTCTGAAAATAGGATTTAAGGAATTGTGAGAATATTACATTATTTTATTCCTGCTTTTTACAAGACAAAAATTTGCCTTAAATGATCATGACAAGTGCCTTCTAACTTGAATTCATTGGTAGGCAGACACTTCCAAGACGATTAGAAGTTGCAGGTCTAGCTTCTTTTATACAGCTTGAAAACAGTATTTAGACCTGAAGTCTAATGAAGCCTCTCTCCACTCTCCCTGCCTCCACTCTCTGTCTCCATCTCCACTCTCTGCAGTCTTGCAGAGTTCTAATAAGTGAAGAGGTAATCCCCAGGGAATATAGCTGATTTCCTTCTTATTTTTCTCACTTCCCTACTCTTTCTTTCAGCTTTTAGCTAGACACTGCTACCCAGACACCCAAGACTAGAGAGTGACAAATACAGTCCCTAGACTTACAGTGATAGGAACAATTTCCTTGCCAGATTATTACCCTAGAGGTAACTCTATTAGCATGGTATCTGTGTTGCTTCTTTCTGTCAAATTTTCTGTTCACATTAATATAAAGAGGGACATGAATCCCTTATTTATTATATCATGGGTTCTTTCCCTCCTCTGCAGTCTCATTTTAGATTTTACAATTCTAGATGTGCTGCAATTATTCGGTTTCCCTTATCCTACATTCAAGGGATGGTTATGGATGCTGTGGCTAATTAACAATCTCAACGCACAAATGTCTCCTTGAAAACAAGATGTGGCACTAGACTAAATGAACATTCTGATTGCTTATTAAATGCAGGAGTTTCTCTGCAAGCTGGGTCATAATAAGAAGGCATTCATTTTTTTACCACCTGTTTTCTCCCCCATCACCATTTTTGTAAGCAATTTTTTTTCCCTTTTCCTCAAGAAGCACATAAAGATAGCTTTATTTTTCTCAGTTTGTTTTTGTGATACACCCCTCTCTGCTTCTGTATGGTCACTGCTCTGCAGTTCTCACAGAGAGCCAGGACTGTGAAAGCACACACTTTCTAAGGCTTTCTTAATGACAGTGCCTTTGCTCACAGTGGAGCGTGTTCATTCATTTAGCACTTCGGGTGACAGGCTGTTTCAGGACAAACAGGTATAGATTCAGTCCTACAGTGTTGTATGAGGGAGGGCTAAGCATCTAAGCTTGCTTACTCTTCATTTGCTACTCTTTACACATCTAATGAAACCTTGACTCAAGGGTCTATCTTTAAGGTGGAGTTTACTGCTTCTGCTTTAGGCGAAGTAACTTTAAAAGACTTCTTTAGATATTATACACTAAAACAGTGTATAAACTGTATATAAACTTGTCTGAGATACTGAGCACTTGATGGAAACTATCATACATCCACAAGGGGTAATTTCCTTATTCCTATGTAAAGAATTGGTATTATTTCTTGTAAGAGTTGCTTTTTTGGGAACACCTGAAAAGTCTGAAGAAATGTGTTAATTCAACTATACATCAGACTGTGTCTGGCTTAGAAAATCATAGAATCACAGATTGGTTTGGGTTGGAAGAGACATCATAGCTCATTCAGTTCCAACCCCCTGCCATGGGCAGAGACACCTTCCAGGGACTAGACAAAGTTGCTTCAAGCCCCATCCAACCTGGCCTTGAACACTGCCAGGGATAGGGCAGCCACAGCTTCTCTGGGCACCCTGTGCCAGCGCCTCAGCACCTTCACAGGACTGAATTTCTTCCTAATGTCTAACCTAAATTTCCCATCCCAGCTTAAACCCATTCCCCCTTTTCCTATCACTACATGCCCTTCTAAAAAGCTCCTTTGAGTGCCAGTGCTCCTCATTAAACACTGATTTTAATTTTAGACCCATAGATGCTTTAACAATATGTAGTGCTAACTCATATTTTTGATTGTAGCTACATAAAACATGTCTGTACCGTAAAAGTGATCTTATATAAATATCTACTCACTATACATAAATATGAACATTTTGAAAATAAAAGTATTATATGTTAATTCAGTGTTATGCTCGTAACACAAAGAAAACTGCTTTTAAAGTTTTTTTGTGTTTTGGCTTGCGTGCCACAAAGCATTTAAGTCAAGGTTTAACTGTCTTTGAAAGATGATTTACAGTGTTAAGTGAAAAATGAACTTTATAAAGCCTGGATATAAGGAAAACTTTCATAAAAATATTTTAAATTGGCATGTTTATCATTTATATTTGAATATTTTTGTGGGAAATTCATATGCCAGCTTTGGTCTTGAGAAGATCCTAATTTAATATGTATTTATTGAAAACCACAAATTATATTATCCCAAAATACAGGTATAAATAATTATTAAATAGTAATAACCTATACATAACAGTGATGTTGGTATTAAAAAACATACTCCAACTTGTCATTTCCTGTTTCTAGAGATTATGTTTCTTTCATCTACTGTGATTAAGTGCTCCTGTTTTCTCTGAACTGTCTATCACATATTTTATGAAGATTAAATCCAATCAAGACTGATGAAATTAGAAACTTCTGTCTATTCAACCTCTTTCAACTAGTTGTAAAAAACTGGCTTAATATCAAATTTTCAATAATTAAAATCTGATTAGTAGATAAAGTCATTCTTGTGCTTCCCATTTTTACACCTGTTGGGGTTAAACCCCAGCTGCCAGCTCAGCCCCACACAGCCACTCATTCCCTCCCCTCACAGTGGGATAGGAGAGAATTAGAAGAGGAAAAGTGAGAAAACCCATGGGTCAAGATAAAGACAGTTTAAAGATAAAGCAAAAGCAGTGCACACAAGCAAAGCAAAACAAGGAATTCATTCACTGCTTCCCATAGTCAGGCAGATGTTCGGTCATCTCTAAGAGAGCAGGGCTCCATCATATATAACAGTTACTTGGGAAGACAAAACATCATCACTCTGAACATCCCCCTTGTCCTTCTTCTTCCCCAGCTCTGCATGCTGAGCATGATGCCCTATGGTATGGGACATGCCTTTGGTCAGCTGGAATCACCTTCCTGGCTGTGTTGCCTTTCAACTCCTCATACACTCCCAGCCCAATTGCTGATAGAGTGGTGTGAGAAGCAGAAAAGACTTTGTGTGTATGCACTGCTCAGCAACAGCAAAAACATCCCTGGGTTATCAGCATTGTTTCCAGCACAAATACAAACCACAGCCCATGCCAGCTCCTGGGAAGAAAATTAACTCTGTCCCAGCCAAAACCAGTGAACCACATTTCTGATTTTCCAGACTCATGCTGGGATGGGCTGAGGTAAATGCTCAGCTCAGTCCCTTTCAGTATATGACCAAGTGAGCATAAGAAATCCCTCAAGAGCAAGGAAGTAATTAAAATACTTTAACATAATACTGAAAGATGGAAGTTTTCCAGCTAGTATATTTTTCTTTTTTTCACTTCTAAGAAGGTAATTAAAAGCACAAGCAGAAATGGAAAAGAAAGGTTTCTCATGTATGCATACCCCTTGTTTAACAGCAGGATCTGATCAAAATATGATACGAGTCTGATCATGGCTAAACTTCTTTTCAGTCTCTCTTGTTAGCATTTTTGCCCATCTGGAGGGACATATGCTACAGAAATATATGTCTATCCATTCAACCTTCACTTTGACCAGTGTTTAAAATAAACCTGCTAACAAGTATTTGAATTCTTAAAGCACAAAAGCCATCAGTTTAGTCATCACAAAAATAATTTCCTAGTCATTATTTATAAAAAATATTTCATTCATTTACTTTTTACTGTCTACACTGCTTCCATTGTAAGTCTGATTATTTGGTGGGTATTTAACACTCTCTGCAGGGAAAAGGGAATACTAATTACGGTGTAGCAGACCACAGAAGAAAAGGTTATATTGTGCAAACAACACCAAGCGTATTTCCTCTCGAACAATACCACGTGGAGAATGTCTTCTGATCCCCCTTCACTTCTAATTAAAACTAATCCCATTCTGGAAGCAAACACATATTTACATCTATGCATACAACAATATATATACACATATATATACATTCTGTAAGAGAAAAGTTTCTGAATAGCAGGAATAAAAGATGAAGAGAATTTTTTACATGTCTGAAGTTCCAATTAGAGTAATATTCACAGACTCATAGAATGGCTTGGGTTGGAAGCAACTTTAAACCTCACCCAGTTCCAACCACTCTGCCATGGTCATGGACACCTTCTACCAGATCAGGTTGCTCCAAGCCCCATCCAACCTGGCCTTGAACACTGCCAGGGATGGGGCAGCCACAGCTTCCCTGGGCACCCTGTGCCAGCACCTCAGCACTCCCATAATAAGTAATTTTCTCCTAATGTTAACCTGAATCTCCATGCTTTCAGGTTAGAGCCGTTCTCCCTTGTCCTGTCACTACATGCCCTTGTATACAAATCCTTCTTCAGCTAATATTTCGAAGTAGAAGACTGCACACTATTGGCAGTCTGATTAGACAACAGATCAACAGTTTCTGCCAGCTCAAATGCTATCACATTTCTATGTCCAGGAAGAAATGAACAGGTTATGGACACATCCTTTAAATATCAGTCTTAATCTAAACATACTTAGTCCACAGAGGCTCATGATAAATTATGGTTTTTAGTCCCTCATTCTCAGTATCGATTATAACAATAATCCAAATTTCTAAGTCCTATATGAATTGGACATACAAAACAAAGGAGCATTTTATTGCTGTAAGGGCAAATATTTAGCTATTCATATATTCATATATTGGGACTCCCCCAGTTTCACTATCTTCCAGAACAGAGTATGCCATACTGTGTATCAGATCTATAAACTTCGAGAATGATGGAACATGGCTGTATGTGTGTGTGTGTGTATATGACTCTAACTAGTCCATTTGCAGCAGTGTTATGTCTTGAATAGCAAAAATTGATTCCCAAATGTAATTCAATCAGTCTGATTGTTCATGTTTATCGTCACTGGGTGAAGCTTAAATTTCATTCCTCTTCTAGAATACTTTTGTGAGGGATTTGATTAGTCTTTGTTAAAAGCTTTTGTCCACAGAGAAATTGTAACATTCCTGCAGTTCCAAATAGCAGGCACAATCTAAAATTGATGGCTAAATATGAATGAGGGGTAGTTTACACTAGTGACTGAGTGAAGATCTCAAGTAAGGAACAGTTTTCCTATTTAGTCAACTGGGAGAAATAGCTTTCATCAAAGACTGGTTTAGCTTATTTAAGGTACGAATTGCATCATGGAGTTTCTTATTTCTCTGTATTCCCCAAATTCCCCTTCAAAATCATTCTTAGCTGATGTTAACAACTACAGCGGTATAGCTAATGTAATGCTTTTCAGCTATCCAGGATATGTTACAAATTCCATTATTTCAAGCAATATGTGGAAGCATTAATTTTATTTTTTTGGTAGCATTTAGGAATAGGTTGCCACATTAATGTCTGAAATACTTTATAGCAGCCTTCCAATACCTGAAGGGGGCCTACAAGAAATCTGGAGACAGACTTTTGACAAGGGCATGTAGTGACAGGACAAGGGGGAATGGGTTTAACCTAAGAGAGGGGAGACTGAGATTAGACATTAGGGAAAAAAGTTTCACTATGAGGGTAGTGAGACACTGGCACAGGGTGTCCAGAGGAGCTGTGGCTGCCCCATCCCTGGCAGTGTTCAAGGCCAGGTTGGACACAGGGGCTTGGAGCAACCTGGTCTAGTGGAAAGTGTCCCTGCTCATCGCAGGGTGGTTGGAACTGGGTGAGCTTTAAAGTCCCTTCCAACCCAAATCATTCTATGATTCCATGATTCTAAATGGAGGTTTTTAATTATTTGGTATTTTCTTATAAAAAAGTAATAAGAAATTACTGATTGCTGTAATCCAAGCTGTTCTCACATTAGTAAGAGAAGATTCCAGATCATGGTGTTCAAAGGAATATTTTTAACTTGTTGCTGAAGTGGAAACATTATTTTTATTAAAAATCCCATTTGGCTCTTACAATTGTATCCTATGCTATTTTTAAAAGGTTACCAGAGAAAAGTGTCAGCATTGTGTTAGCATTAGTGATATGAATTGACATATTTGAACAGAACAGACAAGGTTCTGAGTACTCAGGCTGCTCTTCGAGCCTGAAACAGGAAATCTCACTTTTTTTCACTAGCTGGAAGCACTCATGTTCCAAAATATCTACACCTCTTTCAGTTTTGTGAGTTTTAATTTCCAAATTATCTAAACATTTAATTTTTAGGCTTTATTTGCAAGGGGGTTTTGTAGGTCTTCTTTGTGACTCCAAACTATCAAGTTAAAGAAAGGGAATTGCTTTGAAAGACATAATGTCTCTTAGTGACTAGTCTGATCATAGTTCCCTGAATGAGTATGTTCAGGTACGCACCCCTTGGTTTAGTTTCATCCACCCAAGTTGCAAAAGCCTGTGCATCATGTGACAAAAAAGTACCACATTGCGGAGCGTGTATGTGGAGGAAGTGAGATTACAATAGTGCTTTAAGCAGGGTTTACTGATGGTAGCAATGGGTCTGAATTTGCAGGTTGCATCTTTTACACTGCATGGTCAGTTGGTGTTTGCAGGTCTCCTTAAATTTCAATGCAATAATGTATTCATATTTCAGAGATTTTGTTCTTTTTTTATTTCAACATGATCATCTTCTAGCATACTTTGTGAGTATTTGTGGAAGATTTTACTTCTATTCTTTAGTACTTATTACTGTATTACTGACATAATTACTTCAATCTTTGTAACTGAAGGATTCCAGTACCGTTTTCCACTCTCATCAACATATATTAAAGACCACAATCCTGCTAAATCTAAGAATCTTTGTCTCATAATACACTCTTTTAATTTCTTTAATTCAGGTAGATGCTAGCAGGCCTGAATAAGAATGAAAAGCTGAAATCTCTTAGAGAAAAGACTTTTTTAGGAAAAGGAAACCAAAAACCAACAGGCCTTATCAAAACTCTGCATTTCAATAAATTATTAAGATTTCATTTCCTAAATTAAGTGCTTTCAAAACTTTCACTCCAGTTTTGATGAATATTTCTTGCTATTGATCCAGCACTATAAATTGAAAATTCTTGACTTCTAACAGTCATCCTGATCTACACATGCATGTAGCATCATACTGGTAGTCAGAATTCAGACTACTAGTGGCTGCATAAGAGCTAGTATAAAATCTTTAACATCCACTATTCTCTGATAGCAATACAAACCCAAATGATTGTTTATTACAGTGACAGAAACTCTTGATTTCCCATATATTGCTACCTACCAGGTTTATTCAAAGGCTCTTTTCCTCATGATTTTTTAAAAGATTCCACTCTATTGGTTTATTTCATCCCACGTAACCCATAAACACACATTAGTAACAGAACTCTGTTTACCATACTGAAAACATCTCCATAAATAGCAATGCTATCTGTGCAAGGGTAAGAAGTACAAGGTGAGTGCATTTCAACTATGAACATGAACATACTATTTTGTCTGCTTCCTTGTGCTGCCATCCCTTCCCTACTGCACTGCTAATGATGCACTATAATGGTAACGGCAACGACTTACTGTCAGTCATTTGTATGGTCTTCATCTGTAACACAATTCATTTTAATAATTCCTTCAGCACATTGAGGAACACCAGCTTTTAGAGTTTGAGCTTGGAAATAGTTTAGTTTGTGCTTGGCTTGATTCCCTTGAAATCCTATTGGAGTCACTAACACTACTCATGCAACTACAAATACTCGAGTGCTGCATGGCCTCCAGGAAAAGCATAGGTCTGTAAGAGTGATTCTCTCTTTACACCAGTTTTCTGTCCTAAGGAAATAATTTTGCTCACGTTTCTCATTATTATAATGGAGTAAAATGAGAAGAACCTAACCCCTTGCCCAGATCTTCAGACATAGTTCCAGCTTCAAAACCAAATCACTGTACCTTGAATATGGTTCTATACATTTTTTTTCTTTCAAAGCCTAAGAGTTCATTTTCACTTCTTACTTGTGAACTTAGTGCTTCATATAGCTTATCTTGCCTTTTTCACTCCTATTTATTCTGTAACATCACAAAATGCATACATAAGTCTCAACTTGTTAAAAGCAAGCAACACGAAAATTAGCAACCCTAACTTTCACCCCTTTTGTCTGCTGAGCAGAAGCATTCTCTATTTTATGGTAATACATCTAAAGAGTTTGGGATCTCAAATATCTGCAATTGCTCCTACTTCTAGCTCCAACTTGAGCTGTAACTCTCCCATCTTTTTTTCTACCTTCACAAAACATTTTCCTTTGCCAAAATAAGATTTATAATATTGCTGGTTTTTCACTCTCACTAATTGGTTAACACCATACTTTACAGTTCTAATAAAAACACAGCTGCTTCTGTTTTACACGTTTGGACACTTTTTATAGGGGAAAGAAACTTAAATAAAGATGAACCGAAAGAAAGTGGAAATTAAGTTTGATTACCACCACCAGAACAAACCACTTAAAGAATTACAGCTCATCAGTATAGATTTTGTGAGCACTGCAGACAACAGGAATTCTTCCACTGACTTTAACAGCATTTGGATTTGGTCCCTGAAACTCAATTACTTGTATTGCAGAAAGAGAACCAAGGCAAGGGCAAGCTTATTGCCCTGATCAATGGTGCCTATGGGCATTACAATACAGAGTATTTGTATGTTACTTATGTGCTCACAGTTAGGGACACACATAATTCCCTCATCTGGGGACCATAAGCACCTTTAGTCAATGTTCAGAGACAGGTGAAGCCATGACAAAATACGTGAGTATGCCTCCAGAAGCATTTTAAGCATAGCCCATCCAAACACTACCCTGAGGGTAACAGCTTAGTTTGAATAAATAAGCTTTAAACCAGCTACCTTGGCCACTGGGTAGTGATACAACTTGGGCAAATTGACAATGAGCAGAAACTGCAAAGCATACTGAGAAAACTGGCTAAATAGGCTCTTCCACCCTCATGTTTTGTGTTCTGTTAGTGCCTATCTAACATGAACATACTTGCTGTTTTGCTGAACTAGGGAATGGGTCTCACAAACCACACAGGAACTGGAAAAAACATCACAAAGCTTAGATTTTTGAGTTATTTTCTCCTGTTCACACTCTTTCCCCTCCAAAACATCCCTATGATAAATAAATATCATAAGTTAAAAGTATTTTGTCCTCAGTTTTTAAAACTCGGGAAAAGTTGCTACAAGCAGATAGCAAGGAGCTTCTACTTCTTTCTTCACTTCCTCACTATTGCAGAGGGAGCATTGTTGAAATAAATTTGAGCATTTTACTTGAAATTATGTAGGAATACTTTGGGTGTTTTTTGGGAAGACATATTTGCCTGTAATAGAGATCATAACAGCAGCTTCAGGAAGGGTAAGGAAGGGGAAATGCCTTTCAGTTGCTGAAAAATTGCCAAGATCAGTGTTTCTAAATACGTAACCTTGTATCTATGAGATGGCAGTCATGATGTTCTATGGAAGTATACTGAAATGCACTTCTGATTCATAGGTGTACTAATTATTTCCCATTTGATCTGTAGGCATTCAATTTAATTCCAATGGACTTTCAGTGTCTCTGGAGCTGTTACAGGAATTTGGAATTAATATAGCCTTTATGTTTTAATTTCCTCAGCCACCTTATCTAAATAGAATATTCTAAGGTTTGCAACATTTGAGATACTGCTAGAAATTCTTAACTCAAACTTAAATACTTCGGAAATCAATTTAGAGAGAAAGTAAGCTTCCTCTTTGATTCAGCAAATCTGTTTTCCTGCTTCTGATCTCTGGACAGTAAGTTAATGTTGCCTCATCAAGTTTTTGTAACATACAATATATCGTTCAGTAATATGCTCCTGAGAGTGCAACTGAAATGGAATTGATATTCTTTCCTGCATTTTGAGAACAGATTCCCAAGAAGGTTTTGATTTAAAAGTAAATGGAAGTTTGTACAGCAAGGTAAAGATGATTTACATGCTGCATTCTGCTATAAATAGCTCATTTGGAAGTATACAAAATAGTCTGGTTTAGAAGCAGGATGTTCCTATCTTGCAGTGTTGCTTATATACAATCCCACATTCAGGGCAGGGAAAACCTCTCTAGATGTTCCTATCACTTTCAGCGCCATAAGAACTGAACAATTCCTCTTCTGTCAACGTGCCATATCCTGGTATCTCAAATAGATTTTGGTCACTTTGTAGTGGGCCACTCTATTACCACTTCAGGAGTTAGAATGTTGGATAAAATGAAGTCACTACCTATATTTTTGTGGTTAATAACAGTAATTCAAAATTTGAAACCCTGATTACTTTTTATTCTCTATTTAAGCAAAACCCCCTGCTGAAAACAAAGACTAAGGCTTTCAATTATTTGCATTTTAAACAACCTTTCCTGAATTTCTTCTTTCCAAATTTTATATACTTTCTAACTTCATAACCTTCTTTTATAAGGACAAGTTTAGCATGCATTTTTCCTAACTCTCAGTTTGTTTAGTTTATATTAAGGGGAAATTCTTGCTGAACACTGTAGAAAATGTGTTTATTCATAATATATTACAGTTTGGGACAACTGTTAGAACCAGTATCTTATCCAGTGGTTTAGCTTCATTCATCCTTGTAATTTGCATAGCTTTAGAGAAGTCTTGTAATGACATTATACAAAAACACATTCACATGACATGTAGGCTTGTTGTTGTCTTAGTGGGTACATTTTTCATACACTTTATTATCTTATTTGCCTGAGATCTGGCAGCCATTTGCATCTTACAGGCTTTGCATAAATCTATAGCTACCATCCATGTTATCAGAACCTATTTTTCTACAGCCTGTTCTACAATGTTGAGGTTAATGAGTAGTTCAGTGCAAAATGCAGATTACATATTTGATTACATTTGATGATGCCAGTACATTACCTCTAGGAATCCTTATGCATTGCCATAACTTCCAGAAATAATATCTGTAATATTTGCTCTTAATCACTACAGTAATGTAGGATTCTCATTGTATATGCAAAGGATATATTGTCATGAAAATTCACCAAAAACATCATCTGTGCTCAACTGCTATGCTTATGCTTATTACCAAGAGTCAGGGTAAATGTTTATCATGATTTTCATGTGCTCAAGTTATCTCTTTCTATGCAAAGTACATGCATAGTGTCAACTGATACCTGTAAAAATTACTGTTAATAATCATAAGCATTTCAGAGAAATAATGCTTCTGCCAGGTTTTTAGCCTTACTCTGCTAGACACAATTTCACATGAAGAATTAATTCGCAGCAAAAAAGTTTAGAAGTAGGCAATAGACAAGTTAGTGCTTGTGAAGATTTTAACTGGTATCCAAATACTAATAATATCAAGCAGAAAAAAAAGTAATTACTTATGAAGCAATCCCATATATATAGGACCTTACTAAGAGGCAAACTTTTTAGCTGAATTGTTTCTCCACCATCAGAATTCAGTTAATGATATGACTGTAGGTCACAAGAGTTATTTCCATGGTCAGCACTATATCTGTACTATGTAGGCTACCTCTGTATCTCTTCTACAAAGTTCTGGGAACAGCCCATTGTTTTTGTATGATTTTTCACATTTTTGTCATTCAGATCCTGGGTAAATAAGACTTAACAACTTTTGGCCTCCAGCTTCTGAGGCAAAACATTTATTTTGCTCTTAGTCATGGTATGCACCATGACATTGACTGCAATATTGTTATTCTTTCCTCAATTCACACATACACACAGAAACAATTCACAGCACATCTTATTCATATTGACAGGACAGCACCAACAAGGACTGACTTCATGCCATCTGGCAAAATCATCCACTTCAGTTAAAAGTATTAATTCTTTTATCTGAGATTTGAGTATACACTAGCATACAAATGATAAGGTTACTGTTAGTGCTGGAAAAACACCTCCCTGGGAATGGTTGCTGTGCAGATACATTTCTATAGGCATTTGGTGTACAAGCTAACTCACGAAAAACACAAGAACCCTATCCTACTGTCAGAAACCAGACTTTTTACTTGCAAAGAGCTACAGCTAACCAATGAATGCAAAAGTCACCTTTAAATCAACAGCTTTAGAGAAAAGTAACACAAAATTTTGATGTAAACATTATTCCAATAAATCACCATATAATAAATAAGCAATCAATCCTGAACACTGTGTGTTCTAGTTTTTCTCTAATGAGCCATCTCTCATTGCTTGCACATAGCGTTTGGCTTGGGAATAAAATATTGCAATTTGAAGAAAAAAAACTCACCAAAATCTTTCTGATAATGATCTAGCTCCTCAAGGAGAGAAAAAGATCCAAAAGATCTTCATAAATACAAACTTTCTTTATCAAAGAAGTAGAGTTCTTGTCTAGTACAAACACCAGCTTTTTTCTGCCTGGGCCATCTTTCATGCACTGGTTGTTCACAAGGCTTCAGAAGTTCATAAACTCCAGCCTCAGAGACTCCTGACAATACTTCAACCCACTTGGACTTGTTTTAAAAATCTTCAGAAGTCTTGGGGAAAGAGGATTTCCCCATGCTTATATCAAGTATTCTAGCAGAAAGGTTAATGACTTCCTGGAAGTACAATACATGGTACCATAATAACCTTTTTATTCTCTGATTTGTATAACTATTTGGAAGATGGTAAATGGAAGAACAGGAAAATCCTAGGAAGGGAAAGACTGACCATCATGATTCTAGTCTGGGGACCGTGTTGTAATGCATGATACAAGTCACTGGGAGAGCTTCTCTGTAATTGGAATCATAGAGCAACAGCTAAAAACTCTAGGGGACTGTGCAATGTGTGTTTAGCACTGCAAATACTGTATTTAAGCTGCAAGTTGGATAGTTGGACCATCCACATGAAATTAACTTTTGTTTTTTTTGCGCTTTTCTGCCCCTCTTAATTATCAAATATTCTTGATGTGGTTTACAAAGGAGTCCCACAGACACTGCACTGGTCCAGAGTGGGTTATGGGACTGTAAGAATGAGTGGCAGGAACATGGAAGGCCAGAACTTCTCGAACTGGCTTTGTCACCTTACAGAATATGTCTGATCCTGCAGGCTTCACTCTGGTTTTACTCTAAGGTGTTTTCTGTATTTGTTGACCCAACAGATTTTGCATCCAAGTTAATTCAGAATAGTTTATATAGTTTCAGAGCAGAGGTCCAACATCTCCACATATATCACTGCTAATCACTGCATTCCTTGAAGCAGACTTTTGAGCTGGAGTAAAGATTTCCTTTATGGACTCTTCTGTTACTGAAGTTGCTAGTGCTGTTAGAAACAGCTTTAAGGATTTTCTAAACCCGTAACTCCACTAATTTATATAACCAGGTAACAGGACTCCCTCCCTGATGGGCACTTCACTGTCAAAGTTTCCACTACTTTTAGATTAGATGCCTTTAAGCTACATTTCCTCACAGGGTTGATCCAGGAAGATAAGTCACCTGGTCTGCTTGTGAACAAATGTGTTCACACAGTGCCCATGTGCCTTTCGCTGGCACATCACAAACTGAAAGACAGCTTCATTTATGTTTGAGTTTCCATTAGGTTTAAATACATAAAGTTTCCATGGCACATAATTCTAGATCTGTTCATTGTACAAACTCATTAGCAAATATAGAAAATTCAGCTCGTAACTAGCTCTTGATAGAAACAGTACTTTACAGCAAGAAATAAACCAGGTGACACTTAAACACAGCTGTCTGAAATTTTATGGCACTCAGATACTGATAAACCACATCACACCAGGAACAAGTCTTTTTGAGTGTGCTTTTGGAATTACTTTTAGGCATGCTGCTTCTGAAGACTGGGCCTCAGGTTTCTTAGCTGTCACACTGGTGACAATCTTACAATTTAAGATGCTGTCAAGGTTGTGTTTTTACAGATTTTAGCATGATAGCTAATAGCCCATAATTTCCACTCAATAACTAATAAATATTTAATTTATTTTATGTAAGTTAATGCAATAGCACTGAGGGCCACAGATATGGACAGAATGAAAGAAAGACATAACAGATGTGTGGGTATATTTATCCGCTGCCAAGTGCTGAGACACTGCAATGCCTTTGCATAATTACCACTCATCTTCTTGTTCATTTAAATGTTACCAAGTAGGTTATGTAGCAGTAGCAGATTTGAGCTTCAGTTTTTGTGTATATCTCTGTCATCACAAATAATTTTTTTGACTTCATGCAAGTTGAACACCGCATTGTTGAGTGACCTCGGCAAAACTTACGTGGTCACATGCCCTCTGAATAAATTTATGGGAGTAGGCATTTAAAACAATTACATTGACAGATCTTAACAAATTTTTGATATCCACTAATAGAATATTAGAGTCATAATTTTCTTGAATTTCTATAATCTAAAATGTGCCACAATGAAGAGATGGTTAATCTTCAGACAGGTTTGGAGAAATTTAATACCATAGTATCTTAGAAAGTGTTAAAACTGGGTTGGCACTTCTGTTCATTTTCACTTACCAAGAGGTCAACTCATTTTTGTATTGTTCACAGAAACAACAAATTATTAATGGGTGCTAGTAAATGTGAAACCAAAGGAACAGCTATCAGCAATGAAAACACATCTCCTTTTATCTTACAACAGCCAGATAATTCCATTAACTTACTCATGATCAGGCCCTGGTTCTTCTTTTAAGCTGTCTAAACATCACTTTAACATTGAAATTGACCAAGTTCTCGTCCATGTAGAGAGTTAGACAACAACTGTAGTTAACTGTTACACTGAATAGCATATATATTAAAGCAAATGCTGCATACTTTGACACATGGAATATTTTTGTGATGAAGAAAGCAAATTTAGTTCATTCATTAAGTATACAGAATATACCAAATTTCTCAGCAAGGATTCAGTAGATGTATATATACATTTACTATTGCCTTACATAGACAAAATTTATGTATACTGAACAAATTCAGTTCAAACTCAATTTCATGTTAAACAACAACAAATTTTGAAATACATTTGCTGAATATAAACATAAGCAGTAATACAAAATGAAACTGTGAGCTTTGATGTACTAATGAAAAACAAAAAAATTCAAAGTTTTGTTTTAAAACAAACCCAAATCCTATGAGAAGTATGAATGTTTGGATTTGTATTGATGTTTCATTTTATAATTTGTAACAGCATTAATAGATAACCAAATACGAAAATGCGTTTTAAAAAATGTTGGATATGACAAGTTATGAAAACCAGACAAAAATGGGAAAATATCAACATTATCCCATACTATGCATTTATGTATTTTGTAATAAGCTTTGTTCCCAGTTGTCCAGGACATAGACGTCTATTTCTAGTCACAGTTCCTGACTTGTTCTTTCCAAAGTTAAATTACATCTAGAATGTAAAAGACACTAGTTTTTCCATAAAACTCCATCATAATTATTTGAAAGAAATTCCTAATTTCTCTCAGGGTTTTTTATCATAATATCTTTACTGTTATTAACATTTTAACTGCAAACTTTCTTTAAAAAAACAATTAACAATTAACAAGCAGCTGAAGCAAATTCAGGGACCTAAAAGGAATACAGGTTTGAGCGATAAACTTCAGTATTAGTCTATTAACTATTAAAGATGACTATTTAAATTTAGAGTTCAAAAATAAATGTATTTCATTCCTTCAAATAAACTGCCTTATGGTATATTTAAATTACCAATTCTGAAGTTCCCTTGCCTGACAAATCAGTGGGGAGGAATAGAAAACATGCTTGATGTGCCTGATGATTTATTTTAGAACAGCAAATACTAATTTTAGATACCTTTTATACTTTTTACAATTCTTTTTAATAATAAAACAAGTGCTACCAGAATAGCATGGTCAGGCCTGCATTGCAAAATAAATTCAAAAAGTGATCACTAATAATCCTAAACACCAAATTATTGCTCAGTTGGTTAAGAGGAACCAGCCTTTTGTTTGGTTTGCAAAAAAAGGCTTTGTTCTTGAAAGCACATCTGTGTTACATGACAGAAACTGTAACTTACAACATATAGTGGCATAGGCTGCTTGTGTGGTGTAGTGAGCAAAACACACAAAGAAGAGCATCTATATAAATAGTTCAAGCCCTGTATATGGGGGCAGTGGCAGAAGGAACAGAAATATTCCGAAGGAAGAAGTCTTTGCATGCCTGAATAAAGCTTTTACTTTTTCTTCCTCTTTTCCTGTGTGATGGACTGATTTCTGGGTTATGCAACTGAGTTTTTTTAGGGTCAGTCATGATTTCTAGGTAAGATCTTTCCATTCTTTGCTTTGTAATGTCAATTCATGTCAGCCAGTCACCTGCTGAACTGGCCTAACTGCAATCTGAAAGTGAATTTTGTGCTTTGGAGGCAGAAAATTACAAGGCTCAGCACAGAAATGAAAATGACTATTGTATTTGCCAAAATACTAACTAAAACACTTCAAAGAGTTTACTTAGAATAACACTATGCTTATTTACAATGTCAACATACATAGTTGTGTATACATATACATTCTGCAACTAGAATTAACTTCAAAGAACTATTATCAATTATGAAGGGGAAGACATTTCCTCACCTCTGGAGTGCACATACTTTCAGTGAGAGGTGGGAAGTAGGAATGAAGATTTCATTTTAAGCAAAAAGAATCTAGTGTGAGTTTGTAACCAAATCCTGGAATAAAGCAGAACATAGAGGAGATGGCCAGGGAGGGCTATTGCCTTTTGCCACAGAAGAGGAACATCAGGAAAATTATCTGTAAACCTCAAAATGCTTCAGAACTGATGAATGAAGGACTTTAGAATTGGATGATACTTAAATATAGATGTTCTGAATCTTCCACCCTTTTCATTTTGATCTTAGGAAGAACGTAATGGTCTTTCTTTCCTGTTACCTTCACTTCTATACATATTTATAAAATTTCATAGTATCTTAACCAAAAGAAATCAGCACAACACAGAAAACGCTGCACTTACCACACACAGGGTAATCTGCATGCATCTGGAAATCTCACTTGATCATGTCTTCACAACATTTCTAGAGCTGTTTCTAGAACAAAGAGGACAATGTAAACTCTGCTGAAGAATTCAAGAGGAATCTTTGATACTATTGGGATGAATAACAAAATTCCCACAAGACAGTCAAGATTTCATCACTACTTTAAATGAATATTCAAGAACTTCCAACTCACCAAAGATGTGATCATTATTCCTTGAAAGCTGGTGAGTTTTTGCAATGATTCATGAAGCTTTTTTCCCTTTAAAGAGTTTTACTTATGACTATTACCCTCTTCAGTTCTGATCAGATCTATATGGATACTCTATGCATAATTCCACTCTAAAAAGGTGATTGCCAGCAGTATAAACATATCATTATGCAAAGTAATTAGATGCAGAAAAATAAATAGAATCAATGCTGAAAGCTTACAGAAGTGTAGATAAACAAGTACTCATAATGTTTTTTAATAGATGTTTAGAAAAATCAGCCATATCCTTCAGGTTAATGACTTAGTTCCATCTAGATTGCTCTTCTGGGTTCAGAATATACAATTACAATGCTCACGATTTCAAGTGAGAAAACCTTGATGACTGACTTTGTAGAATCCAGCAGGCTTCAGCAGATCAGCAAACATCCTCTAAAATCATCTTTGCAAATATATAAAGCTATTTTATTTAAACTCATAGGCAGTTCTAAAAATCTTTTTCCCCTGCAATTGTAAATTGTTTGTTTGTTAAAAACCTAAGAAGTAGTGGAAATGATGTTTCTTTTGTGGGCAGGATACTATTGCTTCTATTTTGCCTTTGTTTTCTGCCATTCAGAACTACAACTGGTGGCAATCACCCCTCAACAACAACTGGGATTCATTATTCTCTGGTTTCACTTATTACTGTAGTTTGAAAAAACTCCCCTGTCCTTTTGTGAGTAGTTTAAAGCAGTCAGTCTGGACAGTAACAGCCAGTACTAATCATCTATTGTATGTTTGAATTTCTCCTTGCCTAGAAATCCAAAGATCTAAGCATATCTATATTAATAAAACTTTGTTCAGGCGTATTTTGTCCCCGTAAGGGTCCTGACTAGTCCTTCTTATTTTTCAGAAACATATGCAAAGGTTTTGAGGATCTGTAAAAATGAAAATGAGCAAAGACACCCTTGTTTTTAATAGAAGTGGCCACAGGTTGTAAGGTGAAGCCTACCCAAAAGTACTATCCAGTTGAGCAAGACCTTCACAATATCTGCCCAGCTCTAGCTTGTTAGATGATTCTGGTACACCCTGGGAAAACAAGGCGGTGACAGGTAATTGTCACAGAATTATCTCTGTGTGTAAAAGGCCTGGACTACATCTGCCCTGCTCCGTCCATTCAGGCATGTGCTGTAAAGCCACAAACGTGCACAGCTGAACTGTTTCCAGTTTTTCATCCTTGTAACACATTTGAGATGGGAGATCAGAAGGTTATAGTGAGCCATGTAGCAACCACTAACTGCCAAAGAGATTGGCATTGGATGGCACAACCAGTATGGTGGCTTCTTCTGACCATCTGAGTAAGAAAGCAATAAAAAACATTAAAACCAATCTCCTGGGGGGAGTGGAGTAGTAGGGAGCAGGGAGATATAACTGTGGATGTCCTAGATTGTGCAGAAATCTAATCCTGATGAGGATCAGTAGATCAGTAGAAGTGAGATTGACAGACACTTCAACCAGTTAAGTGTCTTGTTCTCTTGTGTTGGTCATAATAACACTGGAGGCCTTCCTCTATATGAGTTTAATCTGTAGAAATGGACATGTGTGTAAGAAATATAAAAATAATTATTGAATTACACATGTAATAAACGTGCGTGTCTGAAGGGTTATATCTGCACAACTTAGTTCACATACCAAAGTATTAAACCAGTAGGGTTTTCTTCAAAGCAAAGTTTAAGGTATATATGGTAATTGCATGGTGGTGACCTTACTGGTGATTTGTATAGGCATATGCCAACGACCCTGTTATCAGGAAAGGTGTTTTAATTGTAAGAGACCTTGGCAGAATGTTTATTTCCTATTTTGTCCATTGGACTTCAGCTTCATTCAATGGACAGAATGAATATACAGCGCAGCAGTATTAAGGTTCCATCGGGAACAATAAATCTGGTCTGTCCTATTTTTCAAGTGGAACTTGAATTATTTTGTATTAACAGAGTTAATAGAAGGAGAGGACATACTGTCAGTTAATTCATTCTTATGTCATTAAATCTGTTGCCTTGAAAAATACCTGAAAATAGTGTGCAAGCTGCCTTACCTTCATTGTGTCTTCAGAGTACACAGCCCAGATTCATTAAGACAAACGACATTTTCATGACCTCTAATGGCTCTGCTTAGGCCAGTGTAGGACAGAGCTGTGCAGACAGGTGCTGTTCTTCCACCTGAAATGTAAAGAAAGGTTTAAGCTGCTACATATACCCTCTTGAGACAAAGCAAACTCTAGTGACTGTAGCATGCTTAGTATACATTCATCTGCTTCATATATGTACTTTAGTGTTTCTCTAACATAATTGTGCTACAGTTTCAGATGTACACTGGATCTGCTGATGTTATCATGAAAATGCACTGCATTTTGTACAGCATCTGCCTTACTCATGCTGGTAATGAGCATCACCCCTGTAGATAACTGAATTTATTATAGGTTAAGCAACTATCAGATAAAAAGATACGAGAAGCTCCAATTGCTGCAGAACTTTACCACTATTCCATTTAAAATGATATGACCCTAATGAAGAGGTTGTATGTGGTGGCTCCGAAGGTCCAAAGAGACCTGAGGCTTTATCCCCCCTAATGGTACTGGGAACTGAACACAAAGCAGACACTACACAGGCTCCCAGTGACACACAAAATGGCGAACCACCTTCTCCATGCTGCTGTCTGGTAAGGGAAATATCCTCCAAAATATTTCCTTAAAAATCTCTTGAATTTTAACTTTCTTGGAGAGAAAGATCAGCTGTTTATACCCACTAGCATGGCAAAAGTGGCTTATTGCATATAAGGCTTTTTAGCTAAAGACTATATAAAACCTGATGCAGGTTTTGAGCACTTAGGATGTTGAAAACATCGATAATTTCCCAACAGCCAACAATTTTACAGTCCACGTTTCTTGAAAATTTATCCAATAATGTGGTTTTAACCAATATATTTGTTTATGTGTCTATGCATATACTCCCAACCCAATTGTTTTGGGAACAATTCTAATCAAAGCAACACTGTACCAGGTGCTGCTGCTGAGGGCTCTATTTAAGGCGAGGCGAGGGGCATCCACCTTCGTTTTAGCCCCAGCCGGTTCTAGCCGGTTCCTGCTTCTTCACGGCGGGGCACAGCGCGGCCCCTCAGCCGTGGGCGGGCGCCTCGTGCACAGCACCTTTGGCTTGAGGAAGGGCGGGCGCTGCCCGGCGAGGATCGCTGAGGGGCCGAGGGTGAGGAGCGGCCGGGCCAGCCCCGAGGGCAGAGCGGCAGGAGGGGCTCCCCCCGACCCCCGCTGCGGTTCCACCGAGATTCCCCCCGGAGGGAGCGGGTGGAGAGCTCCTGAGGGGGTTGCTATCTGAGCGGAGCCCGTGATGGAGCCGCAGGGAGCAGCACAGCCGCTGTTTCCAGCATCCCTTAGGGCAGAGGGGGCAGGTGGAAAAGTTTGGTATGAAGGAACGAAGGTGAGCCTGTGAGGAAGGGAGAAGGTGTTGTTTTAATTTTGCCTTTGTTTCTTGCTCAGTGTGATTTAATTGGCAATAAATTACATTAATTCCCTCAAAGATGAGTCTGGTTTTCTTCTGATGTAGTTGGTACTTGATCTCCTTGGCTTCATTTTGCCTTTGTCAATTTTCTCTTTTCCACTGCCTTATTGAGGAGGGGGCAGAGAGGAAGTCGCAGTGTATGGAGTGTGGCAGCTGGCCAAGGTCAACCAACCCACCACAAACACTATAACAAAAGAAATACAAAATTAATATACTTACTTCAAATTTCATTAAATTTAAAAAAGGCATTTTTAGGACCTCAGCAGCTTGGAAAGCAGGTGGGTCTTGATGCATTTGCACAGTACAGCTTTTACTGGTGGCTTGTAAGTACATGTCTAATAAAATTGTGCAGTTAAAGAAGGAAACTGCATAATTGGTCCAGCCTTTTATTATCTCCAGTGTGTATTTCATAAGTGATGGTCACTGCTTTCTGCTTTCCACTCTACTCTTCAGAGAGTATTTGCTTCCTTTCAGCCTTACAGATGGCACCGGTTCCAGCATTTGTCCTGTGGTGTGATCCCTTACCTTTCATTAACAGATTCGGTTTGGAAATGCTCCATGAGATTAAATGGCATAATAGGATGCCACCCCCAAATTAAATGAAAGAGTTTCAAATCATGGCTGAAACATAAGGTATTCATCCCACAGTAGCCGTTCAAAGGTGTCATTCACCATGCATAATAAAATTTTATAGGGCAGCAAGAGACACGGTATTCTAAGCACCAATGCATGCACCATTATTCGTGAGTAACCTCTTCTACTCTTTTTCTAGGTCAAAAGTAATGTGGGACTGCTCTGGGACTGCTGGAACAAAAAGGAAAGAATAGAAGGCTGATCTGCAGGCTCACTGAAGATCAGGTATTTGTGCTGAAAAACTAAAAATCAGAAGTTGGGGGGGGGGGGGGGAGGGAGAAATAATTTAAAGATGATGTAACAAGGTCAGGCTGTAATAGGCAGGTTTGGTCACATAGTTTTGGATTGAGGCTGGTTTCCATACTGTCAGGCCTTCTGTTGGACAACAGTGACCTGCTGACACTGTCACTTTCACACACTGAAAAAAGGCAGAAAAAGTGAGTGAGGAAATAATAGCCACTCTGCACATGATTGCTTTGTCTTCTCTCTCCTATGAAGTTTGACATCTTCAGTCATTACTGATGTACTCTGTGTAATTCTATAGGTATTGTTTTATTTCACACTCAGGATAAATTATGTTTTGCATAAAATGGGAGTGTGTGGCTGTTACTTGCATTGTACTTCATCTCCATCAGTAGAACAGAAAAAAAATGTTTTAAGAGATAGGAAAAGCATATATTTGAGGTGTTCTTTGAAAGATAAGGTGATATGCAGATTTTGGTGAAAAACTGTGGAAATATATATTTAACAGGTAGAGATGTGGTTGCCTCCTCTTTTCTGGAAGTGGTTCTATGCAAAACTGAAATTGTTTGAGTACCTCAGATCCAATTAGTTTGAAAGTCAGATCTGTGGTTCAGTTGAGGGACAGTAATGTATTAAACCACTGCTGTTTTGCCCAGAAAACCTGTTCATTTGTTAAACAGCTCATCTGAAAACAATATGAAGAAAACATACAATTGGCATATGTCAAAATGCAGTATACAATGTTGGTTTATGATAAACGTTTTATCTTAAGGAAAATTGTTGGGAAGGAAGTAATCTTTAAGATACTTAACTTTATAAATGGTGGAGATTTTTTGAAGATTGGAGGCTTTTTTTGTTGTAAAAAAATCTCATAAATCTGTGTTCCCTCTGCCCCCCCTTCCCCCCCCCCAAAAAAATGTGATAGTGCTTTTAAGAAGCTTCTCCTCCCATAATACTTTTATTAAAGGTATTGTAAAAACCAAATAATGGTAGTTGGGAGGATTATGCTGTTTTTTCAGTAATCACTGATTTTATAAGTTAAACATAACAATTTTAATATTTTCATGATAAATCAGAATTGTGTGTCCTCAGAATTTAAAAATTACAATATTGGCTTGTGGTTCTTTGAGTTTACAGCCCTTAATATATAAATCAAAATTGAGCAGGCTCCAGTGGAGTAAAGAGATTTTTAGCAATTGAGAAAGTTGTTGGGTGTTGTACCTTGAAATGAGGATTTCCATTATTCAGATACTTTCTTCTTTATAGTTTTCTTGCTTGAAGACTACTAATTATAGTTTAAAGAAAAAGCCAACTAGTTTATCAGTGGCTGTTAACAGAAGGAGAGTACTTTGTACTTAACTGGAGTCTAGTCCTAGAAATAGACTGTTAAACTCTGTTTTAGGAGCTTTTCAAGGTAAAAGGGCATATCAGAGGCTTCAGCTTCATGAGCTTTTCAGAGGTTGTTCCATCTCAAATTATTGCTTGTTTTAGGGTATGTGTGGCAGGGGTCAAACTAAATAATCATAATAAACTGCCCAGCTTTATAATGTTAACCTGGGCATTACAGCACTGTTTCTTCCTATGTCCCTTCTTCAGATGGAGTAATTTAGTTCACTTTCCAAAACCAAGAATTCAGGACAATATTGGGGTGTTCAGATATCTGAAATCACTCTGGTCCATAAACTGTTAGGTTTTGTTTCAAGCATTAATTTTTAGGTCCTAGTTGTAGGTTTAGTTAAATTTAGTTATTGTATAATTAACCATTAGTGCTGAAAGTGTTTTTGGCTTTAAATGAACAGTGCTTAAAAATCAACCTTTGAAAGAATAATTTAGGTCAAGAATTGATGAAAATAATATGAAGTTGAACTCCTTTTCTCCTTCTGTGTTCAGGATCACTCTTACAGATGTAGAAGATTGATTACGCTTCCAGCTCCTTCTGGCTGTGCTCATTGAATAATATTGTGAATCTGTCAACCAAATCATCAGTGCAAGAGTAGCCATGTTTTAATATGTACACTTACTCTATCATTTAGTTTAGAATGATATTCTTCTAGTGACTAGTGGAAAAGCCAGAAGCAGCACATCCAGACTTCTATCAGACAAACAGATAAAGAAAAGCAACTGGAAGAAAACAAGGGTGCTGATTTATATATAAATAAAACAGTCTCTGACAAGTCCATGTGGCTTTTAAGTGAAGGTACATTATTTTCTGGACATTTTAACTCTCAATGTTAATTTTGTAACTCAGTGAGGACCGCTTAAGACTTTCACAGTGTCTTTTCCAGAATAAAAGAGAACCTGAAAGTCATCATTAAGCTGCAAATGGCTATTAAAAGAGCATTGATGATTATGGGAAGTAAGAAGTGAATTCTGAAAGGAATTCTAAATACCCTTCGGAGTAGATTATTTAAATTGAATTGTTCCTCTAAGTGAACTATGTATTCAAGATAGCTTTAATCTGAATTAATTTATTTTAATTTACAAAAAGAAAATGGATGAGAACACCTTCAATCCAAATCTCACTTTTTTTTACTAACTTTCCTGTGTTTAAAACTATATGTATATAGCAGTACCAGCCATGCTAATTGGGTAAATCCTCTATTGCCATGCTTTGATGCTCTAAAATGTTAGATAACATTGTGGGTGGGGGTTTTTTTTGCCTTTTTTTTTTTTTTAATGAAACATTGCTTCATTGTCTGGTTTGGATTTGAATGTGAAGTAGCAAATGACAGAAAATCTTGTTTCTTTGCAAGTAACTATGCATGCTATGCTAGATGTATGCTAGAAATGGCAGTGCTGCTTACTGAGGAGGTTGAACATCTCTTCAGCTTCAGGAACACTGAAATCATAAAGTGAGTGATGGAGCTGAAAAGGCTGGTATCAAAGGCAGCCTGTGTATTCCTGCAAGACTGCTGGCAAAGGGTTATAACTTAAGATGCAAAGAAGAGCTGAAGCATGTAAATGTCTGTGGCTATATGAATTTAGGTGGTGCTGATCTAAGCAGCTGTGTCAGAAAAAGGCTATTGGCTAAAATCCCTTCAACAAAAGGAACATTACAACCCATTTCAGAGGTCAGTCTTTAAACACTGAGCCATCCAAGTTATCTATTATTAATATCAAAGATGGGGAAATTGAAAGGTATTACTGCTGATTTGAGAGTAATGAAACAACATGAGGCATTAAGATGTCAAATACCATATACTGGGTAGTGCAAAACAGGAAATGTTGATTTTTGGGAGTATGTGAGAATTATCAGAAAACTTCAAGATACTCATCACTTGAGCATGAATATTAATGTATAATTTGTGTATATACTGTATGTAATTCCAGCCAACTTCATAATGCATACTAGCCATGGGCCTTTTTGATTTGTATGTGTATTATCCTTTAAGTTAAACCTCCTGCTTTTGGTGTGTCATGCATGTACCTCTGCAGTACACTGAACTGCATGAAATTAGATTGCATCATAGTTTACATGCATATTTGTACAGAACAAATACCTTTTACTCTAAAGTACCAGCAGGTATTATATTAATATAATTATCATAAACTACTAAGAATGCATTTCCAAGAGGACTTTACTAAGATATGTTAATTATGGAGTAGAGAAATAGCCTCTAGATGAGGCATATGGTTCAGCCTTCTACCTACCACCACTTAATGCCAGTTGCTGTAAATGGCAACAGTGGCTTGTTCTATATTGTACTGCAACAGTCTCGAAGTATGGACTACTTTGTTACTATTAGCTGAATTAAGTCAGTTGGGATCTTTTGGTAACAAATTGATTGAACTGTAGCATAGGAAAGACTCATAGGTCCATCCTGAGATTTTCTGGATAGGAGACTTTGTCCTTTACACATAAGATATGCTTTTAAATCTAGTTAAGAAAAAAAAAGTATAGCTTCATAAAATATTATTGAGAGAATGTCATTAGAGTACATCATGTTGATAAGATTTAATATTGTGAGAGATCTTTTCTAGACAGTATGAGCAAAATGTGTGAGTGCTCATCTGGTGATAAGTGTCTTGGAAGAAATTGTACTTGTGGAGAAAGTTTTATTAAGGAAGATAGGTAGATAAATGTACACATTCCTAGTAATTTTAATTTGTTTTTCTCCCTTTTTATTTATTCTCTTAGCTGTAAACAGGTGAAAGGTGCAATATCCTTACTCTCACAAATACCGTGCAGCTCTGGTATATGTATCCATCCATCTATAGTATATTAATGTTGGCTTAAGAAAACAAGAATGAAAAGGGTGAAAGTGGAGGTGAAATTTACCAGGGAAGAGTAGGTTTAATTTACCATTTAATGTATTGCTATCAGTAGGATGGAAAAAAAGTGCTATCATACCATAAATCTTTCCAAAGATCCTGAATCACAGTAAGTGCTCCCTGCAGCATTGCTCCACAATTGCAGACTTGTTGTTGTGGTCTTCTGCTGTTTTAAGTTACTTTATCTTCTGATTTCTGTGGGTTGTTTTTTTTTTTAGTTGGTTTTTTTTTTTTTTTAAGAGGTAGTGGGATGGAGAATCAGGTGTAATATCTCTTAGTGGGGTTTTTTTGTGTGTTTTGTACCAAAACTCGCACAACAGAGGTGAAAGTGTTATTCCCTGCTAAGCTTGGTGGGTAACTTCTGACATTTTGATGAAAGGATGAAGTTTTCTGAGCACCTTCTCTAACTAGTAAGTTCAGTAGGTGTATCCCGTAATTGTTGCAATGGGCAAATAATTGTGTCAATATTTATATGCTAGCTGATACCACTGCTTTGCTTAGGTATGACTATTGCAGGAACTCTCATAAAAAATACACATCATTAAATCAGATTTTCAGCTTATTAAAACCAAAACCTCCCAGTATCAGAGAGGAAGGCAAACCCTCCTCAGGCCAGAGGAGTGGAGCTTGGTTCTGTTTAAACAGAAGTGTGGTTTATCTTCGGTGGGAAGGGAGACGCATCTCACACCTCACAGGAGCCACAGCAGAGTCTGGCTAGTGTGTACCCTTAGGCTAGCAGCCTCCGTAGTGCTTACCCAGGGTTGCCGGTGGTTTCATTGTGTGTGCTTCTCATACAGCCCTGTCTGAGCTTTAAATAACGGATGAGGAAAGTGCTGCTTATTCTTCAACCTCAAGAAAGCCAAAATTTAATTTCTCTAACAATAAATCTGTCATAAATGGTTATAGGAGAGAGAGGTGAATGTAGGAGAGCTTAAAGCAGGGAGCCATAGCAACTGAATCTAAACATGATCTAGATCTGAATGCAGATTACTGTAAATCAGTGCCTGTCTGACAGGCACCACAAATAGTAAGAGATCATGGTATGTGTGTGTGTATGTATATATATATAAAAGACAATCTATTTACTTGTTTGATTATTGCAGGCTGGGTTATCTTGTATCTTTGGTTTAATAGGATTGCATATCTGTCTAGTTTTGTAGTTAACATACCCACCATACTTTGCAGAAAGGCTCAAGGAGCAATTGCTTTAGGCTATTTTGGTTTTTAAACATTTATTATAATAACAGTGACCCAACCCAAAGTCTTTTTCATGAAGCCTGTCTGGTATCACAGACACAGAATTGAGTTTTGCAGACACAGAGGAACTGTTAAACTTAAGAGCTCTAGTAGCAGTTTAAACTGTAGTACACTTAAATTATTTCTTACACCATTGCTGCCTTTCTGAGCCCTGTAGCTACCAGACTTCCAAAGTATTATTTTCCCAGACAGGTGAGAATCCATGTCAGGACATGTGATGGCAGTACATGTCTGGCACATTGGCAGATGCCTTAAAGTCTTGTGTAATGCTGACCTTACCTATTGGACATGTTATGTAGATAGGCATCTGTGAACCTTGTCCTCTGTCATACCCCAACTGCAACATTGTGACCTTGCACTCATGCCACAGTGAGAGCTGGTTAAGTACTTTGAGTTCAGCCATAATATGTAAGTGTAACCAGTAGTATCTAACTTTGAAGAGGAGGAGGGTGTCACAGCATGATGCAGTTCTAGGAAGTCTATTTATCTCTAAAGTGGTAGTCAGCAGTTTTAAGTCTAGTGCAAAATACCATAGCCTTAACAGGTTTGTGTTAAATGATCTTTGCAGCCTTGTCAGAGTGAATCTAGCTAGGCATATCAGGCTTATTTGGTAGAGTCCTGTCTGTTCCCACCAGCACAGATCAGAGCAATTGTTTCCAAGCCTGATTCCCCAGGTTACTGGGATAGTAAACACAAATGTATACCTGATGTACAATAAAAATTTTCCTTTATTTCCAATAATTCTTGATTGATACATCCTTATATTCCTTTGTACTCTCATTAGAGGTGTGAGAGTTCTCTCCCACAGAAAAGAGCTTTATAGCAGATAGCAACAAATGGTCAAAGACAGTTAAGACAGAGCAGGAGCCAAATCACAGAGTCAGTGGTTAAATGACTGCAGAGACTGCTCTATGAAGTGGCTTTCTTCATCATGGCACAAGAAGAAAAGCCTGGAGTACTTGCTATAGATATCCAACTCAAAATCCAAATGCGGTGAATTTGCATTTGCTGAGCCAAACCCAGGAGTTAGCAGTTAAGTTTTGGTTGTGTAGATTGATTAGGATGATCACCCAAATATGAACATTGAGGAAATTTTGATTAGCGCAAGAGTTTAATTTTTCTAACTGTTGTGTATTGAAGTACTTTGAAGAGATGTTATCTGGGTGGTTTAAGGAATTGGTGAATTTTGCATCTGTAGTAAATGTTTTTAACTTTGATGTAGGTGATACAGGTGTTTCATGTATGCTGGTTGCTAATGTGAACACTACTCTTTAGAACCTTGGTTTGTATCCATAGCTCAGGAAAAGACAGCAGACATACTGTACAAACTTGATATAAAAATGATATACCAGTATTTCTTGCTAGACACCCTGGCAGGTGGAAAGATTGATGGCTTGATGTTTAACACAATATTAAGCAATTTGAGAATTTAACTGTTTGTAAATTATTAACCATAATCATATTTTCAAGCAACCTGTATGCTCATCTGTTCCATAAACTTGTGTTTCCAAACACATGCTTTAGACTATAATAGTAAGCAGATGGGCAGTCTTGTCTTTGTGCTAGTCTGAACAAAGGCTTTGTGCCTAATTCATTTTTCATGAACTTTCTTTTTGTCCAGTTCTATTCAGGGCATCAGCATTTGATTGTTGCACTTCACATCCAGAAGTGCAGATGAAAATTGTAAAGACTGTTACAGCAATTTGGGAGTTGATGCCTGTCAGGTTAGTTGACTGTGTTACTGCTAATCACACAAGGAAGTGCTGTTTACCTCAGCAAGCATTCGGATATCCACAACCTGTGCATAGGCTTAGAAACAGAAGAACAGGTAATGGGGTTCAGAGTTATTTCCTGTTTTCACTGTAGGCTTTGGTTAATACCATAACACTGCTAGAGTTAGGAGGAAGGTGGGCTTTTTTTTTCTTGGTGTGGGATTTCTTTGGGGTTTTTTGTGGTGTGGTTTTGTTATATATATATATATATATATATAATATATATATATTTATATGTATAATATATATATATATATTTATATATATATAATGGAGATGGTGACTTTTTTTCCAACTGTTACAAGGCAAAGGTATTTATGAGTATTTCCAGTGTGTTGTCAGCTACTAGCTAGTATAGCCTAGAATAACCTAGGAGGGGATGATCATGGTTCACAATATTCAGCTGAGAGCTGAATTCCTATACTGTGCTGACAGTGAAGGAGATGGCCACAGTTTACAGTAGGATGTATTAGAAATCGGATACTATTTTTTTTCTTGTAACAGCACATACACTATTGTCAGCCTAGGACTATTCTTTGCTTTTTATCTCCTTGCATCCATGGCGTTCTTGGCCTTGAGTGTCTTAGGGTTTTTTAATCTTTGCATGGTGTTGACCATTCTGCAGACCTCACAGAAACTGAGGTTGGAAACTGAAGGCACTTAGCCACAGTTCAGTAGCTCATCTGGACAGACTTTCTGGAATTGCTGGAGGCTGAATTCTTATCTTAGTTCGGGCTTCTTTCATTCACCATTCACTATTTATGACACCATCTGTCTCTGCACTGTGAGCATCTATCTAAAAACTTGTGTAGTGGTGCGCGCACTTGGGTTGTGAACTCCATAATCTTGAAGCACCCTGGTTCTTCCTTCTCTTCATGTAGCAGGCTGCACACATGACCAGAATTGAAACTTTAACCTTTTTTTTCTGCTGTGGGGCGTGCGTAAGGCTGTCAGATGATTGAATGTCTTACAAGTGGGTGTACTGACATGTTCTTGTTCCCTGGCTATAGGTCCTAACCCTCATTTTGTTCATGTGATAGGATCTGAAGGATGATGGGCTTTTGAGAAGAGAACAGAACATGTGGGATCCTCATGAAGAGAGTATGGCAAATGATGTTTGCCAGAGGGGTTAGTATCTGAAGGTCTTGCAACATCCCTGAAAATGGGGATGGCAAGCCTGTGGTATGTGTCAGATGAATGAATTTTTCTGGTAGGCTAACCACAATCTGTATTTCACAAATGCCTGGATTAATTTATTTCCATTTATGGCAAATGTTTGTTGCCCTTCAGAGGAATTTATAATTGCCACAGCTAGCTCATGCAGTTGACAAGTGGGTGTACATACCTTGCATTTCAAACATAATGACAGTCTTTCAGGAGAGCTATTTTGGAAGCAGGTGAATTTGCATACCAATAAGAAGAAAGGAAATTGCATGCACCGTTGAGAGACAGGAAAGCAGAAAGAAACAAAATTGATAAAGGGAGCACAGTAGTCTTGCTGTATGGCTTGTTTCTGGCTGTAATGATATAGAAGGTTTCATAATAAGGCCTACAGCTATGTTAGGCAGACAGGGTTCTCTCAGTACTTTCATCCTCTTTGTGCTTATGGTAACTTGAAATGGACTTCTGTGTGCTTTTGAAAGAGAGTCAGGGTCTGCTATTTCATTGTGCACTAGTACCAGTAACAAAAGAAAGACTATATCCTAAGTGTGTATTATTTTCTCTACTATTCTTTCCATGTAGCTTTAGACAAGGTGATAGTTCCTACAATCCTAAGAAGCAGCAAGGACTCAAACACTGCAGCTTTGTAAAATCTAAAGGCAGAGTTTTGGTGTTAACCTTTACTTAGGTGGACAGTTTGAACTCATGCTGAAATAGCTGCCTTTACTTCCTTGTTCTTACCCTTTTATCGGTGTAATGTTGGGTTTCAGAAGTGTTGTGGAGAATTCCACTTTTTTGGAAGAAAATATACTGCATGTGTTAGAAGTGATCAGGTAATTCACAGCATGATTGACTTTAGTAGAACAATCTTCTCTTTAGCATTTCCTTCTACCACACTCTTCTGATGTTTGGTTCTTTTTCCATGCCCTTTCTGTGTCTGGGGGGCACTCATGAGCATCCACTTCATGCCAGGTTCTCTAAAATGTACTTCACTAATTACATTCACTCTTAGCTGTTTTCAGTTTGCTTTCACAGTTTCCAACTGCTGTTCACTCATCCTTCTCTCTTAGCCCAAGCAATTATCTCATATGTGAGCTCTTGTAGACTTTGCCAGGAGGAGGAATCAGTAACAATAATCAGATATGAAATTTGATGCAGTCCTGATTATTGGTCCAGTACATGCACAACATTTTCTTATGTATGTCATTTTCAGGAACAAATAGGTGACAGTATTTATGTTCAGAAATATTCAGCCAGATTTTATAGTTAACTGTCCCCCAAAAAGCTTTATTTATATCTCTGGTAAAGAAACTAGTTCCCCAGGTAGAGTTTATGAGTGGCTCAGCTCTTGGGGCTACTGCAGTGGTTAGCAGCTTCTACTGTGCCCAGCTTTTCCTCTGAATAAAGGGGCTTTTAGGTAGGAGCGTTAGCCTAAACAGGTTGCTCTCCCTGCTACATCCATTTTGACATTGTGGGCGAGAGACCCACTTCATGCTAGCCATTCATGCTTTGCCAGTGTACTATCAGGGCGTTCTAAGCAGCTGATAATGAGCTATGACTCAGTGTAGGTATGATGAAAGGTACAGATTTCTCTCTCCATCTGGTTTCAGTTTTTGAACTGGAATATACTTATGATAGGTTCTCTTAGGAGTTCAGTCCATATTTACTGGAAAGTGTGCTGTTTATACTTAAGGAGTAGTTAAAAATCTGGCAAGTGAAACTAACCTGTATCCATTTCAAGAAAGAAATCTTTTGCCTGTAGCCTGGCAAGGTAAGTTTTATAACACAACTGAAGATATTCTAGAACTTCTTCTAAATTATACACTATTAAATGTGGATAGATTGGAGAAAAAAATAATTAGTCAGTAAGCTTCTGTTAGAGGAATTTGCAGTTAAAGAAAAACGATCAGTTTTTCTAAAAAGCAGAAAAATATAACATTGCAGGCATGTAAATACAGTATGTGTGTGTATATATCTGTCTACATCTGTTAGTGTTGTGATGTCTTTCATCTGTAGTCAGATCATCTGATTAGAATAGCATTATCAAAAGGTGGTAAAGGTGTATCAGCACACCTAGACCAGAGCTTGTCAAGGAGTTCCTCTTTGGTTGTTTGAGAGTAATAAGTTAATAAGTCTTGCAGTCGCATAGAAAAGTGTCATTGTGATCAACATTGCTAGCCTGCCAGTGGCAGAGGAAATGCAAAGTACCTCTTGCATCTGAAGTCCGACTGCTGATTTGCACCCCCACTGGTTTGTTATGGGCTGATCTGTGGTGCTGTTGGCAGACATGTTAACAAACTGAAGATTGGTATCAGTGGGAATCCACTATACGAAGTACTCCACAAATTCATAACAAGTAGATTATTTCTTGGATATAGCATCAGGCCAGCAGGTAGGACTGCTACTGGCCTTTTGGAAACCAGGGCTATTACATGAAAGTGATGAGCTGCTGTGTAACATCTATATAATGCAAGAACCTTAAAATTGTCTGAGAGCAAACATCCCTGTAGCCTAGGGTCCTTCCCTTTAGGGTGGCTAAAAGGTGGTGTATGGAAAAAAGCCTATGAAAAGGACCTTTCAAAACTGCTACTTTGATGCTTTCAGCCATCAAACAACTGATGTAGCTCAGGGATTTCTGCGTTGGGTTTATTTAGTAACTTTCAGTCTTCTAGGAATATTGACAGAAAGAATGAGGGTCTGTTCAAACATTCTGATTTCAGCATCTTAGTGAAAGTATCAGTTCACGTTTTAAATTCTAGAAAAATAAACCAGGAACATATTAATGATTTCCTCTTGTCTTTCCATGGTAGCACCTCAGGCATTTAGCAGAGTGGGTCTAGATAAAAATCATTCTGACAAGGGAATATATAAAAATTGAACATACAAATAAAAGGGAATGAAGTAGCAATTGACTATTTTGTTGTTTGTATCTGTTGCTTTTGTTTTATTTTTGTACTAGGAAACAAGGAATAGGTAATTAAGAAGGAAAAAAAACCAAACCATTGAGGAAGAAACAGACAAAAAGAGTTATGTCATACCTGATGATTTCCTTGGAGGTGATAAAGTTGGAGGAGTATATTTCACATTACAGAAAATTAAGTCATAGATCCAATCTAGTGCGGGATTAGTTTTAACAAAGCGTTTTATCTTTAATGGGACTGTTTATGCTTACAGAACCAAGTTAGCAAAAAACTTTGCTGATTTGAGTGCTTTTGATAGGCATTTGAAGACACAACAGATGCATAATCTTTAGATTTATTAAGAAAAAGCTTACTAATGTTACTATGGATAGATATGAATTAGTGAGGCAATCGTAAATATTGTAAGAAAATGTTCCTAGGCTAGATTAAATATAATAGATTCCAGTTCTCTAGGAGAATTTTAATACTTGATCATGAAAATCCATTGTTAGTAGCTTACGTTGCTTACAATGATATGTAGCAGTCAAAATTGGTTTTGACTTAGAACAGATTCCAGCTAATTCTAATATAATTTCCTGAATTATGTTTTCATGAAGCATACCATAGATTAAAGATTAGCACTATTTATTGGTTTGGGGTTTTTGGGGGGTTGGTTTGTTTTTTGTTTTTTTTTTTTTTTTTCTCTAAATTGTGAAATTTTTAAGTTACTGGTTTATCCTTGGCCTTCTCTGAAAATAAAAGAAAAAAAAAGGAAAACAAATATTTTCACCCTTTTTGATTATGTTTTACAATTAACATGCAAATAATTAATTAAAAAAATCAAATTTCACTCATAAGATGTTACATTTTTCTCCTTCAGAATAATTGTACAAAAAGGCAGCATAATTTTTCTCTGGAGATATTTCTGTGATACTGTTTTCTTTCAGAGTTGTTTGGTTTGTTTTAGTTTTTATTCCAACATAAATTGAAGCATATGGAAGCAAAATTTGTTTGTTAAATGTAATATCCTCCCAATACACATAAATAAAATCCTGAGTTAAGAAGCTTGAGGGTAACGTAATGAGTTTCTTAAAGTAAGGGGTTTTTTTTTGGCACAAAACCACCTTTCCATACCAGTTTGCATGTTGGCAGATGGAGCTGGATGCTTGACCAGTACTAGGTCCATGTTAGGACATAGTGGAGTTTCTAAGGTTTTAGTTTAACCCTTATGAGTTGCTTTTTCAAAAGCTGCCGGAGTGGTATTGACAAACAACACAGAGACACTGGGGATTTAGAAAGTCATTAAGTTGCATTGCTTCTTTCCTATTGCTGATGTTACTTTGAATTGAAAATATTAATTGAAATGTCTGTTCCTGGGAAAAATAGAGCCCTGTTTTTCTGATCTTTCATTTGTAAGGTCTACAAAGAGTAATTTTCATTGCATCATCCCTTGAATCACAATCTTTAATTACATGTAATTTTCTGTTAAAAATACATTTATTTATGAAAATATTGTAGCTATTGCAAAAAGAAATTTGATTTTGCATGTGTTTAGTTTTTAGGCAAAAATTCTTAGGGAATGCAGTTAGTGTTATCATGGGAAACTGCATAGCTCTGCCTTTGATATCAGTGTTACACAAATGACTTCTCCCCTTGCAAAACTGTGTAGTGCAACAATTCAAAACAGGAAGAAAAAAAGCTGTGATTCCTTCTTTCCTGGAGGCTTTCCATCATTTACATTCACCAGCAAAAGGTTGGCATGTACCTCAAGGACTAATGATAATGAAAAATGTTATATTAAAGAAGAGAAATCTTTCATAACTTGCATACTAACACACTGAACTCATTACAGCTTGTCTTAGTACAGCAGGCTCTTTTATGTCTGCTGTAATGCACTTCATTTTCAAGAGAGCATGACGTGTGCTGATTCTGTAAGCACATTTTCTCTTCCTTATTTTCAAAAGCTACCTTTGGTTGTCATAAACCACTCATGGGATACAAATTGGGCACTAGGGTTTTCTGCAGTTTCTGACTAATATCAAGATCTGAAAAATTATATTTAAAATGTATCTGGGGCAAGTAATAGTTTTGCATTTTCCTAGAGCATAAGACTTGTGATGGTGTAGCTCAGGAGCTGCCAGCACCCTCAGTATTCTTATTAAAAGAGAGAGCTGTTTGTGGCAGAGGCTGTCTTGCCTGCTGTAATTTTTGGTAACATGCACAGGGAAACTGATCATAATGTGATGTCCTAGACATTATTATGTTATGAGTAGTCTGTAATGTATGTCTAGTTTTGAAGGGTTCATAAGTAAATTGTAATAATTCACTTTAAGTTGAAACTTGCAGTTTCTTGCAAGTGCAATGTTGCTATGTGATGGCTGCATACTATTTGCACAGGTGTGGCGTACACCTATGGAGTACACTTCCAAAATTTCCTATGGTACCTTCATTTGCAGTTCAGTAAGCTGTTCAGTGCTTATGTAGTTTTCTCTTGAACAAACCCAACAGTATTAATATTCCTAGCTGCATTCATTGGCAGTAATACAACTGAGAACTCTTTGCTCTCAATTTGCCTTGTGTTTCACAACCAAGTTCCACTGAACTCTTAATAAAAAACATAAACATACCTACATTTAAAGCAGTGTATAAGGTAGAAGACTAATGGAAAGTTTGGAAGTGAACAGATGAATGTCTGCAATGCATCTCAAAAACAAAATTTCTGTGATTGATTTTAAGTGACCTGTGTCAAAATCTTGATAAATAGAAAAACATCATGCAGACAGACAGAAAAGTAACTGAAGAGTAGTTGCAGTTTTCCAACTGGAGAAGCTGTAGCAGCTGTGCTTCAGTAACTATGAAAGCAAATTGCTCTGGTTCACTCATAATCAAAGTATGTTTAAGGTATAAATGAATCCCAATTTGGTTGTCCTAAAGGATTTGTCTGTTGGACACCTGCTTTATCTTTTTACTTTTTTGCTTTGAGAATGTCCAACTTGATTCTTTATAGTTTTAAACTCAGTGCCTCTTTCAAAGATAACAAAGCCTTCTCAAAAGAAGCTCAGCTAGCTGACATTGTGCTTTAATGTGATATTATGAGATTGACCTAGACTGCCGTTTTCAATGGACAAATGATTATGAAAATTATATGATGAGTTTTCTGAAATGCAAAAGAAAATTCAGATTCAAGTTAAATTCAAGCTTAGATTCAAGCTTAAACTATCCAACATCTACCTTGAGAACATCGAAAATTGAGTTTCATTTAGTGGCATCTGAAATTTTGTAAGTAAGATAAACAGATTTTATTTAACTCATCAAACTGAACAAGAAGAAATCCTACATAAACCAACAATGTATTTCAAGTCACTGTTGCAAAAAATACTCATCACCTGCCCCTCTTTTAGACAGCATATCTATGAGCTATGGCAAATTGTCAAAAACAGTAGAACGAGTCGGCATAAGCTGAATGAACAGTGCGGTGATGATAAATATTATGGTATTTTTAGTTCTCTATTAAAAAAAAAAGAAGAAAACCTCCTATAACTCAGTAACATTAATAAGGACCCGCTTGCTTTTAAGCCAGCCTGGAAAGCAAATGATGTAAATACTGAGAAGTTATACTTTGATCCTATGAAGTGGTTCTTTTTGATAAAAATAAAGGCAAGGAAGAGAGTATGGTGTAAGTATCAGAATGGGAGAAAAGAGGTCAGTTAGGGTGAGGCTGAGAAGTACTTCGGAGCAGAATTCGGGAAGAAGTGGAAGTAAACTTCTAATACTCCACAGTTAAATGCTGGTGTTAGTGGTGGTATCACAGGTCTGCAAATACAGGCTACCATGCATCTCAAAAATATCAGGTGCTGGTCCCTATTTGTCCCTGTTTGTGACAGTATTTTCTTGTTACTCAGCCTTGCATCTTTTGTAGGCCATACAATAGACGGTTAAGCTCTATTGCATCCATTGTGAATATGAAAACCGCCTCTCTTCTTTGCCCTAGACCAAGATCAAACTGTTAGGTGGGGATAAACAGAAGCTTGACATCAAGAAGAGACAAGGACAAATAGAACAGCAGCAGAGATGACTGAGTTTACACATAGCATTTTTCTTAGCATCAGGAGGAGATTATGGTTGCCTTCACTCTGGCAACACATTGTTAGAACTGGCTTGCAAGAAGATTGGTGTCCTTTGCATGCTTGCATTTAAGGTAAACTAAAACTCATGTTTGTTTGCCTAAAATGCTCTGATGCATACTCTGGCAGCTGAGAAGCTGAACAATTAGCAAAAAAAGACATAATTGTGCATGCCTGGGAGGGAAAACTGCAAGTGGTAAATTGTCAGCCACCCCAAACAATATATTGCCTTTGTGAAGGCAGGTCAAATTGCACATAGTTACTGATGCTCAGCTGACCTTTGGGTAACCCAAAGATACTGTAATAGTCAGCATATATAACCTTAGCTTTCAGTTTAAAAATGACAGATTGAGCCATGACAGAACTTTGGATCCTGCCTTTCCCAGCTATCTCCCTGTTAATTACATACCTTATATGCTTCAGTGAAAATGAATGCACTGAGCACTTTTTTAAATTTTGAAGTTTCCATTAAAATTTGAGTTTAAACAGCCCACCAAGATAGGGATTTAATCCTTCAAAATCTGATGACCTCTGCAGGTCTAGGCCCTTGACTAACTTATTTTAAATTTATGGAAATACAGTTCTAAGCTTGTTTGAATTCAAGGGCTACATGCCAGTGACACATCAGAAATATTTATGATTTTCCTTTTCTTTAAGAAATAGGAAAATCAGAATCTGAATTTGAAGTTGTCTTAAATAAACATACTGAACCAATTCTACATATTTCTTAATGGGAAATTAGAGCATGAAATTATATCTTCATGTAAATGTCAATTTCAGCTCTGTGTTAATGAAAAACAATGTTTTAATTGCATAAAAGCTTTTTTCATCTTAGTATGAATCCAGTGAGAGTATTTTGAACAAATATACATCTCTGGCGAAATACCTTTTCATTCTAAAAAGCCATAGTAGAACAACTCTGAAATACGCTAGATGATGTTTTATTAATTTGTTTGCTCTTATAAGCAAATGTTTGCTGAGGCTGCCCTGGCACTGTTCAAGACCAGGTCAGACAGAGTGTGGAGCAACCTGCTGTAGTGGAAGGTGTCCCTGCTTGTGGCAGAGGGGGCTGGAAATGGATGAGCTTTAAGATCCCTTCAAACCCAAACCAGTCTGGTATTTTATGATTTTAAAGAAGCTTTAGAGGTTAGGGGTGATATACCACCTTAACATGCAGCAGCAGTTGACTGATTTAATGCTAAGGGGATGTGTTGGATAAATACAGAAACAGAAAAATAAGCTATAGTGTTAGTCTTGCAGCCTCTCTGTTGATAGACAAGTGGCCTTCCATTGCAAGGAACACAATTAAGAACTTGGGGTTTAACCACATACTGCATTTCTGAGTATCTGGTTGTATTTTCTCTATGGGACAGGCAAATTTTGTTGCTGGATAAATTTCTCTATTAGGAAAAAGTATGTGTTGAGATGACATCAGTGCTGGCAGAGAGGGCTAACAAAGTTGGAGTAACCGAAGTGAAATAGGCTGTACTTGTTGAAGACATGACAATACTTAAATTTTGGGAAGTTGATTAATGATTTAATTACTGCAAGTCTGTGCACTTTGCAGTGTGTTGTACATTTTAAGGAGACAATGGTGGTTTTGAGTTGGGGCCCATGCTTTGGAGTGGTTGGATTGGTTTGGGGGATAGGGTTTTTCTTCTTGAACCACTATGCGTATATTTTCTCTTAAACCAATGTAAATCATAATAAGAACTCAATTATGATCACAAAAAAAAGAAGCTTTATAGTAGCATTGCTCAAACATGGGTTGTGTGAATGACACTCAGGATTGCTGTCTTCCTGTTTAGTGTCACCTGGTGTGTTAGTTACTTTCTTCTGATGTATCAGTTAATAATTGTTTGCAGCATTATTTATACTTGTAGTGGGACTGTGTCTCCCCTTTGCATTCTTCTCTTTCCCACTGGAAAGTAACTATGATAATATGTATCATATGTATCAGTGTAATTATCCCTAATTTTAAGAGTCATAATACTTAAATTGTTTAAGGAAGGCTTCAAGAGATGCATTCAAAGAAAGAAAATGTGATAAATTTGAGGGCAGTCTTGTTTCTCAGGCCATTTCCTGTTTCAGAAGTGCTGATTCAGATCTGTGGAACTACTCAGTGTGTAAAATTAAGCATGTATGTAAGAGTGTGGTCAGAAGTTAATTTCAGCAGCAGATAAACCAAATACGTTTGACTTTGTAGTGAAGGAGACATGGAGCACCTGCTTCTTGATTTATCAGAGGGATCCTGATGATCAGCTGAAATGCAACTGCTTTTGCTGACTGTGCCTGAGGTTCAGATACAGTTAGAGTAGTTGTTATTTAGTTCCTAACTTTTAATTTCCCTGGGATGGAAACCTAGAGGAGAACTAGCAAGTTAAATATGTTACTGAATTTAAGTCTTCCTTCATCTTCTCGGAATCAAAGTGATATGGGAAGGACTAGTAATTTCATTTTTGTCACTCAGGAGCAGCAGTCTGATTTAAACATGTGCCTAAGTGAATTAAGAATCTAAGTACCAGTGTTGAGTTGCAAGTTATACTTTCCTTTATTTACTCTTTGGTTTATCTTAAGTTTCTTCTGCTGTGTTGCATAGGTTTACAAGTAAAGGATAATGACTGTACCATTTGCTCTGTAGATACTATGAGAATTGGGGATATATTGGCATAACTGCTTTTGAAAACAGAAAGAAAAAACATTAGCAGCAACAACATTTGCTTTCTAGTTCACATACATGTAGTGAAACAAGAGTATTCTGATTTCACACTGTAGCTGATATGGGCTGTCTAATGATAAACATCAGCAGACAGATTAAATCACAGTTTTGGTGTTGCATTGAGAAACATGCGTACTTTTTGACACTGTTGCACTTCAACATATTTTTCTTGTCAGCCTGATTCTGCCACTAAAAGCACAGATGACTGAAAGGGCACATTTTACTGTCTTTTGTGTAAGCAGACGAGCATAAAGGAGTAAACTTACTTTAAATATTCCTGTTGTGTACTGTTAGAGCATAGCTCTAGACTTAGTGGAAGTAAACAGCTCCTGCCTCACAGAGGCTACCTATCACTACTCAGCTTTTGTGTGTTAAGTACCCTGCTTCTGAGAAATGTAGTAGATCCAGAGCTAGTCCCATTGGAGGGGCTCAGCATGTACATTTAATTCCTTCTGAATGCCCATGGGCAGCATGACAGTATATGAGCATCATATAACATATGTAGTTGTAAATTTGGAAACCAAAAACTGATGGTTCTGTCTTTGCCTCATGTACTGGTTGTTTTTGGGCAAGTTCTATCACCAAAGTATCTGAGTTTCTTTAAAGGTCCATTAGCAGTGAGATCTGTAGTTGCCATATGTACTGCAGTGTTTTTCTGTCTCACCTCGTTTCCTGAGAAGTGCAAGTTTAGTATTTTGAAAGATTTTTATTACTACCTTCCCCTCCCACCCTCCCAGTGGAAACATTGTTAAAGTATGTTCAAGGCTAATGAAAGAGGTTCTTTGTAGTTATGGAAGACAGTAGAGTTTATGATGGTCTTTATTTCTTAGGAGAAATTATTTCATGGTCTTGAACCACCTCCCTAGTAAGTGTCTTGTACAGGTGAGGTTTATCTTTATTGTAGAAGGTCCTACTGCAGTGGAGGAGAAAGTTTATGACTGCAATCTTTATCTTGGAATTTCAGGTCATCCATTAGCTATGCTGGGCTTATTCTGTGGAGCACTTTAAACATAAAGAATACAGTTTGAGACCAGGTCATTTAGTCTCTTTGATCACATTTTTCCAATGTAGAAAATAAGAGGAACAATTTTTACTCAGACTTTTTAGTTTGATTTGGCATCCTTAGACAGAAATCAGTATATAAAAGTAGCAGTATTGTATTTTAACTTTTATTTGGCAGGGATTAAAAGCAGGAGCTTACACAGTGTGGAACCTAGTGTTTGTAATATACTTGGGATCTGTGTATGGTCAAATACGTGCATACAAATGGAGTGCATCACATATCTCCTGTAACTCAAACATATGAAGTTGTTATTGTTATATAAAGCATATTGAAATTACTGCCTTTTCTAGCAAACACCAGTTTCATTTCTGCTTTGTCAAAACTGCAGATGAGAGAAATATTTTACAAGTTTTTCATAGCTGGATTGGCTGTTGCAGAAGTATATAGGGAACTTTTGTTCCAGAACAAGTATTCAGAATGAACCAATAAATCCTAGTGTCATCTATGCTGCTTTTCTGCATTCTCCATTTCCTTCTCAGTCTCTCATTGCAGGGTTGTTAGACTTTTACATTCTAGCCAACTAACAGCATTGGCAGATATCTTTTGTCTGTGGAAGGCTGGGAGTCAAGTTTGGGAGCTGTTAAGAAGATGACATGCTCGTACTGATGCTGTGGTTTTTGTTGACTCTTAATATGCTAATTTCCTTGACACTATTAAATAGTACTTATTGGATAAACATAAAAAATGTATTCCAGTGGAATTATTGCAGAGCTCTTCTGATAAATTAATTAAAAAATGACAAGTTACCATGCCACAGAGGAAGGAAAGAGTCAGTCCCTCCTTTTCTTGTTGCATGTGAGACTGAGACTGTGAGTATGTGATGAAATCAATCCATTTGCAGATTCCTGCTACACATCATGTAAGCTTAAGTTACGGGGTACTGAAGGTTGACCCAGTATAAACCATTGGTTCAACAATGCAAAAAACCCAAACAATCAAAACCAGTGATGATAAATTTACTCCATTGCAAACTATTTGTGCAGAATCGAGTATTGTCCAGAAACTTTGTTCTAATTTGGTGCTGGAAAAAAATGTTGCCTGTTCTGTCACAGTTGGGATGGAGCTGGCATAAAATTTAATGCCAGAGTGAATTCTTTGTCATGTACAGTGGTTGATTTCACAGAAATGCAGTTGTACCCATATGTCTGAACTAGACTGAATGGAAGTTTAGGCTGTCAATGGCACATAGAATGGATATTAGTGAGTGTGCAGCCATAGCTTGGAAAGGACTGGCCTTTGGTAAGACCTCAAGTATGGCCTAGCTGCAGGTAAATCTTCAATGATCTCACTAGAATTATATGACTGTTTTTCAAAGGCACTCTCAAAGAGTGCTGTAAAAATGTGGTGCTATTTTTTTTAACCACTCTATTCATACTCTAACCTTACATTTATTTGTGAATCCTAACCTTGAAGTTTAAAGAAAAGGGAAAAAAACCACTATGTTTACAGCCATTTCCTTCCCATTCCCTAAGAAAAGTAAGCTTACTATGATAGAGAGCAGAGGGCAAAGTCTGCAATATTACTTGTGCACACACCTATCAATTTCAGAATCTGAATTGCCATTCTCTTGTAAAGGTAATAAACATGGTAGTATGTCTTTGATGAAAAGCAAGAAATATAACAGGTTTGCTAGTAACAGACAAAAATATCTGCCTAGAAAAGAAGCAATAGGGTAGCCTCATTACAAGAAAACATTTAGGAAATTAAAAGTAAAAAATGCACAGTGACTACACTTAAGCTAAAGACTGTTCAATCCCCAAATAAATTTGTATCAAGGGTAAAATGATAAATGACTTTAAGAGCATAATTCTCCTCTGTCAAAGAAGCACTAATTTCTGGTGTTGTTCATTCATCTTTAGTATCTTGATTAGACATATCTTTTGCATATATCTCACACATTCTGTAGCAATAGCAAATATATTATGGCAATGAAAATGTAGGAAAGTGACAATCTGAGTAAAAGAATGCACCTTCTAATGTACCTCAACTGCCACACTGTAGAGTCTTCTGTAGAGTTCTTTGTGTTTTGTAAAGCCTGTTGTCTTTATTCTTTACTCAACCCTGGAAACACTAAAATGTTTGACAAGAACACCAGCCACGCAATATTTGGCCACATAAAGAAGCATTAAAAATCACTGTCTTTAAAGCTTTTTCTTAGTTATGTTTTTATATACTCCTGTTATATAAATAGAAATTCATAGTTCAACTACAAATCCTTTAAGCTCATGTTAGTTGTACTCAAAAAAAATACTAAAGGCTTTAAAAGTTATTGCTTCTAATTATCTCATTTTTTTTTCTCTCACTTCTTCTGACTTGAAGAATTGAATGGTTTGGAAGTGATTGACAGTTTAATGATACTTAAATGGACCTATTTTATGTTTATTATGCATTTAAAATACTTTCACAAAGAGCAGTGTTTTTCTGCTGGATTTCATCAGTGAGAAGGTGTGCCTGCTTAGACTGCTCACAACATGAGTCTGGCTGTATCCATGATGACTGTATGTCACCCCATGGTTAAATCCTAGCATGCAGCCAAATTGTGTTTGTTTTGACTATTCCATGAGTCAATTCAGCTCTGAGCCCCATTGACCATTTTTCACTGTGCTTCCAACTGGAACTGCAGTATTCTTGTAGCTATAGTTTGTCTATAGTATCTTATGTCTTAGCTCCTTTTAGCTGTGCCAAGTCCTCAGCAGGTGGAAGTTAGGTTCATTTGACCCCATCCTGTGCAAATGCAGTGCTGGTGCTGCACTGCTCCAGCCTTTCATGTTGCTACTTGAGTTCTAAGGGTAAGGAGATGGAAAAATAAACTCTAATCACAGCAATTGTAAGCCTTCTTACTCCAGACTTTGAAACCTGATTTTTGGGGTTTTTTTAGCTCTGGAATGAACGCTGCTCTAATCTCTAGGAAAATACCTTTTCTCACAATCCTCAAGTCAGCAAGTGTGGTTCTAGGAGGACTTCTCACTCTTTTCCAACTGTCTATAATTTGTTTCTTGAGTTTGGGAGTTGTGCTGCATGGAATGAAACTTCCAAGAGCAAAATTCTTCTTTTTAATCCTAGGCAGTACCTATTTCTTTCTGCCTTTCTAATATCAGTTGGAGTCAGTTGGTGGCTGTCGTGGTTTAAACCAAGTCCGCACAGCTCGTTACTCACTCCCCCCCACCTTGCTCCCCCAACTCACAGAGAGTTAGGAAGGATAATCCAAAGAATGTAGCCCCCACGGGTTGAGATAAGCACAGTTTAATGGCTAAGGCATAACACAAATCACTCCTGCTACTACTACTACAAATAATAATGATAAAGCCAATAACAAGTGAAGAGAATACAACACCTCACCAGCCACAGACCCATAACTCACCCCACCCTGCCCAACCAAGCACCCAGCAATACCTCCTTCATCCCCCCAGAGCTCCAGCCCTTCCGGGTCTCTCCCGGTTTACATCCTGGGTATGATGTGCTATGGTATGGAATACCTCATTGGCTAGCCTGGGTCAGGTGTCCTGTCTCTCCTTACTCCTGGCTTCCCCTCCTCCCTGGCAGAGCATGAGCTCAGAAAAAGGCCTTGAACAAACCAAACATTTGAGCAGTAAAAAAAAACATACTTGCTATTAGCAACTGTTCTCAGCCCAAAAGTCAAAACACAGCACTGCACCAGCTACCAAGAAGGAGAAAAATGACTGCTACTGCTCCAACCAGGACAGTGGCAATGAAAGGCTAGCTTTGGTTGAAGCTATTACTGAAAAACCTGCCAAAACTAAAAAATTTGCCTGGTAGAAACATGTCAGGTCATATGGCTCAGGGGCAGTTTACAGAGTATGTATGGGCCATAGCAATGGCCGGTTAGATTCTATCTGATACCTTGCTATGTACAGTTACGTATAATGTCCAGAAGGAAGATACTTTGGCCGAGTATCTGCTGTCCATGCTGTGAGCAGTGACTCATTGCGAATTCAGAACTGGCTGTATGAACATAGCTTCAACATGCTGATTAATTTAGAGTATTTCTACTGAAAAGTATCAGCTCCAAATTAATCTTTTGTTTGCACATCGCTTCACTGGGCCTTTTATTTATCCAAGTTTTTGTACAGGAAAGCAGACCATCACTGAAGTTAGCCCTTGCAAGGAGTAGATGACCTTAGGATTCAGCCACTTACCCTGAATATTTGTTAATGCCAACTAAATTAAGCTGAAAGCAAATAGAAATACATAGTTACAAAATCCAGAGAAGACCACAAGAGAGCAATGAAGGGATGAATAGAGAGAACAGGAAAAAATAAAAATAAGAAAGAAAATCCCTACTTATGTCAGTCTAGTCTATCTCTAAACTTTGTTGTTCTGATGATTCTGCTAACAAGCTTCTATATGATGAGGTCCAGAAGTTGACAAGTGCTTCATACTATTCTTAGCTGAGGATCATGGCACTCATCCAGCCCTTCAGTTTTTAGGCTGTATCATGGGAAGGGATCTTAGACTCAGCATATCCTACTTAGTCTTTGCAATGCAGATAAGTCTTTAGGACATAATACCATTTAAACTCAACTATCTTCTCCTTATATATAATTTTCATTAACCTAGCAATTAATTGTTCATTCCCTCTTTGTAGGTGTTAATACCTCAGTCATGACTGAAGGACAGCTTTCACTGTGTCAGGCAGACAAGCTGAGATTCATCTCACCTGGTTTAGACATTTAGAATGGTAGAAATCTCTTCTTTAGGTACAGCTGGGTTGTTCTGTGATCAAAGAGTAAAATATGCAGTTTTGTGGAGTGAGTCATCTGCTTTATTTTAGACATCTACATTCAAATAAACACTTGTAGGAGTACTTCTTTCTTCTAGAGAAAATAAAGGAAGCCTGGATTGACAAGTTTAGAGGTAGATTCCTGCATTATTGGTCAATAAATCCTTGTTTTAGGAACCTTCCACATGGTTGGCCAAGCCTTTAGCAACCCACTATAGTTGTATGAAGTACAGCATTCATTCCTGCAGGTCTGGAAAAAGCTTAATCCCAAAGCCAAGTTTTCTTGTAGGTCAAGTTAATAGTTCAGGTGTATATGGGTTAATCCTAACTGGTCAAATGAAATGTTAAACAGTTGTGCATTAAATTAATGCCAGGGCTTTGTTTATAAGTAGATACAGTAGTGACCTGTGCTATTGCCAGATCCAATGCTGATAAACAGGGTAAGTTTCAACAGTTTCCTCGCTTCAGTAACTCAATGCCTTTTTTTGCAAAGATTCTTTCTGCTTTTTCTTGAAATCAAGGTAGCATGTGTTTTCTCCTGCCTTTGGTCATTAGATTTGCACTCCTGCATGCTTCACAAAAAGAACCTGTGCCTTTTATGTGGTAACTTCAGCTGCCTTGTCATTATATTGCATCTGCAGCTGTTCTCTGTGTTTTATCTTTAACTGTCATGTAAAGTTTTATTTAGGAACAGAGAGATATGAAGCTAAAATGTTGGTATATGAGGAAGGAGTGCTCTGAAACATAACACTGATCATTTTTTTCGTGTCGGAAATAACATCCATATTTTATCTTGAGGAGATGAACTGAACTTAAACAGTAAGTCCTTCAATTTTTTTGTTGGAAATAACTTTTTAGAAGTCAGTAGAACTGAAACCAACTTCTTCCTCAGATCATGTCTTTCATCCTATCTTGGGCATTTCAAGATACCATCATCTTCCTATTCCTTTGAAAACAGCTAAACCTTGGTTGTACCAGGTGGAAGAATTTTATATGAAAGAAGGGTTTCTACACCAGTTTAAAGGGACTGAGAAAAATGCAGAGACAGGTAAAAGAAGAACAAAAATTATTTTAAATATTTTAAATATTTTGAAGATGTATTAAAATTAGAGGTGAAGTATTGACTTCTTTCAGGGAGGGTGTCTGGTTGTAGGAACTGGCTTCTAAATATAGACTTGCAGAGGTGCTCATCTTTGAAACCTCTAATTCAAGCTCAGATTCTGATCTAGAAAATAGATAATTGTCAGACATCAGCTCTCAGTCTTCAATTGCCGGGTAACTGAAATAAGCTCTATGGTTTGCGTTAAATGGCAGATCAGACTGAGGGCTACAAGCCTCTATTAATTCTTGCACATGTGACAAAGCATAATGTACAGCCTAACTGTACCGTGATCTCAATATCATGACTATAACTTGCAGTGCAGGAGAGGACTACTAAAAAGCTTGCTCTTGTACCTTGCTCCTGTGCTTGCCTACTTTCACTTTTGAAATGGAGCATAGAGAGTTCTGTACACAACTGAAGTGTGTTCAGCTTATACAGAACAGGGTGTGGTAGTCCTCAGAGTGCTGTCAGTAAGTACTTGTGAATGTTTCTACAACAGCAAGATGCCACTGAATAGCTAGTTGTCTGTATCTTTGGTCGTGTCTTCACACCTCATAGATGAAAGCTCTCACTGACTCTTCCACTCAGCAGAAAATGGAAAACATAGGGAGACAAAGAGGCAGTATTCTGCTTCCTGGGCTTTAGCTTCCTCAGAGCCATAATGCAGCCCCTACTAAGATCCTGGTTGCTTAAATCCAGCTTTTACTCTTCTTGCAAAAGACAAGAATTAAGATATTCTCTTTTGTATTTTCTTAGTGCTGGCAATGCCCAGATGGAAGTAGTCCCAGCTGAATTCTGACTTCATCAGTGGCTGTTGCAGTCCAACAGCTGCTGTGCTTTTTACAGCTGATGGACATATTCTTTCCTACACCCCTAGTGAGAATGTCTTCATGCCTTCTGAGCTTGCCTCAGGCAGTGTTTTATGCCTGTGGGAAATGTCTACTCCTGTCCTGCAGTAATCCCACCATACTGGGAGTACAGGATAAAGGCATTTGGGACCCATGCTTTACTTTTCTGTCTGCTCCTGATTTCAGAGTGAAGCAGTTTTTATGTGATCTAGAACTCCCCTTTTCCTATAATCAGCTAATCTCTACTCTCAAACACAGACACCTACAGAATTGTAGGAACTTGAAATACAAAATTATGAGAAAATAATGAGAGAAGCTGTAGGATCATACAGCTGTGTACAGTCCCTTTAAAACAGGGTATTTTTACATGGACAGAAGGCAGTAGCTTTTTGTAATTCATTGGTAACATGTATATAACAGAGTGAAATTATTAAGTATGTTTCTGAAGAGAATACTACTTCAAAAGAGAAGCTTGAATGAACATAAGGAGTCATGGCCCCTGAAGATCAACTAAACCTTGGATACTAGAAGCTTTGTATGGTTTGAGCACCTCCTTGTTACGACAGAAATTAAGTTACTTGTCTGTTGAAATGTCAAGAAATGCTTATTCTGGTGTAATTTAACACATTTCCTATGTATTTCCATATGATTCATGAACCACCTATCTATGTGTATATATATATATACACATATATATATATACACACACATATATATGTACTGTAAGTCTGACCAATAGTTACTAAACATAGAAAACTCCTAGTCTTAATATTGCAGTTTAGAACTGTAAACTAGATTTTTGCACCAACCAAAACATGTGATTATATACAAGATAATATGCAGCTGACTATTTGCATTAATACAGACACTGCATTCTTACATTACATATTTCACTATGGAAGTGCTGTGGTCTTAAACTCAAAACATGAATAAGTTTTCATAAGTCTGTTTTATGTATGAAGTTATATTCAAGTTTTACACAAAGAAACCTGAAATATGGTATGACTTGAGAAACATTGCCTGTAAAACCATAAATACTTTTAAATTCTGAAAACACACTGAATTATTGCTGTAAGAATTATAATTATCCAATATTTTAGTATTGCACATTCAAATAATAACTTAGAGGTTAACTACACGAATGTGTGGTTAATCTTTGTTAATTTGGAAAATTACAACAAAAAAATTATAGTTATTTTAAGTCTAATACTTTAATACATCAGAAAATTTTCTGATGAGGTTAACCATTACTTCTATTATATGAAAACATTAATTTTAGATAAAACTAGTGTTTAAATGATGAAAAGAATTATATTTATTAGCATTTGAATTAACTTTGATTCTACTGTTTTACTGAAGGTCGCAGAGTTTAATTGACATTGATGAAGTCTTATATTCAAGTGACCTATGGTTGACACTAGTAATGACAAAATCTTCTTTCTGGAAGAAGAGGATTACTGTGGTAGACCTAAAATAATTCAGCCTTTTCAGTGAGATGACCTTGTTACTTGCATTATTCATGGTGCTTCCAATGGTAAATATACAAGAATATCTAGAAATCCTACTGACACTGGGATGCCCGTATCTCATATAGAATTGACAAGTGTTTAAAGGGGCAGGCAGCCTATGGAAGTGTACTGCACTATGTTGTGACTGCTCGTTCTAGTTTGAGTAAATTTTTAGGGCTGCTCCTGAAGCTTTTAGTATTTTTGGTTTGGCTGGGCTTTTCATTGTTTGCTTCTTTGCTATATTCAAAAGGTGCAAGAAATACAAATTTAGTAAAATGCAATGAAGAGATTAACGGAGGCAGTGGGAAAAACAGTGAAGTGTATAGTGGTGTGAACTCACTTTGAATAAATGGCAGGGGTACTCAAAATACGGTAATTTTAGCTGTCATACCAGAGCTTAATATTGCAACATCATGGACACTATTGGAGAGAAGGAAGATGCCCAAGTTTTGCAGCATGAGACAGGAAGGAGCAAGGATTCTAGAAGGGAAGAACACTGGACTGGATTCTTCAGTATGTATTGAAGAGGTTCAAGCACTTGGAAATCTTTGTGCAGCATAGTACTTTTGCTTTCATTCTTCTTAACAGTGTGTGCTTACCTCACCATGTACATGTAACAGTAGTGACCAATAGATGAAACACGCATGTAGTTCCTTAGGTGTATTGGTAGCATACAAATTTACTGGGCTTTCTTTTAAAACCTGTGTGGGGGCTGAGGGCTGGTGATCCAAACAGTGTATTTTGTAGAACTGGGCTGCTTCTTGTTTGCTAGATTTTTTAGGTATACTTGGATATTCCAACATTTTTGGGGTGATCTTTGTAGCCAGAATACCTCAACATTAAAAAAAAAAATTAAAAGAAATAAATTCAGACAGTAACTAGATGCTGGTACTGTTTTCTTAAGAAACTGTCAGCTGTAAAAATTACAGAAGTTAGGAATATGGCTATCTAGGTGCTTACATACAATTTAGTGCTCTTGTGGCAAATGTCTCTCATGCTCTCAGTCAAGTAAATGAAGTCAAAGCTAGTTGTCCTGTTGACTTAAGCGGGGGCTAAGAACTTATCCTCCAGAACAGAGCTAAGAGCATCTCTACCTTTTAAACTTAAATGTTCATCTCCCAGAGGTAAGTGAACTGATGCATGCTGTCTATCTGGTAAAAGTTAGGGTAAAATACTGGGCATGAGATGAACCCCAATTCCTTGCACAGCCCTCTTGTTTGAAATGTGTTCTTACAGTGTTGCCTTTAGCATAAAATATCTGCCACCATTACTCCAGACCCTCAGTTTGTTTTCTGTTTGCCTGTACCCCTTTTACTCTTTGTTACTCATAGGTGTAGGCAAGCACATAAGGACGAACAGGCTCTTTGTGAAGGACTGTGTTTTGCAGTGTGTAAGGAGTCTGCACACAGCTTTGCCTCGTGCTGGAATAGTAAGACAGTATCGTATGACAGACATAGGTATAGGCTCTGGATTACAGTATAGATGGCAGAAAGCAAAGAATGCCAGTTGAGGATGACCTCCAGGGTAACCCTAAGAAGTAGTATATATAAAACCTTTATCTGCACACTGTGGAAGTAATTGAGCTCATATTTCAGGGCACCTTCACTATTATCTTCTTGCTCTGGTATGTTAGTAGCTGTGAAACAACTGTGATAGTTCTGGGCGTTTTAAAGGAACATTAATGAATCCCGATTGTGTAAAGGAGCGTTGCATTGTTATTTCTGAAAGGAAACCTCAACTATTTAAATTCTGGCAAATTCTAATATTATTATGTACAATGGTATAACTTGTAATTAAAACTAACTTATTTATTGCAGGGGAATTTTGAGTAAGAAGGAGTCGTTCTTCAGAACTGTAGCAATCTGGTATCTAGTCTCCCAGACAGGCGCTGGCAGGGACTTTGTCCTTTCGAGAAGAAAATGATGTATTCCGATGGGTGTATAGATAGATGTAAAATTTTGAGGTTGCATTCATCCTGTACTATTTTCTTGTCATGCTTAGTTTACCAGCAGAACTACAAATTAGTTTTCATTTGTTTTTTGCTATTCTTAGCCCTGGAGGGTCAGACTAGTTTATGAAAATAGAACTCTGCTGTCTTTTTGATTCTGTATGTTGTCATTGTGAAATTGCCAACATGGAGAAGTCCATGATCATACTGTTTTTTTATTTTCAGGCTGTTGTTTGTCATTTATGAAGCAGGAGGATACTGAGGTTGGTTAGTTTGTTTTCCTCTCCCTAAGTTTCACTGATCCTGTAAGTCTGAGAACAAAATCAATTTTGACTGGTAAGCTGAATAAACACAATTCTGTGGTCATAGGTGGAGAACTCTTGTCAACACCAGGGTGTCACTGTAGAGAAGCAACTTTTCTAAGCTAATACTTTTATCTTTCTTTTCCAATAGTAAAGGCAGTATGTTGTAAATCTCAGGGTGGATTCAGCCATTAAAGTTTACAGGTTAGAACAGAAACATGCTTTAATTTTGGGGCCTATAATTCTGCTTTGGTGGATGCCTGCTTATTTTTTGTTTTTTTCAGCTGTTTGGCTTACTGGCAGCTTCCTGTCACACGAATGTTCATTGTCAAGCACTCTACTGACTTGGCAGACAGCACAGCAGTGTTTCCACCAGAGATGCAAATTTGGGGAAGACAGAAACCCCCTATCTCTAAAGCTGGCAGATGCTAATGCATAGCCTTCTAGGAGAGGAGTCAGTGGTTTCAAGTGTCTGTGAAGTATTCCTTCTGGAGCAGTAATAATTTTTGATTTGGGACTAGGCTGCAGTTTTTTAGCCTGAAGTCTGAAGCTCTCTGGGTCTCTTAAAAGATCCCACAAATCTCTTAGTAATAACTTACATACTCCAGTGCCTCTTTATAGTGCTCAGATTGTTATGCTCACCAAACCTTGCCATCAATATGTGGGTTGGAGTGAAGGGCTGGTGCAGTTCTCTTCCCCTTGAGAAAGATGATGAAAATGCCACTATGGAGTATGATAGAGGGAGAACCCAGGAAAAGATGGAATGCTGCCACTATGACAGCTCACTCTGCTGTGGTGCCTTTGCTGCCTTGGGAAGCTTTGGCACTGCTGCATATTGGACAGTACACTTGTGCTCCTGTGAGTGAAGTGTTAGACTAAAAGATGTCAGATGCAGCTGTCAGTCAACTCTTCTGCACATTTGCAGAGAATTAATTTGTGTGATAGGGAGGAGGGATGACATCTCACGCACCTTTGTTAGTAAAAGAATATATTTGGCTTCTCCATCAGATTTGGTTGTCACAGCACTGACCAGGCTCCATGTGTACTTCTGCAAATAAAGGCACAGACAGGTTTTAGCTATCCTAAGGAAGCATGACCTCTCTGTAGGCCTGTATCATGTGGACACAATTCCATGTTAAACGTAACTACATGAAAAAACATATCAATACAGGGTCTGACTCATCTTTGCACAATACTGGGCAAAAGTCAAAATAAGTTTTGAGTGTCTGTACTCACCTAGACTGAAAAAACCCTGTACCTTGTTGAATGCTGTTGTGAAGTTTAGGTGAAAAGTAAAGTCATTGCCTTTGGCAGGGTTGCAACACTTCCTAGAGATATACAGGAGTGGCTGGATTGCCTGAAGGCTCTGTTTTCAGCAATTCCAGCACAATTCATAGTGTCCAGGTCACACAAAATTCCATTGTTCAATAAATAAACTTGTCCATATAGTATTGCATAATTGCAGCTCTAAGAGAAGGACTTTATTTACTTAATCTTCATCCATTGAGGCATGACTGTTTCAGGTTTTTGTTCTTCTTTTCTCTTTCAGGGAATGTTCACATAAAGCAATTACGGGTGCATCTTAACTAAAAAAAAACCCAGCACAGCTTTCTGAAATATTGGTATGTGGAGAGGTTTTTTTAATTGCTTTTCTAATTAGAATCAGCCAAATGACAACTTGAAGGGTTATAGGATATTAAGAGCTAATGTTGGGTAAAAAATTATTTTGTACAAATTTGGGTATTCCAATTGACTGAATGCACCTACACTCTCCACTTAGGTCTCATTCCATAATTTCCATGAAATACATCAGCTATTTTTCTTTTGTTTCTGTCTAACAAGTATGTTCTGGAGAGGGGCAAAGGTGGTTTTGTACATAATCAGTAAAACTTTCAGTAATCACAATTGTCATAATGAAATCACTAAACAGTTGTGAGTTCTTATGAGAAATGTCACCTGGTGAGTCATAAACTGAACTACATATTTGTAATGTTTGAACATTTGCAGATATGAATTCTTTATTGTGATTTTAAAGCTATGTAAATGATTATTTTTGATATTTACTTCAGTTTTTTTCTTAATTGCTGGTGAGAAGGGAGGGTACCTAGTAATAGGAAGTTGAATGGTAGATAGAACTTGAATTTATATATGCCTATTCTTGACCTGGAAGGTTAATAGGAAGGAAAGACAAATATTGACAAGACACCAAAGCCTATGGTTGCAGTATGGGTGGTTGATGTTGCTGGATGGTTTGCCCTTACGCAGATTTCAGCCTGTGTTCCTTAGGCCATTAGCCCAAGTTGAATTAACTATATGCATGAATTGGACTCCAGTTTTAAATAAGACATATTAGAACTTAACATACGAAAGCAGACTCTATGTAGACTTGGAGAGATATATATTAGTAGAAGGAAGCAGTAGACAAAGTAGTACAAAGTTTGACTCAGCTGGCCCCTTACCTCTTCAATGGCAGGTGGGAGAAGAAAATGATAGAAGGCTGAAGCATCATGGGTTCTTGAGCTTATCCTACTTTCTTCCATCTTGGCTGTGTTGGTAGTAAAAATTCTCTTTTACTTTCCATGCGTGCTTGTGAAAATGGTGGTATTTGCACCGGACTTTATTTTCTGCTCAAAAATACAGTGATTGCTAAAGAAAAAGGTGGAGAACATAGTCCAAATCCTGCAGCACTATGAACTGGCTCCTTTTTCACTACAGGCAAGAAACTTGGATAGTAGCCAAGGAAGAGGGAGTTTCTTCCAGTGAGAACTTATAAATGTGAAACAGCTGAAACTGCTTCATTGTTCACTACAAGCTACATTGAGGTTCATGCGATTTGTGTAGCCATCAGACACAATGTGAAGCTTGGTAGTGTTGCATGATATTGACTTAAAATCATCTGAGCTGATTTAGAGATTTCAGCTGAGATTGTATTGTGGTTTATTAGAATCAAAATTGAATGCCAAACTGTTTTGGCACTTGTTTATATGTTTGGTTTTGGTATTTGATTGGTATTTCATAAGCATGTGGCTAGTAGTCTTCAGTGTTTCTAAAATGACTGGAACTGCAGATGTGTGTAATGCTGAATGCGAATGCTTGCAGGACTGAGGAAATCAGTCCCAGGATACTTAAAACTTTGCACTCCCAAAGCAATGAATCCTTGTGCAGATTTGAATGCAACCTGTCCCTGGAGATATTGATGCTGTTGTTTCACTCTGTGAATGTGTTAATTTGCTCTGTTGTCCTTTGGATCTTAACTTGTTTACCTAATGTACTTCTAATCGAATTAGCCCAAATCAATTCTTGTGATAACTACTGAGTCTTGAAGTACTTATTCTCCACCAAATCTGCTCACTGTCATAGCATAAGGCACCTTGCTTTCTTGTGAAAGGGTGTGTTTGTTCAGTTCAAACAAGTGAGTCATTAAATTTGCCAGTTGACTCAACTACAGTTTTTGTAGCAACACATGTTATGATTCAGAAAATATGGATTTTGCCCAGTACTCTCTATAAATTAAAAACAATGGAACTTGCTTCTAGAGGTGATGCGACTTAAGATTATCTGAATCATAGCCATTGAAACAAAAATGGATAACGTAAAATTAGATAGTAAATTTGAAGTGGTTTTTTTTTTTCTTTCCTTTCTTCACTACTGTTTCTGGGAGGCTTAGGGCCATTATGACTCTGAAAGAGTGTGTTTTCTAAGGATTAAAAAGCAAGTTGGTGCTACTGCATAGAAATTGTACTTTTAGCAATTGTTCATTTTGTTTTTCAGCTTCAGCAAACAAACCAATATTCCTGACACTGAAAAATGTGCCCTTACCATTATTACCATACCTTCTAAGTGTACAAGTTTGTTATAGCTGTCTTCTCATTTTTTACATTGGTCTTCTTTGCCCTGGGTGGAAAAAAATAGAACCAGTAATGACATGTATTATAAAGATTAATCAACCATAAAGACTATAATTGAACACACAAGTGTAGTCATTACTTGATTAATTACTTCAATAAAATAATCAGTCTTCTACGTATATCAGAAAAATATTCAGTGGTGACTAGAAGAGAGTGTGTGGAGACCAGGACTGCTTTCAATTCTTCTATCAAACAGATTTTTCTATCTTTCCTATTGTTCAGTTACAGAAACTACTTTTATTTGAATGAACTTGCTTTCTTTCACAGAGTTATGTCACCCTAACTATCCTCATGAATAAATACTGAAACCTCTTACATGAACTTTTACTTTGTTTCTTGCCTGGGGACCTACTGAGTACACATGGAAAAGCCCCTTTTAAGAAAATACGTAGAAAATGTCACCATTGGGGTTTAGTTTAAGTTGATAGGCTAAATTGTTATTGTCACAGATTAAAAGCACTATTCAGTTAGAGATTATTGTACTCTGAAGTTCTCAGTCCTAAAATGTTTTCTAGAACTGAAACCTGCCAATCTGTGTTGTAGTGCAGAAGTTCATGTATTGCTGCATCTAGAAATCTGCCCTGGATCTCAAGCTGATGAACATGTGTTTTCTTGTAGCCTGTAAGGAAAAGGTAGAGCAACCTGGTCTGCGTATTTATTAACCAGATCAAGAAGTAAGTCTAGTTCAGATGATTTTGAAGCTGAGAAGTTGCATGTCAAAGTCTTGATGCTTTAGGTAAATTCTGATATCTATTGGAATAATATTTTTACAGAAGGGAGATTAATTCATTTTACAGTGGCTAACTACAATATAGTTAATTGTTACAGGTTAATGCAGATTATGTAGGTTAATGAATAGTATTAACTAGGCAGACTGAAATAGATTCTGTATGGTTCAGAGTTTGAGCCATGGTCAAAACTCCAGTGAGTACTGACACAGAAGAAGAAAACTCATTACGGCTGCTCTTAACCCTGAGAGTCCATACCAGTTCTGGCATTTTGAAGGCCACAGAATTGACTTATTGTGCATTTGTTTTTGAGTATTGTGGAGGGAAATTTATGTGACCTCTGCAAATTGACATTGTAATGTAAGCTTCAGTGTGTGTGTGTGTGTGTGTTTGGAGCCCTAGTAAAAGATGAATTTGTGTCTTTAACAGCATGGACTTCTGATGCACTCAATATAAGCTTGCCAGTGCAGTGGATGCTTTGCTAATTATTAGATAGAAACACAGAATCCCAGACTGGTTTGGGCTGTGAGGGGGCCTTAAAGATCATCCAGTTTCAATCCCCTGCCACAGACAGGAACACCTTCCACTAGACCAGGTTGCTCCAAGCACCCTCCAGCCTGGCCTTGAACACTGCCAGGGATGGGGCAGCCACAGCTTCTCTGGGCACCCTGTGCCAGCGCCTCAGCACCCTCACAGTAAATATAATAAAAAACATGCAATAGTGTTCTAATTTCAGTTGCTCCTGATTATGTTATTTCCTAAATAATTTTTTTGGGACCAACAATGCATTTTTTCCTTGAAATGGCTGTAGTTGTTATGTTCAGTTTTCTACAACCAGACTATTTTTTTTGAGTTACTTTAGTATTTAAGAGTGTTGACTTTTTAAAGCGTTATTGATTATTACAAAAAAAATCATACACTGTTGTAAATTGATTTAGTGCTTCAGAAAGCCTGGAGAAATACGTAGGAAAAGTGTCTGTCTTAATGTTTTCCTCAATTTTTCATGTAATTGTTAGGGTTATTAATAAGTAGTTTATCAAGAGAGAAGTTCACCAGTTAGTTCAGCTAACCACTATTGCTCAGTCCTGAGAGAGATCTCTGCTAACTCTGACAGGGGAAGCTGTTCACCTATAGAGTTGTGAAGTTGTACCAAAGTGAAGTTACCATGCCAAGACACATGCCCAGATGAAAACTGAAGATGCTTGAACTGCATGAGTGTCATTCAGCTTCCTCAGAGGCTGGGTCTTTCTGTGGTTCTGTGGCAGACCTGAAGAACTTGTCAAGGGGGGTTTTATCTTGAGTCAGTATTTACCCTTGATCCCTGAAAATTCTGATATAGGAAAATAAGGATTATATGGGAAGCATCCAGAAACTTAAATAATATGGCATACAGCATTCCCAGTGTATTTCTTATAGAGTATGCAATCTCTGTTGTGAGTTGGTTGCTGACAACTTTCTGAGACAAGGTTAATACCATGTAGAAATACTGTATGTTTATAATGAGGAAGGTGATAAGTAACTTTTGTGTCTGCATATATGCATTGTTAGCATCTGCTTGCTGATGTCATGTGCTCCTCCCAGAATAAATATGTCTACCATTTGTGTGGGAGCTGTTGTCACTTTCTGCATGTCACTATATAGTCTGGCACTCCTTATTTGGTATAGAAGAAAGGATGGAGGGGAAGGCAGAGGAATGAGCTTGTGTTTGTTTCATGGGAGGGTAGATGGAAAGAACAAATTGAAGTCTTGTCTTGCATCAGACACTTCTGTTCGTTCAAAATGCAGTGTGCTACTTAGTATCTTGACTCTGCTGGAGCCACACTGTAGTGAAGTGAGGCCCAAGAGTCCCTCGTGACATACAGATAAAAGCTGGGATAGCCCTTTGGTGCTGTTGTACAGATATCTCACTGGGATTCACCATATTTGCAGCAAGCCTGATCTACCATCATTTTCCTAGCAACTACCAGAGCACTTTGAATACAGGGAGGTTAATGGTATGCGGAGTGGTGAAGTTCACTTTTATGTAAGTAACTAGCACACTGTTACCCATCTATGCTCTAAAATCTTTTCTGTTTCATTTCGATCACCTGTCAGCCTTCTGACTGAGGTAGAAGTGAACAGCAAAACCAGTGTAAAGGATTAGGATTCCAGAAAAAAAAAAGGACAGATAATGCAAATTATTGCTTCCATCAATGCCTTTATGAAGCCATTATAGTTGACAAGGCAGCTCAGTCACTGAACAGGCAAATTTCTGACCTATTAATTTGTTTCTAGACCATGATTATAATTTTTGCTACATTAAGATTCTATCCAGTTTGCTACAGTTGGAGATTCATCTCCTTTAAGTGGGAAATTGAAGGAAATCTAACCATGATCATTAAAGCAAGCACCTCAGATGCATATTGTTGGGGCCATATAGTTGCCGCAGCTCCACTTACACTTTGCAATAGGAAACAAAGACCACGTTCTGCAATGCTGTCAGCCTGTCCCCTCTCCTGAGCAATGAAGTCACTTAAAAAGAAGCAGTGAATAGGGAACAGCATGCTATTTGTCACTTGTGCTACTTAGTAGTTGTGTATTATCACCTTTGCAAAGCATACAGAAATAGATGATGAATAACTTTGTACAAATAGAACCATTTATGAGCGTGCTGGAATATGGCCTTGAGTGCTAAAATTCAATATGTTATTGAAATGCTTGTCCCCACAAAGCAAAAGTCCCTGTGGATATTTTAGTTACCTTAAATATAATAGCTTGCCACTGAATTTAAGTTATGTTTGCCGCTGATGTAATTCCATCAGAATTCTTTATACGCTTAAAATTTGAAGAAATGTTGAAATTCAGCACTAGCACTTTAGTAAAAATCTGTTCAGGGATTTAGAGTTCTAGAAATATTGTGGTGTGTTCATTCTCATGAAATCAGAAATTGACTTTCTTGTCTTTCTAGAAAAAGTGGAATTGGAAGTGAATATCTGGCAGTAGTCTGAGCTACACCAGAAAAAGTGAGTCCTCAGGGGCACATATTAACCATGTTTACATAAAGCAGACTGCTATAGGTCTCTGTGTCTGGATGAGATCCGTGGAGGTGTACATTATTATCCTAAAAATTGAGAAATGGACAGAGCTGAATGTTATTTTCTGTTAAAATTGCAAATGGGTTTTTTGCAGTACAAAACCCCAATAATACCATCAGATCTTGTATGAAAGCTCCAGAGAAGCTGTGCTGGTAGAGGATAGTAACAGCTCTGCATAGTTATTGGTTTTTTTTTTTTGTTAATATAAGTGTGTTCTGGTTTTATGAAATAATTTAATCAGTTATGAAGTGTTATTGATTAAATATTAAAAGAAAAATTTTAAGTCTTTTTGAGTCCTGCTGATAATATGCTCATAGTAGGCCTCAGAGTATAGTAAGAAGATTGCTGCACTATGGGCAAATCCTGCCTAACAGATTTGGTGGTCTCCTAAGAGAAGACCCCAGCATTGGTGCATAAGGGAAGAGCAACTGACATCATTTACCTGGATTTGTGCAAGTCCAGCTCTGGGACTGCCAACACAAGAGGGACTTGGAGCTGTTGGAGCCAGTCTGGAGGAGACCATAGAGATGCTCCAAGGGCTGTAGCAGCTCTGCTCTGGGTACTGGCTGAGAGAGCTGGGCTGGTTCAGTCTGGAGAAGAGAGGACTCCTTAAGGGGAGACCTTAGAGCAGCTCTAGTGCCTAAAGGGGCTACAAGAAACCTGGAGAGGGGCTTTGGACTAGGGTAGGTAGGGACTGGACAAGGGAGAATGGCTTTAACCTGGCAGAAGGGACATTGCGAATAGACATTAGGGAGAAATTCTTATTATGAGGATGGTGAGACACTGGCACAGGTTAGCCAGAGAAGCTGTGGCTGCCCCATCCCTGACATTGTTAAAGGCCAGGTTGGATGGGGCTTGAAGCAACTTGGTCTAGTGGAAGATGTCCCTGCCCATGGCAGGGGTTTGGAACTGGATGAGCTTTAAGGTACTTTCCAACCCAAACCCTTCCGTGATTTTATGATTTTGTAATATGTCAAACAGCAAACTCTAAAGCTACGGATATTCTCTACAGAGAATGTCATCAACATCTTGCTTCATTTATTAATGTTTCCTTTAAGATAATCCAACAGGCAAGTTGCAGGTGTGGTTCGATTACTGCTCAGGAGAGGACACTTAGATGTGTGTGTAATGTGGTTATGAATTCTCGGTCCATTTCCTGTAAATTACTGATACTAGATTGACTTCATTAGTTGAATTCCTAATTCCCACCTAAATGAAGCAGCTACTTTGTGTTTAACAGGTAGCTGAATAATACACAAGTTATTATTATTATTATATAGACATTTACTAGATTATGATGGCAGAAGTACAAAGACTGAATGTCAGTCATGAAGAAAACAGGGTGGAAGATACTCTCTTCCCTTAGACCTATGACCGTGAAGGCATAGTTTTATCCATCTTGATAAAAATTCTTTCTGCTTGTCTTTTGCATTCATTTTTGCTTATGCATATTTATTGTGCTAATAAAATAAGAATTATAAAAAAAGGGAAAATGAAAGATGGTAAAAGAGTGTTTAGATGTTGTCAAGTCCAACTATACAGTTAAAACAGAACCAGCTTCAAAGTTGCATTCACTTGCTCAGGGTCTTGTGTGAGTACTGAATATTTTTATGTCTTCAAGAGATGTCTTGAATTGCTCAGAGAACTGTAATAGATTTACTTGCTATGTGCATTATTTAAATAATTAAAGGGATCGGGGAAGAGTCTTCTTTTACACATGCATCAATGAAAGGTTAATCTTTCCCTTTTCATCAGCTTGAGTCATTAGATTCTCTGCTCTACGCAAATCTTTCTGATCAAAGATTTCCACCTTTCTTTTTAAGATGGAGTAGTTAGAGAATAATGACAAATTTATAAATAGAGTGTTGTGTTCAGAAGTTTTGCAGATCACTCTCCTCTTCAGGAGGCAATAGATTGCATGTACAATTCTGAAGCCAACCCAGAAAGCAGTTATGTAATTTCTACCTAGTTCATTTTTTTTTAAGCATAGTGGAAGTGCTTCTCCCCTTAGCTATAGCAAGTTACAACCAGAAACAAGGCAATCCTGTGGTTGTGACTAGGGAAAATGGGAGATGTGTTGTTGACAGATGCAGTTAAGTCATGGAAATGACTGTTTTCCTTTGAAAATCAGAGGGAAGTATAGGTCGTTCAACAGTTCCTGGAAAACTAAATTCCCAACTAGGAGTTCTGCTGGTCTCTGTTTGAGGGTGTTGGTGGGAATGTGACTTCAAATTTTGCTTTATTGAACAGAAGCACTAAGTTTGGATTCCTCAGATCAGTCTCAAATGGCCCGTTGTATCTGGTGCCAAACAATGAGATACTCTCAGTTGTGTCTGGCAGTCTATTTAGGGAAGGATGTGAGGTGCAGTAACAAAGAGTATGGTAGATGAAATCTGTGCTCTGCAAGCTCCATGTGCACAATGAGGAAATTTCTGATCATGGTATGATTAGTTTCGGTTGATGTTATTGATAGAGACATGTTCTTTTTTTCTCTTAAGAAGCAGAGTGTTGCATCAGCTGGCTGCTCACTGTACATGCCAAATAAAATTTCAGTCTTGGAATTTGGCACTATTCATTGTGTTTCCATGTATCAAGGTATTCTTTGCTTAAACACCATAAACCCTATTGTTTTTTGGTGATTCTTGTGCATTTAAATCGTGTAGTTGCTTATGGTTTTGCTTATGTTTATGCTTAGTTTTAAAGCTGCTTAAAATATGATGTTGGATCTGAAGTTAATGTTTTCAAATGCTGGTGTTGATACTTGTCATCTAAGTAGTGCAGAGGTACTTGTCAAGAAAGCAGGCGCAACAGTGTGTTCTGGATGCTTAAATTTATAAAGGATGGGAATGTATCCTGAAGTTCTCAGTATTTATATCGTGCTTCCTGATTTATTCTTGTAGCTCCTAGAGAATGTTTTAAAAAAGCATAAGGAAAGCAAATAAATAAATGGTAATAAGCTTGGCCTGTAAGAAATGTCAGCTTGTATTGACTGTACAGAGGCAGTACATAAAAACATTGGGTTTGTATGTGAGGAAGTTTGCTGCATTTCTTTTTCCAGAAAAGCTTTATGTCCCATTCTTTTTATCTCAGTTATAGTTTGCAAAACTAACTGAAGGTTGGTTTAGTCTTGTTTCGGGTTTGTTTGTTTTTTTTCTTCATTTTATTTGAATGACCTTCCTCTCATTTTGAATTACAGTCATGAAAACTTGTTAGATACTCTGAAAGAAGGAAATGCTCTCTGTTTTTTAAGTGCTGAGGAATTGTGTAGTATTTGACTTATCTGGGGAGTTAAAAATTGTAATACCTATTAGACCAGAGTAATGATCATAGTACAGGACTCTGGAGCCGAGTATAAATATATGAAGTTTAAAAGAAACAAACTTGGAACATTAAGAATAGTTTTGACCTACAATCTGATCAGTAAGTGTGTCATCCATAATATATGAAGTACTCTGTATTACTTGAGGCAAAAGGAAGTGTTTTAAGTAAGGAACATACGTTTCGTAGGAAGAATAAGTAAGAAAAAATGTTAAGGAAAAGGGTAAGAACAAATAAGCCAAGAACAGGTAAGTTTAGAAAGCTGAGGACTGAAGTTCAGGTTGGTAGTTGGGGGTTTCTCTAATGAAATGAAAGAAGTTATAGAATAAGAATGGGGAAAGGAGGGCAATTAGGGATCAAAGAGGTCTTATTTTTCTTTTCAGTACTTTCCTTGCTGGAAGTAAACACACTTCTGGTTAGAAAACCAAAGTGTCAAAAAAAGATACTGATATTTTGGAGATCAAGTTCAAATTGTAAAGGGGTGTTCTATAGCTGGTGAAGTAATATGACTATAGCATACAGCAATTTTCATGGGGCAAGTTAGTCTGGTTTCAGGATTTTAATTGAAACCATTTAGCAGAAGAGCAGGAATAAAAGCCATAGATGATTGTAGTGGATTTAGGACTAGAGATAGAATAAATTGGCCTTGTGGGGGGAAGAAAATGGGCAAAAGGGGCAGGAGGGAAAGAGCTATGAGCCGAATGTAGAAAATTAATGGCAGATGGAGAAAAAAAAATGTGTACCAGTCGAAGTTAGGGCAAAGGAAGATGGGAAATATTATTTATATATCTACAATGAGATGCTCATATTTACGTACCACGAGCATCCATTTATCAGTCTTTAATGACAGTATGCAGCCTCTGTAGAAAGAAATCATGTCATCCCTATGTCGCAGCAGCCTGGGAAGCACAGAAGAATCCCATTCATGTGCTGAAGTTTTTGTGTTACCATCAGTTTAAAAAGTAAAAAAAAAAAAATTGCTAATTTGTTTTTGCATTGATTTTTGCACTCCACAGATGCCATAGGAAGAAATAGCTGGGCATAAGCGAAGTTCTCTCCATTCATGGCCAAATATGAAAGTCATAGAAAAGTTGAGTTAGTGGCAAAGAGGCATGGACTTATTAGACCAGTTAGTAGTTGAAGAGAAAGCTCTAATCAGGCAGAATGGGAATGAGAAAAGCTGCACATGAGGAAGACTAGGTCATGTAGCCTTTCAGTGCCTGCGGGACAAACTAGTCATAAACTATCCCTTCACTTCCAGTATTGTATTTTTTGTTCTATGTGTCAAAACAAGCTCCTGAGTGTCTTATACTAAACAGTCCAAACTCGTATTGTTTAAAACATGTTTGTGGATGCATCAACTAGCTTTACCTGAATGAAAAGTGCTGTAATTGCATGAGCCTAAAACATCTTTTTTTCTCTTTTGTGAGGAAAATTAAAATGCTTTTAATTTTTTAGTGATACCGTCTGTGTTGTACTGAGATTTATGTCACCCTTTTCTAATGTATTTTTCATAAGAAGGAAAGTTGTTACCTAGAGTCTAGGCTTAAAATTTGCAACATAAATAAATGAAGTACAAGCAGAAGGTTTTGGTGTGGCTGCAGTGAAATTAGTTTCTTAACTAGTTAGTGATACACGTACTGTGGCAGAATGGAGGAAACATGTGGTTTGGTCAGTGTCTGCTTTTCTATACCATCTTTGTGCCTTGTTTTGTTTCCCACCCTTGCAGCACCACACATGTGATCTAAGGCAACTCAGCTCTGTTGCTGTGTTAGAAATCACAGCATGTCTTTGCTCATTGTGACGTTCTCCAAATAAAGAAAGTAAAAAATGACTTATCTAAGTATGTTCTCTTACAAATTGCTTCAGTACTGTTACTTTTTTATGCCAAACACTTATGAAAACTTGGGAGAACTGAATGGTTGTTTAGCAGGTTCAGAAAACTGATAAATCAGGTATTGGGTAATTGCGATCTCTTTTGTCTCTCTTTTTCTTTTTTAAGTCCTTGGCAGTCTGTTTCTTTACACAGCCTAAAATCAATGAGCTAGATACCCTGCCCCTTAGCCTAAATAAAGATTAGCTTTTACTTTGGTGCAGTTGAAACAAAGGTGCTACAGTGTTTCTTACCAGTTGGTGATTATCTTGTAATCTAAGGCTTGATATGCTAGCAGTGCCTGTTCTTTTCTAGAAACCAGATTTTTATGATGTGATTTTCTGTAGCAAGAAGTGGATCACCATGTTGGAAGTGTGTGTGTGGTGAAGATTTTGAGGAATAAAATGAGGGCTCACATGGCAGGTATTTTTTTGTTGTATCCAGCTGCCAGTGAAATTAATACAATTTGGGCAAAAATCACAGGATTTTGCTCTTTATTGTCTACTTGCATAGAACTTAATGTATTTCTGACTAAAGTGATATTAAAACGGTACCAGCAATCAAATTTGTATTTCAGCATGTTAAATACATTAGAGAGAAGTCTTTCATTTTTAATTGTTTAATTCCTAGTTTGAATAAATGCCAGTTCTCATGACTCTTTCCTCAGTGTAGCCATTTAAGGAATAAAATGGAAAGAGCATATGCTTGAGTCACTTCAAGGCACTCTCTCCAAAATCTGCATGGATCTGCAGAGCTGAGATCTCCCATTAATGACACCCCATAGGTGATTAATAGATATAGTAAAGGATATAATACGTATGTACTGATTTAGTTACTTCATCTTCCCATGGATATCATAACTCTGTTATGAGTGGAAATACTTGTGTCTCTTTCTGGTGCTATGCAAGCTGTTTAGAATTTAGTTTCCATTTTAGTAGCTGCTATGTTAGATGGGTTTGGGTTTAGTTTTGGTTTTGTTCCCACATAAGTTTTATGATGCCCTTTATGAAGAGTGAGACTTCTGGCAGAGATTTCCATATGTTCTATATGAGTACACAGTTGCAACTGCTTTTTAGGTGGAAGGAAACCTGGATACAGAAAGTTTTTTGCCTGTGATTGGAAAACGCTGAAGCATGTGAATAGGAGGCAATAAGAAAAAGCTTGCTGCTGAAACTGTGATTGCAGCAGAGTTCCCACCTGAGCAATATGTGAAACCTACTCCTGAAAGTTGGGGCTGGGGGAGGGAAAAGATTATTTTTTGTGTTTGTTTCTTTTTTTTGCAAACTTTAATCAGAGCAAGGAATTTGTCCTCAGTTGATTATACAGAATAAAGACCTACTGATTAGTCTTATTTTGTGGCTAATAATGCCATGAAATCTCATCCGAGCATTGTAGATATACCAGATTTTATGCTGAAGAAAATACAGCTGCATGTGTCACGATGTTTTTTTATTTTCCCAGCAGTAGCAATGTTTAAAATACAGGGACTTACAGGAATTTATGCTCCATGCAGAAGTGAATTTAAATCATAGAATCATAGAAAGGTTTGAGTTGGGATGGACCCTAAGATTATGTAGTTCCAAAACCCTGCCATGGGCAGCACACTAGACCATGTCATCAGAGGCTCTGTTCAACCTGGCCTTTAACACTGCCAGTGATATTTGCTTCATAGCAATAAACTCTTAAATCCTGTCTTTATTCCTTAATAGTCAAATACTCACAAAGACAAAAATCTATCAACGACCATTTAATCTCAAGGACTGGTTCTGCAAGGACACCTAATGGAAAGAAACACTGGGTTTAGAGGTGTTTCATTAATATAGAAATACCCAGCATTGCTTCTGCATTTCTCATTTCTGAAATGCTCAAAATTAGCAGCTTGAAGTGACAGTTCATCTACAGTCCTTAGGAAATATAAAAAAACCCAGCCACCTGTACAAAAAAAAAGCTGGTAACTCTGCTTGTAAATCTTGGATTACCTATTATATGCAGATAAGATTTTCTTTCCCTGACACTTATGTACGGCACAAATCAACCTGGTATATACAAATCAAAAGTTATTCAATTAACATAAAAATAGTGGATGTCACATGAAATGTCATTGAATGTCAGGCCTGGAATGAGCAAATAAATTGCCTCATCAGTTTAATTAATAAATAGGTAACCAAGTCAAATGAGTGTACTTCAAATTATATTAGAGCTATTTGGGATGGTATTGTTCTGCTGAATTTTAATTGGAAATTCACTTTGCAGGACACGGACAAACATTATTTTACTTGGATGCTCAGCACTGGAGAGACGGGCAATAAATCCTCTTGGGCATCTTGGCGTATTGGATAAGCTTTGGAGCTTTGGTTCTGGAGTCTATGAAGTGCTCTTTGATTATGAAATCTATAATTAAGAATTTGAAAAGGTTTTAAAAATTGTAGATCCAAATTCTTAAGAGATGTCTATGATTTTGAGTTTTCTAATAATTATTATGAACAGCAGAAGGCTGGGCTTCACTGTGCTGAGTATTGTACAGATGGAGAAGAGAGCCTTTGAAGAGCTCAGACTGATGGTGGTGAAGAAAAAGACTGTTATTCTTCATTGATAAGCTGACTGAAGCGCAGAGAACTCGAGCGACTTGGCTGGTTAACATAAGTTTAGGAGATATGTAGCAGAACATCTTAATCTCAGTAATTTAACTTCATAATGATATTTCTGCTTTTCATTTTCACTTGCTCTTCGTATGAGTAACACAGAATAAGTTCATGTTAGAGAACTTCAATTAGAATAACTTGGTGGTTTTGTTTTCTGAACGTTCATCTTTGAGTGATGACCAAATGGGAAGCAGAGTGATTAAATGAAGGTTAAGAAGAGGATCACAAGTGCTGAAGTGGTTTCTGGAGAAATGTACAGATATTGTTGTCATCCACAGAAAGACCAGCAGAAACAGAGACCAGGATTCCTTGTAGATATTGAAAGTGTTCCCCCTTAGCAAATGTAGAATGTACTTGATATAGAGAAGTGAATTTATGTAGCATTGTAGGGTATCTCTGTTAATCTGCCTGATAATCTAAACATAAAGGAATTGCAGCAGGACACTGTAACTACTTGCAAAACAGGAAAAACTGATCAGAACTTCAGTAAGTCATTGCTGTCTGCCAGCATTCCACATTGTATTTTGAATGCAAGCTCAGTTGATTAATCTCACTATATAGTATTTATCTTTTGCAAAGATGTAGCTCGCATCCTTCAAGCTTAATACAGTTAACTTCTTTCCTGTTTAAGTGGGTTCATTATTCCCTTTGCTTGTTTGTACACTTGACAGTTGTCTATGAGAAATGGAAGTATGTTTTCAAGCATTTCATGTAAGCAGTTCACATTTAACATCTCTACCAGAGGAAAGAAGAACTTAATCCCTTGAGGTGTTATTGCTAGTTCACTACTTCCATAGTTATTACTAAAACAAATTACTTTCTGCTAAAAAGTTGTTTGGACAATCAAACTGACATATGTGTCTGTACATTTACACAAGTTAATCAAGAGAAGGTTGCAACAGTAGACAAAAAGAGATCCATTGTCTACTATGGCAACCAAAGAGTCAGTTACCTGGTACCCTGAAAAACTTTTAAAACCTGAACCCCCCCCCCCCCCTTCATATTTGAACTGTTTTATTTGATTTTTAGCCCTGCTTCTGTTTGGTAATATCTAAGTAGCCTAGAACTAATTAAAGCTCTGATACTGATGTATTTTTTAGTCACAATTTGTGGCCTTTTGGCATCCATCAGAATTAACAGAAGATCTCACTATAAACAATCATTCTCTGAATTAATTTCTTGTTTGAAAAAGAACAACTTTGGCAGGGTTGTTAAGCAGAGGAAAAATAAATGAGTTGGATGAAAATATAAACATATGTTGCTGCAAACTCCTAGCCAATGATATTTAAATCCTATTTAAATTAGGCAAAATTTCCCATAAGAGTAAAGAAAGAGAAAGAAGCAAGCAGAATGGGTAAACACCCAAATGACAGATGAAGTTCTTTATAGCTGCTGTTTACAGTGGCATGTGATTGCCTTCTGCACTGCGTGTCTGTGTAATTATGCTGCGTGAACAGCGAGCTCTAATTGCGGCAGATGAAGTTGATTATTTATGTTCCCCTGTGCTGAAGACATTGGGTTTGTCCGTGCTTCCAGCACAAAGGTGTGTACAAATCCAATAGCTTTGGAAAGGTGGTGTGGCATGCTCCTGAGTTTGTTCAGCTTGTTTGTTTAGTTGTTTGTTAGACGTTTACTCATCTTGGATATGGTCCATGAGTCACATGAGGGATAAAAATAGAGCAGTTCAAGGAAGGTAAATGACATGCGGAGTTTCCCTGCTCAAATACTGTTTGACATGAATGTGCCAAAATCAAAATAACATTGGAAGCCAGCTGAAGCTAGGAAACCTGTGCTGACAGAGATCATGAAATTTGCATCCACACATGACATAGATGTGCAGATTTCAGTCTGTCTACAACTATTTACATATGGGTCACTGTGTATTACAGCTCAGTGGATGAAAAATGCATGGAAGACAGGTAGGATAGGACAAGTATTATGGGCTGTTGTCAGCCATATTCCCTGAGAACGGGAGAAAGGAAAGGAAAAAAGCCTGAAGAAATCTAAGACTTGACAGGCTGAAGGTTTTTGCTTTGAAAGAAATTCTTAGATGATACATTGATTCTACTGACTGTTGTGCAGAACAGTTTTTGCAATTTTCCAATCATCTTGTTTCTTTGATGTTTTTCTACTACAAACTGTGCTTAAGTTAGTCGCTTCAATAGTGCTTGGCTTATAATGGAGGAATGGTATACACTTCTTTAACTGCTGCATTAAAAGTAGGAAGTCTTGTTGAATATGGTTATTTTTATAGAAAAAAAAGAAATCTCTTTTTTGGGCCCTTTCTGTAATAATCCTTGTGTCCTTGGAAGAAGATTGTTATTTCAGTTGAGTTTCTGGCCTTATACATTTTAAGTTACTTACAAAGAACCATATCCATAGCTGGGAGCAGTTTCTCCTAATATGCCTTCCTTTTCAAAATACTAAAATGTAGGTTATTGTTTCCCTCTGTAGATATTTTCTTATGTTGTTCCCAAATTTAAACTTTTGATAATTTAACAGAAATGGATTCCAACTCACATGCTTACATACACAGCCATATGTTGCAGAGATTAAAATGCATTTGCAACTAAGCTATAGGAAGGCTATAAGCATATGTAATTTCTCTGGTTGCATATGCCTCACGTTAATAACATTAAAGTATGGTTTATAAACTTTATATCCCTTTTCCTAATTCATTAGGAAAAGGCAGGTAAGAGTTGATTGTGTTTTTCAATACCAACACTGGGTGACACCTATTAAGTAACAACCACAGAGTTGTAAAGCAGGGAGCATTTACCTACATACTTCTTGTTTTATGTATTATATGTTTGAATATACATCTGCAAAAGGTATTTGAGTTGAATACATTTAAGCAGAGTGATTCCCTTACTTAAAACCAGAGGAAATAAATACACTGTTTACTAGCTAGAATATGCAAGTTGGGGAATTGGCTATTACTATATCTACATTTCTGAATAATTGTATATGTTGAGTTTGAAAATAATTTCTGTTACAAATAGCTGGATATTTTAAGCTGGCAAAGTCATTGCTGCACATCCACCTGTCCACTAAGTGGTTGTTTAAATAAGATACTTTGTTTATGGGAGCTTGTCTGTGATTATGGTGTCACATTACCCACTACTTTTTGCATATTTTACCTTCATGTAGTTTAAAGAAAGAAAAAGTGTACCTGTTTGTACTGAAACAGTTTTGTCATGGACTGTCTGAATTAAGGGCCTTTCATGCCTCACCAGATGACTTGTATTAAAAGTACCTAAATAGCTAGAAAACTCCTACGGGTATAGACTTAACTAAATGAGATTTGGCCCTTGTTCCTTATTGTGACAACCCAAATGAGTCTAAATGAAGGAGGCTTGATAGTGTAGGATAGCTAGGATAAGAACAGGCCTCAGGAGGTGTCTAATAGAACCCCTGCTTAAAAAAGGGACTGGTATGAGATCACACATGGTGGCTTGGGGCTTTAGCCAGATGGGTCTGGAAAACTTCAAAGGATGGAGCCTGCACATACTCTGGGCAAGCTGTTCCCATGCTCGAAATATTCTCTTCTTATCCATTCTGAGCCTCTCTTACTGAAACTAATGCTTCTCGTGCCCTACCCTGCCCCACTGTGAAGAGCCTGGCTTTGTTTCAATGGCTTCCCAGCTGGAGCTGCCTCCTCTGGCTGAACCAGCCCTGGTCCCTCAGGTTCTTCTCAAAGGGTAAGTGCTTCAGCCCCATAGACCCTGTGCTGTTGCAAATAACCTATATTCTAGGAGGGTGCAGCACAGAGTGGAGCAAAGTTGGATGTGGAGCCAGCCACTCCATGTCTTTTCCAGGTGTCATAAAACCAAAAAGTGGAAGTGTTGAGATGGTAGGGAAAGTATTTTGAGTGCTCTTTATTTGATGTTTGAATGAGAAGGTTGAACAGCTGAATAGGAATGTGCATTTAAGATAAATAATATCACCTGTGCTACCTTATAACATGCAGCTTTCTGCTTTGGAACTATGACATTAATGCTTTTCTCCTTTCGTACGTGATCCAGAGAACATAAAAGTATTAGCAAAATCAGTGACATGATTGCCTAGTTGTGATTGCCTACGTGTAGTGGAGGGTCTGAACACTGTACTGTATTAGGAGAGTACTTCCAAGGATTCAAGTATATTTTGTAACCAGACAATCTTTCTGTATGTCTTTCCTTATAACTGTAGGTATTGGTTCCAAAAATGATAATTATTTCCATTTGTAAATGCTTTTTCCAAATGAATAAAAACTATTGTCTCCTTTCTCAGCTCACTTACTGAGCCAAGTACAAGACACTGTGAATCAATAGGTAAGATTCCCTTTCTCCCCTACTAGACACAAATTTCCTGTTGCTTCTCGCGTTGCCTTGTATTTTAATCTCTCTTTATTTTCAAAATGGTGATTAATCGACCTACAGCTTTTAATATTCAAAGCTGCATGACTTTTTCTCATTATGCAATCAGTAAAATTAATGAACGACAGCTCTGCACCACCAGGAGGTCTAGCTGAATAGCAAAGGGACTATAGAAACAGGTTATTTTTGGGTCACTGTCAGGATGGATTTAATTTTATTGCAGAGAATATTTCTTTTAGTATAGAAAAATGTTTAGTGAATATTCTTGTGTTAATGAAAACTGTTAAATTTATGCTACTTCATATTTGGCATCACTTCAAAACATCACTGCTGCACTTTGTTAATTTACTTTTGAATTCATTTCTGTGTATAATGGCAAGAAGGAAGAAATGTGAGAAACCTTAAGTCTTGGAAGAGTAAAACTGATGGCTCTTAGAAACAGCAAATCAGTTTGGATTAGGCTCTGCATCCAGTTATTTAGTGAAAATACTTCATTTGTCTCCCATGGGATTAGCAGCAAGCCTTAAATCAAGATACACAGTTCAGTTTCATCCATCTTTAGTTGAATCAGGGCTGATTCCCAAGTGGATGGAAATGATAATTTTCCTTAGTGTGTCTCTGTAGAAGCTTCAAAGTAAGGTCCACAGTTACTGAGAAATGAACATGAATGGTGCTTGCATGGCCACATACACAGTTCACAGCGTGTTACCCTAGATGTGTAAAGTAGAAATTCTGTATTGAGCACAGTGAAATTAACCTTATGTAGGATAAATGATTATTTTGCCTTCTGCCATGTGACAGAGTAACACTCTGTTTGTATGTGTTGGAGCCATTACACAATATAGATGTATGTATAGGAAGGGTGATGTGATATAAGATGACAACTTCACATGGAAGCCAAACTGATTATCAGATTTATCAGAGCCTGCATGATGTCTGAGTTTGCTGCTCTGACTGTGGGTTAGATTAACATAGTTTCTGATGATAACAGTGGTATAATGGCAACATCAGAAACATGGTCTAAGAGGTAGGTCAGAATTCAGACTACTTTGGGAACATTTTGGTATAATATAAGGCACTCTATAATGGTGAGGAGGAGATACTTCTTAGGATAGTCTGGGAGGAAAGGTGAAGTCTCAAGGAACTGCTGAGAAATCACTGTGTTTGCAGTGCTCCCTGTGGGAGTTAGCTGATGAAAAACAGGAGAACATGACTGTCTTTGGAGTTCTGCCATATACCAAAGGAAAACTAACAAAGTAACAAAGTGGACCTTTTTAATGAGACAAGAATCTACTTCCTCTGCACTAAAGTAGATGTCCTGGCTGGTGAAACAAGAATAAATTAGACACTATGTAAAACTCTATACAAAACGAAATGCTACTAGGAGATTTAAGATTATTTATGCTGGAAGAAATTACCTTGAAAGTTCATTGCATGGGAGGGATATGTGGAGCTGTTGGATGCCATAGCAGTGTGGGAATGATTTTAAAGAGAATGACAAGAAGAGACAGGAAATAAAGAGATGATTGTACAAAAAATAGAAAGAATAATATTACTGCAGTCATGTACTTGGTGCTCAGTAAAATGAGTTTTTAAATGTATTTATGACTAGGAAACAAACCCAAGCGGATATTTGAGGACTGATAATACTCATCTGACAAGAAAAGCATCAACCATTTAGTACCTTGAGGTTAAAGCATACATAACCTCAGAGTCCTTAGAAGTGCTCTCATCTTGCTCTGATGTTGGACTTTTCCTTACAAAATAGCATATCATTAGACAAGAAGCAAGGAACCATGATGGCTTCCATTTTGTAAGCTCCATTTGAAACATAATTCTCTCTATATATGTATTTTGAGATCACATTAAGTCTTATTAATCTTTTACACAAAAGTCTCAGTCTTTATATATCTATAAAAGAGCCATTTTAATATGTGCATTTTAACGTTTTCTTGATGAAAAGTATTATAACATAAATTTTTGGACAACAGTGACTGACACCTTTCCCTTATCTTGTCTTTAGGGCAAGCTGCCGTAGGATTTGGACATACTGGTTTTTTCCCCTGTTGCAAACTGATCTTTGTGGAAGAAACAAAATGATTAAATCTACAGCTTAATCCAATGTAAAACTGGATGACTCAAATTCAGTGCTGCTTTCTGGGGAAGGAGAATATCCTGATCTCCTTATGTAGCTATTCTATTTCTCCTAAATGTAAAACTAATAGCCTAGAAGACAGCAACACAGAACATTTTCTTCTTGGAAGAGAAGGGATTGTGTGTCCTCTTATTTACCCAGAAAACCTCATAGTCTGGTGGCTAAATACGTTTCTTGATTTAGCAATCTATTTAACTTTTTGAGTGAGTGATCTAGATCTTCTGTTTCACTTTCAGCATCATTGTAAAGTAAGACTGAGCTTGGCTCTGAGTTTTAAAGTAATTGATGTGTTTACCTCCACTTTGCCAAGGTTAGAGGGCTTTTGTCCCTCTGACTCAGGACTATGAAGACTAGGTGGATAGAGTCATAGGGGCAGGGTCTCCCCATAACCTCCTCTATGGCTGGGCCAGAGACCAGGCTAGTAGATTGGTGGCTCCTTCCTCAGGCAAAGGGTGTTTTACATCCAGTAATGGCACATGAGCAAGTTTTTGGGACTGCTGTTTGAAGAGTTTTTGTTACTGAACATTAGATTTCGATTCCACCCAAAAAGACACATAATTACGTGCACAGAAGGCTGAATGCAGTCCTGACCTTGTAGGCCAAATCATTTATTGGGTCCGAGTGCTTGTGTTCAGTTGTCTACTGTGCAAATTGTCAGTCACTTTGGAGACAGTAAACATGAAAATAAAACTAAGTACAAAAACTTCTGTCACTCTATAGGACAAAACATCCCTTCTTATCTCTGCTGCTGAGAAATGCTAATGCTAGTGGATACTGAGGGAGCAGTATTTTCTCCAGTCTTTCTGCTTCTTTAGCAAACTACATAAAATCAGAACCATTTTTGCTATACAGAAAATTTGAACCATTTTTCTAGGTTTCATATGATCTTTTAAACAAGAGAAAACTCAATTCATTGTTCTTGGCCTTTCACTTACTTTTAAAATATCTCTAGAAAAAATAAAAGACACAGTTTATAACTTCAGAAGTTACTTCATTTTGTCACCCTTGTTATAAAATGAAGAACTCCTTCCATAGTGTTCTGTACAGAGCACAGTCAATAGAAGTAAATTAATTGTTTACAGAAGAAAAACACACAACCTGAGGTTATAAGATAGATTAATTTAATTAATCAGTGTGAGAGGAAAATACTGAAGTATTAAGCATAAATTCCTGTCTCTGCCCACCTCAACAGTGAAGATATAATTTATTCATAGACTCAACTTGCACAATTCCATGTATTGTGGCTTTTCTCAGAAAGAATATATATCTTTCTACAGAGAATATATGTTCTTTAGTAAATAAATCTTACAAGTTAGGTCATATATTTTCATTTAAAGGAAAAAAAAAGCCCAATAAAATAATCTATTGTGGGTATTTATTAATTCTGTATGGTTCCTGTTTTTTTTTCATGCAAGACAGCAGAGTTAGGAGAAGTTACAGGTTTCATCAGTGTGACCTTCAGAGGTCCTTGGAGTGAGTGACTTGTCTGCAATACAAGAATAGAAAATGGAAAAAGAGGTTATGGTATAATGTAGGTGAAGACAAACTTTTCCGGACAAATTGTATTCCATGGAGTAGTGTTAAGAAAGAAGATGACTGTTGATGTTACAAAATACAATTATGCAGGACTGTTCCTGATCTGCACCAAACTATTCCAGAAGAGGCAATTATCTATCTTTCTATAGCATATGCTTATGTTACCAGGTATGTAGTGTCTTATCTGTAGAAATGTAGTAAGAATTGCCAATGCAGTGTGGAAGCGAGCTACATCACAGACAGGACTTGTTAGAAAATCAATGTAGGATTAATGATCTGGAAATGGGTACAATGTATTGGATTGCGCAGGAATGGATTTACCATAACTGCAGTGTTTGAGGTCTCATTTGAAAGCTTCCAAAATTCAGAGGAGTTTTGACCAAACATCCTTGTTTGGGCATCTGTGTAATACAAACTCTGCCTTAGTATTTCCTTTGGAACCTGGCTGATGGTGTTGAGGCAGTCATCTAAGTTTCGAACTGCTGTCTGTCAGCCCAAAGAAGTGAAAAGCAATCTCTTCTTAATGAAGAGAACAGGAGGCAATAATTATGGGTCTGAGAATACCCAAGGGGAAGATTATTTGGGATCTGCAAAGAGCTTTAACTTTTGGATACTATTTGATCACTGTGATGCTACATTTTTGACAACAAAGCTCAGGTTGTGTTTGAGGGAGCACAGTTCTGTATGGACCTAATGTAGGCATGACACTGCTCATAGTTAATGCAAGTAAATGAAAATATTACTTTATTATAAAAATATGCAAAACTGTGACTTCCAGTAATTGAGGTAGAGAGGAGGAATGTGTTCCATTCAGACCATAAAAGCTGAAGTTAGAGTGTTCATTAGATGTCATGTCCTACTGGGTTGGTGTAGATAATGTGCAATATGGGTGTTGCAGCAGGCAGAGCAGGTTACTGCTTACTGGTTGTAGCACCTCTGAACCCCCTGGGGACATGTGCAATGACTGACCATTAGAAAATACCAGTTGACAGAAGACAATAACACTCTTTTCCTGCAGAACCTGACATGCTTCTCCTACCTGAGGCATTCAGAAGTGTTTTGGAAAATTGTGCAAAAAAGAAGGGGGGGCAAAGAAGCAGAGGAAGAATAAGAAAAATCGAGATGATCTTGTCAAACTATGCAAGGAAGACAGTGCAGGAGAATTTGCTTATAGTCACGTGTGGAAAGGCTCAGCTAAAATCAGGTTAAAATCAGGATATCATCAGGGAAAACTTCATATAGTAGTACATGACTGGCAGAATGCAAGGAACCTGTTAATCTGACAGTTGATCTACTTAATATTTTTGCATCTTGCTCCTGAATGTTTTAAGTACTCATGGCATGGAAAGTAATGCGGAGACCTGTCTTGAAAGACATTTTTTGCCAAGATTATTTTTCCAAAGGGTGTTTGGCTGTTTTGAATTGTGACATCTGTGAAGGTAGCAGGTGGTCTCACACCGGTTGGAGTGAAGATGTCTGTGTCATAAAATCAGTGACTGTAGATGACTGCTAGTAAGAAAAACTTGTTAGAAACTGTGGCCAGAGGTCTGCACTTGAAAGATGTATGAAGGCTGAGCTGTTTTCTTAACCCCCTGAGTGTTTGTTTTTCCTAATGCAGTAATCAGCATTTAAAAGCCTGCAATTTACCAGCAGATCACTTGGTGAATACCACTTCTAAAAGATCATCTTTACAAACTGACAGAACTTGTTTGTGCATTGCTTTAAAGCAAAACAGGACTTCAGTGGCGGATGCAATTTGGTCAAACTGCACAAGGTTGCTCTTCGCTTGCTAGAATGCTTTCCTGATCAGCTTAGAGCAGCTGAGGTGGTAGTTCTTAGAGGAAACTATAAATCTATCCATCTTTCAAGGCTTGCTTCACTACAGATTAGCCCTAGCAGCTCCCAGCTAGCCTATCTTGTCTACAGGCTAGTGGCATCATGTAGGCATAGAGGTATCCTTTAAAGAGGTTTTGAAAAAGCATGAGTTTGGTTTTTGTATGAATTTCCTGCAAGGAACAAAGCCGAAGGAGAGGTTCAATGATCCCAGCAGTGAGGTCATGAAATGTTTTCAAATATTTATATTTTCTGTTTGGAAAATGAATTCCATGTAGAAATATCTGTGAGATTTTCTTCAGAATATTTCTGAATACTCTACTATAGTTTTTAAGAAATGTGTATCTTCTTTCTGTGAGAAGTCTACAAAACTTGGCACTTTTTGTCAGAGGAGACAGCAGACTATTTTGAGCAGGGACTGTTCAATCTATCAGTGCAATGAGGAACTACTGATGTGAAACTATGCAAAATGCAATTTTAATAGACAAAGAAATGTATAACGCAAATCCAAATATATACAGGCTAGGATGGATTGTATTATGAATTTCAGTAATGATTATGACAAGGTTGCAACCTCAATGTGAGGAAATCCTCAAACTTAAATACAGGAAACTGCACTGGGAAGGGGAAATAAGGAAGGAGTTTTAGAAGAAAGATCCTCTACCCTCCTTCTATCTCATATTCTTTATCCTTCTACTTGCAGATGCTGGAGGAAGTAGGCTTGATGTATCTGGTCTGTCCCAGTTAAGCAGTTTAACAGTAAACTGGATTTTCTGTTATGGTGTGTATCCAGGTCTATTTTTATCTAAGCATCCTTGTGAGGCTGTGTCTCTCATGATGCAGTGCAATCGCCCGTTCATCCCAAAGCAGGATATACATATAACAGATGTAGGCTCATCAAGAACTTACTGTAAGGTAAAAGAGGGGGAGGTAAGGCTTCTGTAAGGCAGCATACATTGAAATAAGCAGCTTTGAGTTGAACTGGTTCAAGTGTTTTGTTTTAACAAATGAAAGATAAGCAACTGTTTAAAAATATTTTTACAAATGCATAGATACATAGTGTTTCATTCTTTTGGTTTTTGTTAACATAAGTTGTACTGGATTAGTAAACTGGAGCTGAAACTTGATTTTACTGTATAGGATCTCATCACATTTTTTTATGTTGATGGACAGTTAAGAATTTACAGTTAGTTAGATAGACTGCTCACCTGGTTAGAACTTTCGAAGTAAATCCATTAAATACATCCATGGGTTCTAAAAATGACAAGGAGTTTTTTCATAGAGGGCCCCCAGACTGTGGGTTTACACTTCACAGGTTTGATGCCTTATTTTTCCAAAAGTTAATTCCCAGAAGTTCTGTATTATTCATGGGAATACTGCAGTATCTCAGGACCTCAGTTTGCTGTTTGTAAACTGTGTGTGTAAAGTGTGGCAAGAATTTCTCAAGACAGAGACTGTAAAATCCCATACGCTCTTGTTTCCTAGTTTTGGCTGTATCCAAGCTCTGTTATTCATGATGACAGCTAATAATTCAATGTTCATTATATGCCAGTAGTTGATTAACAGAGATATATTTTCTGTTGACAGAGAGTGGGAATTCCTTGGATAAGTCCACCTGATGCAAGATTTTCCCAGATATTTGCGTGAACAAATGTGATTCAATTTTCCATTTAAAAAATGAATACTAATTTTGGCTGCAGTTCAGTTTTTTAGCAGCCATGTGGACATGGCTTTCCTATCTCTAGGCCAGCTATAATAACAGCTAAGAGGACGTTTTGGTTTCTGCTCAATTTTAGCATGCATTATCAAGGCCATTATAGGGAGGTTGTTTCTCCTTCTGCCATCAAGAATCTGAGCAACCATATAACCAATGACTAATGCAAGAGGACAATTACTAGTTTCATCAGCTGTCAATTGAAGCCATATGGTCTAGACACTAGAGAGGTGCTAAGTGATGCACTAATAATTCAGATTGAGATGAAACCTCTTTTATGGTATAACCTTCATGCAGGGAAATTATACTTGTTTTGCAATTAATCAACACATTCATTTGTGTGTGGGTGAATGACTTTTCTGGGGAAGAGATTAATGTATCAAGTTTTTCTCTCTCAGGAATTAACTTAAAATATTTTATAGTGTGTATAGTATTTCTGAATCTGCCTGTTTCTTAGTATTATAGATAGTGAGAGTGTAAGTAAGCAAGAAAATTATAAACAAATGCAAGTTATATTAGACGTCTGAGCTACCTGCTGCCTTTGAAGACAGGAAGACACATGGTTTGAATGCTTTCATATTTTTCTGGCCTGGTAGTAGAGTACTTGATATTTATTCAGGGTAATAAAGATCCACAAGGCCTTGAAATACATTAATTTGAAAATAGCAACTGCTAGAGAGAAAAGAGAACCAGTGGTTAAAGGCAGAGTTCTCATTGGCATAAGCAGCGCTGGAGGAAATCTTTCATTTACTCTGTTAGTTCAGAATGGCACTTAGCAACAAACCCAGCTGTGTTTCAACCCCTTCTGTACCCTCTAATGGGAAGTTTTCTATGTGAATATTTAAGTTATGCTCATTCCCTGTATAGTGCCTTAATGCAGAATTTTTAATGCAGTGGTAAAGAATTCAGCCTAGGTTACTGTTGTTCTATTTGTGTTTTCCATGTGCGTTTAACTGTGACAAACTGTACATACTCATACATGTGGTGTGTGGATTATGGTAAAACAGGATGAGCTCTTACTGTAGCAGCCCAAACAAAAGGGGAGCCTGAGGGGCTCAAAGGAAAGCTTTTCTTCTGCGTGTAGTAGAGAAATGGTGCTGACATCCCTGTCTTGCCTTATTTAAGGTTTTGATGCAGCAGATAATTTCTATTTCCAGTAAGGCTTCCTATTAGCTCCTTTAAACATGGAAAAATAAATCCTCTGTACATCATAAGGCAGAGTATATCCTAACCTTCCCTTGGTGGAGAGCTGACAATCCTATGTTGTTCTGTACTTGTTGATTACTTATCAGTCTTCTTACTTTCCAAGCTGAATCTATGGGGCAGCCACATTACCGTGAATTTGGCAGCTTAGCCTGCTGATGAATGTGCCTTTGGGGAAGATAGCGTGGTTGCTGAGCCTGGGAAAGTCTCTGAGTGTGTCTGTGGGAGTTACGAAAAGGGAAATTAGTGAACAGGAAAACTAAGCACCTTGATGTAACTTTAATGTATTGCATAGTTTCTCTGTGTAAACGCCTGACCATCTTTTCTGTGTAATGAATGCATAATTGTGAGTTTGGCATTTCAATCATTTTCCCCTCAAGGAAGCCCTAAAGGTTAAAAGCTTGAGGGGGATAGAAAATGTTTTTATTCGCTCTGATCTATTACTTAATGGTGTTTAAAGTGATACCACCCCACCAATATTAAGTATCATGAAAATTAAATTTAGTATGCTCTTGAGTTTGGGATTTTTTACCATGCATTCAGGAGATGTAAATAACAAGTTCAGTGCTGCCAACATGAAGTGTATTTTGCTTTAGGGATAAATCTTTGCACTATGGAAGAAAAAAAGCTTAATTGGGTGCATAAAGTTACTTACATTTATGTTAAACAAGAGAAATCCCACCAAGAAGTCTGGGAAAAGGAAGGGATTCAATGCATTTAATGTCTTACTCATCAAAGTGCTTTCTGAAATACAAGGTGGCACAAATTCATCTCTGGTGTAAATCTATTGATTTTAGAAAGGAGAGTGGATAAAGCAAATGGTAAATTCAGCGTGTTTTTTCATATTCTGATGTGTTGTTGACTCATTTCTCAGTTAATAAAACTGGAGAGAGAGAATTTGCCTGATTGGCTGCAAACTGTTCTGATCCCTGTCTGATTACAGCCATAGTCATTATGTACCTTGATCATCGGGGGTTTCAGTCTAGGGACAAGAGATAATATCTCAAACTTGTGTCAGGGAAAAAGTGGTTCAAGTGTGCAAACTGTTTGTGTGAGTACACTTTCATTTAAAACTGTGGATCCAGTTATGAAGTGTATTTTCAGGTTTGGAGGCTGGTAGAAATGAAATTCCGATTTCATACACATTGTTGTGCAAGTAAAAGTACAAAACTTGACCTGTGCCAATGTAACCACAGAAGGTGCTGAAACCTCTGGTTAAGAGAACAGCTGCTTATAAAGTTGTTACCATCCTGAGAATCATAGAATCATAGAATAGTTAGTGTTGGAAAGGACCTTAAGATCACCTAGTTCCAACCCCCCTGCCATGGGCAGGGACACCTCACACTAAAATATATCACCCAAGGCTTCATCCAACCTGGTCTTGAACACTGCCAGGGATGGAGCATTCACCACCTCCCTGGGCAACCCATTCCAGTACCTCACCACCCTAACAGTAAAGAATTTCTTCCTTAGATCCAATCTAAACCTCTCTTGTTTAAGTTTGAACCTGTTACCCCTTGTCCTGTCACTACAGTCTCTAATGAAGAGTCCCTCACCAGCATCCCTGTAGGCCCCCTTCAGATACTGGAAGGCTGCTCTGAGGTCTCCATGAAGCCTTCTCTTCTCCAGGCTGAACAGTCACAACTTTCTCAGCCTGTCTTCATACGGGAGGTGCTCCAGTCCCCTGATCATCCTCGTGGCCTTCTCTGGACTTGTTCCAACAGTTCCATGTCCTTTTTATGTTGAGGACACCAGAACTGCACACAATACTCCAAGTGAGGCCTCACAAGAGCAGAGTAGAGGGGCAGGATCACTTCCTTTGACCTGCTGGTCACGCTCCTTTTGATGCAGCCCAGGATACGGTTGGCTTTCTGGGCTGTAAGCACACACTGCAGCCGGCTCATGTTCATTTTCTCACTGACCAACACCCCCAAGTCCTTCTCCACAGGGCTGCTCTGAATCTCTTCTCTGCCCAACCTGTAGCTGTGCCCAGGATTGCTCCAACCCTGGTGTAGGACCTTGCACTTGGCATGGTTAAACTTCATGAGGTTGGCATCAGCCCACCTCACAAGCATGTCAAGAGAGAAAGACAGATTCATCATCCTTTATAGACTTTACCTTTTACCTGATGGCTGATACTTTTTCGGGATTCAACACAAAAAGGACATGGTACTGTTAGAACAAGGTCAGAGGAGGCCACGAGGATGATCAGGGGACTGGAGCACCTCACATATGAGGATAGGCTGAGAAAGTTGGGGCTGTTCAGCCTGGAGAAGAGAAGGCTTCATGGAGACCTCATAGCAGCCTTCCAGTATCTGAAGGGGGCCTACAGGGATGCTGGGGAAGGACTATTCATTAGGGACTGTAGTGATAGGACAAGGGGTAACGGGTTCAAACTTAAACAAGAGAGGTTTAGATTGGATCTAAGGAAGAAATTCTTTACTGTTAGGGTGGTGAGGTACTGGAATGGGTTGCCCAGGGAGGTGGTGAATGCTACATCCGTGGCAGTGTTCAAGACCAGGTTGGATGAAGCCTTGGGTGATATAGTTTAGTGTGGGGTGCCCTGCCCATGGCAGGGGGGTTGGAACTAGGTGATCTTAAGGTCCTTTCCAACCCTAACTATTCTATGATTCATCATAGATTCAGGATCTGAATCAGTCCTTACTGATCACCCTACATATTTTTTTACTTACTATTCAGAATGAAAGCTTTCACTTTTCTCCTGCTGGCCACATCAGTGGTGAAATACATTTAATGAGAGGTGTTTGTGAGTGTTACAAAAGGATTGCCTCTGCTTGAAAATTCAGTGTGGGTGCAAGTATACAGCTTCAAATGTGGAAACAAGCCATGTACTCTGGAAAGAGATGATTACTTTAAGTCTTGCCTGCATCACTCATGGTTGATTTTGAGATGTTCCACTCTCACTCCAGTACTGTTAGCCAGCTTTCTGACTGCAGTCCAAATCTGTGAGATGGTTCTGCACTGCTGCAACAGGGCTCCATGCTGCCAGCCTCACAGCAGCTTCAGGATCAATTTGAATTTCATTGCTTGTTCAACCTTGAACCTGCACTAACCTTAGACTTTGCTTGTAACTTGGTATATACATTTCAAATCAAGAGTGGCATCTGGTAGCACTTCCGTTGGCTGAATTAATCACACTGCCATTAAGAGCTAGAAATTATTTTATCATGCAACATACATAATTCCTTTTGTGCTTCTGAAAATTACACTGCTGCTAAAGATGAATCTTTAAGTAGACACAGGAACTCCTCCAAGCTATTTGAGATTGGTTTAAGTCTTGCTATAATGTGCTTGCCAGAACATGCTTTTTTCTTTTCTTTTTTCTTGAAGAGTATGAAAGCATCAGGTTTTTCTCAAGTTAAATCTCACAGGGTATGAACTGCAGTTGAACTCTCAGCAGAATGGTTACTAAGGCAATCACACTGGGCAGATGCTGGCAGGGGAATTGGTGGAAACTCCTGAGGGGCTTTAACCTAGGTCTGGAATGCAGTACACTTCTGTTAAAAAATGAGCTGTGGTTTATGCTGGTGGTTTGGTTTTGTTTGATCCCCTCCTCCCCATTTATACCTGACTCTTAAGTTTTTATCTTCAAGTCTTCACTGCTCCTGATCTGGCTGCCTATGGTAATACACACACACAAGTTGCTTCTGTTCTAGTATTAATGTTTATTCCACCTTTCTTGGCTCTTGTGCATGGTCCTGTCCCTGCATTGGTTCCTGCCCTTACTCTATCCCAGTTCCTGCCTGTTTTCTTCCTTTCTGTTCCCATTCTTTTGGATCTAATCTTCAGATAATGGAGTTGCCTTGCCCCAGGCTTGAACACTAAGGAAATAACCTTCAGGTAGAAACAAGTGAGTATCCATATCTGTCTGATGACTTGCCAGAACAGGGAGTAGTGGATATGTTAGATTATACTGTGTGATGTCCCTGGTGATCTGTTTTATTTGAACCCAGTCTTACACTTCTTACATCTTAGGGAGCTTTAAAAATGTCAGCAGTGCTGGAGGGAACATCATACGACGTGAGCTGAGGCAGCTGCGGCTGTAAATGGAGTCAGTTCTCTCCTGCATGTAAATCTCTTCCTGATTTTTCTGCCATATCTGCAGAATGACAACATGCTCGAAGAAGTGAATGGTAATTCACAGATGAACAAATTAAAAAAATCCATGTCTTAATAGTCCATTCAATGGAAGTGAATATGAGTTTTGGCTATAGTAAAGAATCCTGTAAAAATCTGGATGGTCTACTCGGACTCCCATTCCACCAGTGCTTAGGGCAGTAATTGAGCAGAAGGAAGGGCAAGTGTAATGCTGCAGGTAGGTGTAAAGACAACAGTATTGCAGCCCTCTTTAGATGTAGTAAATCTTTGTAATAGCAAGTGCCTGAAGCTGTGTGGGCTATTAAGACTTCACAAGCCACAAATCGGGCTATGTACTGGACACTTTCCAAAAGCATATGGAAAAGATTGAAGCACAAGTCGGGTACCTTGCTGTGGAGAGTGGCAGAGCCCAGACAGCCAAGGCACCCAATTCAATCTCAGGTGCTGTAGCCTCTCTCAGAGGGTTCATTGGAGTTCTTTCAGCATGAGTCATTGTTCAGATTCCATCCCATCTAGCTGAGAAGTGCAAAGAGCCCTGGATTAAGTACACCTAGGGAACTGAAATAACAAAAGCTATTGGCAGTACAAAACAAACTATGGTACTATTCTTTTATCCACATTATACATACAAAGAAGATGACTCAGTGCAGGAAACATGATGGCACAAGTGTCATCTGTAGTGACTGATAAGCAGCTGACCACCTTTTATTTTCTCTGAGAGGTCAGGCACTTTCACCTGGCCCACATATGATGCATTCTGAGGTAGCAAAAATAGTGCCACCAGCGTTCCTATGGCAGTATATTATAGATAAAGCTGCTGTGTTCAAACACAGGGTATACTGAGGGAGGGAGAAGGCTCAGAGAAACATTGGCAGCTCAGAAAGTTCTGAAAGAAATCTTCCCTCTCCTGCTGCCTGCAGATTCTTTCATGTCCTTACAGAGCAGGAGGTAGTTTTCCTGTGTATCCCAAATGTAACTTCCCAAAACAAAGTTATCAATGCAACAGGGCAAATAGTGTTACAGGTTTGAAAATTGGGTTCTGTGGTTCATGTTTCTGAATAATCTAATTTATTGCAGATACTGACCATTGGCATTCTGAACTTTGAAACTGCTTTAATTACAGAGTTCATGCATTCTTTAATTCAGTGTTTTAAAGGCCAGGAATTTGGTTTGTTGTCTTAGACCTACTAAAGTAAAGTTGGGAAAGCTGGACTAATGGGACTGATCTTCAGAACCCTTTCTCTTGCCCCCTTTCTCAAGGGGATCATATGGTCTTGTGGCTTTAATGAGATAATCATAATTGTTCAGATTGCTTTGTTGGGGTGATATTCAGCCAAAATGGCCTTTCAGTTCCAATTATAGATATTAATATGGCAGTTAAAGGTCAGAAAGTGCTCCAGGCTGGTGCTTTGTCTAACACAATAGCAACCAAAAAATTGCTCTGCCAATTGTAGTGAGAGGTGTTAAGACAGTGGTTAAAGGTCAGGAGAAATGCTTCCATAGAACAAATTGAGTTAGAAAGACAAGGAGCTGTAAATAGCACTTAGTAATGTTTACATCCATTTATTTTAAGTGATACAGCTGCTAAATCACGACAGTTTGAATCACATAAGTCCTTTTAAATGAACAGCGTTTACTTAGATTTAAAAGGAATGAGTTGTTTTGCTCTCCTATGAATTAGAGTTTCTGTGTAACTGGGTTTCTCCATCCACTTCTCCAGCTAGTTCCGTCAGTAATTCCAAAGTTAAGTCTTCTGTCACTGCATGCCCAAAAGGGCAGTAGGAAGCTGTGCAACCTCACTTGGTTTTTAATCTTTGATAAGTGAATAGAAAGGAGGAAATAGATGACAGAGCTGTCTTCACTTTCTTTTGCAGTGTGCATTGATATTTTAAGTCCATGACCCTTTTTTGTAGAATTGCATTTAGGTTTGTTTGGTGACTGCCGACTGTCCTCACACAGGTCTCGTTAGCTTTAATCACTTTGTCTTTTTGTGTGTGTGTGTGTGCTACTGTTCATAGCTGATCATACTTGTGATGTGTGATATGGTTGATAGGTAGGGTGATATCTTTACTATGCATATTAGCTTCAACCTGTTTGGAATTGCTGTTCTGTGGAGTCTTGGGACTACGGTCTGTCACTGTCTTCACACCATGAAGAAATTTGCTTGCCAGACACATGCTTAGTTTTACCATTATTTCTCTGTTGCAGATACACAGGAGAAGTAGAAAGAATATAATTCTCATTGGTCAGGGGCTGGGTGTCCCTTCCTTGGACTCTACTGCTTATAGTGCTTGCAGTTAAAATGTGTATTCCCTGTTTCTACTTATTAAACCAATATGCTTTTGTGCTATTTTAAAACCTTTATAAATTTTAGAAGTTGGAGGACAGTGCTAACGGCTCTGAAGGTATTGTGAGATGGGGCCCAGGGGCAGCAGTGCCATCATCCATGGATATCATGCAGTTGAAATAGAAGTGACAGAATCTCCATGTCTGAGTTAGCAAAGTGCTGATTAAGCAGTTCCAACTCCCTTATCCCTCTTGCAACTTCCCATTTCACAGCCAGTTAACTCCAGCAACTCTCTGACTGTGGACAAGATCTGTTCTGAAGTGCAAAGGATCATTTTTTTAATATCCAGCCTTCTCTGCAACTTGTGGCTTTCAGAAGGCAACATAGTACTCCTGCAGTGGGTGACACTAGAACGAAAATCTTAATGCTGCAAGGCAGTTAAGCACAGACTGAAAGGCTTCATAAACTTTGGGCACTGATATAATAACTTAAGTTTCTACTCGGACTGCCCAATAGATGAAGCAGAAACACCCCCAAAATGCCCTTAAGACTTATTTTATGTCTCTACAAAGTCCATGTTTTCTGAACTAGAGAAATTTTGAAAGGTAGGAACAATTCTGACTGGAGTAAAGCTATTGACAGACTGTAGATCTATGTCCTTTACACTGTCTTAAGTTGTAACACATTATTCACAATCTGTCTCAGTTCTAGTACTTTCATTCTCAGGAGTTCTTCCAATCAGCTCAAGATGAAGGGGAAAAATATGCACTTCAAAATCATATATATTTTCTAAATTTGAATTTCTGTTTTATCCTTTTTCCTATGATGATGAGGAGCTTAAAACTGTTTTCTGATCACTGAGTCTTCTACTTTAAAATGCACCTATGTATATACAGAACTCATTTCACATAGCCATTTGCAGCATTATCAGGACATCCAGGAAAGACTTTTCTTTTGTTTTTTCCCTCTTTCAGGTTTAAGGGTAGGTCTTTAGAAAACCCTAAAAAAAAACCACCTTTTATGACTCAGTAATAAAAAAGATGTGGTAGCCATGTCTGAAAGTTTAACTTTACTGAAAACTGATACATTAATTTAAGACTGCTCAGTTCTGGTAAAGAAAAAAGCTATCTGGAGAAAGGAGGGGAGTGCAGGTTGGCAGTTTTGTGTTTTGCGAGCTTTTAGACTTAATCTGCCCCCTTTGGAATGGAAATTTTGAGGAAGATGAATTTCTCATTAAATTTGTATTTTTCATAAAACTTTCTTTTTCTTTTTTAATGTGTAAATTAGCAGCCAGTACTGACACATTAACACACATTTGATTGCAATGTGAGCTGTGTTCTGCCATGACTCTCAGAATGTCTTGATCATAAATCTCCTTCTAAATAGGCTTATCAAAGAGCTGCTACTCTCCCATTTATGCGATCCTGTTGATGTGTTAATCAGATGATGCTGTGTTATACACCAGAGAGCTACAACAAGAAGTGAAACTTGTCATAATCAGACATGAGGCTGTAGATGGGTAGATGGGATGTAGATGGAATGGCTGTTTTTACGTATGCCTTTGCTATCCTATTGCCCTGTTTTTCATCTTTTTTTGTTCTGAAAAAATAAAAAACTCCTGAAGAAATGATCCATTTGAATAGGTAGTACTTGTTCTTATGGGCTGTTCTGTACTGTTCCCATTTCTGTATACTAAAATGATGAGGGCTAGTTGTATCAGCTGAATCTTTACAGTCCTTGGGGCCTGATGGGATTTATCCCAGAGTGCTGAAGGAGACAGTAGATGTTATGGCAGGACCCCATTCAATCATCTATCAAAGATCCTCTAGTCTGGAGAGGCCAGTGTTATTCCGATTTATGTGAAGGGTGTGAGTTAAGCCCCAGGAAACTATAGACCTGTTAGTATAACCTCAGTGCCTTCAAGAATTACTAAGATCCTGCTGGGTGTGCTATTGGAAGGCATTTAAAGGGCAATGCAGCCATCAGGCTGTGTCAGCATGAGTTCACAAAGGACAAGTCCTATCTAACTAATTTGATCTCCTTCTACAAGAAGATCAGGCGCCCTGTGGGTGAAAGGAAGACAGTGGATGTAGTTTTGCTGGGTTTTAGCTGTGAGATGAGCAGGTTTACAGTGTGTTGGTTGAAGAATTGGCTGCAGGGCAGGGCTCAAAGGGTTGTAGTGAACGGGGCTACATCCTGCTGGTGACCAGACACCAGAGCTGTTCCTCAGGGCTCAATTCTAGGGCCAGTTCTGTTCAATGTTTATATCAATGATCTGGAGGAAGGAGTGAAAACACACCATTAGGAAGTTTGCTGGTGATACTGAACTGGGAGGTGCTGTTGACTTCCTAGTGATTGGAGCGATAATCAGCGATGGCATGAAGTTGAACAAGATTAAATGCCAGGTTCTGCACCTGGGATGAAGTAATGCTGGACACAAGCCTACACTGAGAGAGGAGTGACTGGAGAGCAGCCCTGCAGAAAGGGGTCTGAGGTGTGTCATGGAATGCACCTTACTCAGAATAGAGAAGCAGAATTAAGTTTTGTCGAGGTAAAGTAAGTCAATAGAGTTCATTGAATTCAGTGGAATTCAACAAAGTCTAATGGGGTTTTACAAAAGTTCCATAAGTTTGATGGGAAGGTCCACCTTATTAATTGCTGCATGGAAGGAACATACAAAGAAAACCTGAATTAAGAGTAACTCACACTGAGACCAGAGATGCAGACGGGTAAGGAAGGACATCCCATTGAATAATGAGGTTCAGAGTGAAGCCCCTGGCTTTTTAGGCTCCTGATGAAGCTTAGGTGTGGCTGGGTCCAGTCTTAGTCTCAGACAATGGTGTACATCTAATTGTGTTATATGTACAAAGCTATAATAATTAATACTGAGTAACTACATGCATTAGTAATGTTTCATTAGTATTAATTCAACACACTACCAGTCACTCAGGATATGTTGTAAGTGATCTCTCTGCCTTAGTTAAGGGAGGATCTAATAGTCCCACATGAGGAATCTCAAACCTTGAGAGGTGTCTTTGCTCAAGGGGAGAATCACCTGGTGTGCAACCCAGCTGCAATTCAGGGACAGCTCAAATTGGGCTCCTGAGGAAAATACTTATACTGTGATGTAGTTGGCTGCTAGTCAATAGTATAGACAAGATAGATGTCTTCATTTTACTTCTATTATCCTGCTGCTCCTTAGTCAGCCTGAACCAAAGTATGGCTAGGGGTCAAGTGTATCTATCACAGGGTGCTCATTGACAGATTGACAAGGGGACTTAGCAGAAGTCAGCAGTGCCCAGGGCTAACTGAATCATGGGACACATCAAACACAGTATAACCAGCCTGTCACCAAACAGAGTGATTATCCCTCTGTATTTAACATGGTGCAGGCTCACCTTGTGTATTCTGTGCAGTCTGGACTCCGCACCTTGAGAAGGATGTTAAGATACTGATGGGCTCAGCCTTGGCCAGTAGCAGGTCCCTCTTGGAGCTGGTTGGCATTGACTCTGTTGACATGGGGAAGCATTTAGCAGCTTCTGACAGAAACTATCCCTGTAGCCCCTGTGCTACCAAAATCTTGCCACACAAACCCAGTAGAGTAGTATTTCTAAATCACTACAATGCTCTACATCTATTCCATCTACTAATGGAATATTTCTTAGTCACTTTGTACATTTAGTCATTAAATGGAGCTACAAAATGACAGGCTCATTCTTGGAACCTATTATGCTATTGTACTTCTCTGTATATGCGGAGGTGGGTGAGTACTGAGATAACATTTCTTGGTACATCAGAAGTATTGATCCTGTGTTTTTCTTCTACTGTTCTTTCTATCTTCATATGCTGAGCATGATGTTCTGTTGTATGGAATGTCTCCTGGGTCACTGGGTTCAGCTGTTCCAGCTGTGTCCCTTCCCAACTCTTTGTGCACCCCCAGCTTACTTGGTGGTGTGGTGAGAAGCAGAAAAGGCCTTGACTTTGTAAGTAGTGCTCAGCAATAAGCAAAACGTCCCTGTGTTATCAACACTGTTTCTATCAGAAATCCAAAATACAGCACCATACCAGCTACTTTGAAGAAAATGACCTCTGTTCCAGCAAAAACCAGCACCTACGCTTGTGTGGTATCTGTTTGAGTAAGATTCTTGTAACACCTCCAGTATGTAGATAGATTTGTTTGAGGTGGCATGTGCCACTGTGGTGTTAATAATTGTCCAGAAGAAGTAATGTGTATATCTGAGCACATGTGACATGCTCACTGCAAGGGTGTAGGTTTTCTTTGCGTTTCTGCACACACTATATGCCATAGTGCAGTAAGATCCTTTAAATAGTGCATATGCACATCCCCTCTCACTTGGAAGTTCAGCCTTTCACTGGATATAAGGAAGAAGCTCTTTACAGTGAGGGTGGTGAGACCCTGCAACAGGTTGCCAGGGTAAATGCTCCATCCCTGGCACTGTTCAAGGCCAAGCTGTTGAGAGCCTTGGGTGACATGGTCTAGTGTGAGGCCCATGGCAGGGGGTTGGAACTAGAAGATCTTGAGGTTCTTTCCAACCTAAGCCATTCTATGATTCAGTATTTTTCTGCATTTCACCTAGAATTGACTATAATATGAGGGATTCATGCAATAGAAACTATATTGTTTTAATTCTATTCTGTCATGGATACTATATTTTAAAAACAAGTATTTGAATGTAACAGTAAAAAAGGAAAATATGAAAATACAATTTGGATTTGGAAACAGCACACTGAATCAGTGATTGTGCCCTCTTCTTTGTGTAGCATCAAGCAAATCTTTACTGTGTAAGCCCATAGGTAAAAAAATCAATAAAGGCAACACCACAGTGCAAGTAACTCTAACAAAAAAAAAGCAAGCAAAAAAAAAAGGAATTACTGTGCAAAAAATTGCCTTGTAATCCTGGGAAATAAATAAAGTTTGCCTTCACCATTTGTTGAGATTCCATTTTGAAAGACAGGATGCTTTATGTTGCAATTTTCCCCTTGTAATTCCCACTTACAATAAGATATAAACCATGCCAGTCTTGAAAAGCAAAACCAAGGAAAGCCCTTTAAAATCTAATGATTATACTCCATTTTAGTTACTTTTGGTCAGTGATTCTTTTCATTTCTAGATAGAAGACAAAAATGTGGTGAATATGAACTAATTGATTTAAACCCAAATGAAAATGTCCTTGATTTGAAAGTTGTATGTGACAGTCGCTCTGGTTTTACAGCTGCCCTGGCATATAAGCAAGAAGGGACAATCAGTCAAGTAAGCTGAGTGCAACAGCTCCTCATTAAATAGGACATTTTTCTTGCTGATGTCCAAAGTTTGCTGTGCTCCAGAGTGGAAGTGTACAATAACAGTACATAACATGATGTTAAAAGCTGAAGCTTTAACACTTTTAAGTCACAAAAGTTTATTTACCATCTCCATGTATACTCCCCAGCTGGGTTTTCTGTTTGCTTGAAACTAGTGCATATTCAGAGGATCAAGGCCAGATTGGAGAGAGCCTTAGGTGACATGGTGTGAGTCATCCCTGTCCATGGCAGTGGGCTGGAACTGGATGATCTTAAGGTCCTTTCCAGTCCAAACCATTCTATGATGTTATGATTCTATGATGGTGATCTTTGGTTTTATGGCATGTTTCTTTTGTGTAACTTCTCTTTTCAGCAGCCTGAATGCTGACGTGACTTGTTCAAAGAATATTGGAGGGAGAGCCATGAACAGTCTTACTGCCTTTCGTAGAAGTCTGTCACATAGATGGGATTTATGTTTGTGCTTTTCCAGAGTTAACCTCAGAACCCACTTTTTGACAGACCTTTAGGGCAGCTGCAGATGGACTCTAACACAGAAATGAGACAAGAAATTGGTTTAGCATCTAGGGCAATCTAAGTAAATTGGTCAGGGAGAATCTTAATATTCTGTATCATAGTCCAGATTTGCAGCAGCAGTTCACTAAAAAGCAGCTAGGAGTTTGTCTTCTGCATATAGGCTAATTGTTTTTTTCCACAGTAAGAAATATTTGTGGTTTCAAATACCTGAGACATTACAGTGACATATAACTGTTAATTTTTTTACCTTGTTTTTAATGAGTTTGGTGATAGTTTTAATTGAATAAGCTTTTCAGTTTTTCTTTAGGAAAAACAAAGATTGTTTCTAAATTAGAAAATACATCTGAAAAAATTCAGCATTATTGTCTTTTAGAAATCCCATTCCTCCACACAACTGGGGGATGCTCTCAAGTTTTTTTTGTGTACAGATGGATATAAATGCATCTACCAGGAAAAAAGTAAATCTTAAAATGTGTCTTAAACTATTCATGTAGAGATTTCATACAGGTGACTTAACATAATAAAGATGTCAAATAAAGGCTACATGATTTAATGCTAAAGCAGTGGATGGCAGTCAGGAGAGATGGGTTCTAGCTTTGGCTCTTCCACTGACTTGTCCTTGAGGAATTGAACTCAGTCTGTCTTCTGCCTCTTTTGCCATTTGGTCTATCCAGCTTATTCTCTTTCACTAGGTAATGGTATTATGTACTTGCAAAGCATTCAGCTTGATGGGTCCCTACCCTTGACTGGAGCCTGTAGATGCTGCTGTATGCAGATAATTGCCACTGATATAATGGAGAATTTTTCAGAGAAATGAGTGCTTTGTAGATACAGTTCTGTGGATGCAGTAGGCAGTCTTTGAAAGCATGAATCATTTCTTCTTCCCTTAGAGTGCCTTGTAAATCATCATACATTTCACTCTACAGTTCCAATCCCCTGATTGCTCTACCTCTGAAGCACTGTGTTCAGCACGTTAATTTAAAAAATCAAAGCCAAACTGTGCAATAGAAGACTAACACATCAGCCAGCTTCTCTAAAACCCTGTTGCACCCAGCTGCTTGGCTCGCAGGAGACCTGAGTTCTGGATTAACCACATTGTTGACAGCCAAATGGCCTTTCCATGGGCCAACATGAATCTCAGTGGACTTCAGTGTTGTTTTGCACAGTAATAACAGGTTAGACAAAAAAGAAAAATGAAGTCTAAATACCAGTGCCAAAAATGCCAACTTTTCATGCTTAAAGAGAGACTTGATGTTTATCTGGTTTGTTTTGGTACCTTGCTCCCACAAGCACTGTTTGTGTCATGTGCATTAATATCAACAGAATGTCACAAGAAAACATACAAAAATGATACTTAGATATGGCTTAAATATGGAAGACAGTGTTTATTATTATATCAAACACTCTCTAAGTAGACAAGTGAAATTAGAATTATGTATTGAAATGAGCTTGGGTTCTTCTCATGAGAGAAAAACTGCATAAAATGATTTTGATCACAGAAAACAACCCTTTTCCTTGTTTTGGTAGAGTTTTCTTGCTTTTATGAAGAAATACGCTTAAGTGCAGTAGTCATGTGCTTCATTCAGATTTAAATGACAGTAGATGGGCATCAACTTTAGATAATCAAAAGTCAGAAACTTCTGCAGCTGTAGTCATCTGTTCAGCCTTAACTTGGCCCTCTTCTGCATAAGGTTTTTCCTGCATTGAATTACAACTTCACTTGTTTTTTCATTGATCATGGCTAAAATTCTTATGTAGGCAGCTGGTATCTGATCAAATTCACAACTCAAATTAAATTTGTAGTGCATTTGAAAAGCTTTCAATAAAAAGACTTTGTAGAAAGGAAAGAATAAGCCAGCAGATCTGAGGCTGGTCTGTAGTAGAAAGGAATCATCTTGTCATGTGCAGCTCATGCACTAAAAATGCAGCTTTCAGAGATTAATTTTACATAGCATAAAGCAATTATATGTTTATTCAATTTTTTGTCTTTGCAATTACGTTCATGATTAAATCTGACTTAGTTCTATTCATAGAGGAGTAGAAGCTCTACATATTTAAGCAAGTCTTTAGTTTAACTTGGAAATACTTCTGTGATTTAGGGTGTTTGTGTGTGTTCCATTCACATGATGAAATGACAAATCAGTCTCTTGTACAGGTTTGGTTATAACTTGTGCTTGACAGGAAAAAACTGACCTGACATGCTGTTTTTTTTTGTAAAGGGGCTCCCCCCTGCCCTCAAATAGAAAAATCCTTTTCCCCTAGTAAAGTGTTAGAAACACAGTGCCAGTGTGCAGCTGGAACTGAAGTGGTTTGGTTCAGGAAAAATCAAGAGGAAAGAATCAGATTCCAGAATGAGGTAAATGAATTCTCCCCATGTTTGAATAATTACAGAAAATTCACTCTGACATAAAGTGCACAGCTTTAATTTCCCATCACCACCTCACCTTTTTGTTCTGAGCTTTCCCACATTTAAGAGGAAAACAAGCTGTTTTAATTCAGTAGAAAAGATATTAAGGCCATCAGATGTATTCACTTCAGTTACAGAAGCTTAAGCAATCCTGAATGTGCTGTCAAAACTGGGTGATTCCATTCCACCACTCCTGTTAGAAAAATCTTCTTGGCTAAGAACAGAGCACAGAAGAAAATGAAAGTGCTTTGAACTCAAAAGGGAAAGAGAGCAAAGGAAATCACAGCTGTAAATAAAACATGCCCAGCAATAAAAATGCATGTGCCATATGGGCTGCTGAATACAGGGGCCTGCTGCAAGTCTTAACCGTATGTAAGGATTTTTTCCACCCTTCTTTGCTATTTCTCCTAGAGAAGAAAATCTTAGTGGCAAGGTTCAGCAGGAGCAATCTCAGGTGTTTGTTTATAAGTACAAATGAATTATCTGGGCTGGAAGTCTTATGCTTCTGGCGTTAGAAAGTATAGCAAGTTTTTGGTAGGTTTTTTGTTTGTTTGCTTTTAACACTGACCTGAAGAAGAAATGCTGGTCTTTCAGGAGTGACTGACTCAAGTTTGGGGTATCTCATTTAAAGACTGATTAGAGCTGGCAGCATAAATGTAGTATTTTTATACATGCTGGTCGTGGCTATGTTCTGTGCATCAAATAGACCTCTCCAGTATCTGAGCAGTGGTCTGTCCACAGTGTTAATTTATGTTCACAGCAACTCACTTTGTAAAGGAGGAAGTAATTTGCTAATATTACCTCCATTTCATAAAGGGGCACTTAGATACAGGGATTTAAGGTTTAAGGAGGTATTAAGGCTCCAAACTAGAAATGAATGATGGAATTTTTGAACCTTCTTGTAGATATCTACAGATTCCTTAAAATTCATTCCTACATTTTTTTCCTTGAGGCAGAATAGCAAATTTCATCAGATTCAACTTCAAGTAAATATTACAAGTGCAAATACAAAGCCTGTTGTTATACTAGGTAACAAGCATTGACTTAAAAAATTGTTAGTCTGCTGACCTTGTCAAAAGATAGCTCTTAATGAAAGAGCAAGTTTGACAGTAGTGAAGGAAGACTTCTGAAGGTGCTCAGAGTTCTGTTCCTCCTCACAGGTTAAGTGGTTTTGCCTTAAGCCAGGGGCTGCAAGGAGGTTCTGACAGGCTTTCTGATCTGGAAATCACAGAGAAATAGAAGATAGCAGTACTGACATAGTTGCTGCTCACTGCAGGGAGAAATAACTAAATGGCTCTATCATATATATATAGACTAAAAAGAGGTAAATAACTATGAAAGAAGGGTATTTTTCCTTTACCTACAAGGGGAAGCATTCTAGAAAAGAGTTGATGGGAACATTTTTCTTTTTATTTTGTTTTCCTTGATGTATTAAGGTGTTCTTGGCACTTTTTTTTTTTTTGCTTTATTTCAGCCTTAATAGTAATAATAATTGGAAATTATTGCCATGTCTCTACACAGAGCAACAGTCTTTGTTTGCAAGTGTAAAATAATGAACTTTATTTAGGTGTGATCATTTTGAATGGCAATTTCATAGAATCATAGAATAGTTAGGGTTGGAAAGGACCTCAGGATCATCTAGTTCCAGCCCCCCTGCCATGGGCAGGGACATCTCACACTAGACCATGTCACCCAAGGCTTCATCCAACCTGGCCTTGAACACTGCCAGGGATGGAGCATTCACAACCTCCCTCACCAATCCATTCCAGTACCTCACCACCCTAACAGAAAAGAATTTCTTCCTTATATCCAATCTAAACCTCCCCTGTTTAAGTTTGAACCTGTTACTCCTTGTCCTGTCACTTTCTATAGAGTTTTGAAATTGCTGAAAGGAATTCAGTAAATATTCTCTTTGTGCTACAGAGACTTCTGTTTTTCATCAGGAGAGGTATAGTTTACAGAGTGAATATAACCCTGGTTTAAGGCTGTTACTTTCTGATGCACTCTCTACAGCATGACAAAAGCTTGGTGGTGTACACTTGACATCCTGATTGTATATATGAACCTGATTTTAAAAAAGCAAAGAAAACAAAGATCTTTCTGGTCTGTGATATAACATGGGCAGTGATTGCTAGAAATATTCCAGGTATAAGACTGTGCACAGAATAAAAAGGCTTTTAGCATAAGATGGACAGGACAGCAACAACTATTACTGATTATTGCTCTAAAGCTGAATTCTCAATAGAATTTGGGGACTTGCTTAAGGAACCCGAATGGTTACTCTTACAGTGTCAGAGGAAAATACATGGTAAGCACGATCAGGTGCACTCTACTAACAGGATTATGAGTTTTAGATATGCTGCACAAGAGTGAAAGTTGCTTATCACTGAGTTTGATTGTCTGGGGAAGGAAAATAATGGGAACCCATTGGAAGGTTTTGCTTGCACCAGTGCAGTCTGATTGCTAGTGTTTGGCAGAACCTCATGGTAAATGATGCTGGTCAGCAGGAATTTACTCACTGAGTGGAACAGGCCTCTGTCAGCTCTGCTGTTTTGATTAATTTGTAACTAACATGCACATAAATTTTCAACAGAAATGAAATCACACAGCATTTATTCAGAGAACATTGCAATCTGGAAGACTTTCAAATGATCTTTTGTAGGCTGGAGTTAGTATTTGGTAAGTTACAAAGATGCTGGTAACATTAATGAGTTTTAGATTTTTATTATGCATTCTTGGTGCTATCTTCTTAGGTGTATCACTCAACACCCAGATTAGTGTAGTTGCTGTCAGTATCAGAGCTTATCTAACGTTGATGTGATCCAAATTTAATTCTTGGAAAGACAGCTCCTTGCCTGACCCATAAAGTTAAAGCAGCAAATGGAAATGTTCTCTTTAGCTCTTCTCCCTTCTCCGTTTTTAAACACGAACCCCTTGATTCTCCTCCTATTTGTATCTTCTGTCTCATTTTCTAATCATTAGCAGGTGATATAATCTTGGTAACAATATAAAATTGAAGTATGGCCCACCCTTACTGGCTAGAATGGCAATTACAGAGCAGAAAAGTCCCAATGTCTATTAAGTATAAGACTGCCCTGCTAATGACTACAATTTCCTAGTGTAATTCTTCTTCTGGAAGGCTTGGGATAAAAGGCAAATTGTCTGTCAAACGTTATTTCATGATCTTGTGCCTCAGAACGTATTACTTGTATGAATCTTTTCACAACAGTTTGAGGCAAGTGTGTGCCACCGAAAATGTAAAGGACTGGTTGACCCACTGCAGTGTTATTATTGCCATGTAATAGTCTCAGTTCTGCTGCTGCTGTCTATTCATCAGCAGCAATATTCATGCATTAGACTGTGGCTTCAAGTGGTTAGTCATTAGTTCTCCCTGAGAAAGCCAGCAAGAGCTGCTGTGTGCTGCATCTTCCATGGGGGATAGCTTGGCATTGGGTAAAGTGTACAACTCTACCATGTTACCACTGACTTCTGTGCAACTCTGCCTGATTTTCCGTCAAGGTTCTTAAGCAGTGATCAAATTCTTTATGCATGTAAAGCTCTGCCGTTGGTTAGTGAGATGCTTATTGGACTGTGGAACTTTTGGCTGTGATTTAAAACTAAACATTCTGAAGAAATCCTGCTAGAGTACGAGGCAGTACAGAATGCGGTGCTTTGCTCATCACAATGCTTGTTTATGTGCAGAATAAAGAAATCACCCTTTTGTCTGTAATAAAAGCACCCTGATTCAATGAGTTCTGAAGAGGTGATACATAATAATAAATCTTACAGAGTGGAAGAGTAGATTTTTTTATGGAAGATAAACACTGGAACAGAGGGCAGGAGTATAACACAATTTATAGAAGCTGCAGCTCTTTCAGGGTTTAACTACACTCATCTGTATTTCTTTAGATCCCCAAAATATGATGCCTATTAATCACAGATATGTGATTAAAATATACAAATATAAGATCTGCTTTCTTCCATAACCACAAACTTGAAGTCACTACACAGTGCTAGTATTTCATTAGGGGAATACAATAAACATAACCAAACAGGGAGATGAATCATGCAAGGTACATCTCATTTTAAACTTGCACAGCATGGTGGTGCTCTACCTTAACCCTTTGATTGAAGTACTCTGTTATGCATCACCTCCAGATTCTGCTGGGCTGGAATTCTCAGCACAGTCTTTACGTTACACAATCCAGAAACAGTGAACTTGTTATTAAAATAGCAGAAGCAGAGTTTGAAGACGTGTAAATTTTTCTAAACTCTGTGTATTTACATATATAACCCCATGTTCAGAGGTTTGCTATATCCCTTCTTCAGTAAAACCAGGAGAAAAACAGGAAAATAAACAAGGAAATACTGGATGGCTATCAGTATCTTTTAAGGTTTTATTCTGTATAAAAACCTACGATTCCTCAAATAAAATGCTTGCTTTTGTTTTTGTATCACTTCCATAGAATCATAGAATCAACCAGGTTGGAAAAGACCTTTAAGATCCTCAAGTCCAACCGTTACCCCAGGACTGCCAAGTCTACCACTAAACCATGTCACTAAGGGCCTTTTTTTGTACAATGCTGATCAATTTCAAATAACCAACAGTGGAATCTGTGAAAAAATACTATTATTATTTTTTTTCTCTGTCCAAAAAAGTTCTTCCCTTAAGTAGTTTTTTGCGTCATGTCAGAATGCTGCCCAGTTTGGAGGCTGGGATATATGAGAGCCAAAATCATGGTGACAGAAGTTTTTGGCTTGCCTCTTAGCACTAGTCCTCGTAGCGTGCAGCTTTGGTCTTGTTAAAGCCTTGTATTGACAAACTCCTTCAGACAATCAAACGAGGATCAGTAGTAGCACTGTTCATTGTACAGTATAAAATGATGATGAGTCTGAAGTGTCTATACATCTATTCAATATTAAGGCTCATTGCTGGGTTTATGCTTAAACATGATCTGATTGAAGTAAATGGTAGACTCCTTTGCCTCATTGGGAACATGTTCAGGTACTACTTAATGCAATAATAGAATTATTAAAACAATCAACAATTGGTTGTAACTGCATATAACTGTGAGGAAGAAATAAATCAAACAGATACTTACAGAATTTCCTGTTCTTAAAAGAAGAAAGCTATTGGGATGCTGACAGGTATGAGCCTGTCATTCATTTGGTGCCCATTAAGAGTTCTGCCTGCAGCCTCATGCAGGAAACTTCCAAACCACAGAAACAAATCATCAGTATATAAATTATAAGGTTATTCTCAGCCAGGGTCATTTTGTGTGAACAAAAATCTGGTAGAAGGATTGTATTCTGATTATATTTTATATTATGGATCCAGAGTTGAAAACCACTGTCAGAGTTGGAAGTATGATGTATAAGGTTTTTCAAAGCTCATTGGGACATCTAGATCTACAGTGTCACTCAGAACTGAGGAGGATAGATAGCAAAGCTGCTTATTTAGCTTTGGAAAACTTTAACGTTTATGCTTAAATGGACACAAGAATAAAAACAGGAGCACAGGCTGTGACAAGGGTTGTTACCTACTCTTGCATCCTCTGCTCTGTCTTGTAATTAAGTAGCATGCATCCCTGCACCTGTGCTATTGATGGAGTATGTTAGGCATTGGTTTTCAAATTAAAGACAAAATAATCTGGAAAGTGATGTAATTACTTAGTGCCACAGCTGGGGGTTACTTAGACTGGCCTGTCCTCAGCACCTCAGTACCATTCAGCTGGACTTCAGAAGTGAAGTGAAACTCACCGAGAGGTACCATTGCATCTGAATTATTTTTGAAAAGATGGCTGAAAGCCTGATTTAGAGTTTTCGGTGTGAACATGGGAAGTATGCTCTCCCTCACCCACTTATATCAAGAGGAATGTGTGTCTCTTGCTGATTGCCGTAATTTCTTCTGCAGTAGGATGGATGCTTCAAAGTACTTACCAACTCAAACACTCTTCTGGGTCCTGATGGAAAGTCCCCATACTGACTGTGCATGAAACTTAAATACTATTGTTTTCTTCACCTCAGTTCACTACATTATGAGACTTTGGTGCTGTACCTTAATAAGATAATGGAAACCTACTTTTCAGTGCTTTAGAATTAGCAGATGGGAAATATTTCTGTGTGTTCTATTTTAGACATGACTTGATAAATACATTTTACTTATCTTTTGTAGACAGTGTTAAAACTTGCTCGTGCAATAAATTAGAGATATCATAATTCAGTCCTTTAGGAAACTAGTCTGGGATTCATAATGTTTCTAGGAAGCTAAACGTATGGTTATTTTATGACACGAACAAAGAAAATGAAGTCTCAGCCTCCCTTGCATCCAGTGTTTTGCCAATAAATTCATACTGATTGGATGTGCTTCATGTATTATGCTTCACTTGCTGAACTTGTGATGTCTTTTGCTAAGTAGAAGGCTTTGTGTTACGGGTGCAGAATACTGAATTTGATTAGTCATGTTATTTATGTAGCTATGATTTTATCCCTACAACAATTATTATAGAATCATAGAACAGTTAGGGTTGGAAAGGACCTTAAGAACATCTAGTTCCAGCCCCCCTGCCATGGGCAGGGACACCTCACACTGAACCATGTCACCCAAGGCTCTATCCAACCCAGCATTGTTGAGAAGAAGCACACTGAGAAACAGGAAGCTCTGTATCAATAGTCATAACTAAATAGCAAAATGACTTTGTGAAGTGTGCAGAACGTTGACAAATTTAGACAGTGTGTTTGGTGGGTTGCAGGGGTTTCTCGTATAGGCAAATACTAGCTAGACTTGGGAAAGAGTTAGTTCCTCAGAATGCATCTGAAGTGTCTTTTTTTTTACACCTCAGTGACAAAACTCTGCTCTGAAGTATTTTCTGCAATGCCAACATAATCATTACAGTTACAATAACCCAACTGAAAAGGCAACTTTTGGCAGAAAGGAATGTAAATATTTTGTGACTTCATTTAGCTGTATATTTGTACAATACTTCTATATTGCAGATGATTTTTCTTTACTATCTATTAAGGTCCCTTCCAACCCCAACCATTTTATGATTCTATTATCTGTATAATGCAGGAACAGATGTTTCATTAGGATTTGTATATATTTTCAAAGAAATCACCTCTAAAGCAAAAATACCCCTGGTAAGAGAAGAGTTTAACTTGTTTTTTTTTTTTGTAACAGGGGTGTTTGTCAAATGGAGGAATGATTTGAAAAGCTTTGGGTAAAAACCTTTTAGGTAAATGAATGGAAGAGTGGGAAGTAGTGTGTTAAAAGTGGGTGAAAGTTATTAGTAATTTGAAGTGGAAAGAAGTTTGTCTGCTCAGTGCTCTCCTCTCCCTTCTGGTTCGTCTTTAGCTTTTTGCAATTTTTTCACTTTGCTTTCAGCATTTAGTGTTATCTGTTGGGGTAGCTATAGAAATGGAAAAGAAAGATGTTTTTTGCCCCTGGTTAGCTGTGAGAACTCATAATGCTATATCATTCCAATAGCTGCTTGTATGTAGGCAATAAGTGTACAGTAGAACCCATTTTGTTATTAATCATTTGCTGGAGCCAGCACACTGCTACAGCATGAGCTATTCAGAGGCATAAACTGCATAATATTTACTGTAATAAATCAATCTGTACCAGATACCCTAAGGGATCCCAGACCTTTGGAGGAGATCCAAAAGATTCTAAGTAAGACATCTTATAAATCTATTGGTAGCTGAAAAATAAGGGAAGAAAAGTTACTAGTGACAAATATGTGAGGCATATAGAGAGAGATGATTTATTATGTTGGTGCTATGTATGTTCATGAAAGGAATCTGTTTTTCATTTAAGATGTTTTTAAGTCTATGATGGACTACAGCAAGGGAAAGCATATTTGAGGTTCAGCTTGTGGCAAAAAAACCCCATTCAGTCGTTTGATTTACTATATACAGCAATGTTGCATAGCATATTTGTTAGAATAAACAATTATGAATAAAAATGGCACATAAATAGCAGCAGCATCAGACTAAAAGTGTAGTGTGCTTACATAGCATAACCTTTATTCTTTTTCTCATCTTAGGTGCAAAGGGTTGAAACACTAACTGGTTAATCTTTTTTGTTTTCTTTTTACTTAGTATTCTTACACTCAGAAGCACACCTTGAAATGGTGTTAAAAGATGACATTTAAATCTGTGAAATCATTCACCTTGGAATGCCACAATTAATTAAGATTTCCTATGGATCTTAATCTTTCTACCTTGTTCAGGTCATTTGTGAAATAGGCTTTTATCATACAGTACCATAGTCTGGTTTTCCTCTTCTCTTCAGCCAGATCCCTATCTATCTCACTACCTTTTGCCTTCTTTCTGGAATGTGGCATTTGTGTCAAAGTCTCCTCCCTGAATTCTCATCCCGTCTATCTTAGCTGACGTATCTCCTTTTTTCTCATATCACTATTTTGCTCTTCTGTTCTCAGTCCTTTCATTATTCTTCCTGTGCAGTTTTTTCTGTCCAGTTATTTCCTCCACACTGGCGTAACTTTTGGAAGCATTTCTCTCTTCCCCTCTCACACCAGTCCTGTGACCAGTCTATGCCATTCTAATCTGATTGCCAACCCCACTGACTTGTTCTGTGTTATTTTCTCTTCTGCCATCTAAATGCTAGGATCCCTTTTCTACTCTCTAATTCACAGTCTTAGCCTCACTTACCCATGAATCTTAGTCTCTGTGTAATCTTATTGCTTGCCATTACAAATTAATACAGTTTTTGATACAGATGTGTGGCAATACCAGTTTAACATATTCCAGCCACTTCAGTAGCCATTGTTCTTTGTCCCCGCTCCTATGATGCTGACTCTTGAGAGAGCTGATGAGGATCTAAAATCATAGAATCATAGTTGCGGTTGGAAAGTACCTTAAGATCGTCCAGTTCCAATCCCCTGCCATGTTTCAGGGATGCCCCATCTCTTGTTTTTGAGCACAAATGAATTCAAAAGAGAAGGCTCAGCAGAGACCTAAGAGCAGCCTTCCAATAACTGAAGGAGGCCTACAAGAAGTCTGGAGAGGGACTTTTTACAAGGGCATGTAATGACAGGACAAGGTAGAGAGTGTCTTTAAGCTGACAGAGGGGAGACTTAGATTAGATGTTAGGGGAATTCTTCCTTGTGAGGGTGCTGAGGTGCTGGCACAGGGTGCCCAGAGAAGCTGTGGCTGCCCCATCCCTGGCAGTGTTCAAGGCCAGGTTGGACGGGACTTGTAGCAACCTGGTCTGGTGGAAGGTGTCCTTGCCTGTGGCAGGGGTTGGAAGTGGATGAGTTTTAAGGTCCTTTCCAACCCAAACCAGTCTGGGATACTATGATTTCTGTGATTTCAGATCTGCCATTCAGAGTGTTATGCAACAATGTGGTATTTGTTAGCAGAAATGGGGAGGCACAGGGACAGGAATTCTTTAGCAACTTATGCCACAGCAGCTCCTGTATTATAAAAATTATGCACTCAGATTAGGAAGTCTGTGGCCTGGACTGTCAGTGCTTTTGCAGCTGGTACCCAGACAGCAAGGAGGAAATTGCTTGTGTCAGAGGCAGACAGGTGAAGAATGAGCTACTTAAAAAAGTACAGGTTCTGTGGAAAAATTAGCTGAGAAAAAATATTTCCCCTGGACCTTCTCTGAATTGTTCAGGAAGAACAGAATGTCATCCAGTGAGATATCACCATCAGTGCAGAGACCTCAGGCTGGAGCCATAATTGTAGTCTTTCTACTCATGAGTGCTTGAGTTTAGAATCCTGTGGGTTTTTCTTTTAGTTATAACACATTTTTAGTTCAGTTCTTTCTGTAGCAATTTTTGAGTTCTTAATATTTTTGAGAAACTCATATGAAAAATTCAGCAAAAATTAAACCACCTTCATGCCACAGGAACACATCAGTGGTGGTGTAGTAATCACTAGACACACACTAGACATAGTTTACTGCATGAAAGCTGTATTCAGTTATCATGTATCAAAATAGGTAGTTGCAGGTTGATGACTGAGTAGATACTTTTAAAGTGAGAGGTGCATTTACTGTAGTGAAAACATGAGCAGCCTGTTTGCCATTCTCAGTTAGATTGTCATGTCTCCCTGACTCCTCTTTCTATTCCTCCCATTATTCTTTAATCCATCACAAGAATCTGCTTTTTGCACCAATGTCATGTAATACAAATGTTATTCCCAATATCGTCAGTTAACTGTAGGACACGTCCTCTCTAAAAGAGATTCTAAAATCCCATCAGTCTCACCTTTGTGCCTGGCAAGATGTTCTTGGAAAGCACGCTAAGGCACATGAAAAACAATGAGGTGGTTGGTGACAGCCAACATGGCTTCACTAAGGGGAAATCCTACCTGACCAGTTTGGTGGCCTTCTGTCATGGGGCTACAGAACTGATGGGCAGAAGCAAAGATGTTGACTTCATCTACCTGGATGACATCTTTGTCTCAAAACGGGGCAGACATAAACATCCATTTGATGGATGGACCACTCGATGGATAAAGAATTGGCTGGATGTCCTCATGCAGAGAGTTGTGGTCAACAGCTCAGTGTCCAACTGGAGATAGGTAATGAGTGGTGTCCTTCAGGGTTTGGTTTTGGGACCTGTCCTGTTCAACATGGACACTGGGATCGAGTGTGCCCTCAGTAAGTCTGCTGATGACACCAAGCTATGTGGTTCGGTTGATATGCTGGAGGGAAGGAATGCCATCCGGAGTGACCTTGACATGCTTGAGACCTGGGGCCATGCTGATGTCATGAAGTTCAACCAAGCCAAGTACAAGGTCATATATCTGGGCCAGGGCAATCCCAGGCAAAGCTACAGGTTGAGCAGAGAAGAGATTCAGAGCAGCCTGAGGAAAAGGACCTGGTGGTGTTTGTCTGTGGGAAACTGAACATGACCCAGCTTCAGTGTGCACTCACAGCCCAGGAACCACCCGTGTGCTGGGCTGCATCAAAAAGGGCATGACGAGCAGGTCAAAGGAGGTGATCCTGCCTCTCTGCTCTGCTCTCGTGAGACCCCATTTGGAGTCCACTTGGTTAGCTATAAGGAGGAAGTTCTTTACTGTGAGGGTGGTGAGGCACTGGAACAGTGCCAAAAGAAGAGGTAAATGCTTCGTTCTTGGCAGTGTTCAAGGCAGGGTGAGGCGCCTCTGCCCATGGCAGGGAATTGGAACTTAAGGTCCTTTCCAACCCAAACCATTCCACGATTCTATAGTAGAACTTAAATCCTTCAACAATAGCATCATTTTTTGTATGGGAGTCCTTTTCATGGTGCATCCTCTTTTTTTATGTGGCTCATTATACATAATTTGAGCATCGCATTTAAGAATGGCCATATGGTGTCAATAAATAAGTCTTTAGAGGCTTTCACTTATCTTCTAAATATGGTTCAATGGTGCCTAATTAAATCAATATATTAAAAAAACCACATAATCTATACACATCAAGCATCTTGAATGGGTTGTTTTAGTATTTAGATCCTGACTAATTAAGGACTCCTTGAAGACATATCTTTCAAGAGAGAAGCTGAGGTATTTCCCACCTCTTGGCTTTTTATTTTCTATTGAGCAACACAGCTTTTATTGCGTAAAAACCTGTATAGCATATTGGTAGTTTTATTTTTTGTATTGCTCCATGTTTTCAGTCTCAGCTGGGGTCCCAGCAAAAGCTTTAAGTTGCTTGTCCCTGCAGCGGAAGCTGAATTGGAGTTTATACAAGTGCTGTGCTTGTTATTACCCCCCAGCCCCCTGCCAGTGCATCACTGGGAGGGAGGAAACTTGGTGAGTGCTGCACTGTGATATTAAATTGCATATCAACTCGTGTAAAGGAATGATGGCAATGGCTGATTCAACTCTGTGCTCCTATCAGACGTAATTGGTATCCTGATGTCTGGCACAGGAGGTATTCAGTGTAGCTCTGATACTTGGCTTTGACTTACTCTCTAGATATTCAAAGAGCACTTTGATCTTTTGTAGGAGAGGTTAAGCAAATGTCACCTGTGTCTGTCTTAACAAGGAATCAGATTTTAAATGTGTAGTCAGCAGGAGATGAATTTTGTAGATTCCAGAGCCCTGCGTGGCATTGTACAGTACCCGTCTTCAGTTCTCAGGAGCACAACTTGCTCCTTTGACTGCCAGGAGAATACAAGCTGCTCAGCCCTTTTACCTCCCAAAATATCCTGGTTTCACTGCCCTGCATTTTGCCTTTAATATTTGTTAGGCACTGTTGCCTGTCTATATAGAAAAAAAAATCCCACAGCTTTAAATTAAAAGCTGCTGTTTCTTTCTTTAAGATATAACTGCTCTTTCCCTCTTTTGTTCTCATGCATCTGTGCTTTTTCCTCTCTGATGCCTCTCAAAGGACTGACTTAAAATGTTGTGTATTAGTTGTGTGCTACAACCAAATCATCCTTCACCTTCCTGACAAGATAGGCTTGATCATACTAGAACTGGTACTTTGTGTGCACTTTGATATTCAATCTAAATGCTGCATATACTGCATTACATATACTGATACTTGCTCCATACATATTGTCTTTTCTCCCCATAGGCAGTCATTAGCATTTTAGTGAGCCCTTCTAAAAACTGGGTGCCAAGGAGGAAAATAACACCTAAATAACAAATAGATTGGGCAATTTGCATAGCCCTGCTTAAATCTTCTCCACTGCTGATATTCCAGCACAGATTGGAATGGCTGCTTAGAGCAGTGATCTCCAAAGTGGGTCTGTGCAAGACAATCCAGTGGGATTTGGGAAGAAAATATTTTTTAAACCTATCAACTGTGTGATATTTATTTTGTCCTTATATCATCTGTTTTGATTTCCATTTTTTTATGATTCATCATATACATATTAGCGCAGCAGTACCTGTATAGGATTTATATATAAATCTATATAAATAGATATAGGGCTTGCATGCTTAAAAATTTCTTACTGCTAGGATTGCATGAGCAAAAAAACTTGGATGAGCTTTTCAAAACTTGAAGTATCAGTAAACAGGTAAATGACTACAGAAGTTATATCAAAAGGTAGACTTGGTTTAGCATTTGTTTTCTGCACAAAGAAAAATATCGCTCTAATACTTTTTTCAAAGTTATAGTATTTATCAGAATGCTTAAAAATTCATGTTGCTGAAATAGTGAGGTGACCTGAAGAGTAAGAGGCAAATTAGTTGTAATATGAGGCTTTAAACACCTTTGTACCTTACACTGTCAGGTACATTATCCTACATTACTCTTTCCATGGAGCCATAGGTCCCGCCAGAAGCCTGCTCCAGCACACACTTCCCACAGGAGCAGGCTTCTGGCCTCCTTCAGGCATCCCTCTGCCCTGATGTAAGGTCCTTCTCTGGCTGCAGGTGGAAATCTTAGACCTCCATGGGCTGCATGGGCACAACCTGCCTCACCGTAGTCTGCACCACAGGCTGCGGGGGAATCTGCTCCAGTGCCTGGAGCACCTCCTGCATCCTTCTGCTCTGACATTGGTGTCTGCAGAGCTGTTGCTCTCACGCAATCTCGCTTCTCCTTCCAGCTGCTGTTCTGAAGGTTTTTTCCTCCTTTTTAACTACATTATTCCATTGGTGTTACCACTGTCACTGCTTGGCCATGGCCAGCAGCATATCTGTCTTGAGCTGACTGGCATTGGCTCTATTGGACATGTGGGCAGCTTCTAACAGCTTTTCACAGAAGCCATCTGTAGAGACCCCTGCTACAAAAACGTTGCTACACAAAGCAATACAGTAGTAAATTAACTTCACCTTTACATTTCTATCTGATTTCTGTCTGTAAAGTCTGGGTAAAAGATTAAGTGTGAGAAGAAACTGCATTACCAATTAATAAGCAGAGCAGTAAAACAGTTCTTATTTTTCAGTCATTCAATATATAAGAAATAATTATGATAAGCTTTCTGTAAAATCATTTAAAAAACATAATTACAGCTTTGGTAAGGAAGCAGAATCCAGTCCATTCTCTAGGAGGGTTTAGAAATCAGTATTTTGGTCATTGTTATATTGACTGATCTGCAGAGTTAGTTTTCAAAGCTTTGTTTGATTGCTATGGAACCCTTTGCATTGCAAAATGGTTCCAGATAGCTCCTGCCATCCCCGTGCATGGGATGCTTGCCTTTGGAAAACACAGCTCGGAAGGATGAGGCTTCCTCTAAGCTCAGCATCCTTATCCACTCTATTCCCTTGCATTGTCCTAAAAAGCTGCCTGTGAAGGTTTCATGAATTTTAGTTCTTCAGTGACCCTTTATGATAGCCTTGCCAACCTAATGGTTTAAAATCACAGTTTTAAAGCACTTTTTCACTCAATTTGAAAAGCTGAAACTCTGTTTTTCTTTTCTTAAAAGAGAAAGAAGGGAAAATGTGCCACAAATAAATAGATTTGGAGTAAAGGCAGAGAGAACCTTCTATTTAAGACCATTTCTTCAATTAAGAAGTGCAGAAAAGATTTTCAGTTTCAGCTATTCCTAGGAAAGAGAGATGCAAGAGACAACCTGCCAGAACAGAAGCAACATCATGTCATGGTAGTACCCCAAGAGAATGATGTAAATAGAAAGGGAAGTCCAAGACATATGAATTTGCAGATGAGTTTTGTAAATTCATTGGAAGACTGAAAATATTTGTGGGGAAGCAGTACACCCTTTCTGAAAACAAGGGAACAAACTGACATTAAGGAGCTCTCTTATAAAAGCTCCCTTATTAAGATCTTTGTTATAGCATTTGTGTAAGTTCCAGGAATATGAACTCCCTATGAATAAAATGAATTTAGTTTGTTAGTTGCCTAGAAGAAGATGAAGCCATGACCTGAAAACACATATTGTTTGTAGTGATTACAATGAGACTTAGGACAGCCTGTGTGCTGCAGTCCAATAATCTGAAGTTCCTGGTAACAGTTTTAAATAGGAAACGGCTTGTTTGTAGTTCAGAAGGGTGTGCTTGAGAGAGGAAAGGGAGCAAAATCTCTGCCTATAGAATGGGTAGAGCTAAAGCCAAATACATGATCCAGACACCTGATACACACAATGTATGCTAGTTATGAGGCAAGTGAGAGAGGATGCAGAATTGATCTAATAATGCATGCCAGGAAATTTGCAAGAGACCAAGCAAGGTAAATGAGGGGAAAGTTCATTGTTATAGGGTAGGGCAGGTGAGCAGAGTGATGAAAACCAAACCAATTACAGACATAGTCCTCTGTGCTTTTGCAGGTTTAGTTCAAAGAGTTGCTTAAAAAGCTGTTACCCCCTTCAGTGACTGTATCGCTCCCTCTGGAATGATTTAAGCTGATCTGCAGTATGTAGCTTCAAAGCAGAGCTGGTTACTCTTGTTTCAGCAATTGCCCCCTACCATGGGTAGGCTGAGCTGAGGTGACACAGCTCACGCTGGAGCGTGGTAAATGAAATTGTTCAAGCTGTCCGCAGTAGTATGCCTTGTACACCCAAGGTGTCTCATCATATTGAACCTTGTGGTTGACCAAGGTGAACATAAGGGGTTAACACCCAGCAAGACTTCAGACCTTTTAGGCTGAACAACCCTGAGCAGGGAAAACAGACAGAGATAATGGAAAAGTATGAAAACAGCAAGGACCTCCAAAATGTAAGGAACCTGGTAATAAATCTACCATTTCCAGGTAGTATCTATTTTATTTTATGAGACTATATTACTTGCACCCAAAAAACCTTCAGTGTGGCTGCAGGCAAACTGGTTTAAAGGTATCTTATTCTGATGTGGCTTCTTTTCCATCCTTTATCTGGTTTACTTGCTTACAAATGCTTATAGGAGTACAGAGCAGCATCCACACTTGCAAAGTGGCACCACTTTATGTAAATTGATAGAGTAAGGCAGAGGAACTTTTGAGTGTAGACACACTCCTAGGGAAGTCTAAAATGTTCGACAAGGAAGGAGCAAGCCTGATCAAGTATAACAAGGAAGAGTTTGGTATATTAGCAAAAGGCTCTTGGAGAATGTTTGCTGCTTGGAGAGTACAAAAAACATTTAAATGTACTGCAGCTGATGAAGGTGTAGCATGGTGGGCTTCAATTATTAGGAACCGTTTTTAGGAATAGCCACAAAATGATGTGTGAGTTACAGAGGTGACATAGGCAGTCAGTCACCTTCCGGAGAGATGGAGGCAAGGAAGGAAAGGAAAAATCTACTCTTTGTGAAATGTGAAAGCATTTCCTGTTTTCTCAGTAACAGAGAAATGAACTGATCTGTTGCCTTCTCAGCTATGAGAAAGGTAGCAATTAAAAATTTAATGAGGCATAAGTAACAGAGTGAGTTCAGAGGATATATGAAGTAACAAGCATAAAAAGAAAAACAATAATTTAAATCAATATAATTTAAAGTAATTTTAAAGAGCAAAACACCCCCTGTAATTTACAAAGCTTTTTGACCTTTTTTTAATAGTTTTAAAATGATGCCTAGAAATGCCAAAGACACTAGTGGTCTTGGAATCATTGGTGCTGCAAAAATACATGGGTAGTTCCTGTCTGAAAGAACATACAATATAGAGAGATACAACAGGCAAAGTTTGGAAGAGAAGTAACACTGTTCAGAAAGGGGATCTGTACAGGAATATTTCAGTACTTTGACCAGGGTCACAGAATGACTGTGTCAAAACAGTTAACTTTTGCCTGAGGTAACACTTCGATGATTAAATCCATCTTAGTATATAAAAGCATGTGATAGAAATAAGATTTATAAAAGCTGGGGAAAAAAAATAGACTGTATCATAGGAAGAATGGTTTGCCACTAGTTACACTTGTGAGGTCTGCCCTTAACCCTCCCAGTTTCTCCAGCCTTCTTACAGTCTGTGGTAGTTCACCTTAGCCTCTTCTATGTGCCTTTGTCTCTTGCCCTGTTGAGTAGCAGACCTATGCTCTCCACAGCCTTTCTTCTATTCCAGGGTACCTTTAGAAACCCTTCTTGTTGCCCTTCACAACCTTTGCTAGTATGAGTACCATCTGACATTTGGGCATTTCCACCACAATCCCTGCAAGTACTCAATGTTCCTCCCAGATCATTTGTTCTAACTTCTTACTTGGTATACTTCTTTATATCTGAGCTTGGTCAGGTGTTCACTGTTGGTTCGTGCTGGCTTTCTGTAACATTTGCTTAATATGTTGCTCATCATGTTGGGCCATTTTTGTGCTCTTAGAAGTTTGTCCTTGAGGATCAGCTGGTCCTCCTGGTCCCCTTTGCCCACCAGGGAAAAGTCCCGTGGGATCCTATCAAGTAGTTCCTGAATTGAAGGGAATCTGCTCTCTTAAGTCCAAACTTGTGCTTCTGCTTTTTTCTTACTTCTGTAAGGCTTATGAACATCATAGTCTCATGGTGTTTGCAGCCAAAGCTGTCCTTGACTTTCACATTTCTGACCATTTCTTTACTGATTGTAAGCAATACTTCCAACAGAGTGTTTCACTGATCAGTCACCTGCATCAATTGTCTTCAGCACACACTAGAAATCTCCTGGGTTGCTTGTGGCCAGCTTTGTTGGCTGCCCAGCAGACATTTCAGCTGAAGGTCTCCATGAGAGCTGGACTGGGATGGCAGCTTCTGCCAGCTGTTTGCATTCTTCATTCACTTCTTAATCTTGTCTTCTACAGCAAAAGCCTGTACCACCCATGATGGTCTGTTCTCTAACATCATTCATGAGTTACCAGTTCCTTTGTGGTGGTAGCTTCGTGTGCTCTAGACATTCCTGTGTGTACAGCAAAAACCTTCCTCAACTTCCCAGCTTGTTTTTCCTGAAAAAAAATGCATCCATCCATTGGAGCACTCCAGTGGGACCAACCACACCACATCTCTATAAACTCAATGAGGCCCTAGCTCTGCAGCTCCTAGATGTTTCCCAGCATTTGGACATTTTGCGTCCCCTGTGGTCTTGCTTTCCCAAGGTTAGCATGAGAGTTCCCTTGTCCTGTGGTGCCCTAACGCTGCTTTACTTTACCTCCTATTTGGGTTATGATAACATCTCCCCTATATTCCTAATTTACAGTTCTCGTCAGGTTTGCCGATGCGCTCTTGACCCATTTTGTCCAAGTCCTCATTCCTCAAAGCCTGACTGTGTCACTACCTACACAGCCAGATCTTGGTCCAAGAAGTATGTCCACTCCTACTTGAGCCTTTCCTTTCACTGCAGATATTGGAGTGAACAAATCTCTTTGAATACCTAGGATTTACAGAGGCTGCTATTTTTAACCTGAAATATATGTATTAATATGTGTATTAAACTTCTGAAACTTCAAAAGTTTTCCAAGTGCTTTTGTCAGTCAGGCACAACACAGCATAAGGTCTATTACTCAAGCCTTTTCTGTGTAAATGAACACAAGAAAATACTTGATTCTGAAGGGTACCTACCCAGAATAATAATGTATTGAGGTATTTCATACTTTTTGTAATAATGGAAAATAGAATTTGTAGTACTTCTGTATGAATTACTTTTAATTTTTCTATATTAAGTTAGCTACTTTGTTTTTCTTCTAGAGTTCCTCTTTGTTATGCCCAGTAGGTAATAATTTATTTAAAACCACAAACCCTCATTCAGTTTTTAATTAAAAAATGTTAAGTTCATTTCTTGTCAGTAAAACAAATATTTGTTATTGCTAATACATTTTAAAGGCAAGCATAGCACTTCATAGTGTTTATAGGAATAGTGGATGTACTGCACTGCTTCAGCATGAATTAATGTCAGTCATTCCACCACTGCACTAGAACTTTTCTGCAAGCAAATACATTTCCCAGTCACAAGAGGAATGCAATTTGTCCCTAAGACAATTCAGGGGGACACAGCCATTGAACCATCAGATTCATGCAGTAAAGTAACTCAGTGGCTTTTCTAGCTGTGCCTGATATCAGTCACTCCTGAAATAACACCAGAGTATTTAAAAAATCTAGTAAAAAATGCAATTAAAATGGAGGCTCTCCCTCAGTGTGACAGAAACTGCCATAAGTTGAAGGAATTCTGTCATATTTTTGCACGTTTTCTGGTTGTTTCTCCGTCTTTTTAACATGTGTGACTGCTTCCTTCTTACCCTCTATGTGATATTCAGGAAGAAATCTACCCCTTTAAAATGAAGAACAGAGTTTGTTTGTTTCACTTCATACCGTACTGTTTAATAATACGGTCTTTTTCTGATGGATAATGTAACTGTTCATTTGTTTGGTTTTCAATCAGCAAAGAGGACTAAAACATGATGTTTCCAATATATGTACAGACTGGTGATGATTGTATCTATGTTATTAGATCAAGATGTTTTCTTTCTTTGGCTTCATTTTAGAAAGGCTGAATGCAAATATGACAATCCTGTATAATTTATACTGCTTTTGGCATTTGAAGTAGGCAAGTTAATGTAGAAACAAAATCCACTAACACTTATGTAAAACGTGGAAGAGCTGAAGTCTGATTGTGGTTCTGGGAGCTGTGTCTGGCTTTTATTGACACTGCAAATTAGTGTGGTGAGCTATCACAGTGAGAACTGTTGATTTAAAAGTTCTCTCTTAGGACTGTAACCAAGAATTTGTTGTCAGTGGTAAATCTGAGCACAAAACCTATGCCCAGACAGGTCTTGAACTTCCAAAAGTGCTCTGTGTTGATGGTCGATAGCAGATTTTATAGTTCAGGTACTCGAAGTATCAAGTGATTATGGGAGATGTATACTGACAGAAGTAATCCCTTGCCTAAGAATAGGCTATGAAGTCATTAAAACATCTCTATAGTAAGGGTCTCTCAAGCTGTTAGAAATTCTCAGCCATAGCCTTCTGAATTTTAGATTGTGCATGTATATTACATGTATAGTTCCTGGGAAAAGCATCTTAAGGTCTTCTGATTCAGAGATTTTGTCTACAGCTAAATGCATCTCTATGTAAGGTGGTTCTACCATGGCTTTTTCTGCGTGGATTGGAGTGAACAAAGCCTGCAGGAAGTGATCTGAAGTAATGGGAAATACTCATTATCTCTGCAACTTCCAAATAGATGCTTGAGATATGAAGAAGACAAGTTGCAATGGAAAGTGAAATAATGTATTCCAAATATGCTACAGTACATGCTATATACTATAAAATTTTCCAGAGAAAACTGACTTAGGATCAGTCCACCTAAAAACTTGTGCGATCTTTTGTTGAAATGCTGATATTAAAAGAGGGCAGGTGGGAGACCATTTACACCCAAAACTTCTTTTTCTTTATTTTTTCCTAAATAATAATAATAATTAAAGAGCAAATTTCATTACTCAGGGTAATCTGGACAGGTCTGCAGCCACTGTTTACTCCATGTACATGCCACTATCATTTTTCCTTGTCTTCGACACTACTGGTTGCTTGTTGTATTAACTCCTTGAATGTGATTTCCAAGGGTGCTCTGATTTTTCAATGAGTGAGATCTCTGCTTTGTAACCTCTTTATTATGCATTCTTTTTTTCCTTAAAAATAACATGGTTTGTGACAAGAGAATCATAGGAATGATAGGATCAATATGCCTGATAAGAAAATGCGCAAAAACCATGCCTTGTCTCAGCTGATAGATTTATGTCAAAATACAAAGCAAATTTTTAAGGCATGAAAAAATAGGTTTTCTCTCTTCATAGATTATTTTTTTTCCCCTTAGTAGTACATCTGCATCTTTTCCCTCATTTTCATTGGAATTCTTCATCGTCCAGCTATGAGGCTTATTCAGGAAGCAGGTGCAACCAGAAACAAAACCCACACCAGAATCAATTTATATTTGTTTCTCATATTATTAATATTCTAGAGGGTAAACTCCACTGCTTGAGGTTTCTGATGCAAAATCCGTTCATTTACCCTCTATAGAAATCATCCCTATCCTATTAATCAGGATCAGGTACTTTTTGTTTACCCTTAATATGAAAGAGAAAATCAACTTCTAGGGGAAAGAAACCACACATCTGTGAATAGTTGGCTATGAGTTTTACAAACTAGCTTCATTGTGTGTATCTCCATTGGACAAGGTCTTGAGCAACCTGATCAGACTTTGAGGTTAACTGTGCTTTCAGCAGTGTTTGAAGGTCCCTTCTACCTAAATTATCCTGTTACTTTATATAGGCAAAATGTATATATGTGTAGTCAGTGTACAGGCATGCATCACATAGATACTTTTATACACAGCTTCATTGCTCGCTTTGTTCTTTAGTGTCAAAAAGCTGGTCAAATTACATGTCTTTGATATTAACACATGTATGCAGATTGGTGTCTATGTTCCATGGTTTAGCCTGAGAATACATGCTATATAACTCTCTCTTTCCTCACTGTATCCTTGTTGTTTGACTGTTTGTTAGCTTGGTTTTGGTTCTTTTTTGTGACATATACACTTGTATCTATAAGCAGATTTTATGGAAATTATGTACAAAAATGTGATCTATTTCAGGCTCTTTGCTGCCATACAAAACTAAGCTCTTATGGAAATCTCTGTTTGCTTACAGGGGAACAGTTTGTTCATACTCAGTGAACATCAAAGCAGAATTAATGGCTGGATCCCATAATTGTCCTCTTTCCGGGGCCAGAAGATGGCACCTCAATAAGGTGCAACTACCTGGCAGAATGAAGCAGTGAGAAAGATTGCTTCATGGTGGAGAGATCTGCTTCTTCAAGGCAGGAATTCCCTACGTGTCCTGTTAGTCTTGTGAGAAAGAAGCAACACAGCACTTACAGTATGCATACAAAAGAAGTGATTGTTCTGACTAAACTGAAAAGTGCTTCGAATTAACAGCCATTCCTAAATGACCATCTACCAAGGAGGGAAGAGTCAATGTCTAATGAGCTAAACTGCATCAGTATCCCATCTATGAGGAACCCAACAGGAACATGGATGTTGAAAGGACATTTGTAGCTGTGTGTTCCCCTCTCCATAGATCTGCTTTAGAAACATTAGAAGAACAAAGAAGGCATTCGGTGAGTACAAAAACGATTTATATAAAACTGTTAAAAAGTGTTTTGCCTGTTATTAAACCAAGTGCTAGTATTTCCGATTTTATCAGGTTCTCCTTTGGATACTTGCTTGCACATTAGTTTTCTCCCAGTGCGGAGTTTAGGGAAGTACCAATACTTTCTTTTTCCTCTAAAATGATTCTGAATGGTTGGACCCTCCTGCATCAAAATTGTCAAGAGTCTGCTGGGGATGCTTCCTGCCTCTCTAAAGTACATTTACATTTCTTATATGTATTTCCAATTTTTCTGACTTGTGAGTTGAACCAGTGTAGTGCATCCTTCCTGTCGAGCATATTCCAATAGGTTCTGTGCAGAAATGTTTGTTCAGTTTACCTCTCTCTACAAAAAAGAATGACCTAAGATACTCTTGGTGCCATTGCTGTAGTACAGGCTTAGACAAATCCTGCAGACCTCAATCTGAATGAGGAAGAATTAAGTGACACCTTGAGGCAGGAAAGAGCAAAAGATGGAGAGTTCGTTTAATACAACCACCAGAATACTTGGAAGGAAAGATAGCCCAGCTGGGTGTGAGAGTGCAGCTGTGCTGGAGGAGGCCTAGTTTAGTCACCCACAATCTCCACCAGGGGGTTAGCCTGCTGGTGCAGAAGCTGTAAAAGGACAGAGGACAGGGGTGCCATGGCAATTTGTCTTGAAGCACATGCTGAGTCAAAGCTGTGTGATGCTGAACACCAGCTCTGGTTTAAGGCTGGTGTCAGCATGAGCAGGTGTATGTCTGAGTGAGTGTTTTCCCCTGAGTCCTGCACGTGTTTCCCCTGGTGCTCTTTGTCATACTATATTGCACATGGTTTACATCTGACTACTTCTTTGAGCAACACAGTGTTTTGAGAGGTGGCTTTTAATTAGTATTGCAAAAGAAGTATGGGAAGACTGATGTTTAAGCTATCATTTGTCTTTGTTGTTTGTCTCATAGCTATCTCCAGATAATAGAGGAGTTAAATGCAGAGTTTCAGTAATCCTTTTTAAACTGAAATCATGCCACCTACAAAAAATGAACTGAGGTTTTATCAAGCAGGTTTTGTAAAGCATCTTCTATTTTCAGACTTTTCAAGTGTTGCATCCTGCAGTCTGGTTATGGCTTATTTATTGGATGAGCTTGGTAAAAGTTTTAATCAAGCCAAGCACACAGCGGTTCAAGAGTGGTGACATTTTATACCTCCTTTTGGTTAGTGCAATATTAATCACAGAATCACAGAAGGGTTGAGGTTGGAAGGGACCACCAGAGGTCATCTAGTCCAACCTCCCTGCTCAGGCAGGATCTCGTAGAGAGCATAGATCTCTGGTTTCCTCAGAAGACTCATTTTTTCTTATTCTGGTACTTGACAATGAGCTAATGTTTAAAATGCAAACAGAGAGACTTTACACACTGCCTGCAGTAAGAAAGCATTTTCTTTCTGTTTACAATATATGCCATAATGGGGAAAAAGTGATCCCAGCACCATACTAAAATGAATTTAAGCAATATCATATTGCAGGAAAACTGGCAATTTAAAAGAAAAATCAGTAGGAAACTCAGGAGAACTGAAATATTTTAAGCTATTAAATAAATAAAAAAAAATCAGGAAGTAGAAATACAAAAAGTTCTAATAAATTGACCAAATGGAGAAGGCCAAATTGAAAAAGAATTGTTTGCATATGATGAATTTGCATAGGCATAGTTCAAAGCAACTCTTGGGAAGTTTCAGGTGGAATTTCAAATTAAAATCATTGTACCCTAGTCCCTTGTTTGTCTAATCTGACACGCAGGGGAATGGGGCTGTTAGTGGGTTTATTGCTCAATCAGCTCTTCAGCATACATTGGGAAACTCTATCCAGCTGATGTTTTTTTTCACTGTTAAAATAGGAAACACTGAAGTAGGGACATGGGTGGAAAGCTGAAGCAGCTTCCTGCAAAACCTGATCAGGCTGGGCTGGTTCTTCTCAGGAGATAACATTGGAGTCATCATGAAGATGTCTGATAAACCAGATTCCAGGTTCTGAGCCATTTGCAGAGGCCAACGGTATCTTTTACAACAGCTATGAGCTGATCATGGTGTCCTTTATAGTTATCTGGATTCTCAAGTGAATTGGATTATTCTAAGTTGCTCTCCCAAAGCACATGGATTGTTCTTAGTCATGAATTACGGTGAGTATTGGGAATCGTATTGTCCTTTCATCATCAGTTTTAAATTGGGTGTGCATAGGTGTATCACTTTGTTGATAATAGGGAGAAATAGCCTAGGTTTTATAGGAGTTTGAGAAGAAGCATTTTGTTGTGTTTCACCATGTAGGTGTTTCAGGAAAATTAGACTATTTTATTAGAGATTATGTGTCTCCAAATCCAGAGGGGAATGAAGTGTAAAACATTTGACTTCACTTTGCTTGAACTAGTTTCTGTTTTCCTCTGTTACAATATATTTGGTTTTCAGAAATAATCCTTCTGATTATTCACAAAGTGAAGCCCTTTTCAGTTTGAACACAGGCTTACTCAGCCTTCCATAGTTCATTTTATTGAGACTAATGGGATGAGATGCTGAAAATAGTTCTGATCTTACCAAAGGTTAGGCTTGTTCTTAACTGCACTAACTATGCCATGTGAAAATGTATAGTAGTCCTTTCAATTTTGTATTGAATTTTTGTTGCTGAGGAATGTGGCACACTTTGAACTTAGGAAGGACTCCTAGGAAAACTGAAAAGTAAATTCAATGAAAAATGCAATATACACACCAAAGTGTATGAAACATATGTAAGCAGAGGAGGCCGAGTCTGGGATAGTCTTTGAAATGAAGCAACAGTGGGAAATTGTACAGTCCAAGCTTGAAGTTTTGGAAGCATGTAAAGGAATAATGCATCTAGCAAAAAAAACCCACAATGTATTGCAGATGGGAATGATATCTGAAATTTGCAAGAGGAGTGAAAATAAGAAGTTAAAATAAAGAAGATAGTCAGTATGATGGAGTTTGAAGAAGGGAAGATATTGATAGAACATGTGTCAATTGCCATAGTGATAAATTTTGTCAAAGAAATCTAAGTTTTAATACTGGAATAAATCACTGTGGTAGTTTAAATGCCAGACTGTTAAATAAGCTCTGGGGAGATCTGGTAGAGTGTAAGCATACATAGTCCAAAAGTCTGGAAGTAGCCCTTGTGCAGTAACCTGGATACCATTCTGCAGTACATTTCAACATCTATTATAGTCTTCATCATTCAGTAATGGTGCCTAATACTGAAAGGTGAATTAGTAGGTTGCTGAGATGAAAGGCTCTGAACTCCAAAAAGGTTTAGATTTCACACATTTCATAGCACGCTGATACTGCAAAATGATTTATCTCACAACATGAGTTTTTCGGTGATAATGCAATTATAGCAGTTTATAAACAATTCCTAGTGCTCCTCTGGCATTAGTTAGGTTTTGGTTATAATTAGATTTTTAAATATATAATAGAATTGGAATTCCAGTCAACCTTTAAATCATTGTGCTGTGCTCTTTGACTGCTAATCTAGTGCTTTCAATGCATGGCTTCAGAAATGTGTAGATGCCTTTTTATCCTTGTCAAGTAAAAATAACGTTTAAACCCAAGATGGAAAATACTGACCCCATTGTTTACTCTGTTAAGTGGGTCCAAAACACCCAAAGAAGTGTTTCTTTTACCGAATCTTATTTACATTTTATCACTTGTAATGGCACCATAACAATCAGTTGTGAGTCAGATCTGTTAAAACCAATGGCATGGAGTGGAACAACATAAATCCAGTCCTTTGGTCTGTTAAATATCTTCCATTTATTAAGGCTCAGTATAACTCAGAACTGACCTCTGTTAAATTCTTGACCAATTTACATTAGCCCACCCTTTTTTATTTGTACCAAGCTTGAATTTGCACTCTGGGCAGTACCTGTTCTGCCTGCTGAGATGCCCTAGTCTGGCACTAGAGGTGGCAGTGTCTGTTACGCGTTTAGAAATACTTGTGCCACCAGGTCTGCCTCTGTGCCTTTCCCACCTCTCAATTCCCCAGAAGCGGTTCCTGCCGCCTCCTTATGACTCTGAAGCAGTCAGTATCAAACCTTTATGACCATCTTAGAACCCTGTGATGTGTTGAATCAGTCTTTGCACAGTATCACAGCTAAGACTGTGCAGCAGCACATAAGGAACTCTGTCAGCGATGCTTTAGCCCAGCACAATGGCAATGCTAAACAGTCACAGGAGAAAGAAACAGCAACATGGCACTCTTCTAATAAAAATACTTCAAGCTAAGATGAATGGCAGAAGCAGCTTCAATTAGGAGTAATTAGGTTGTTGAAATACTTTCAACACTACATGATGCAATTAAAGTGTTATTGCCACTGGTACCCAGTCTCCTTTAAAGAATGAATAAGTATTCTTTATGGAAGGAGAAAATTATATGTAATGTGGAGAGACAAAATATAAACCTATCAAAATCTAAACCAGAAAAGTAATGAACTAGTCAGCAGAGATGTATGGCTGACTACCATTCAGATGGGTCTAGGACTGGATTTATTTGTACAAGGATTGATTTGTGTAAGATGAAGCTTCTCTTCTGTCTCTTAATCATAGAATTATAGATAATTAGGGTTGGAAAGAACCTTAAGATTGTCTAGTTCCAACCTCCCTACCATATATGAGGGTAAATGTCTTTCAAACTCCTAAAACACAACTTAGATTTTTGCAAAAGCCTTAGAGCACCTCTGTAAATGCTTGCAGTAATGTGTAATGGAGATGTGTACAATAACTCAGAAGGGGCAGAGGTTTCTGTTCGTGCTAAAACTGATTCTTGCTATCATGACAGCGCTACCTGTGACAGTGCTAAACCTGTATTAGACATGCTATTCTGCTAACACCGAGAGAGAAAATTGTCCTAGACTCCTCCTGCAAGAGACAAAAGAATTCATGTCTGAAATCCTATAGGATTTCCTACAAACCAGATGCACTTAATCAAAATACAAAAATAATTGACTTTGTGAAGTAATTACCCAATTTGATGACCCTTTTCCATCTTAATTTTATTGATAACGCTTATTATTCTTTTCTGGTGCATACATTTAGTCTTCTACTTTTAATTCTTTATATGGTTTTTAATTTTTTTATGATTCCATGCCATCGAAAATTACCCTTTTTGGTAAAACAGCTGTCAATGACCATGAGCCAGAGAATTAGGGAAGCTAGAGATGACATGTTCTTTTAAGTTGAGAGCCTTAAATCTGTTTTGCCAGGGTGTGAGTATTTTCAATACTTTATTCTGTAGTGGTTTCATTTAACTGTCTTGAGCAGAAGGGATAATACCAGGAATATTTCAGTTGGCTTCTTCTGTGGAATTCTTTATTTTTGACTTGCTTTTAATTCTGTGAATCATACATCAGTAATGAGGTACATCTCTCTACTTCCTTAAGTAGGTAATCACTCAGTTGACTGTACGGAGGTATGTGCTGAAGCACAAAGATACTGTGCAGCTTCCTTGCAATTATGCAGCAAGGTAAAATAAAATAACAGAGGGGAAAACTGAGGAAAGCTGTTGAGGGTTAAATAAGGAAATCTTAAGGAAGGAAGCAAAACTGATGAAGACAACTTTTTGATCTTGGGAGAACAGGAGAGTTAGTATGTTTTACAAGTCAAACATCATCCTAATGGGAGCTAATAGATTTCAAGACTCCATTAGACTTAGGAACATGAACAGGTATGTCTCAAGGAACATTTTGCATGAAAGTTCTAAATGAAAATTCTACCATCATGTCCATTATTTAAGCAGCATTTTATCAACAAAGACCTTTAGAAGTATAATCCATAGCCTTAAAAGCTGTCAAAGCTGTTGGTTTAGAGATGTTCAGTAAAATGTTAATGGAACATTAATGGCAGGTGTTCTGTGTGACAGTCATGTTTAATTCAAGTCAGTATTGCACGAGTATTCATCTTCTCAAATGCTTTCAACTTAGCCTTGCATAAACTAGAATTCCAATATAAATGCTGTTACTTCTCGGGTGATACCCATTAAATTATCCTTACCTAATCAGACTGAAAAGAAAATGCTAACCTTGCAACACTTTGATTAGGGGTCCATAGCAAGGCTCTGCATATATGTCTTCAGCAAAATTCCTAATCTCTTATCTATAACGCTCCTTGATGCCAAGAGAAGACGTCACAGTCAGAAAGGCTGATCACATACTTTCCACTGTGGGCAGGACTCGCACTTCAGCATATGTATTGTTTGCTTGGGCCACCACTATGCTTATGACACTATGCCACCACTTATCTTATGACTCTCAAGACAGAAACTCTGTTAGTATTTAAAACAATAATGCTCTGCACCTGTAAGGTTAAAAGAAATAACTTGAGTTTTGTTTATCTAAGGGTTTGAGTGCTGACATTAGTCTCAGGTTCTATTAGAACAGGGCAAGAATGATGAACATGATCCCATGGTGTACAATATACTCAGAACTCTTCTCACTGTCAGTGTACTAATGTGCCATGAGGAGATGATGGCTGGGAGGAACAAGGAGACAAACACCTTTTATTTTATAGTGTATAGGCTGCAGTATTGGGAAGAGTGCTTTGCACAACCCGCTGAGATCAAATTCTTCATGGACACTTTATGGAGCTCTATTGATGGGAGCATGATATACTTCTATGAATCTGAGAAAACAGCCCAGGATTGTCTTTGTCTTCATTTTAGACTTTGCTCCTTTCAGCACAGCTGAGGGGAAGGCATCAGGGACAGGCATGGGTCAGCAGAAGAAAGAATAGCTCTGTGGCCTGTGAAGTTTTGAGCTGTTCCTTCAGCTTTTTCAGCTTAAGAAGTCATTATCAGTGTAAGATGAAGCTGCCTCAGTGGTAACATGTATGGCTGGTTCAGGACCTAGTTTCTAGCTGTCTTTTGTCTAGAATCTGGAGGAAGAGGGTAATTCCTGAACATAGTACTTCAAACAAACCTGAATGTCCTTTTCTGATATGTGAAGAAACCTGAAAAAAGCCCATTTGTGCTATTAAATGTCATTTCTTTCAAACTTTGGGCAAATAACCCACTTTCTTTTGTTATAATCTGGAATGCCTTTGAAGCAGAAAACTCCAAGGAGGTTCTGAAACAATTTCCAAGAAAAAGACTGTAATTACTTTGTACTGCTTTGTTCAGTGAACTGAAGCAAAGCCCTAGGCAAGGAAGAAGTTTGTATTTGTTTGCCTATAAATTCCATATATGTGGTGCCACTACCCTACTACACTACTGCAAGACATGTGTAAGATGGGCCACATCTCACCCTGCCTGCTGCTGCACCTTTGGTAATGCCATGTAATTTAGCAAGAGGAGCTGCTTTATTTCTGTCAAACTGCCATTTTTCAGGAGGTTCCACAAGCTATAGCAAGTCACTATGTAAGCATATTTCTTGGAAATAAATAACAATAATTCAGAGTAGAATCGTCCTACATACAGATCTACAGCCTGAGTGTGTTCAACGTCTCTTAGAATGAGTTGAATTCTTAGCTCTGCTGAGGACAAACGTAAGGCATCAAACTATGGGAGAACAATTCATTCAGAAAGCTTTCAAAATTAACTGCTTTAAACTGCCAGCATAGTCCTATAGAAAGAGTACAATCTTTTTTGACTTTGTCAGCCAGCTAAAGGTTCTCCAGAAAAGAGCTTCTCCCCTCTACCATGTTTGAAATGCAAAGCTCTTGTATACCAGGAGTAAAGTCCACATTAAGGAAGTTGTCTTTTAGCCCACATGAGCTATAGTTATGCTAAAAATAAGCTAAGTTTTAAGAGAAGGATCCATATTAAAGTACATAATTTTCCATAGACTTAGCTGCTATCTATTAGCCAAAGCAAACAAAAAACAAATCACAGAGTCAGAGCCTGGCTTGGGGTTGGGGTTGGAAGTGTCCTTAAAACTCATCCACTTCCAACCCCTTGACATGGGCAGGAACACCTTCCACTAGAGCAGGTTGCTCCAAGCCCTATCCAACCTGGCCTTGAACACTGCCAGGGATGGGGCAGCCACAGCTTCTCTGGGCACCCTGTGCCAGTGCCTCAGCACCCTCACAGGGAAGAATTTTTTCCTAATATCTAATTTGGATCTCCCCTCTGTCAGCTTAAAGCTATTTCCACTTGTCCTGTCACTACCTGCCCTGGCAAAAAGTCCCTCTCCAGATTTCTTATAGGCCCCCTTTAGGCACTGGAAAGCTATCCCTCCTGCCCAAAAGAACAAATTCATCATGCATTTTGTATGACAATTTAAAGTCATCTCTGACGCTGCCTTGAACAGATGTTACAGATGTGCTGTAATTTTAGAGGAAATGTGGTGGCTCTCCAGCAAGCTCCATGGCTGCCTTCTCCTTGCAGAAGTGTCTGTTCTGGTTAAAAGCAAAGGCCTAACAGGAACAAAAAGCGTTTTAGATGAGATTACTGCAGAAAAAAATAATTGAAGTGGCTGGTTGCAAGCTTTAGATTACATTACAAGCATAACTAAAATTGATTTGTATCTGTGCTATAGCATTATGGTAATGAAGTCTTTGGCCATACCAAAAGATAATAAACATGACTTTTAAACTCCCTTTGAAATTCTTATTACAACTGCCTTTAAATTCATTATGAGTTGCTAGGAGGTCATCTTGTTACTAAACATGCAGAGTTGGCACAACTCAGTATGCTCTGATAAGTTTGAAGAAACAGCTGCGTAAAGAAAAATAATAGAAATAAATATATACTGGATATTGGATCTTATTGTTCTATGTACTTAGTAAGTGGGTTCAGCCTTGATCCCTAAACCTCATAAACACCATCAACCATAGTTTTTGTAAAGTGTATTGTTGTTCTGCTGACAGGCAGGGTAGGCAACAAAACAACCATGCACTTGGTGTATAGCATACGCAGTTTATTAAACAAGGACACTAAAGCAAATAATCACAATAACATGAATCAGATATATATGTGCATATATATAGTAAGTAAGTACAGTAAAGCAAATCAGAGATCTATATAAGTAAAGTACAGAGGAAAATCAGCAATGCGTCAAAACATTACTGCATAGAGAGAACAGAGATTAAGAGGAAATACATCACCCCTTACCACTCAGTCATCACCCAGGCCCACGTTTTAAGCTGGGAAGCCCCATTGCAACCAATGCCAGGAGTCTCAGTTGACTGGAAAAAATCCCACGCTATGTATCCACCCACAGGTGAGGCTTTGGATTTGACTACAAGAGGTCCTGCTTTTATACCCTCAGGAAAACAACCAGCTTCATGCTGGTTCTGTTACTGTTCACTCATGCAGATTGTTGTCCATGCTGAGAGCATTAGGCTAAGAGCCCCGCTGTGGCCAAGTATGAAGGTTGTAGAACATCTGCATCTTCATGTTTTCTTGCCTCCTCCCAACAGTCACCATGAACATAAACATGTATACTTTACCAAATACACTTTGACAAAAACCATACTTTGTTATGTCTCTCAGTCATGAGAGGGAATCAACTCTAAGTTAGGTTCTCATCCATAGCAGTTGTTCCTTCTATTATAAGCATGTTTGTTGTTTTCCACAGGACTTTAATGTTTTGCCCTTAAATGTAGCTCATCTGTTAAATTTATTCTTATCAGCAATTGCTTCATGTTTAAAAACTTTGGGGAGTCTTTTGGTGGATTATTTTAGTAACAGAATGCTAGGACATGGGAGAAGTGTTAACCAACGCCTGGGTGTGAGTTTGATTTTTGTTGAAGCCTGAAGGTATGTAAAAAGTCTCAAAGATTATATGCATTTCAATCTAATTATTATATTGTTGTATTTCTGAAGTGCTAAACTAATTCAGTACAATGAAAACATGAGATACAGTTATGAAACAGGGTAAGATTATTTAATTTCAGTAGTATTTCACTGAATAGCCTGGCTGCTTTGTGAGGCCATTGGAAAGAATGCACTTTTTTCCAATATTATGATCTTAAAGCTAGAGAGTATTGTCATAGAATCATGGAATGGTTTGGGACTGGCAAAAAGCTCATCCACTTCCAACCCTCTGGCATGGGCAGGGACACCTTCCACTAGACCAGGTTGCTCCAAGCCTCGTCCAACCTGGCCTTGAACACTGCCAGGGATGGAAGGCATGGGATGGGGCAAGTTTGCTCACTATATTCTGTGCTTTGTTATGTAAAGAAATTACTTAACATATTACTTGGAATATGCATACCTATAGAAACTTTCATCGTGCCTCCTAGTACTTATAGAATGCCAATAGACTAAAATCTGTGTCTAGTACATAAATGTTAGGAAAATCTGATACATATTTAATATGGCAAAAATGCACCCAAGTATTAAGAAAATCTGGTATATATTCAATATGGTACATGTCTTTCACTCTTAGGAAGTTTTATCTGTATCCTTTGCAGACTACTGAAGCAACAAGGTTTCTTTATGTTCCTGGGAGCAAGTCTGCCCTGCTGTCTGTCAGAAGTGCCATAGCTCTGAGCAGTGTCAGCCAGGCTTTCTGAGCATCACTAAATCTGCAGAAATTTCTGCAGGTTCAGAGAAACTGGAAGGTGTCAGTAGTTGGCTCACTAGCACTAGCTTCATCCTTCCTTGCTTTCCCTTTTAAACTGCTGAACAACCTAAAGACAGCTGTCGACTTTTTGGCAGTCGTCATATGTAAACATCTGACTTAAGGTATCAGAAAGATATTGTTAGATAGATATGGAATAAGATGGTCTAATTCAGATAAATCTGAGAAACAAACGGCTTCAACTGATTTCCAAAAATCAGTTAATTTCTTAACTATATAAATACATCCGTAGGTAAATTATTGTAATCGAATTTTGAAACAATTTGCCAGATAAATTCTTTGGATGATGTTGCCCTACATTAAAACTCATTTTTCTCAAAAAAAAAGGAGAAAGTTATTGCAATTGTGATATTTGATATCTATCTAATTAATTAATTGTAAGAGACGAGTAATTAGATGAGGTAGAACTTCCTGGAAGAAGATGTCATGTTGCTGCTGCAGAGGACTAGATGAGCCTTCCCTTGCTCAAGAGGACAAGATATGTTGCAGCATAGGGCAAGCAGATGCAGAGACAAAGCATTGCATTTGCAGCCTGAGGAGAAGGAGGACCTCGGAGGTGTCAGAGATGGATAGTCAAGTCAAAACTTGGTGCATCTCAGAAACCTGTAGTGCTACAAACAAACCTGGAAACAAGGAAAGTGTAAGAAGGAAGAGAATTTTGTATCTATTCTCTCTGTCTTAAATGTTTATCATGACTGAAGAACTAAAGTATGGTACTTTATAGACTTATAAAGCCAAATTGGTCTAAAAGACATCTTGTGTGTATATAACTATATCTATATACCTCAGGATTCTCATTAGGTCTGGATGACTCTTGGTCTTGCCACGAAGGTCTACAAGTAAAAACCACTTAACATAAGATCAAGTAAAGATAGAATAATGTTGATAAAGTAAGTATGCTTCATTATTATTTTAATGGGATTTTAATGGTTATGAAATACATGTGAAATCATATAGGTTGCAAAGACTATCTACTTCTTTAGATCAGCTCATCCTGTGTTAGTACAGCACTAAATGCAATGTAGCCAACAGCAAAAATGGTTCTGGGACATCAGTGCTTGAAGTGTGAGGTTTAGAAAAAATTAGGTAGTTGTATAACAGATCCTCTGGTCTTCAAATCTGCAGTGTCACCTCTTGGTTAAATGTCACTTGTCGTTCAAAATGCACAGAAATCAAAAGAGTAATTCAGTGAATTTCAGATGGGATTAATATTCTGTGATTACTTTTATTATATTATCCAGATCCAGAAAGTTGTTCTCTTTGAAGGAAGTGCTCAAAGGAACTTAATTGGCTATGGCACAAGATTTCAGGAAAATAATGGATATTTGAGGGGAGTGCTAACAATTAGGAAAGTGACAGTCTCCCAAAACTGTATTTTACTATAAGAATGTTTCTCTCGATAAGCTGTATAATGACAGTGTTCTACTCTCATTCACAGATTCATATTTTATCATTTTAGGTGGTGCCTACATGGGCAGTTTGGCTTGCTCTTTATTCCATTACCAAACCCTCACACAATTTGCACACATGCTAATTCACTTCTGAACTCTCTTCTAAAGCAACTAAACTACTTCTTTCAAGGAGAAGACCTCACCACAGATGGTGGGATAATGTGCTTCAGGGCCTCTTCCAAACATGTCCATCAGGGGTATGAATTATGCCAAGTTTGGCTCCCCCAGCTATGACAAAGGCTGTATTTGGAGACTTTCCCTTCAAACACATGCCTTGCTCCAGAAGATGTCCTGTGCAGCCGTGGCATCTTGCTGCATGAACACTGTGATGGGCAGCAAGAACAGTTATTTTAGTACTGTGAAATGAGAAACCACAAACACAGCCTTATGCCTCTTAACTACAAGGAATAAAGTGTGGTTTGGAGAAGGCACAGGCCAAGTGTTATGGAAAGTGAAAGAATTCAGTTTGTTCTGAAGTGTAGCAGCCTGAGAAGACTGGACATAAGCCAGTGCCCAGCAGTTCATTGGGGACTTGGGTTCTGAGTGCCATTCACAACACAGTGTAGACAAATCTGTAGTAATTCTTCAAAGATACTTTTTCCTTAGAAATATGCTAGAGGTTTTGAAATGTTATAAACTTTAGAAGTTCTTGCAGAGCCAAATGTTCACATGGATTCTTAATGGACCAAAACTTCCAAAAGAACGGGTTTCGTATTTAGAGAAATCAGTCAAATATGACAGTGCTGTAACAGCTAAGACATGGAAACACCTTGCTGGGCCCCTCAAATGGTTTTTAAAACATTGTGTATAGCAAAATCCACTGCAAATGTAAAAGCTTACCCATATGTCTTAATTTAGAAACACCCTCAACAGTAATCACCCTAATTTAGTAGCTTCACCTTTACTATGTAGATTTTAATAGCAGCTGGCCTTGTTTAGTAGCTGCACTTATTTAATAGCTGCACCTTTACCATGGACCTTTCCCATTGCAAGCCGTAGGGGAAAGTAATTAAATTTAATGAAAACTGTGCTTCCCAAACAAGGATATATGGCTACTCCTATGTAATGGTCGGTAGGCTAAATCATTTGTGGAGAAATTATCCACAGTCCAGAGGTTAAAGTACTGTAGCTCAGAGTATAAATTAAGACTTAAGTGTAAAGAATATGAATTACAAAGTTTCCTTGTTGACAGCAAGAGAGTGACTGTGCCCTTACAAGGCTTGTATGTCACTGCAAGCTCAGGAACTCACAAGAGCATCATTCAGGGAGGGAAGATGGAAGCTCATTTTTGGAGCACAGTGGAAATGCACAGTCCTTCAAAATAAGCATCAGAATGAGAATCAGATTCTCACACTGAATCTTGCTTCTCCTGCCCTGTTGGGATGTATGCAGCACCAGTCTTTGCACTTCTGCTCCCTGGGTTGTGTTAGACAAGGACAGAGTTCACAGTTTGAAGTGATTTAAGGAACAATAAAGAAACAATGAACTATTGATATGCTAGCAGGGTCATGATAACAGCACAAAGAATGAACAAAAGAAAATACAGTCTCTCTGTTTTTCTTGTTTGGTTTTTTTTTTTCTTTAGGATGATTGAAAGCCCTTGGGAAAGAAATATGAGGTTCCATTATTTTGTGTATGTTATTTTAAACCAGAGATAGTTGAAGACTCAGGGCCTCTGCTATAGAGATGGTCTTGTTTCATCCTTATGATCAAAGTTGGTGAGAAGTGGGTCACTAGGAAATAACATTTGCTTTTTTTTTTGTAAAGGAATTAAAAAAAATATCTATTTTATTTAATAAAATGGGTGGGTTTTTCTGTTGAAATAACTTTGCTTTCCAGTAATGACAACATTAGCACTACCTCTGGAAAGACTTTTTGACCTCAGAACATTGTGTTTGACAGTGAAATGTGTTGGGATTTTACTTACTAAAAGGTTCCCTACCATTGGCATTGTGCTAGCATAGAAATTTTATTACTGGTATTGTTGCTGCTTAATATACAAAACATTAATAGAGCAATAGCACTATGTGATCTTTATATGTTTTGTATTTCAGTTCTCATATTGCTGTGCAAAATGTGCAAGCTTTTCCAGCAGATAAAGTGATGTACAGCAGTGGTGAGATAAAAGCTGCAAACAGCAGTTATGAGATGCTTTTGATCAAAAAAATCACTTCATTTGAAAGATAAGCCTCAGAAATTCCTCTCACCTTGTAAATGGGCACAAATTTATTCTTTGTTGCTCAGCAGTAACGATTAACTGAAAATACATTGATTTGAGTTACTAGTGCTCTGAGAGCTGAAAATACTAATGAAGCTATCCCTACATGGATACTTTCATTGCTGTGGTATTTCTGCTTTAACAAAATGAAAGCAAAATGGGAAATTTTAATGTATGTATATCCTTGGAAACCCAAATATTACTGTATTTCTGGTTGATAATGTGTAGAGAATAATAATTTGGTTTGATTATTTTAGAGGGATGTATTGCAGCTGCTAGCCTTTACAGTGCCGCTGGAATAATAGGAATATTTCAGTTTTACTCAGTTTTGTAGCAGTCCTGCTTGTGTTTCTGTCTTCTTATATATGCAGTGTCTAGCCCAGCAGTTTAAAGTGTAATGCTCAGCACTAGCAACGAAAGATACGTTTTCTTTTTGCTGTTCTAAGTTTCAAGTTAGCTTTACTAAAAGCAGCAGTGACTTTTTAAATGACCACCTTTTAGTATGTTTGTGATCCGTGAACCTGTGCTAACCAGCCTAGAGAGTCCAAGAGGTTATTTGTCCTGACATAAAACCTGTTATAAAAAGAGAGGAATTTCGAAGTGGGTGCAACAAATGCAAGACATTGCGTCTCAGTTGTGTGTTTGCTCAGCATCGCCCACCCTGTGCCTTCTGTTTCACCACAGTCATTGTATGGTAAGAGGAGCAATTAGTGGCACTTCTACCCTTCAAGCTGTTGCTCTCTATACCCTTTCCACATGCAGTGAGAGGAAAGAAGAAATACAGACATAAGAAATGTAGTACATGATACATGTGCTTTATCCCTTGTACGCAGGTACAAGCATTATCATAGAAACCTGTGTCTTGTTCCCTAACTTGCCCTTCTCCATTTCCATTGCATGTATGGTGCACATGCTCTCCAATGTATGAAATGTCCAGTTAGCTCATGACCCAAGGGCTTTCTCACTTTCCTATGGATTGCAGTCCATGGAAAACACAGCTGAGGTAATAATCAGACCCATAAAATTTAATATTACCTTAGGAGTATGAATATGTTACAGATTTCTGAGACAAACTAATGAAAAGGAGGAAAGACATTTCTCCTGCTATGAGAAGTACTGACTTCTCTAGTCTTCTTGAAGAAACATTGCACAAGAGGAGCTGTAATTACACTGTGGAGTCATTCTTACTGTTTCTTATCTGGAACATCATTTTTTGCAACTGATTTTTATAGCAAACACAAGGCAGAATGCCTTGCTTGTGAGCAGACATCCTTCCTTCAGAATGTGTAGCTGCTGACAGGATTACCCGAAGTACCTGAAATACAATTTGTGAGTCTTGGAGGGAGGATGAAGAGAGAAAAACACAATGTGGTCTGGATTTGATTAACATGTATTATTCCATTGCCCTCAGCTTGTGGCGGAACCAGGCTTCTGCATGATATGCAGTTGCTACACATGCGGATTGTATAAGGGCCTCAGCAGAAGCTGTAGATTTTAAAGACCCTGGGATGACTTTTTCCCAGCTTTAGACCGATTTTAAATACAAAGAGGATTAGAGATTTCAACCACTGTGAACAAGAATGAGCACTAATAGAGGTGCCTTGCTAAAACAAGGCAAGGGTAATGTTTAGGTGAACAGGGACATGTACTGACATCATTGTTTTTAATCTTTTTTGCTTCTAACAACATACCCTTGCATGAGTGAGCAATACAATTCATAGAATCACAGAATAGCTTAGGTTGGAAGGAATGTTGAAGATCATACAGTTGCAACCCCCAGCCACAGGTAGAGACAACTTCCACTAGACCAGGTTGCTCCAAGCCCTGTCCAACCTGGCCTTGAACACTGCCAGGCATGGGGCAGCCACAACTCCTCTGGGCACCCTGTACCAGTGCCTCAGCAGCCTCACAGGGAATTGTCTTGCAGAAGCTGATTCGGGTGAGTTTAATCTGTCACCTTCAAAGGGAAGGTTATGTAGGGGTTCTGCATGTAAGCACGCCTGCCATGTTATTGAAGTTGGAAGGAAGGAGGGCCTGCAAATAAAATCTAATCTATGAGTGTAGGACCATTCATTCCATCAAAAGGTAGCTATGTTAGTGAAATGAGCTACCTAAACAGGTATACTCGTCAGGGTTCAACAAACATCTCCATTACCACTTTCTCTCCAGCATTACAGTTCAGTTACCCACTCAAAATCTGAAGTCAAATTACAAGAATTCTTTTGTGGTTTTCAGTTCTAAGTAGAGTGTGTTGTCTGTCTGTAACACGACGTACAGTAAGAGTCAATAGCTCACAATCCTCCTTGGAGACACAGGCAGATTATTTGGCAAGTTCAAAGGAAGCTCACACCACTACAACCTTGTTGCTTAGTGGTTATTGGAGCATAGAGATGTGCTCTGGCAGTTCAACTTTTCTCATGTCCTTTTTAATTATTAGCATATTTTTCAGACAAACAAGATGTGTTGGTTTAATTTTTAGTACTGTTAAAATATAGTATATATAAAATCTAATTTTGCAACTATTTTGTGAATGTTTGTAATTAACAGTAATAGCAGTGTGGCTCATAATTTCATAAAACATAATCATTCTAAGTTATGAAAATGTTTGTTTTGGTAATGCATTTATCATACAGGCTGCATCTCAATATAGTGTGGAGGCTATTTACTAAATTTATTGTGTGAAACGATTGCAGTAAAAAAAAAGGCAAAACAGGAAAAAGTTAAAAAAAAAGACTTTAAGGAATTTGTGTCTGTTACAGGGAAGGAGAAGTTTTCTGTTGACTTCCAATGGCTTTGCATTTAGGTCCTGGAAAAAAGAGCCCTTGAGCTGTGCAGAATCTGTGAGGTGAATTAAAGGGCAAATACTGTTTCAGGTAGCTACTGTAGAACTACCAAAGAGTTGCTAGTCAGTAGAACATGAAGGGAGTTATGATCCTTTGTTTTCTTAATTTTTATCAAGATCAGATGGTTCTGGATTAAAATACCAGAGAATCTTCTACTTATTAGTATTTGTAAAGATAAGAGCATCTCTTCATGCTTAAAAAATAGAAATCAAATACTTTGATTTTTAGGTGCTGAACTTAATTACCAACTCTGTTGTAATTAAATACCTGCATTAAAAATACAGTCTATCCTCCAAGTATGTTTAGGCGTTTATTTGAAAACTGTGAGGGGGTTTTCAAAGTATTTCTCACTCTGAGGGTGTCAGAGCACTGAACAGGCTGCTCAAGAGGATTGTGGAGTCTCTCTCTCAGGAGACATTCAAAACCTACCTGGATCCATTCCTGTGTGACATTCTCTGAGTTGCCCTGCCTTGGCAGGGGGTTGGACTGGATGATGTCCAGTGGTCCTTTCCAACCCTGATGATGCTGTGGTTCTGTGACTGGACTTTGAGCAATCTGGTCTAGTGGAAGATGTCCCTGCCCATGGTAGGGAGTTAGAACTGAATGATCTTTAAGGTCCTTTCCAACCCAAATTGTTCTATGATTCTATGATATAATGGCATAAAAATTGTGATTGTCGTGAAGCTATGTCAGGAGTATTATGTGTCATTAAATCTTATATGTTCTGGATGGTAGAATTCATTTGTTCTTCCTTTCTTAGTGTCATTCCTCCATCCATCCTCAGCTGTAGAAATGTTTCCCCAGGATCTTACAAAGGAGTTGCAAGCAAGAAATTACTCCTGGTGATTACACTGAAAGGTCCTAAACCTTTCTGCAGGGCTGTTCTCCAGCCACTCCTCACCCAGTTTAGACTTGTGTCCAGCATTACTCCATCCCAGGTGTGGAACCTGGCATTTATTCTTGTTCAACCTCATGCCACTGGTGATTATCCAATGCTCCAGTTTACCCAGATCCCTTTGCAAGGTCTCTTGTCCCTTGAGACAGTCAGCAGCACCTCCCAGGTTAGTAGACTAGTAGACATCAGTTAGTAGACATCAGCAGACTTAGTGACTGCATTCAACTCCTGCCTCCAGATCACTGATGCAAATATTGAACAGAACTGGCCCTAGAACTGAGCCCTGAGGAGCAGCTTTGGTGACTGGTCACCAGCCAGATGTAGCTCCATTCACTACAATTTGAGTCCTGCCCTGCAGCCAGTTCTTCACCACAGCTGCACACTTTGTCCAGAAGGATGCTTTGCGGGACAGTATCAAAACCCTGATTTCAATAATAATTTTCTTTTTCCTTGAAAAAAACACATTTAAGCAATCATTAATATCAACCTTCAGTCACATATCTAAGGTTCCTCTATGTGTAGTACCTTATGACAGAGGTCTGACATGGCCCAAATGAACTAGCTGTGGCAACACAGAACAGACTTGTTTAGTGCTGGTGGTACCTATGGCTGCAAAGGAATGCAGAGCTCATTTCACAGCTACCTACTAGCACAATGTCTATTACAAGGAAAGCTGGACAGGTTCACAGTGACAAATTATTGACTTAAAATTGGACAGTGATAGCATCTTACACCTACCTGTAAAGCCTCTGACTACCTCTGAGCAATTTACATTGCCTGTTCTCTGTAAGCCTGACAATTATAGGTCTTGGGCTGCTTATAAACACATAGGTCTATCACAACAGGTCTACCAGAGCATGAAACCACACATGGATGACACTGGCAAGGCAATCTTGTTTTCCTTGAGATAAGTGTCAAGGAATTTGGCCTTGTTATGTAGGTTTGGATGATAACTGCTTATCATAAAAAAAAGAGGATTTTCTTACTTGCTTACTGTTTTCATGAACCTTTTGCAGGGACAGTTAGGTAATGAAGAGTGAGTCTGTGAAACTGGTCACTGCTGGGTTAACTTGGCCGTTCTGTGAAGCTTTCTTATCCAAGAGAAACATGCCAGTAGGGACCTGCTCTCTTTCTTCTGCTCCAAGCAAATACTTCTTAGACGCCACTTTGAAACTCTCTGTCTTTTCAGGTGTAGTAAGAATGGTAAGCCTTCCCCGTAGAGAGGTTATTTACATCTCCAACTATGAAACTTCTCCTTCTGTTCCATGTCCCAGCTGTGTTTATTCCTGGATTTTAGGACATAAATGCCTAGATTTAAGGCTCCTTGTTTCTGGAGCAGCTTCTGTTACACTTACAAAAAGACAAGAGAACTAACTTCTCTGAATAAGAGCAACAGGAGATTGATTGTTTAAAGGGGAATATATTTCACCAGCAGACATTACCTGAAGGGCAGACAGAAAGCAGCAACTGTTAATGAGGGAATGCATTCAAGATTAGAATTGAGGCCATGTCAGTAATTGATTTTGCAGCTTAGTAGCCAAACCCAAACCCTTTCCCAAGTTCATGTCCACTCTCTCACTGAATCAGAAAGACGATTTTAATGAAAGTCTCTCACCTTCCAGAAGAATTCTTTGGTAATCTCATGTGCTATACACTATTCATCAATATTATTTCCTCCTGTTTCTGCTCTTCCTCTCTGCAGAAAACTGATAAATATTCACTCTACAAGAAAACATGTTGTTCATAAGAAATCTATTCAGAAGCAAGAAATACAAGTCCAAATTCCTGCTCTAAAGTAGATCTAAACCTCATTCCCCAGCCTCTTGAGAGAACTGTTCTTCTGAGAAGGCTGTAGGGCAGTAGCTTTCAGTGTTTGGTTTGGGAAACGCTAGACTTCTATAACTTACTGGTAAGAGTCACTCAGAGGATAACAGAAAGCACACCTATTGCAAGTAGGCTTCAGTTCACTATACAAAGTTTGCTTCTCATCTGGGCAGATTTTGAAGAGTGAAAGTGATTTTTATAGGGAAATTTTAAACAAGTGTTCCTGGATCTCCTTTTTAAACCCTGCCTCTGGCATGGGGATTTTGAACAAGAAAGCATAGAAGCATACCAGGGACAGTGAAAAATGAGCTTGTGTTTGGCAGTATAGAATGAGACCTTTAAAAGTTCAAATGCTTTTCAAGTCATTTAATATGTAACAGTTCTTTGTTTCCATTGGAAGAAGCTATAGAAACAGCTGATGAATGGAAAATTCAGTGGAAAGCAGATCAAAAGGAAGTAGTAGTGGGATTCAAATCCACATTAAATATTTGCTACTGAACATGCAGGTAGGATATGTTCAGGCAAGACTTTTTCGTTTGTATAGACTGAAAAAAATTTGGGAGAACAGGTGATCTACGTCTGTGATCTGTAATTCCTCAGGTTTGTGGAAGATAGTTTCTTGTCACAAATACTCAGTGAGCCTGTTAGGAAAGATTCCTTGCCAGACTTGTTGTTCGTGAGTAGACAGGGACTCCTGGGAGATGTGATGGTCTTGGCCACAGTGATCATGAGATGGTCAAATTTAGAGGTTTTGGTGTAACAAGAAAAATGTTCAGCAGAGTTCCTACCCTGGATTTCAAGAGAAAGTGGGTATATTGCCAAGTTCCACAAAGCAGAGCTTGACTAGAAAGCATTGTTCAATAGGTGCTTGAACTGTGGAAGTGAAAACCATATTAAATGAGAAGTGTATTTCCCAATTATATAGGTACCTTAGTGATTTATTTGCTCTGCTGTATTGGAGGTCCCTTCCACAGCCTATTGTGCTATTGCACAGTATCAACAAGCAGTCATTGGGCAGAAGTCAGGATTTGAACAGATTGCAATTTGATGACTACTGAAAAGTATCTTCATATTAAGCATGGCATTTAGATGGCTTTCAAATGGACATTTGGTATGGACTAATAATATTGTGTTCTATTGGAATTTTTCTTTGTGGTAATCACATCTTATTAGGAGGCAGTTTACTGTTCCTTAGTGAATGTCACCATTCCTGTGGTTTAATTCTCAGTGAACCTTCTGTTCAGAAGCTTTCAGTTCAGTGGAGGTCTGCTTATGAGGGAAATTTGTGTATCATTGGGCACCTCCTATATGAATATAGGCTGAGAAATTTGGGCTGTTCAGTCTAGAGAAGAGAAGCTGTGTGAAGGCTTCAGAGGAGCTTCCACTACTTGAAGATGGTCTGCAAGGATGGTGGAGAGGAACTCTTCATCAGAGTCTGTAGCGATAGGACAAGGGGTGATGGGTTTAAACTTAAACAAGTGGAGTTCAGATGAGATATAAGGAAGAAGTTGTTTGCTGTGCAGGTGCACAGAAGCTGTGGCTGCCCATCCCTGCAATGCTCAGGGTTAGGCTGGACAGAGCTTGGAGCAACCTGCTCTAGTGGAAAGTGTCCCTGTCCATGGCAGGGGGTTGGAAGTGGATGAGCTTTAAGGTCCCTTCCAACCCAAACCAGTCTGGGATTCTCTGACTTTATCATTTGCCTTCAGGTGATCATGCTCTGCAGAGATAATTACAAAATAATTTGTATTTATTAATATCATGGGTGTCTGTTGTTAAAGTAGATTTGTAAAAATAAATTGTGGTGGGTGAGAATTCCTGCCCCAGTAAATAAAGGGAAGAACTTTGATCCTCGTTACCTGGGAAACATGGGAAGGGGTGTAGGATTCTGAAGTTATTGATAATAAACGTGGCAGAAATTATAGCATCATTTTGTAAACTAAATGCCTGTTCCAGGACTTTTAGATAAGACACCTGAAATGACACTGAATTGTCAGATATGAACTGTAACCAGTGCTAAAGTTTTTTAAAATGACTGAATTCTGTTAATGTCCCTAAAAGCAGCAGTCAGCATCATGGCTCTGCTGAGCTGTTTTCACTGATTACAATGACGTGGAAGTCACAGCAGTTTAGCTGTGGCGCAGATGCTGTTTCTGAACCTACTTGCACTATTCCTGAACACTAAAGATGTGTTGCATTTTCCTGTTTTTTATGCTTATAGGTTTCAAAAGCCTGTCACTTGTAACAGTTCTCTTAACTGAGTATAAACTTTCTCAAAAATATTTTACTGTAAACCCCAAAAGGAACTTATTGAAAGTTCTGTGCCAGAAAGGATCATGCAGGTCTTAAAAAATGGACTGGAGGAAAGCCAAAGTGTTACCAGAGCTGTAGGTTGGGATAGATGTTGCCCACAGACCACACTGTAGTGACAGGACAAGCAGTGATGGGTTTAAATCTTAAACAGGAGAAGTTCAGGTCAGACAAAAGGAAGAAGTTCTTTACTATGAGGGTGCTGAGGCACTGGCACAGGTTGCCCAAGGAAGTGGTAAATGCTCCATCTCTGGCAGTGTTCAAAGCCAGGTTGGACAGGGCCTTGACCACACTTCAGCCCTGGGGTAAAACTTTCACACCTCATTTGGGACTATAACCTTTCTGAGAGCTATTTTCCTACCCCACTTTGTGGGAAGGTGTTCAGATCTTGTCTAACCTCCTTGGGAAGTCTCTTTTCCTTTAGGATTTAGTACGTTGAGTCCTGAAAGAGTAAGAAAGGTACTATTCTTGTTGGTGCCAAAATTCACCTGTACATTCATACTATGTAAATAAGGACAACTATACCATATACGTTCATTTGGTTGTGGGGATGCCAGAGGTGAAAGAAAGGCTTTTGGTTCCCTCTGCATGAACTTTGCAGAGAGATAGACAGCATGCCAGATTTCCTCACCATTTATTACCCATGAGCACCAAGTGACATTTGATACTACACTGTTTATGGTGAGGTCATCTTCTTGGAAAGAATGGGTTTGTGCTCTTGATCATCTTTTTTTCCTTGCACTTTCATAGCTCTTCTGCTCCTTTGGTCTTCATCTTTCGTATCTTTCTTTAAGACCTTTCAAGGATTCTGTTCCATTCCAATCCATTCCATTCTGTAGTATAACACCTAGAATTACAGTACTCCAAAAGAATATACAGTATTTAAGATGCAATTATCATCATTTAATCTGCTGTGCCGTTCAGGAATGTATTTTGCAGACAATGTAATATTACTCTTAAAACAGCAATTACTGTGCATCACTAATTAAGTTGGTTTAGCTGTGAGTGACACTAGAAATGTGCCATTTCCCCCTCCAGCTCTCTGCAATGCTTCTGCAATGCTTTGTTTTAAGAAACCATTTTCTTTCACAATCTGTCACTTTAACCATGTGCCCCTTTGTGGTGGTTAACTTTCTTCTCTAACTTTTGTTAAGCATCAAAGTGTATCACTTTGTGTGTCCAGAATATATGATAACTGATTTACATTTTCATTGTCATTGCCAAGTTTTGTTCATTGTACTTATTTAAACACTGCATATGAAAATTCTGCACATGAATCTTTGTCAGGATTTGTTTTTTAATTAAATCTGTGTAAATTACTCTCCAACCCTGTGTCAGTTGTAGTAAACAATTGCTTGCTGTATTTTCTTACTGAGATTTAGGAAGCTACAGTCCGCATTCTAGAAAAGCTGAACATATAGTCTGAACTTAATGCTTCAATACGCATTGAATTTACTGAATGTACTCAGTACCTGGTTTTTACATACGTATGAAATTTAGGGTCATTAAAAGATCACAGTGGGCCTTCTGTTATGTTTAAAATGATCCTATGAGTACAGCTGCAAATATATGATACTTGGCTAAGGCATACAACCACCCGTGTTTGGCTGTTCCATTCCAAGTTCCAAAAATAGCTCTACTGTTTGGCCATAGAAGGCTTTACAGTAACTGTTTGCTGCACAGGTACATCCAGAGAAGAGTTGGGCTTGTTCCAGGTGCCCACAGGAAAGGAAAGAAGCAGGCTTTCTAGGCTTTTTAGTCTAGCTTTCAGCGGATTAAATCCTGCTACAGGGTTAGCATGTAGGTCCTGGCTGTGAACCTTTCCCATGTGAAGGAAAGAGGAACTTGCAGCATAGTGCACAACTCAGCTAAGAGATGAGTCATCTAAGAATTCATTTCCACAAGGCCAATGTCAAAGCCAGAGTAGAGTTTCATCACTAATTTGTAATGACTTTGGAGCACATGGGAGGAAATTGCAGCCAAATTCCCCTCACTTTTCAGGATTTGACCAGTGTGTTATCTGCTTGCATCTTTTTCTGTATTAACGGCATACTTTTCCTTCTCTGTTTCATGTTAATAACTAATAGATTTTTTCATAACAAGATGAGGAGATTGCTATTGTTGAATTTCCTTTGAATGCATTGTATCAGTGCAGCATCTTCTAATTAATATTTTGTTCATTGCTCCTCATCATAACTTTTTGTTGTGCTTAACAGAAAATACAATATTAAATTTTCCAACAAAAGAAACCCTTTTGTTAAATGCCAAAGGCATTTGTTTGCTCGCAGCTGGGATGTGTTATAGTTTAGCCTTCAGAGGCACCAGGCCAGCAGTTTCCTATGGAGACCTGCAAGAGTTCATGTATATCACGTACAGAGTATGCCACATACACATGGAAATTAATTGCTCACCCAAATTAAAAAGTCTCGATTGCTCCTTTTCCAGATGAATTAAAAAAGCAGGAAAGCTAAATACTGAGCACAGTTATGCTTGTGCATTTCCAGCATGCACTAGCCCCTGAAATCATCATGCAGTTGGGACTGTGAAACAGTAAGAAGGTGTTGCCAAGACCAGACACTTTATGTAGCTTAAAAAAAAGCAAGGTTTGTGTGTGGGTGGTGTTCCCAGTATGACCAGGACATTTGTGTTCAGAACTCCCAAGGCTGCAAGCTTGTTTTTATTCTGCTGGGGAGATTGTTCTCATCTTAACATAAAAGTGCCTTTGTTTCTTTTCTGGCTTCCCTTTATTCCATTTGGAATCAAATTAATAACTTTGGGGGTTATACTGATTATTAGGGTGTTTTGTAATTTCATCCCAGTGTAAAATTTGGTGCTTTGGCTTCAATATCATTTCAGCAGACAGCTATTTTCTACCTTCCTACATATGCAGTTCATTAGAAAAGCCATCTGGCCCACCCTAGGCATGATGCGCCCAACTTGGAGTGTGTTAGAGTTGTGTTTGAAAGATAAATGACTACACGTATGTTGCCCTCTTGGAATTCCATCAGCTGTAACTCCTGCTTAAGATCAGGCTCTTCTCCCATTATTTTGTTCCTTCTGTAGTTAAAAAAAATCTATATGATTTATGTTTGTGCTTTAAGAAACCTCCAAACCCTCTCATTCATTTGATAATCAGTAGCACAGGGGCTTTTGACTACCTTCTATGCTTCTGTAAACCTCTAACTTAAGTAAGAGACATCTCTTTCCTTTAAGCATCTCTAATGCAGAGTAAACTCAAAGATCTTCCTTTTATCTGTCTTTGAGAATTCAGGAACAGAGAGTATCCTGTGGCCCCAACCATCGTTTTCTTTGGAGCTTCCTCCAAGAGCACATTATTCTATTTAACAGACCATTGTATTTGAATGGAAGAACTGCCTTAAGGTTAGGGCAGAGCATGGCTCTATTAAAGTCTTATCCACTGAGTGGACTTGCATGCATATAATGTATCCAAAGACAATAATTGTTTGAATTATTGATTTTGTGGTTTTTTTTTTTTTCAATGAAGATTGTTCCTTGGAATTCACAACATCTGGATATCCGTGCTTCCAGTGGGTAGCGTTAGGATGAGGATGATGATGGAATGAAGACATGCAGAAGAAAACTAAGGTCAAAACAGAGTTCTGTTTGTGATCTGCTGCTTTTCTCTTTTCCTGTTTTTAGAGTAGCACCTGAGAAGAAGATGAATTCGTGTGTTATTTGTTTTATTCTTTTGAAATAATGTGGTAAGCTTTAGTCTTCTCAGTGAGATTGGTACTCACTACTTGGTATTTCCAAAAGAGCCCATAAGCCTTATTGCTGAGGGGCAGCCAGTGTAGCCAATTTACATATGATGGAAACAACAGGAGGAGCAGAGTCATTGTTCTCCAGGTATGATTTTAACTCATACAGCTTGGAGAGGGACACGTCTGGTAACTTGTAAAATCAATACTTCTTGTAACTATTGTATGATTCTATGATTGATTGTATATTTCTTTTAACCAGCTGACAGTAGGAAGAGTTGATCTGAATGATTTTCTCATGTAAAAACCCAGTGAAGGGCAGCTGAGAATAGCTAAGAATCAGCTTTGAAGTGCTCATAATATAGTTATGATTACTTCCCAATCACCTAAGTAAATCAGTAAGTTCATCTATTTTTTGAATGTTGTTCTCATCATATGCTAAAACTGAAGGCAAAGGAGGTGCCTAAGAAGATATTCAGCCTGAACAAGAGATGAGGAAGTACTCATAGTTTTTTCTTAAGAAAATTTACTGTCTTTATTTTACTGAAAGCAAGATTCAGGCCTGAGAGTAACAGTTTCTGAAAGGTTCAGTGGCTGTAGGAAACTGTGCATCTTTGTTTTCCCCAACTCATTCTGGTAACTGACGGTTGGGTTTCATTATATTATTTGAGCTAAAGGAAATAGAGAAGGGAAAACTGCTTTTCAAGCAGACTCTTCAGTTTTTAAATGTGATTCTAATACCTTTTTATAGGGGGGATATAATTGTCAATTACTCGGTGTTTTACACAGCAGAGTGAAGCTGTGGTCATCTTGCCTATCCAAACAAACATTCCTACAGTGGTAGTGCAAACCTACCATTCTCCTTTTCTGTGCTTTTAGTGTCCATTTTCTGTTACTTAATTCAATTGACCATATAATTTTAGAAAATCCACTCATTCAAAAGCAGATTGGTTTTCTTTGGAAAGAAACCAGAAACTTTGCATGAATGTAATTGCAAATATCTCAGGTCATGATCTCTGTTAATTTCTTGCTACAAGTAGTGGCTTGAAACTGGTAGAAAACTGATGAAGAACAATGTTATTTCTTAGCTGGGTAAACATCATCATCAATGAGAAGATGCCTTTGGCAGAGATTCTTTCATATATGCATTAAAGAATACAATGAGAGTGTAGATTTCTGAGATGGAAATGTACAGAAGTAACTTGGAAGCAGAGAGAAGCAGCAGAAATCAGAAAAAGATAATGTGAGGTACTGAGATGACGGGAGAAAATTTTGTCAGCAACACTGTCATTTGTAAAATGTTATCTACTATGAGACATTTCTTGTGTTTACTAGGTATACCTCGAGTAAATTGAGATATTTAATGATAAATAGTAACAATGTTAATCCATCTTCTGATGTAGAATTGACTCATTTCCCTGCTTGGAATGTTGGTATTCCAGTACGATAGACACAAAACCTGTGTAAATATTGAAGGCAGAACTTTTCTAAAAGGTAATATCCAGTATTTAATTCATAGAAAATATAGCTCTATTTGGGCTAATTATAATACTACTTATTAGATTTTATTGATGAAGAAGCTCAGGTATGGCAAGTGAAACAATTTGCCATCATCTCAGAACTAAAGCCAGTAAACTTGCCCATTGAAAGTGTGTAAAATACATACAGAAACTCTTCAGCAATACTGGGGAGGGTTGAAGATTTGCTGCTGTGGCAATGAACTTCTTGAATGCCTTTGAGATACTTCTGGCAGCCTGTATAAAAGTGTCAAGGGGCACAGTTTTGGCTCTTCTCTTCCCTTCTAATAGCCACACTGTACTGGTAAGCAGGGATTACCCTAAGATTTTTTTTCTGCTGTTTTTAATGGCTACAGTGCTCCAGAGAGCAGTGTATATGACTACATATGTATGTAATTATGACTGTGAGAACACATTAGTCTTTTCCATCTTGATTGGAGTAGGTAAAGCCAAGGGTATCTTTTATCAGTTTGTGATTCCCAATAGAGTCTCTGTCTCTGTGTATGTCAAACCTCTCTGTCCTTACCACTCTGTTCAACTCAAAAAGCTCTGATGGAGCATACTGTCAAGAATGGAAATTATCACAAAGAAGAAAACATTTAAGTGACATTTAAAGCTCAAACCATAATGGCAAATTATTTGGTAAGGAGCTTGACTTACCCTTGAACAGTTTTAGGAAGCTTAACTGGTGAAAGTAGTTTTTACCAGAAAATGAATGCTGCTTGGGAATTACTCTGGGTAATTGCAGGTGTTGCTCTGGTCCCAGACCAATCAGACGGGTTCGCTCTCTTGCGCAGGACAAAACTGTGTGCATTTGCAGTAATGCTCTCAGAACACTGCATGGCTCACATGCCACCTGGTGGGCAACCTTTGCAATATAGGATTTCCTTGTACTGCTCCTGGTAATTCATTCATGTGCCAGCTGTGTTCTGGGGGAAATTTCTCCTATCTTCCTTTTTTTTTTCTTTTTTTCGATTATGTGTGTGAGTTCTTTGGTGCTTTAATAATTTTAGGAGATAAGATGCTGCAATGGGTAGAGAGTGCGGTGTACTGTCTGATTCCATAGTGACACAATGTTATGTGCCTCTTCTGATGTAGCAGTGAATTTCCTACATATGTTAAGTGCCTCTCTAAGTGCCAGTGCTTATCCTGACAGAACAACTCTCACTGCTACTGTGTGTTAAAAAACTGACAAGGAGTTGGAGATTTATATTTGGAGATCTAAAAGTTCCATTAGCAGCATATTTTCATCACCTTTCTTTCTCAGCGAACTTGTTAAGAATGCAAGATGTATTATCATTTTCCCCACTGAAATCGATTAATTTTGAACGATTTTTGTAAGAGGAAAATGAACCATCTCTAATAAAGAGGTACATTCTGTACATGTTGAGATCAGATGCCAATACTCTTATCCACAGTCAGGACCATCTTCATGGTCTAACTGAAGTCAGCAGTGCTGCGTGAAGGTACATAATGGCTCATGGGACCTGGTGACAAAAACTGCTACTACCTGAGTACTGTTAACATGAAGTCAGTACTTGCCTACAGCCTTGCATCCAGATCACTATGGACTACAAAGTAGTAGATATTTCAGATATGTTGTTCACACTTACTGCTCCATTGACACTACACTCATTGTTCTGAGTGCCTTTCTGTGCAAGTTTTCTGTCTCAGTAAGTTTGTTTGGAAACAGAAAAAAGAAATAACTAGGATATGTTGTATGTGACAGTGTTTGGGATGCAAAAAAGGGGAGAAGTGGACAAAAGCAAAATTCACAACAGTCTTTTTAAAACATGGACATAGGGATGTCTTGAAGGCACTAAATGAAATTTTGTGATTTCACTGTAGTAGAGTTTAGCAATATATCCATCCAGTGGAAAGCAAGCAAGCAAAAGCTATACATACGTTTTATAAATCATGCACATGAGAAATAACGGTAACATTTGAGTCTTCTGTTAATTGCATAATTCGAGAGGAACTTCACTGAGAGCAAAGTGCCCTGGGAATCAGGACAACCAACACCTCACACGAATTTACCAATACGTGGTCATAGGACTATTCTATTCATGTGTTTACTTAATGTCAGGAAGCACTTGTGTAAGTAAGGCTGGGGGAACAGAAGTAGGTGTGTTGTGGAAGCTGTAATTTTTAAACTTTTAGTGATCCAACTAAGCTAATTTCTGCTTTTGTCATGTAAAAGAGAACACTTTGAACATTTTTCAGGCAAGCACATTTCAAGATAATGGCTTTAGTTAATTTTAGTACTCTAATGTACTTCTGGCCAGAGTAGGAAGCTATTTAGTTTTCTCAGTCATTTGTACGGTCAGAGGCTTGCTCATTTACAGCACATCATTGTTGTCTGATGGGAATTTTCAGGCCATGACAGCAAACTTGCACTGGAAATGTCCCCTGGTGTCTGAGAGATGCACAGCGTCTTTCTAGGATATTTCTTCCCCCTTCATTTACTATTCATTAGGTTTTGGTGATCAGTAAATAAGGAGGAAATAGGTATTTTTTTTAAACATTGGACAGAAGGAAAATTGTTGACATTCTTCACATTCCATGTGTAGAGCACAGACAGGCTTTTGGGATGAATGCAGTCCAGCTTCTTAATGACTGAAGTCCTTTGGTGAAATCTTTAGTCAGAGGCAGCTGATGGAATAGAGCACCTAATCTATTCAAATTATTTTAGTGATGGGCTTTACTTGGTTTGCTTTTTATTCTTTTCTTTTGTACTCTTGTGAGCTATGGCCAAAGAAATAGAAATAGAAATGATAAACAACAGAATTGTTGGTTATCATTTTGAGCAGGCTTGGGATGGTTCTTAGGGATATGCTGTGCTCCAGCCAAACCTAAACTAGCATGGATATCTAGTTCTTCACCAAAGGCTGCTTGGTCCTACTGGGTGCCTAGGTCTATGGCTGGTTGTGTTACACATTTTGCTGTCCAGGGCAATGAGAAATGGGCAAAGTGGTGCATCTGACAGACATAAAAAATACTACTACTGTAGTAGTGTACTGTGGATAGTATACCTGTCTTTACTATTACCATTTTTATACTGAGGAGATATAATGGTGGGTTTTGATTTTTTTTTAGTTCAAGACTGAAGACATGACAAAGTTGTGTGATTATTTCTATCAATGTCATGAAGGGAGTCAAACTCCATTGGACACAGTTGTGATGCAGTTGACAGACTGAGAGAGTTGGCCTTGTTTAGCCTGGAGAAGAGAAGGCTCTCGGGAGACCTTAAACAGCCTTCCAGTGCCTAAAGGCAGCCTACAGGAAATCTGGAGAGGGGCTTTTTACAAGTGCACGTAGTGACAGGACAAGGGGTAATGGCTTTAATCTGACAGAGGGAGACGGAGATTAGACATTAGGAAGAAGCTCTTCACTATGAAAAGTTCTTTATTATGTGGGTGCTGAGGCGCTGGCACAAAGTGCCCATTGAAGCTGTGGCTGCCCCATCCCTGACAGTGCTCAAGGCTTGGTCAGATGAGGCCAGTGAGGTTAATGAGCCTTCCAGCCCAAGCCAGTATGTGATTCTGTGATACAGAGTGAATTGAGTAACTAAGGCAAGTCAGCCTCTCCCCTTCCTACCTGTGGCTGCACAAAACATACCCAATTAATGTGGGTATATCAATATGTTAACAAAATACTTGTAATGCAGTGAAAAGTGAGAAGAAGAGGCATATGAACAGACTGTGCTCCACAGGTACAAGCTTTGTATGCACTGACAACACAATAATAATTCTGCAAGTGAAATAAAAGTTGTCATTCAGTGCATAAACAGTTTATAGACATTTTCCCTAGTGACATTTGTAGAATGGGGCTGCAGTCCCTCATCCATCATAACTCCTTGACAGAACTGGATGAAAGGATTTTTGCCAAGATTATGTCATAAAAATTTTGGTCTTGGTGTTCATGAAAAACGTAGGTGCTCAGAGTAATTCAAGCAGCTTTTACTTGGGAAGTTCATGCTTGTGTACAATTAGATGAGCTGCAGGAAAAAACTAATTACTGAACACAATACATCTATCAGAGTTACCATAAACTTCTACATTCATATCTGTTTTTCCTAGTATAAATTGCATTTCTGTTGTCCATAGTTTTCAGCTGAGATGTGTTTGAATGTCACCAGCGACCCGTTGAGTCAAAGGAGTAATTTTTCCCTTGCTCCAAACATTATGTCACCTACATGAACTAATAAACTCCTCAGAAGCAGGAAATCTAGATCCTATGTGAGCAGTTTTTAACTCTGACACTTAAAAACATACAAATCTTTTGGCTTCCAAATAAAGTCTGATTCTATGGTTTTCTGTATGTCTTAACAGATAGAAGGCTTCTTTTGAAATGAGTAATAGTCACAGAAATGTGTATTGGATACCTTGGCAAAGTGGGCTGAAATGTTTAAGAAAGCAGCTATGTAAGAACTTTGCTGAACTGGAAGCTTGCATAGTTCTCATGTGAAATACGCAGCTGAAGCATCAGCCTCTAAGCATGAGACACAAAAGCAAATGATGGAGGAAGTAGCAGTTTCTGCTGAAGATGATAAAGATGTAGAACGAGTTAAACCAGCTTGCCTCCATTTCCAGAAAGATGAGTTTTCTGCTCAAGTGTAGTTCCACCTTTCTGTTAGTGAGCATGCTGTTGTGTTTCTTGAATTGTAACTCATACTTAGTGTTTGACATTGTAAGGGCTAAATATGTTAAAAAACCTTCTTTTTTTTCCTTTTCCCCTGATGTGTTTGGGAGGAGGCCTATGGCTGTATTATTATAAATGAGGGTGATGAGGTCCTGGCACAGGCTGCCCAAAGAAGTAGTGAATGCTCCAGCAAGCATTGACTTAGCATAAGGAGCTATGATTTTTTTCTTGTATAACAAGAGAGTGTGAATCTAACACCTTTCCCAGCTTTCAAACTCATTTGGAAATATCATGAGCTGTAAGTACTTATATGTATATATAAGATTAACTATTATTCTCTTGCACAGGCAGGGGAGGAAGGAGTTTGTGAGTGTATGTATCCTGTCACCAGGAAGTGAAGGAAGGAATTACTGTGCATCCATGTAGGGGGAAACAAAGTAGATTGTTCTGATCAATAACCGTCAGTACAGAAGGGATAGATTGACTTTAGGGTCTTGTTAGGAAATCAGAATGCTAGATATCTTGTTGTTCAGCAATCATTCAGAGTCAAAGATTCAGTATATCTGGTACTTTTATGTTCTACTTTGAGAATTGCTGATAAAATAGAAGTGTTGGAAGACCCCTTGAGGAGAGAGAGATGAGTAGCCTGGCACATCGATTGGTGTTGCACATTATTTGGACTTCTGAAAGAGGAGGAAGGGGCAAAGGAATTTTTCTTTTGTTTCCATTTTGGAAGCAAAATAGCAACTACAGTTAAACTTTCGTCACACACTTGGAGCAGAGCAAGCAGAATCCCTTGAAAAGATGTTTTTCTGGGGGAAAGAGGACTTTTTGTTTGTCTTTTTTATTTAGATCATTTGCAAGGTGCTGTTCTAATGAAAAATCTACTGGTACAGATGGGACGTAGCCATATCAATATGACCATAGGAATGCTTTTATGCACCCTCTATTTGCATTCATTTCAAGGGAATCACAGTACTTTGATGGTTCTTAAATAATTGTGATTAGAGCCAGTAGGACCTTCCATACGTTCTATGATAAAAAGAAGCAGCTGCACAGAAAAAACAAAGAGATAGAACCAGCACAACTGTGTCCTTCATTTAGTTTCTTATAAGAGCTGCAAAACTGTAGAGTGTCTCTTAGTTTTACTTCTAAATGCGGTATTTTCTTCAATTTGCCTGATAACCATACTCTTTCTTCCTGCTGTTTATTTGGCAAGTTTTCTTTGTGGTGTATGTTTTTTATTAATACAGAGATATATTGAACTGTTATTTTGCTGTTGTTGTTGTCACTTCTGGCTGACTACAAAAATGTAGGCTTCGTGTTCACTAGCAAATTTCAAACCTAGACCACGCTTTCAAGGAAAAGGCACTTGAAGCGTCTTGTATAGCACAATGCTATACAAGGTGCTTCACACTTCCTAATGTGATTCCACAGTTCTCTGTGTGGTTATTCTTATGTGTTCGGTGTGAGTGAACCAGCACAGTATATGTGAGTAGACATGGGGCTGAAGCAGACTGTGAAGAGACAGCAGAATCTCTAAGACAGGCTTCATCTTGCCCATGTTTTGCTGTCTGCAGCAGTGCCAGGTATTCAAGGATCCTCTTGTAGTTAAAGGAGAGGAAATAGGCACTTCAGTGCTGCTTGACTCATCTGATCATTGTGTGAACTTGTAGCTTAGGGCAAAATGAATCTTATCCTAGATGACACTGACAATCCTGACTATCTCTCTGTCAACTGTAAAGGGAGACCAAAGTGACAAGTTCAGAGTTAGATGTCTGTACTCAGATGAATTCTTCCTTGGTATTTGAGGGAGAAAGATGCTAACCCTTTTTTTTCTTCCAACCATTTACTGGTTGGAATCTCACAGACTGCTGGCTGAGCAGCAGAGTGAATGTTGCAGCAATCAAGGTTTGAAATAAAACCAAGGTCAGCTGAGCTGAACAGAAGACTAATGAGCAAAAGATGCAGTTTTTCTGGAAAGAACAGATTTTTCACTCTGACTTGTCAGAATCTCCCCTTGTGTCTATAAATGCTGCAGCTGCTTCTGAAGCCACCTGCACCATCAGACCTGGCAGTTTTGCAGGTAGCTGGTTTACAAGAAGTGTGACTGAGGCATGTCCTGGAGCTGATAGTGTTCTCTGTGCCTGTATATGCTCAGTGGCTTAATATTTTGGCAGACAAACTCTAATCAGGCAGTCCACAAGCTAATGGAGAAGTAACCACGTTGATTGTGAACACCTAGAATACAGGTTATGCTGTATTCACAGCTTTTCACAATGGAATTGACATATCCTACAACTCTAATGTATGTCTTCACTAGAGGTAGATGTGACAGGCACCTGAAACACTAGTTGCTGTGAGATGAGTGAGTAGAGAATAGTCTTTCAGCCTTCCATTTGCATCTGAAATTCTCCCACGTTTGCAGGCATGTTTGTGGGTAGAACAATCATGAAGCTGGAAACACAGTAGGACTCAGTGCTTTTATCACAGCAGCACTTCCTTTTGGAAGCACATTGCATTCCTTTTGGCTCTTCAAGAGACTGCCTTCTTGCCAGTTCTCAACATTTGCTAGAGAGATTCAAGGTCTCTTTAAAGTGGAAGTAAAGTAAACTGCTCTTCATCTTTCTGTCACACAAAGTACAGCCCAGGTTTTTGACTGGGATCCTGGAGATCTTTCCCTGTTCGAAAGTGACAAGTGGTTCTGTTAAAAATCTTCTGCACTCAAAATAGTTTCTATGAAATGCAGAAATTTCTACAAAATGGCACTGAACCTCTTTTGAACGATGTACAGCAAAAATGTGTGTACTCTGTAAATTATGGACATTACTGCTAGCTTCATTTAGTTCACCTACAGCTCTATCACATTTTCTTTGTGGGCAGCAGAAGGCATTAGCTTGTTAGCTACCATCATCATGTTCCTTTGACTCCTTTTAAAGTACTTTTCACTTAGGTTCTTTTCCCTTTTCCTTTTAGAGTGTGTTTCTGATGATTAAATCTTTTATACTCTCTCATACTTGCTGCCATCTCCATCGGAGTACTAATGGAGCACTTTGCGTTCCCTTGCCCTGATAGGGAAACTTCCCCTTTAGTGCATGAGGCACAGCTTTTGCTGATTTGTCCATCTTGTTTTAAAAACTTGATTTTGGTCTCAGAGCCAGTGGATCTTATTTACAGCACTTGAAATATGGGTGATTTTGGACACTGCATGATTTCTGTGCTTGTCCTATACATGGATTGACTTACCTCATTGAGAAGCTTAATTCAGTAATTGTATTATGCTTTGAAATGCTGAGATGCTGTGAAGAATAATTTATTGTTCATTACGTGCCACATTTCAGTGAGTAACATGGGGTAGTCTAAGCACCTTTTATTACCAATGCACTTAAAGCTAAAAGCTCATGCGCTACTGTAATAGTAGGACTTTGGTCTATTTAATGAGACTTTAAAAATAAGTTTTAATTAAAAAATGAGATAAGATCGAGAATTGCCTGTTATCAAATATATGTATTTTTTCATGTCTGACACGTTAGATATCTGACACGTTAGCAACAGCTGAAAAGGTCCTGAAAGCTGAGTGATTTTTATGTAGCCAGACCTCACAGAAAGTAGCTTTGTCATCCTGCATTTCATAAATATGGAGAAAAGGATTCATACTTGGGAGCAAAAGGGACTTGGGCTTGGAAAACAGATCTGTAGGACTTGGTTAGCCCCTTCCAGTCTTGTTTTCTTGTGGATTAAAATTAGCCACAATGTATTTTAACAATAAGCTTTCTATAATAGATATTTGTATTTTACTCCATATGTACATAACTTGTTACATATGTACATAGTGCTATATATTTGTGTGAGTGGGTGTTACATACACATGTATATTCTGCTCTCCAGGAGCTAATAATGCGGTATGGTGGCCTGGTACTGAATCCCATGACATGTAAATAAGGCTCCTTCACAGTTACATGGCCTCTCCTTTCAGATCACTTTTGGGATTTTTTTAGAGCCCTCCTTCCTCAGTTTGGGAGCTTTCTATTCTCCAGACTAGGAGAATAATGCACAAAAAGTTTTTACGTGACACCAGACAGGATGGCAGACTCAGAGTTCATTGTGATGGTTGGTGCAAGAGTCATCACATAGAGGGTTGTTATGGTCACTCTCAGTCGGTGTACCAGCAGTCTGGCTGCACCTCTCCTACTGTTATGTAGCAGGGCAAATGACAGCTCATTGTGTTGAATTACTGATCGCAAAAAAGACTTTCAAAACAAGTGTTTGATTAGAAATTTTCTAACTCAGGGAAGTTATAATAAACCCAGGCTGTTTGCAATGTACAGATTAAAAGCTAGAGATGTTAAAACCAGAGCATGGCTCCTTATAAATTAAGCTGAAGTGGTCATTATGAAAAGCCTCTGCACTGTCATAGAGATGCTGCCTGTCATTAAGGGTGGCCACAGATGCAACATTCATACATCAGAGAGCTCTGCACATTATGTGCCTCCTCTCAAGGCTTCCTGTTTGCTTTTGTTATGTCAATGCAGAAGGTAGAATGGCAAAAAAAACCCAACAGCACAGCCTCTCTATTTCTGCTTTGATTTTGTTCCTTTGTTACTACCCCTCGTTTTTTTTCCCAATTCTATGGACAGAATTAATTTTCAACTCTCAGTTTCATCCTTTCAGTACAACTACCAAGCTATCAAGAGCAGTAATTTGTGCTTACCGTATTTGTGTGTGCACTTATGATGTACATGTATGTATGGTTTTAATGTATGTTACTACAGCCTGCTGACTGCTTCCTCTGAGAGAACATCAGTCTAACTCTAGTGGGACTGCTCTGGACAAGGAATGAATAAACCACCTCTTTTTCAGGATATACCTACTACTGCAACATAGAGTTTATATTAATACAACAAAATCAATAGTGATTTTCAGACCACCATACCAGTTAGGATCCAGTCTCCTTAGTTCACCAGAAACCTATACTCTCTACTTGTCTGTTTAAAGTAGTAGGAGGGTTAGTGGCTTTAATGAAAACTTACGACTGGTGAATGAGAACATTCTTCAAGGTATGTGACACAGTAGCTCCACTGTGAGCTGCAGGCTAATATGATCTGGTTAGGCTTGGCTGGAGCTCTTGTCCAGCCCAGAAACTCCACTGGAGCCCAAGCAGTTATTCTGTCTTTGTAGCCATGGCAAGTGACTATTTTAAATTAACATAAAGCTCGTCTAACAATTTACGGTTTAAAAAAAGTTGCCAAGTTGCCAGTCTTAGCACAGTTGGTGTTAATGCCAGGCTATCTTTGTCAGAAATTAGAAGCCTAGCAAAAAGGGGGAAAAAAACCCAAGAGAAACACAGGAGATGCATAGGAAATTACCTGACAGGCAAAACAACACATATATATCTTTGAAGTGTAATCATATTCAGGTAGCATGCAGAAGCTCCAGTCATGATTGACATACTCCTCTGCACTAGCTGCACTGTAGATACTTAATAAAAGACAGTCCTGGACTCATAATAGAGAATTACTGGAGCTTCACATTTAACTGTAATACCAAGTTACAGCCTTACCGCAATCAATTGTAAGAAAGGATTTATAACATGGTTCAAGAGGACTCTGGATACTCCTAGTATTATAAGATAGAGTAAATAGTATTTTAAAGTGTTTTTATTGTCATGTATCCATATGCTATCTGTAGTAGGAGATGGAGATAACTATGGTTTATTAGTGTGGTAATTGAGGCTGAATGATGTGGACAATATAACAGGGAGGCAAATATATATTTATTCAGAATGCTTAAATGCTTCAGTAACTTTAGTGCATTAGTCTGCTAACCTCTTCCAATCTGTTAAATATGTATTGGGTAGATAATGAGGCTATATCCTCAGTAGCACAAATTATTTAATGTAAAGCAGTGGTTTAAATCTACTAGTTGTGAATTATTCCAAAACGTTTACCAAAGAAGTTCCCAAGATGAGGGCTTTAGATCACTGTCAGTTTAAAGAAAGAAATCTTGTCAGATTATGCCGGCTCTTTCTTGTGTTTCCAGCTGCTAATTTGCATTAAAATATGACTAAAAATACATCAGTTCTTCCCTAGTATTACTTTCCCATGGAATTATTTACTGTATTCGCCAAAGTGTTGCTATACACTTGTCTTGCAAAAGCCTTGAAGTCACATGGAGTCTCCTCATCCCGGCAGAAATGGTAGTATAAGAAGAGGTGACAGACTGTCCTCTACCCATCATGCAACTGGTGCTACATGAAGTGAGTCACACTGATCACACAAGAAACTCAAATAGGAAATCCCAGTTGTCCAGTAATCCTGGAAGAGACCATAGACTGACCAGAGGGCAAAAATTTTGTTATGTCACTAGAAGAGAAGGTGATGCGTGCTAAAGAAGACCACCATACAGTAAACTGTCAGAAAGTGAAAAGCAGTATGCCTTATTTACTGATGGGTCCTGCCACATTATGGGAAAGCATTGTAGACGGAAGGCAGTTGTATGGCACATCTATGGAGTCCCCTACGACAAGTTGCAGAAACTGCTGAAGGAGAGCATGAATCAAGTCAGTTTGCCAAGCTGAAAGCCATCCAGCTGGCCCTTGACATTGTTGAATGAGGAAAGTGGCCAGTACTTTATCTCTATACTGACTTATGGATGGTGACAAGTGCCCTGTGGGGGTGATTGCAGCAGTGGAAGCAGAGCAACTGGCAGTGTGGAGGTAAACCCATCTAGGCTGCTGCACTGTGGTAAGATATCGCTGCCTGAGTGCAGAACCTGGTGGTGAAGGTATGCTCATATACCCAAGAGTCAGGCCACTGAGGAACACTAGAACAACCAACAGGTGGATAAAGCTGCTAAGATTGAAGTGGCTCAGACAGACTTAATTTGGGAACATAAAGGTAAACAATTTTTAGCTTAGTGGGCCCATGATACCTCAGGCCATCAAGACAGAGGTGCAACATGTAGATGGGCTTGTTATCAAGGGGTGGACTTAATGGACACTATCACCCAGGTTATTCATGAATGTGAAACATTCCATAGACTAAGGGTATGACACCTGTGTGTATATATCAAAAGATGGGAAAAGTGATGGTGGTTAGCTGAGATGTATTAGAAAGTGTGGGACCTGGGCATGAGGTAAGTGGCATAGTGTCCTGGGTTCAGCAGTAGCAGTCAATTTTCTCCTTCTTAGTAGCTGGTGCAGTGCTCTGGGTTTGACTTTTGGCCTGGGAACAGCGCTGATAACACCAGTGTTTTAGTTGCTACTTATTAATGTTTACTCTGACCAAGGACTTTGTGAGTCTCACGCTCTGACAGGGAGGAGGGGAAGCTGGGAGGATGCAGAGACAGGACACCTGACCCAAACTAGCTAAAGAGGTATTCCATACCACAGCACGTCATGCCCAGGATGTAGAACTGGGGGCAGTTACCCGGAAGGGGGAGATCACTGCTCAGTCAGGCTGGGTATCGGTTCGTGGGTGGTGAGCGGTTGTATTCTCTTCCCTTGTTATTTCCCTTATCATTATTATTGTTGGTGGTAGCAGTAGTGGTTTGTGTTGTATCTTAGTTACAGGACTGTTCTTACCTCAGCCTGTGGGAGTTACATTCTTTCAATTATCTTCCCCATCCCGCTGGGAGCAGGGGCCAGGAGTGAGACAAAGACTGCGTGGTCTGATTTACGGCTGTGCTTAAACCACAACACATAGAATTAGGGGGTTTGGCTGGGATAGAGTTAATTTTTCCTCCTGGTAGCTGGTGCAGTACTGTGTTTGGGCTTCAGTCTGACAACAATGCTGATAACACACTGATTTTACTTTTAGTTGCTGCTCAGTAGCACTTACCCTCATGAAGGACTTTTAGTCTCATGCTCTGCCAGTGAGGAGGGTCACAAGAACCTGGACAGGAGCAGACACAGGACGTCTGACTCAAACTAGCCAAAGGGGTATTCCATGCCACAGCATGTCATGCCCAGTATAGAAACTGGGGGAGTACCCTGAAGGGACTGAGTGCTACTTGGGTTGAGCTGGGTATCCGTCAGCAGGTGGTGAGCAGTAGTATTGTTCATTAGTTGTCTGTTTTGGATTGTATTTCTCTCTCTTTTTGTTATATCCCTCTTATGAATATTACAATATTTCAACTATTGGACTGTTCTTACCACAGTCCATGTCCTTACCTTTTTTCTGATTCTCCTCCCCATCCCACCAGGGGTGGGGGATGAGCAGTACTGCATGGTACTTAGTTGCTAGCTGGGGTTAAACCTTGGCAAAGTGAAAGGATGCTTTTTCACCCCTACAAATAATAGAGGAAATGTTTCAGATTGATTTCAGTTTCGTCTTTAAAGGTGACTAGAAACATTTCCAACATAATTGCAACAGCTTTCAATAATATTCCTATAATTCACTTTGTGTGCATTTTTTTTCAACATAGACCTTCTGTGCATCCATGAATTGCTTCTGAAATGCTCTGAACTGAATTAAGAAAATACTATTTCAATGCAGTATTTTAAATGCACAGTTAAATGTATTTATAAAACACATTCTCAGTAAAACCTGTTCTACAGGTTGATACTTCAATACAATGCAAGTTTAGTGTAGATGCTTGGAAAATAATATCTTCAGTGTTATTTTATGTTCTTAGGAGATGCAGAGTGTCTGTCACTGTACAGAGACGACTTCCTCAAATGTCAGAGGTATTAAAGGAATAAAATCCTATTTCCATTTGATTCAGTAGCAAAACTCCTTCTGGTTTCAGTAGCACTACGATTTCACCTTACTGACAAATCTTGCAAGACAAGACTCAGATCTAGAAAATACCATTGAATATATTTGCTATTTAGCAGAAATCTAAATAATACATAAAAATAGTAAGTTAATATAAAATACTACTGCTATTGATAATAGCAATCTATAACATTACCAAGAGAGAAGGCACCTACGTGATCTCAAATAATAATAAGTAAACAGAAAGAAAACTTCTGAAGTTACTGAGTCAAAAACTCTGACTTTATTCTGAGATGAAACAGAAACTGATACATCAAGGGGACAGTCTTTCAAGAACTTAATCCATGTTCTAAAAGCTGTCTGGATGTTTTTCAGTGCAGTCTTCTCTGATGAATTTTGATGAAATCTTTTAAGACCCCTGCGTTCAGATGGGTATCACTGACCCCATCCTCTGCTTCTTGTGCAAAGAAAATGCTGTTCTGCATGTTTTATGCACATGACATAGAAGGTTGAGATGAGCTTCCAGGTGTGCTGGTTGCATTAGTAGCAGCCACAAGTTCTCCATATAGCTCCATAATGCAGTCAGTTCTCAGAATAGGTATGTTCATGGATAGAACATTTCCAGTCTGGAAGAAAAGAATAATAAAACAGACACCATATTATACTAATTTGTCTCAGTGATTCTCAAATGTTGTTTCATTCTTTCATTAATAGACTTTTAGGGGTAGTAGGAATGCAGAACTACTTCGCAATAAAAACACTATCCAAATAAATTAACAGGTGGTGCTTAAAAGAAAGGAGGAGGGAAACACATGTGGGGTTTGAAGGCAAACTCAGAAGAAAAAGACAGACATGAGTGTGTAGAAGAATATTGTCTTTTGGAGGAGAAAATTATTGTGGACTGTTCGAGTGGATGAGCAGTAATCAAATTATATTTGTAAATAAAACACATTCTTCCATTTCTTCAAGGAGCATTAAACGGGAAATGAGCTCAAAATAAGACTGGTGATTAGTGTAGAACAGTTGCATTTCTGACAGGTAACCGCCATTTCTGTTTGATTGTTTCAGTCATGATGCAGAATAAGAATGGAATTCAGTTCTATTTGCACGTCTATAAAATGCAGATTTGAATCTGGCATGTGTCTGAGACATATGGCATGATTTTTTATTTGTTTTGATTGTCAAAATTCTCCGTTATGCAGAGAGAGACCAAGATATCCCAGAAGAAACATCTAAAGGTAAATGTTATCTTGAGTGCATGTTTAGATGACAGAAGATGTAGGGGCACTAAGCAGTAAACTTCTGAGCATCTTCCATTTCTTTTGACATCTGTATGAATGGCAGTGTGGGGTCACAAGTTTCAATAGAGACCTACTGAGCATTTTGAGAGTTGAACATTTCTTTTTTTTTAAACCACCTTTGCTATGAAGCATGTAAAGTAAGAACTAAAACTGCATTTTGCAATGATTACCTGTATACACACTTCCAGCATTTTGCTTGTTTGTTTTAGTACAACTACAATGAAAAAATAGTCAAGCCAAAATGCATTCACTTCAAACTATGATGCTGTATTTTTAGCTGCATGAAGCAAGAAGAACATAATGGCTTTTTTTCTGTCAGTCACCCTCATCTTCCTTTTCAGCTACATTAGGAAGGTTAGAAAACACTTTCCTTCCTTACATTCTAGAAAATAAGCATTTTCCTAAGGTCTTTACCACAATATTCAAGTGCCCTCTTTCTCCCTCACAGCAAGACACATGTTTGTAGCCAGTCACAGTAGAAAATCCTACATCGATCTTATTAAATCCAAGACTTGCCTCAGTAATAGAGCTGTCCATTATTTGCCATTTAATTCTATGCATATAGTCATAAAGTCTTGCTTGGTCATAATTTGAAACAGACTGTGTCTGTCTTCCCTGTGTGAAGTTCTCATAGCTACCAAAAATATAAAAGGGAAAAACTATGTTAAAACGGTAACCTGTTAGAAATAAAGAAGCTTGACTTTTACTTCTCAGTATTAATTCAGAAGTATTAGTTCAGAAGCTCAGAAGGTGTTTCGTGAATCATCATTTGCTGCCTGAACGAAGTGATTTCCAGATCAGATCAAATGTTACCTCAGTAAAAGTTGCAGCTGCATCCCAAGTTGCTATGTGTTGGAGGATCCCAGGTGAATTTTTCAGTCATTTGGAGTGGTTTTCTCAAAACAGACTGAAAATTGTCTTTCAGCTTTAAACTTCATTCACACTATAAAAATGTCATCATTCAAGGCCTGATGTGGTTCTGGGCAACCTGATCTAGTTGAAGATGTCCCTGCCAATGGCAGGGGGTTGGACTAGAAGACCTCTGAGGGTCCCTTCCAACCCAAACCATTCTCTGAATCTATGATTCTGAGTTTCAGGTTCTTTAACAGCTTGGCTCATTTTCTTCTGTGGCCCCAGCTGGTCATTTCATTGGATGCCATTTGGTACCATCAGTGTTTGAAATTCTTAATTATCCTTTCTAGCTGACACTGTGATTTTGTTGTTGACATTCGCGAACTGTAAATATAGCTCTGTCCAGGATGAATTCCATTTAAGAGACAATGTTTGACAGCTTTAGTAAATTCAGAATGATCTATTTGTTCATCAATATGTGTGTATCATTTCCATTAAGCTACATAAAATGTGTGTACAGCTATAATAACTAGAGTCTTTTAACACTTTAGTGTCTTACTAATTCCAGGGAGATTTATCACTAGATTGAGATAAGTCCCCACTTTTTAAGGTCATGGGAGCGTTGATTTAAAAACTAACGAAGGAGTAATTTTCCTGTGGGAATAGATTTGCTGGAAGATTCTCTTGTACATCTTGGCTTGTTTGTCTGTCCCAGTCTGCTAGGACACTTTCCTAACCTCCTGTGTGTGGACTGCAGGTTCCTCTTGACCCATGCTGCAGGCTCCTGTTGGCTGCAGTGTAGTGGTGCTGAAGCTTTCAGTTGCCCTGCTCAGACTGCAGGAGTGTCTCAGAGCTTGCTTGGAAACATCCTCACATTTACACTTTGGCAAGGAAAGGCTAGGAGGAAGAGTAGAAGAGAGAGATATCTAATAACTTCATATTGTGCCCTACAACAATTTGATTTTGTTTTCATTTCAAAGGTTAATATATTCAACTTGGATTTGTTGAATCATGTAAAGTAATATTTCAAAACATCCTCCAGGAAAAAAAAAATGTGTATATATTTATATATTATGGTTAACTTATTTTATAGGACTAAAAAATGCCTGAAGATCTTTATAATGATTTTTGTGTGACAGAATCAAAGTTAATGATTTTGCAGGCCCCAGTTGTGGTTATATTAAAAATAATTGCATTATTCTTGCACAACTCATTGCTGTTGCTACATAGTTTAAATATTTTATGCAGTTTTTAAGGACTGATCCTATTCTGAGGTGGTGGGAAAATGCAATAATCTGTGCCTTTTCTTCCATCTCCAACCACAAAGAAACTTTCTGCTGTCACCATTATTGAGATACTCATCAATCAACCTGCTCAATCTTCCTGGTTTGAACTACTTGTCTTATCCTTTCTAACTACTTTTTAAACACATGCTTACTTGTAACACAGTTGTCATATGCTAAAGAAGTGTGAAGTTTGAAAAACTTAAGTCAGGGTTTTGTCCCATGGAGGACTGAAATGGGTGATCTGCAAGTATATGTGTTTGAAAGTATCAATGGGTGATGTATACCTCTATTGCTTTTGTTGCGCTTGTTGGCACACTGGACCTGAAAAAGCAGAAATTTAGGTTGCAATATGGTCCATATGCAAGATGCTGAGCTTTTGCATACTTTCACAGAGAAGCTGTTTATTATTTAGGTGAACAATAAAGACCAGTGAATACTGGAAGGGTTGCGAGACCTCAGAATGGAAGCAGTGAGATTTCTTGCATGTCATAGAAGTTTTTTCTGTGTATATACGTAGTAGTTTCTGATAGTGCATCAGCAGCATCATTTCTGCTGCAGCTAAAGAACACAAAATGTGGGTTTACCAATTTGAAAATCTGTGGGACATAGAGTGGGAGGAGAATAGATGCTAACAAGAAAGAAGTTATGGAAAGAGGCAATTTTGAACTAGTTTAATGGCACTAATTAATATTTGGCTCTTAGTTAATTCCGCAAATTAACTCACATATCCTAATGATTACTGAACATCAGAAAGTGCCTGTGGGTGTAAGGAATGGGAGGGCACGGAATGATGCAGGGAAGAGGTAACAACAGCTGTATGGGAATACTCCTCCAAAACCAGAGATAAATATAACAGCATTCATAGCACATCATTTTCATTCCACATTTGCTATAGACATATAGGCATTACTTCTATAAAAGCATTTAAAATGTGAAGGTATTAATACTTGGTACTGATAGGCAAGGAAAGGTTCAAGGACAAAGGAATTATGGCAGTTGGACAACATTACAGAAACACTTTTTCTCAGGACTGGCGCTTAAGCTTTGTCCTATGCTGTCTCAAACCTCTAGGCCACAGCTCTCCTGGGATATCACATATTACGTATGGATTAGTTTTCAAAGTGACCTGAAAGATAGGCACTGTGCTCCCTCGGAAGAGCAATAGGATTGAGGATCCTAATATCCCTTCTGGAAAGTTTCATCTTACATACAGTCTTAACCACTTCATCACACTCACTAAATAACAGCAGGTACTTGTTAACAGCATGTGTATTAGTCACTGAAAATATTTTATCCCTGCTTTGGGGCTCCTCTAAAGAAATTATACCTCTCCATTTCTCAGCCTTCTTTCTCTGTGTAACACCTGAGAAATAATTGTTTTCATTTTTCTTCGCCTCATTGATTGTAGAATAAATAATCCATGAATAACTCCCCACCCTCATTATTCTACCGTATCTGGTGAGCAATAACTTCTGGTTCAGTCTGTTTAAGGGTGGTGGCAGGAGGGATGCAGAGGGATGGAAAAGAGCAGTCAGACTCTTGCAATCCCTAAACCGTAAGGCTAGGAGATGGCCAGGTTGTCTCAGTCACATCTTGTAGGTGAAAACCATAACGATACTCTAATGCAGCTCGCTTCCTGGCTCGCTCTCGGACTGAGAATTAATTACCGAGTGGAAGCATCTGCGTTAGCGGCTTCGGCATTCCCAGTTCTTTGCAGGAGGGGATGATGCTCACCCCCCCCCCACCACCACCCGGAGGACTTGCCTGCTGGCCGCCTCGTTCGGATCCGGCGGGCTGGAGCTCGGGGAGCCGCTAACACCGCGGTGTGCGGGGAGAGAGCCCCGGGGGCTGCGGGCAAACCTCCGCTCCCATCGTCAGCACCGCGACCAGCGCCAGCGGCCCGGCCTCCCAGCGCTGGGGACCCGGCCCCGCCTCAGCCTGGCCCCGTCTACGGTCCCCGCCGCTGTCCCCGGCTCTGCCTCTGTACCAAGCAAGGGAGGACGAGCAGGGTCCTGGAGGCCCGAGGGGCGCAGAGGAAGAGGGAGGAGCTGGAGGAAGCGAAGGGAAGGGGAGGATTTTCCCTTCTTCTGCCTTTCCTTTTTTTTGGCCGGGGGGGGGAGGTTTCTGCTGCTGGTGGCAGCGTTTCCTTCTGCTGGAAGATGATGAATACATGAGGAGAGAGGCTCTGAACCTGCTTCTCTGCTGCGGGAGTGTCTCTCCCTCCCTCTCTCCCCCTCTCCCCGCTCCTGTGTGTTTGGCTCCCCGGCTGTGTGTGCGCGTACACTGTGTATATATATCTGAGCTGGGAGGTTATTGCAAGCTTCTCTCAGCAGCGCTGCTCTGTACAGGAAGAAGAGCTCAGCTGCAGTGGTAGCATCAACAGCAGCGTTAGCAGCACCAGCGGCTTTTTCCGCTTCTCCCTTCCCTTCATCTCCATCTCCCTTTACCCTCCCTCTCCCCTGTCTTTTTGGGGATTGGGTTTTCTTTTTTTTCCTTTTTTTCCCCCCCTCTTCTACAATCTTTCTTGTTTGACACTTCGTGGCTATTTTTTTCTTTTTTCTTTATTTTTTTTTTACATTTCCTCTGAGAAGGAGGCACAGACACACACACACACAAACACAGAGAAATAAGGGAAAGAAAAGTACCAGGACTTATCCTGCTGCTGCAAACCGAGAGATAGCAGGCGAAGAGGGGTTGGCTTCTACCCCAGGGTAAAGCCCTGCCCCCTTTACCTCTTCACCACCTCCTCCGAGAAAGAGAAGGAGAGAGAGCGAAGGGGGCAAAGTGGAGAACAGCAGGTCTTCTGCGGCTGGCATTTGGAGTACAGGGAGCCAGGAAGTGAAGGATGCTTGTGGTTACCCGAGCTGGCTGCAGGGCAGCTCTCTTCCTCTGGATTTTCAGCAGCATTAGCTGCAGAGCCAGGACTGCTCTGCCTGCATCTCGTAAGTACCCTTTGCTAAAAAGCATTGCACTTTCAGCTCTGCAAAAAGCCAGAGGGAAATTCCCACAACTCTGGGAGGTTGATTGTTTTTGCTCTGCTGGTGAATTTTGTGTTTGATTTTGCTGTGTATTTGTATGGGTATGTGTGCACTGAGGTTTGATGCTGTTTGCAGTACTCCCCATCAGATCTTCCTTAGCATAGAGATGATTTCAGTAGCTGGTTTGGAAAGTTGAAAGTATACTGCTCTATGTTATAGTCGTGGTTCTGCAATTGAATCAGGGAGGAAGGAATCAGATAAAAGCTGTTCAAAGTTTGGGGGTGGGTTTTAGTTGGTTGGTTGGCTTGGCTTGTTTTCTCCCACCTTCCTCAGAAGGTATGCGATTTACATTTGGAAGTACTTCCACAGTTGTGTGAAGGAAAAGAGGACATGCGAGCTGTTTCCATAACTAGTGTGTTATCAAGGAGCAGCAAGAGAAAATAGTGTCTCATTTGAAGAGCAAAGAATGATGGTGAGTTAATGACAGGGAATGGAGCCAGGACAGCTTTCCTGGAGAGTGAAGTTTTGCTTCCCATAATAAAATGAGCAAAGGTATTTTAGAGGAGACCAGCAATTGTGCCCCAAGGGAGGCAGAAATAGTTGAGAAATGATCAAGCATCTGCTGAAATGCTGAACTTCAGACAGGAGGAGCACCTATGCAGGACCCAGTTCTGCTGTCAGAGTCAAAATGACAGCATACTCATTGGTTTCCATGGGTGTTAGATCAGATCTTTAACATTGCACTGAGCTGTAGTTTCCAGCAAAACATTTGCAGGTAGATGTCAGTGTTAAGTATCTAGTTGTTTCTCTTCAGACCATGTAAAGCATTTGCCATTTGCAAAGTATTTTTGACATGCATACTGAGATGAAGCAGTGCATTTTTATACAATCATTAAAAATAGACACTACTGTCAACTTCCTCTGTTGTTTATAAAGAAATGTCCCGAGATGTTACAGATAGATGTGTTGAGATTATGTGTATGTGAATGGGGGCTGGTTCTACTGACCAAGCAGGGAATTGTCTTAGAATGCAATGTGTATACTGCATAGAGATCTATATGGATCATTGTATTTATTTATTTATTTGATTTCTTGGGGCAGGAATGAGCAATGCAATGATTGGGGAACTGGACCCCTGCTATACTTTCTCAGTGGGTTTCTATCTGTTATCATCTGATATCTGTTGAAAAATAAAACAGTGTTATTGTCCCAGGATTTGCTTACACTTAGGCATATGTTTGTGTATCAACAGAAAATGTGCAGCAGTGTCTGCATTGTATCTAGGTCTCAGGATAGCTTTCAGGAGGCTACAGGATATTCAGTTATTTTTCTACCTTTGATTTAGGAGAAATATTGATCATGAGGTTTACTGCTTAGTTTTGACCAGCTATTTTTTCTTCTGAATCTTCTTTCTCCATGGTCATCTCTCAGGCTCTGCATAAAAGGAATATACAGGGAGGAAAAAAAGATTTATGATTTATGTTCTCAGGAATCTGTTCTTGGAAAACAAAGTTCCCTGCTCTGCTTTTTTTATAATAGGATTTCTGAGCTTTGGTTTGTTTGTTTTGACTTTCTATAACTAATAGCTGTAGTTTAACTTGAAGCTGACCTGCAGTGGGCTATCTGATTACCCAACTAAAAAAATCTTTAACTTTTGAAAGAAGTTATCTGAGAAGCTAATGACTGTAGTAACATCACCATAACCAGAAATCCCAGGAATAAAGGGATATATAATATCTTAATTGCAGTTTACATACATACATTTCTATCTTGACATTGTTTTTTTCAGATATCCAAAGATTTCTTTCTATTAATTCATCTTCCAAGAGCTTAAGCACTACAGTGCTTATGTAGCGTGTAGCATTTCATTTCTGACTCACTTCTGAAAGTCAAGTGGAGCAAGATCTGTTTACTGGAAACAGAAATATAGCTGGAAGTACATGTCAGACTTAAAATGACAAAAGGGGTATTCACATTGCAGTACATACTGAAAATTCTTATAAAGATCTGTGTGTGCTTGGGAAGTGGTACCACAGTAGGAACTCAAGTGCTGTGTCACAGGGTTTTGGTGCAACACTGAACTGGTTATCCCATTGCATGCTTTGGCATACAAGCTGGTCTCTGTTTGGGATTTTCTGGGGCTGTTTCTCACTTTGTCTGTAATTGATTGTGAATGGCATTGGGGATTTTTGCTGTCCTTTGACAAGAGAATGCACTTAGTGTTTTATCTCTTTTTCCTCATTGACTTTGAATGTCGTATTCAGAATACTTCTGAAATAATTAAAAATGGAGTGAAGTGCAACTTTGATGTAAAACTGATTTCCAGACATGTTTTTCTTTTCTCCTCCACTGCTACTTTATCTTTTGACTTTGAAGTAATTAACAACAGCAAATTTATTCTTCACAGTGGTTTTAGAAAGTCTGCAAGATTCATAATGTACAGGGAATTACAAATCCCTACATATGAGCTCACTATTCAGTGTTTGCTTATAGCCTGTTTGTGCTGACTTAGAAAAACATGCAGGTTTTGTAAAGAATAGAACTGTATGTCACTTAGGTGACTATATTACATCTCAACTGTTTGTTTAGTTTGTGAAGTCAGTAAATCTATCTCTGTCATTAAAATGATGTCTCTCAGCAATGCTGATTCAGAAGTGATCATGTTGAAAGCTTTGAATCTCATTCAGTTTTATCTCAAGATGAAGTGGGTGTTGAAAGCCCATCTTGTAGTACAGTAAACATACGGCATAGTATCACACACACTAATACTCAGATCTTTATATTTTATTCACAATCATATTTTTCATGCTTTGGCAATAAATTCATCATATTCTGCTATTTTTTTGAAATAAGCATAGAGTGATCACAACAGTCTTAACTTCTGGAATCAAGGCTAATGAGCAGCTCAACCAGGAGAGGTCATCACAAGATAAAAAGTAACACAGAAAATACAAATTTAGTGCTTTGTAGCTTTTACATGGCTCAGAGATGGACTGTTCAGAATATGACTATGAGTAGAGTAACTTTTACTTGTATTCTTATAAAAAACACACAAAGCAGTGACCTTGTCTTCCTAATGAGTATATTCAAGGATTCGTCATAGGATCATCTGTTCTCTATGAAAGCAACTCACTTAAAAAGTAATTGTCTCTCACAGCTATGACTAATTTTGGGTTGTATCTGTTTATGTGCAGTGCAAACCTGATCAGTACAGATCTATTAAAACTTCTAGTTCGGAGACTTTTCATGCTTTTGCAGTAGGTTGCATAGCACTGCTGCAGTTGAAGTTTAACCTTATTTGACAATAATCGATGCAGAAATCAATGAGGAGGGGCAGGTATAGTAAATCATTAAGAGTTGTGTATAAGCAAAACTATGCATCTTTTAGCTTTGTCTGCCTGGCACCCAGACCTTCCTTAATAGCTTGGCTAAGCGAGAAAATGATTAAAAAGTATAATGTCCCTTTTGAAAGAGCAAGGCATTGAAGAAGAACCTTCTTTTCAGGAATTCTGGACTATATAGGACTAGAGAATCTGTTCTTCCAGTTCCTGCTGCTTGAATGTTGAGTGTGTGGGGATGTCATATATTCTGTTGGACTCACATGCAGGAATAGGACTCTTCCAGATAATTTTTAGACATAACAGTATTTTGTGTTTTTAGAGCAATTCCAGTTGTTTTTCTGTTACATCTGATTAACATCTCCCAGGTTAGGTCCTGTTTGGATGTAAATTCACAGATCACATAGAATACCAGACATTTTCATGGAGGTTTAATGTTTAATCATATTAATTATCCCTGGGTGTCAAAGCATTTAAGGATACACTAAACTTCTAAAGCAAAGGCCTAAGTTTCCATTAAGACCATAGGAATTCATAACATTAAACATATGCTTTCTTTTTTTTGTCTTTTAAAACACTGGAGCTGTAAATTAGACCATTATATAATAGTACTGTTATTTAAGGTGCTGTGCATCACAATATGATAAAACCAGCATTCAGCTAAAAAAACAGCAGTTTGTCAATTGACTGTTATTTAACAACAGACAACTGAGTTACTCGAGGTGACTTTTCAAAGTAATATGCTTTTTCTAGAGCAGTACATTACCTTACATGGGAATAAAATGGTAATAAATAGTCTGCTGTCAGGTCCAAATTGGTGGCAGCAGCTAGAGCCTGCATTGGTGCTGAAAAGCCAGAGTTTCAGAGTCCTTCACTTCTGTGCATGCAACATTACCCACAGCCTGATTGCAGACATTTGTCTATATGCAGAAAGCCTGATTCTGAGTTTGATGTGGTCAGTAGGCCTTGAATCAGTTGCAGATGTCACTGAATGAATATGCTTTGCTTGGGTTACTTTCACTTTGTTTGTGTGCTTAGTTCATTTGGTTCTTGAAACTCTGGTGCAATAACATGGAATAAGAAACACAAGTGCTTCAGTCTGTGGTCCAGTCTGCAAGAATGTTTGAAAGTGAAGTTAAAGACTATGAATTGAAAACTTGTCTCTGTGAATTTTGGCTGTTTCCTTTGCAAGGAGATGAGAAATATCTTCTGATTACCTCTCATTTTTTAACTCAGAACCTTCAACCACATGTGAAAGATTATTTCACTGCACACAGTTGTGACAGGAAATTATATATACAATATAGTAATAAGACATTAGAAACTGTAGCTCTACTTGGATAATTCACATCAATATAGATCTGTGACACACGGCAGGTTTTCCTATTGAAGTTCTTTAGGAATTTCAGTTTGGATCTTATAAAGCATCAGATCTCATGTTCAATGTTTAGTGATCATATTAATATTTATGACTTCATAATACTCTTAGTGCTCAAGGCAATAATAAACCATGTACACAGACTGTGGGTGTTTACTACAGTAACTTTTTCTACACATACAGAAGCTGATCTGCCTCTGAGCAATTTGACTCATTGGTCAGACAGAAGATAACAGGTTAAATCCTGAGGTGTGTCACTGCCCATGTCTGTGTTTCCTCAATACAGATCTTGCTCAGTCATGCAAAACGATCTGGACTTGCAAATATGTTTCAGTCACTTGAGGCAGAAAATGTCTCAAGCAATGTCGATCTTCTTCCTCAGATCAAAGTCTGACTTTCTCATTTTGTTAATCTTTAGAAGTGTAAAAAATTAGTTTGAAACTCTAGTAGTGTTTAGAAAGAGGTAGTTTGATCAAGGCATAATTTCCAAAATCTTCATGAACATGGGATGCTTCTTTAAAAGATCAGGAAGATCCATGGGACAAAGAGTACAGTCTGGTAGCTGGAAACTTCTCTCGCTGAAGGAAACAGAAGTTGTGCCACTGATTTTAAGACTTGTGTGGTTAAATTTTTAGTCAGTGAGAAGTTCGTGACTCAGTCCATATCCATTGGTATGATACTAGCAATGCTTAAAAGGTTCTTCAGACTTCGTCCTTTGAACTAACATTGATTTTATCTGTATTACACTTAATTTGTTCAGCTACTTTATTGGCACTGCATAGTTAGATAATCTGAGGCGACCAGCTAATTGCTGGACATGCTAAATCTCTAGATTTGGTGGTGTAGGAAATTGCAGTAATCAGGAATCAATTCTTTTGAGACATTTTCATTTCTGGCTTTGGAGATACCATAGATAAAATTAAAAACGTTCCCAATATGTATCATTTATAAACACAGGCACATCTATGCTTTGACAGGTGTGCAGCTTTATAAGCAACTTCACAAAGTTGGGACCTGAGAAATTGTCTGAGTATTCATGCACTGCTGTAGTAGCCAGCCATTTCCTGTTTGTTCCTTAAGCTTGAACAACCGGTAATTCAGAGCAGGAAAGGATATTGACATTCACATTTACCTCTTGCCTCTGCCTAAAATAGTCTATAGAGATTTTTCAGCTTTACAATCTCCTGTAGAGGTGTTTCTTTCAGGCGTTCAACTGAAGTGGTCATGCTAAGCCTACTGAGGGACTGAAAGATTCATTTACACTTAGAGTTCATAATTTGATGTTAATATTTATGAGCATCTAAAATATTTATCAAATATTTTATTTTCATCTGTGTCCACACTCCAAAAATATGTTTTAAATATACCTATGACTAATATTGACTGAACACAGCTAGGAACTTTGCTGCCTGTTTTGCGCTTCTATCAGCACAAGCTCAGGCTGGGTTACAACTTTAAATGTGTAAATAAAATAAGCAGCTAACAATACTTTCTAGTAGCTAGGAAGCATTTGAGCAATTCTAGCCAAAGGATTTGCCATCCCACAAATGCATGTGATATGTTAGAATGAACATTTATAATTTGTTTCTTTCAATTATATGAAGTCCCATCTTAAAGGCAAAGAAACATTTTCTTGTAGAAACTCAATGCCCTGTTTAGGTATCTGCCTAAATAGAACATAAACATTCTGTTTGATTTTGTAAAACTGCTATATCATTTAATATTTTGTAACCTTTGCTTAGGGAAATCAGCCAGGCACATGCTGCATTTGGCTCTACTTCCTCTGTTTCTACAATATAGGAATTATCTGCATATGTGCATTTTTTTTGCATTAAATGTAGAGGTGCACCACTGTCCACTTTTTTATCACTTAAATGTTGATAAAGCCTTAACATTGTCTCTGATTGATTCATAGAATCACAGATTGGTTTGGTTTGGAAGGGACCCTAAAGCTCATGCAGTTCTGATTCCCTGCCCATGGGTAGGGACACCTTTAGCTAGACCAGGTTGCTCCAAGCCCCATCCAACCTGACCTTGAACACTGCCAGAGATGGGGTAGCCACAACTTGTTCAATCATCTTGTGTACCAATAAATATATATTTATTCTGAAGCCAGTCAAAACCTGCTTCCAGGTCAGCAGATAGGTCAGCAGTTGAGCTGAGGAGACTGCTACAGTCCATTTCAGTGAGGGCAGTAGAAGGTCTGTAATTGAAGTTTGCCAGAAAGGAAAAACAGGAATTACTGCCATAACAAATGGAAGATAAAATGTATATGGGCCTAATGCAGTGGGATGCAGCACAGTGGGGAAGGGAGTTGCACTGTATTTTAAGTTTTCATGTCTTATGTACTGGGTTTAAATGTTACTGGTGTAAAGTTCTTGAAATGCAGTTAAGGTGAGTTGTGATTTTACTCCCATTAATGGGAAGAGCAGCAAGACTGTGGTTGGAGGAAAAGCCCTGTGTAGGAAAACAAAACCAACAAACAAGAAACCAGAAATCTTTTATGTTCACCCTGTTGACCCAGGTTTCAAACTCAGATGTCTTACTATGATCTTCAGACCCTGCTTAGATTGTCAGTAGCACACAGAAGGGGCTTGTCCATGCTCCCTTCTTTTCCCTAAATGCAGGTAAAAATTTCAGTATCTTTAAAAATATGAGGAAAAATGAAAAGAAGGAAGTAAATTAACTCAAAAGCATAATTAAAGATGAAAACTAACGGCCTCCCACCACTGTTCTGGACCATGAAATAAAGAAGGGGGAAGGGAGAAGAATAGAAGTTGCCTCCCGTACAATGACAGTATCTTACATTCTTTCTGCTGAGGAATGGAGTCAGGCATAAACATGCCCAATTCACAGCATTAGCATTGCATTAAAAGAGTGAGCTTCTGTAACAGATGGAGTCAGAAGCATATCTTGCGCAGGGCAGGCTATGCTGGCTCCATGCTCCCAAGCTTCAGCATGGTGTGCTTTCTTAATGTGCTCTCCTTCAATTTTATATCCAAAAAATTTATGCTACTGGGCATCCTATCAGTTACATGATGAATATGCTACCTGCTTCTTCCCTGATACCACCAAGCTGTTAGCAATGATAGTGGAATTCCCTATAAATAAGAGATGGTATCCATTACAGTTCCAAGCACAAACACAGCATCGGATCACACACCCATTTGCTTCTGCTCTTCAATTACTTGCCATTTCTCACATACCTCCTTTCTCTTTTTATTAATCACCTTGCTCTCTGCCCTCGCCCCACCCTTTCCTCCAGCAATAAACTGACTCCACTGCCTCTCTTGGATTTTCATTGATTCATCACCATATCGAGTAATTTGCTGATCTTGAAACTCTGGGAGATTGTCTTCATTGACTCCTGGTTAATTCATCTGAATGTGAAAGCTAGGTGCACAGGTAATAACTCAATTGAAATTCCTTCACTGCTTAATTGCTGTGCCATAATCTTGGCATGTGGAATCAGATAATCAGATATAATGAATGAAGTTAAGATTCATTTTTTCCAAAAACAATTATTAGAATATCATTATAAGGAATGCTTTTAGTAACTGTGTTCATAATTAAGCAGAAAATACACTTTCAGACTTTAGGTCAGTACAGTGCATATAGTTTATACATAATGGAAAAAGCTGCATCAAAGGAATGCTGTGAGAACATCATGGTCCCAGTGTGTGTCTGCCTTGAGATTTAGGGGCTTCAGAGACACAGGAAATGCAACTGCCAGTGAAAGCTTGAGGAAGAAAGTTGTTGAGTACTTCACCCTTCTCGGTGTGAGTTGTCAACAGATGCTCTGTCTCATTTACCAGAGGGTTACAGTTTCTTTTGTCCTCCTTTTCTGGCTCATGTACCTGTCACGCTTTTGATGCATTTCCTGCCAGCATTACATGTCTCAGTCTGGAGTTGTGTTCTTCATCCTACCCACATGACTTCACACATGGACACATTAAAATGCTCAGTCTTTCCTTTTACCAACTGACCTGCATGTCCCAAATTTGTGACATGTAAACTTCATGCATCTTCAGCTTCAAAGAGTATGCCTTTTTCTGCAGTTCGGACAATAATGTTGTTAAATAATGAAGGACTGAAAATCAAATTATAAGTGTTTCTGTCTAGAAACCACTGATTTTCTTTGTTATGGTTACTTTTTGATATATGTAGGATGTCACATTTATAGTAATTCAGTATCTTGGTTCAAACAGTGTACACTGCCAGTCAAATGCTTTCAGAATTGAAGCTGCACACTATGACAGTGGCTGCAGAAACAGATAGAAATGCATATATATATATGCAAATTTGATGGGATCCAAATTTGCCATCTCAGAAAAAAACTCACACCAGAACACTTTGACAAGATCTGTTTTTACAAACCTGTGTGGATTTGCACTAATTACATTTATCTCCTTTATATTTTTATTAATCAGGTTCTATTGTTTTGTCTGCTTACTTGGAGCAGTTATAATTACACAAGTCATTTCTGTCAGTATCTGTACACTGCTTTTCTTCAGGCTTTTAGAATTTCCTTGGTCTTCCAAGGGTTACTGGAAATCAGCAATAACAATGCTCAGAGACCTTCTCAGACAGAGGTTGCCCTGCTGGTTTGAAGCTGTCTAGCCTTGTTAGCTTCTATTTAACATCTTCCTCAGTTTTTATTAGAATGTAAACGGTTTTGTTGCCACTCTGGGATCTGACTATGCAACTTAATTTGTTTTCCTAACACTATGTTTTTGTCTGGTTTACATGATTGGCAATTTCACCACTTGTATGTAGCAGCTTTTGGTATGGATCTCATAGCAAAAGCTTCTCATCTCCTCTCTCACCTCTTCCTTAAAAAAAACCCCAAACCCAGCAATCAGACTTGGGGTTTATTTATTTATTTCCCTTATGTTTTCTGTGCATAAATAAATCAACTCTTTTGTCTGTAATTTTTCTGTATCTGTTAGATTCTGATTTCTTTGGAATGGTTGAGGGTGTGAGGGACTGCTGGAGGTCATCTTGCCTTGCTCAAGCCAGGGTCATCTACAGCAGGCTGCCTGGGACCATGTCCAGAGGGTATTCAGCAACCTCTCTGGTTTTAGCCCTTCTCCAAGGAGACACAGCCTCCCTGGGCAACCTGTGCCATTGCTTGGTCAACCTCTTGATGCCCATACTGCATCAGCTTCTCTATGGGGATCTTATGGGAGACAGTGTCAAAAGGGACCGAGGTGAGGCTGACAGACCTGCAGTTCCATGGGTCCTCCTTCTTGCCCTTATTAAACATTGGAGTGACATCTGCTTTCCTCCAGTCCTCAGGCAGCTATCTCAATCACCATATGTATTGTCAAGTATTTGCTGAAGTGTTTTCAATTTGAACTCCTAAACTCTGAAGACATCTAGCTACTACTGCTACTAAATATACTTAATAATGGATTTATATCTCCAGCAAGGAGCAACCAAAATACATCATTAATACTAGAAACACATATACAGAAAATGTTAATTTAGAAAAAGCTCTAGAAACCTAACAAGAGCTCTATCCAAAGCAAAACTCAGCCAATGTAGTTTTCATCATGTTGTGATGCCATGTGTGTACATCTTGAGGGGTTGTTTTGTAAAGGGCAAAAAAGCTTCTATTCTTGTAAGTGCAAGACACTGATGATCATCTCATAGAGCAAAATCTGCTAGAATATCAAGGAATCTTTCTGATGGAAACCCAAAATAAACTGACCTTACGTATTAATATTGACCATTTATGGAGCTGACAGAGGAGACATTATCTTGCAGAAAGAAAATTAATTTCCTACTTTTAACCATTTTCCTCTGGAATAGAAGCAGTGGGTAGTAAGAGCTTTTATTCTATGGAAAGTCAGTATTTTTATTTCTTTTGGAAGAATATTGTGAGAAGTCAAGTGAAAGACTGAAATCATTGTGTTTTAAAGTGCCTAGAGAGGGAGTTCCTCTGTTATATTCTTGAAGAGTGTAGATCGTGGATATTAACTTAGAAATACAGCAGACAGTTCACTATATTACGTGTCTCATTGTAAGTAACCCTGTCTAGTGACCCTGTCTGTTGAATCAAGACCTAAGCCACTCTTGGTGAAGACAGACGTGGATATAACAGCTTACCTGAGTACTTCACTCAGGAGAGTGTATCTGATTTATACAGTTAAGTCCTGCAAAATACAGTTGAAAATAGTGGGGACTATGTAAGCTACTTTTGATATTCTGAAACAGGCACAACCAGCATTACAAGCACATCACAAAACCAGATGTATCAAGAAAAAAAGTGTAATGAGTGGGGGTTCTGTCCACAAAGTTATGGCATAAAAGTTCCTTTTAATTCTTCTGACCAAGTGTAGAAAAGGAAGATGGAACCATACTAGAAAGTCCTAGAGACTGAAGTACTGGAATTTCAAACATGACTCAGATTCAAAATTCAATGGAGTGAGGTCAGGCTTTCTAGGCCAGTTATGTCCCTGCATATGTTCCTTGAACATGGATCTGTTTGGCTATATTCCTCTGATGTGGTTGCACACGCAAGTATCCCTTTGGATTGCTCAAGATTTATATACATGTCATATACACTGTGTAGTGTTGGGGTAGGAATTCATCCCCCCAAAGTTCGTAGAATCACGGAATGGTTTGGGTTGGAAGGGACCATAAAGCTCATCCAGTTCCAGCCCCCTGTCACAGGCAGGGACACCTTTCACTAGACCATGTTGCTCTAAGCCCTTTACAGCCTGGCCTTGAACACTGCCAGGGATGGGGCAACACAACTTTTCTGGGCAACTGGTTCCAGTGTCTCAAAACCCTCACAGCAAATAACATCTTCCCGGTATCCAATCTAAATCTACCGTTTCTCCTTGTTCTGTCACTAACTGCCCTTGTAAGAAGCGCCTAGATGGCATGGTTGCAAGTAGCAGCTTCATGAAAAGTGCATGAATAAGAAAATAAAAGGAGATAAATGTAAACCCAGAGAAAATAAGACTGAACTGTCAACTCAACTATAAACAAAATCGTCTCATAATTATGAGAAACTGCAACAATTGTTCCAAGTCTGCTTGTAGGAGTGAAAAGAATCCATTGGCAAATGTCTCATTTACGCAGAGCCACAAGGATAAGCACAATGCTGAGAATTTTTCAGAGCATTTTCAGTGGAATTTTAGTGGCATGATTGGCATTTTATCACAATTCATACATTTAAGACAGTACTCTGCTTCCCAAGAAGAAAAATATTATTTACAAGTATAGCCTGTAATTTGTACTTATAAATCAGTGTATGCCATGCTTTGCTTTAATAACTCTGATTGCAGAAAGAAATGAACAGTTATGAAAAATCTCATTGTAATTCAGAATATAAAGATGTAAATGCTTTTAATAACACAGAAACTGTATATATCAAAGGAAAATTGCTCTGGTGTCAGTTTTAGAGGACTATAGTTACTTTGCAGCAGTGGTGTTTTATGCTTGCAAAGTTTTGTTTTCTTTCTTTCCATCTTCCTTCTGCCCCAAGCAAACATTTCAACTGATTTAAATGAAAATACTTATATTCCACAAGATTCTTATCCTTTGATTCTGGCAGAGGAGCAAGAAGAGAAAACCAGATACCTCCCCATGTATTCCCTAGGGCAAATCCATCCTCATTTTTGAGATGGACTCATAAAGAGTTGAAAAGATGTGAATCCATTTTGCCTGACGTTTTATCATAGAAGGGATGTGGAGGCTGTAAGGGCAAGGATCAGAATCTCCTGTATAATGCTCTTGATATTTTTCAGGGGAAGATTTAATGGTCTGTCAAACACATGTGCAACACAGATGGAATTTGCTGCCGCGGTGTGTAAAGATATAGTATGAAGGGGAGCTCCCCTAAAACTGTCCAGAGGCAGTGGGCAAAGCCAGAGAACCTGTTTCAGTTGCCTGCAGTTTTATTGCACATTATTTGTTTTGACCACTGTTCTAGGTATGAATGGATTAAATAAACAAGCCACTTGTAACAATAAGCCTCAAATGTAAATCTGGCCATGTGCCTTTCATAAAAAGAGGAAGAGTGGTGTTTATAATACAGTGTTGTCACACAACCGATGGAAGCAAAAATATTCAGTGATGGATCTCTAATTTCTTTTCAGTAACAGCAATGTTTTCATAGAATCACAGAATGGTTTGGGTTGGAAGGGACCTTAAAGCTCATCCAGTTCCAACCCCCTGCCACAGGCAGGGACACCTTCTGCTAGAGCAGGTTGTTCCAAGCCCCATCCATCTTGGCTCTGTCAGACACAGAGGAAACTTCTAGCACATTTGCACAGAAACCAGCTCTGTAGCCCCCTTAATTTGTTCCTAAACCTTGCCATGCAATCCCAATACCTCAAGTTTATTTTTAGGTATGGTGAACCTTCAGAAGTTAGTTCTTAAGGATTTTGAGTTACAAAGGTTACATACTTTATCTAATTGGTACGGAGCAATGAATTTTAGAATCTGTCCATCCTAATCACCTGGTTAAAGGTTTTAAAAACACCAGGAAATCAAGCCATGAAAGGCATGTGATGTGAATGGCACACGGAAGGTAGAGCTGTCAGTTTATTTCTAGTTTTCTTTGACTGTTGAGTATGACTTTTTGGCTGGCATCAGATGATTTTTAAAAACTTAGGGACTTCCAAAATTATTCAATGAAACTGATTGACTAGAAATTCAGTCTGTAAAGACTGGGTAATTCAGAGTATGATAATCTTGTATCAGAATGTCTGCAGGTCTTTGAAAGCTATTATAGAATCACAGAATAGTTCGGGTTGGAAAGGACGTTAAGATCATCTACTTCCAATCCCCCTGCCATGGACAGGGACACCTCACACTAAACACTATCACCCAAGGCTTCATCCAACCTGGCCTTGGACACTGCCAGGGATGGAGCATTCACAATTTCCCTGGGCAACCCATTCCAGTACCTCACCACCCTCACAGTAAAGCACTTCTTCCTTATATCCAGTCTAAACTTCTCCTGTTTAAGTCTGAACCCGTTAGCCCTTGTCCTATCACTACAGTCCCTAATGAATAGTCCCTCCCCAGCATCCCTGTAGGCCCCCTTCAGATACTGGAAGGCTGCTCTGATGTCTCCACGCAGCCTTCTCTTCTCCAGGCTGAACAGCCCCAGGGTTCTCAGCCTGTCTTCATATGGGAGGTGCTCCAGTCCCCTGATCATCCTCGTGGCCTCCTCTGGACTTACATGTATTTGGATAATTTCAACTACTAGTCAACGTTTTTCTCCAGACAAACTCTAAATTATTTACCCTCTAGTGTTCATTAAAGCATCTGCACTTCCAGTCCATAAAATCAGCAGAGTAATATGCATCTAACATTGTTTTTAATAGGTATTAATAGATGTTCTGTTAAAGCCATTTCAGTCATTGATCTGGAACTCGGAACTACTCATGTTACATATGTTGGTAATTTAAATTAATATTATAGTTGATGGAATCATAAGAGATGGTCTGATGATAGCAGTTAACAGATAGTCTCAGCATTATTTCCAGAAGGCCAGGTTTCCTGAAGTGTTGGAACTTGTAACAGCATTCAAGGGACGGTTTAGCCACACTTTGGTCACTCTGAAAAGACAACATTTTTAAACATCTGATGTGATTTTTATGTTATTCCTAAATACATTATCAGTATTTGTTAATAGCAGAGTGTGTACTGCTACATCACACAAATATTGCACATCTGTACATCAAGTATCACTCATTGTACCTTGTGCTTAATTTTATGTTTCATACACTAAACAAGTAGTTTGCTATGAGCATCTTTGACAGGTATCAGTTCTGAAAATCCCTTATGCTCAAAAAAGTTTGCCAACCTTTAAAACCCCAAAACATTGGAGACCATCTTGGCAAGTAGATACATCTGCGCAAGATGGCACATACTGTGAAGCAGCTAGCTGTCCCATAGCTTCACTGCTGTGCAGTGGTGAGGAGGGAGCTCTGACCTGATGTATACGGAGTAACGCTGTGCAGAAATCAGAAATCAGTTAAAGGATAGGATAAAATGTATTTGGGAGTTTTACTTTAAACGGAACATAGTGCTTGCATGGGGAGGCAGGATCACAGTATGAATAACTCAGATTTTGCTGAATTATGTGACTGCTCAAAAGATCAATAAAGACTTAAGAGATATACCTAATTGACTGCTGATATTCAGATGTACTTAGAATATACATGAACCTTCCACTCCTCCACTGCAGATCCAAGTCCACTGGGTGACTTTACTAATTTTGCTGTTAATTCAATTTCTGGGAACAAGGGAACAGTCGATGAGAACTGCAGTTTGGATCATCAGGCATTAATATTCTTCATTCCAGCCACAAGAGGTTGCTCACTTCTCCGTGAGGTTCTCCCCCACAGGAGGAATTTTTAGCTTCCCTTTGTAAAGGTCAGAGCTGATTCAAGACTAATCAGAACCCTAGGATGTGCTCATTTGATCAGGGACTGTATATGCACTGACTAAGGAGGGATTGTTAACCGTAAGGGAAGTCAACTGGGGATTTGGGAAAGGAGGTCAGCGATGCTCCACTGCCTCCTTTTGGCAAGCATCCATTGCACAGATTGTTTCCAGAGGCTGTCCTAGCAAACCAGAATTAAATAAACCAGAATTAGAAGTAAATCTGGATGTCTAACTTACAGATGTCTCCTCAGCTATGGTCTTACTTTCATGTGCAGTAAGTAAATGCACCTGTCACCATGTTTTTCATTTTCATATAGGGATTACACTGTTCTGTTCTAACCAGAGACTGAGTCAACTGAGACAGCTGGGGGTTTATACCGTGATTGTCTGGTTTCTTGCTGCATGAACTAAGGAAGATGTAACCAAATTAAATCTCATGTTTTGTATCTTGGCTTTTTTACTGCATGTGTGGGCTACAAAGTCGTCAAGCTATCTTTGAGTACCACTATGTCATAGTTTAAAAAGAAACAAAACACAAAACTGAGTAAAAAGTTCCCTTTGCGAGTGACTTTCTAGCAGTTTGTAGAACAAAGAACATTTTGCCCCAGGCAGTTAGTAGTTAATTTTTGTCTGGATACTTTTTTTTTACAACAAATATATGAAAGCAAGTTTCTCTTTCAAATAATAACAAAGAACGTTGTGCTTCAGATCAGTTTTTGTACGAGACACAAGGCAGAAAATGAATCAAGCCACTATTTTGCATTCAACAGATCATTTAGTAAACAAGCATAGAAAATTAGAACCCTATTGATATGATAATACATAACTACAACTGTACTATTTTCTGGATCACAAATTTTAATTAAAAATAGTAGAATACGAAGCCAATTTCACTCTTACTCCCCACTCCTCTTAATTGCAGAGCATCACGGCGTTTTGTTCTTTTTGTCAAACTTCTACTAAATTAAACCTGATCCTCACAACCCCGAAGCGTATAAAATTAATCACCTGTTGATTAAAATAATGAAGAAATAAAAATATTCCTTTCCAGAACAGCAGCTTTCAATACCAAATTATCAAACTTTAATTTCATTGAAAATTCATCTGTCATCTATCCAGGATGTTGATCTTACCTGAATCACTCTTTTTTTTCATCAATTTTCTCATCCCCATCCCCTTCTTATATAAATCAATTCTTCGGATAAACAATTTGTCAAAAATCAAATAGTTCTATTAATCCTCTCACAAAATGTTTTTGGACGAAATATATGAAAAAGTATATCCTAGATTGCACTTTGGCACCATGTTTTTGTTAGTAGTCCAATGGGTTCTAACCCTGGAAAGACACAGGTTTATTTCTACTGTTGTAGTTATTTCTCTTTTATCTCAGCATCATGACATACCATATTTTGAGGTCTGACTTTATGATGATGATGATCTGGGGTCTTTTTCTTCCTTTTAAATTACATTTGTTTATTCCTTATACATAGCATCAAAATGGACAATTGTCATAGATTTATTGTTGCTAGATGACATTTGATTAAAAAGATGGTCACAATCTCATCCAACTATTCTTCAGTTTGGATGCATGGTGAATGAGTCCTGAATGTTAAAGCAACTGCTTGATTGACTTTAGAGTGCCCAGTATTTAAGGTGGCTAGCACAATCAATGTTTTGATGCAGATTTAAGAAGTAAATATATTCTTCTGCAGCATGTCTGTATGCACTGGGTCTGTCTGGGATGGAGCTAATTTACTTCACAGAAGCCTGAATGATTCTGTGGTTTGGATTTGTTCCTAAAGCAGTGTTGGTAACACACCAGTGGACTGGTAATCATTGAGCAGTGCTTGCATGGGGTAAAGGCTTTTACTATTTCCTGCTCTGCTTCCCTATCCCCAGTGGGTAGACTGAGGGTGGGCAAGAGACTGGGAAAATACACAAGTGGGGGCATTCATGGTTATGGTGTTTGTCTTCCCAAGTGACTGTTAGCATGCTGTGCACACAACTTTTACTTCAGCTACTGAATTGTTGTTATCTTGATCTTGTGTCTTCCTACCTTCCTTTGTTTCTCCCTGTCAGTCCCAGTTTCTCCTTGGGAATCAGTGAGCGGCTGTGTGGGTGCTTAGCTCCTGCCCAGGGTCAACTTGTAACACTGGGTTTTGTTAGGTTGTCATCTCAGAAAAAAAAGAGCTTGATGTATTCTCTACTTCATTCTGATATTTAACCAAAGTGTGTGTTCTTTCATGCATTAAGATTAGTTGGCTCTAGTAAATAAATAACTTGATAAAAGCTATACAAGGCTCATTTAGATACTTTAGACTATAGAAATTTATTATCAGCTTCCAGCAATGCCTCAGTTCTGTTTGTCTTAGAATGGTTTTGCAGTGTAGGGAAATGTTTTTGAACATGTAATGAATATCTTGTCAGAAGGAAAGAATAGTTTATATAAGGCTATGTTCTAAACAGCACTTTGCTTTGGAGGGATTGGGTTTTTTTTTTTCCCACGGAATACTAACTGCCATGTAGTTGAGACAAAACAGTTTTTATAGATTAAATATGTTGTACCTGATTTGAAGAATGTGGACTTACTATATTAATTAAATTCAGGACCTAATGTTTTTAAATGGACAAAAAAATCACCCAATCTGTTAAATTATATAAATCTCTGAAAGCCAGTTTGAACAGCAGCTCTGAGTGAGATGAGGTCCATGACTCAAGTGGAATCACCATGAAGATTAAATGTACTCTTGAGCATGGGTGATTGCAGGGCATGTCTGCTTGAGCAAAAGATACTAACATTGTCAGTGCTGGTTCAGTGTGTTTAAGAGACTGGGTTTGTGCATGCAATTAGGAAAACAGGTACTCGTCATCCCTGGGAGACCTCATGCACACCTCAGAGGCTGGTTCTGCCCTTTTGTCATAGGACTGTGCTTCATAGTCCAGTGGCTTGGTGGGGTACTGATGCTAAACTGGTAAAGTGTCTTTGATGACAAATCTAGGTCCACTTAAAGAAGAGCAACAATAAAGACAAAGCAAAAGAAAATTCCACTTGTCTCTTAACTGCCAGTGCCATTTGTCATGGAGTTGAACTGGCAAAAATGTAAATATGCTTGAGGCCTATTTCCTGTTGCTGTGCTGGCAGATGGGGGGACAGGTTCTAGTGCTGTGGTGTGGATGGACCTGCTCAGCTGGTAAACAAATGGACCTGGAGGAAAGAGTGAGGTGAGGAGAATAGTAGGTGTACATGTTTGCTTGGCAGATCAAGACATCAGCCTGTTAGAGTTTAAGTCCAACAGATCATCTCAAAGTATAATCCAAGGCACTCCTGAGTTAGTCTTGTAACTCTTCACGGCTAAAAACAAACATGCTATGTGAAGAAGTTCTAATGTGGAATATGTATTTTGGTGAAACCAAACATTTCCTATTTTCATATTCCAGCATATGATTAAAGCAGTTTCCAACATACTTTTTGGCATGGAACTTGACCTACGTTCACACTTCTTAAGGTATAACAGAAAATACTCCTTGTATTTCTTCTTTATAAAAAGTCTATGATACCAATTTTTAAGAAAACTGCCAGAAACTATACTTAGTATATGTGCCGTTTAAGTTATAATAATAGTTTCTAGCTGTGCAATAGCATTCCATGATTAGGAACCTAATAGTAGTGTATAGACATTGTGCTCAAAGCAATAATCATTACTCAAGTAAGCCGTACCTGCAAAGTCATCTATACTTTTGTAAATAAGAAATTACCTACATTCCTACGGATTGAAGGATCAAATCCATGTAGTACTTAATCATAATACCTTCTTATACAATTTAAAGCTTTTCATGCGCATGCTGCAGAGGAATAAATAGAGATTAAAGAGGTAGTAGATTTGCAAAAGATGTGTGAGGGAGTAAGTTAAGTGGATTCATTCTCACTTTCCTTCTAGAATCAAACTGTGAGACAATATAGTTTTTCTCCCAAAACTAAACTCTTACTATCATGCCACTTTTCTCCTGATTTCTGAAGTGTCTGAAAGAAGAAGCTGAATTGTTTTTCTTGGGCATCCACTTAAGATACTGAACCTTAAGGGATAAAACTAAAAGAGTAATTTTAATGAATGGTTTAAAATTAAACTATTGATCTTTAATTGTGGCTTCTCTTTCAGACTTTAGCAAAAGTGTTTGTATCCATAGACTTGTCTGTCTTTTCCAGTAATATATAGTATACATGATTGTAAAGATATTCTCTCTCTGTACAAACCTTCCTTTTCTCCCTGTTAATGTTATTATTCACTATTACTCCCTTTGCCTGACAGCGAATTCCTATGACACCTGAAATTGAATAGTAAATGCTGAAACACAAAGGTACTTTCCACCTAAATTTATGGCAAATGAACAAAGATTGGGATGCATTCAGAAGAAAATGAGAGAAGACAATGCCAGCCCTGAAGATCCTCTCTGTTAGCTAACATTGTATACGTAAAGGAGTGGTAGTGTTCTCAACAGCATTATAAGCACATCCCCAGGTCTTTTTCATCCTCTTTTAGGTATTGAAGTGTGATTGGTCCTGTTCTTATTTCTTTTTTATTTTTCTCTCTCCCAGTTCTGGGGAAATTAACTGATTTCTTTATACTACAGCTGAAAAGGATTTAGATATTTAAAGCCACTGTATTGGCATAAGTGATGAAGTAACATTCTTGCTGAGCACACTGATGAGAAAAAGAAGAGTACTATATAGTAAGAACAGGAGGCTGGATTAGGGACAAAACACATTACAATTTCATACTTAGATGCTACCAAGATTTTGTGACACTCAGGTTTAGTATCTCCCCCCTTCTTAAATCGTGTTGGCAATACTGATTTAGTTCAAGGGTTATCAGTGATTAAAAAGTTCATCAGTCCTTAAAAGAAGTATGATTTCTTGTGGATGATTCTGGTATGGAGAAAGTATACTCAGACTCTTCTCGTCTCCCCTCCTCTTCTCTCCCCTCCTCTTCTCTCTCCTCTTGTCCTCAGCAGTTTACTGCTCTACCTCAATGTTTTTGAGAGTGTGTCATGAATATCTCAAGATCCACTCCCATTCTGAATTCCAACTTCTCATCTTTTCATCTACCCAGATATCATATTTAGTACAAAATGTCTGGAACAAATCATATTGAGGTGTGGTCTGAAGTATGCAGTGATTCTGGCACCAGAATGCTGGAAACTGTTAAAACCTTTAGAAACAGTGAATCCGCAGTACAGCTGTCTCTGCCTCTCTCTTCAGCAGCCTGCCAAAAGCATGTAGTGGGGAAGTTAAATAGTTCTTGTTCAAGAACAAGAAGTGAAGTGATTTGTAGCAGCTTGAATCTGTTTGTGCAAGCATAATTGTTTACTGACATTCTTTACAGTACATTCCCAGGGGCTATGGAAATTGGTCCAAGAACAAGCTCTTCTGTGCTGCTACCCCACTCTACTGTCAGTATCAGCTCTTCTCAGGCAGAAAGAGGAGGCTTCCACGTTCCTCTATCTGGAAACAATTCATAGCTTTCAGGAGGAGAAAGACATTTTCCCTGCTGAAATGCTAATGTGGGGAATATAGTGATAGAATTCAAAGAAAAATAAAACCATTGTAGCCTTTGTAAGTCAGTGTTTGGCCCCTAAGTCTGATAATTGGACAAAAAAATTGCAGCACCAAACCTTATTGTTTATTCCTCGGTCAGCTTAATCTGTATTAGATTTTGATTCAGATGCTTTAAACATGTCTCTACCCTAAACCCCTTCAGAAGTAAGAAGTTTTATCCTTAACTGGCCTTTTCCATGGTCCTTATGATTCTTCATCACTTTGAGCCTGCCACTTTAGGATGTAGGATAACAAAAATGTTGAAAACATTGTCTGTGCAAATTAGCATTAGTTTTCAGGAAGCTGATAACTGATGATAACGAAAGTATTTTCCCAACTGACTTTTGATGTTGACCTTGATATTAAAAGTAATTTAAGTTGAATACAAATTGGTTTTAAACCTATTAAATTTGTGTCATAAAACCCCCAAATTGTATTTATCAAGATTTTTCTACCGTTTGTATGTTTGTGGGGGATCCTTTTCATAAATACCTGAATATCCATGTGATTTTCTATTTCCAACTTGCTTCCTAGAGGTGAAAACACATTGAAGGAGATATGTTTGATATTCTTATAAGTGATAGTCACCAAGTCAGACTTGATTCACACATTTCCTAGTCATCCACTACTGTTCTCTTTAATGATCATCACTGCTGCAATCACAGTCTAATTACTTATTTTCAGTTCTGATCGTTTCTGTCTTTAAAATTGTTGTCTACTTCTAGAAAGTAAACTGACTTACTGGTGGTTTTTATGGAGCATTTGCTCTCTTAAAACCCATTTCATGTGTCTCTGCAGGTGAAGCACATATAATGTGTTTCGGCTTGGAAAACATGAGCTCTGATTTTGGAGGAAAGAATAGTGGAAAAATATCCAGAGGGTAGTGAGTGCAGCTTTGGACTTCCTAGTACAGGGAAGACATTGACATAGCGGAGCTAGTCCAGCAGAAAAACACCAAGATGTCTGATGTCTGGCTGCACATGGTGTAGGAAGAATGACTCACAGAAATGGCTTTTACTATAGAGAGTAACTGTTACACTTGGTGGAGCCCTGCTTTCCTGGAGATGGATGAACATGTGCCTAAGCCAAGCTAGCCTGAACTGCCTGAAAGTTTGCAAGAAACGGAGCAAAAGCTTTGTCTAATCAAAATGCAAACTGTCAGTAGGGTGAAGAAGGGCTTGCCCAACACCAGCTATGGCAAAACCTTAAAAAGCCCTGAAACCTACTGCTTACTTGTCCTTTTAGAAACTAGTGCACAGGATTGTTCAAATTCACAAGTGGAATGTGTACCATATCAGACCTGTGAAGCAGGAAGTGGATCGGTTTTCTGTTAGAAGTATTCCTCCTAGACATCTACAGATTTTTTTGTCATCCAACAGAGGAGACTTGGAGGATGTTCCTTTTTAATAATGTAGCTGGGAGTATGTGTACCTGAGGACTTTGATTCTATATTAAAATGTGCTAGAGAAGCATTAAGAGTGCTTACTTTGCACGAGCCTCTGATTTTTGCCTCCCTGGAGGACTGTACATCTTCTACCTGGAAACAAGGTGGGAGACACAAATGTGCAGTTGAACAATTCTTAATATGTATATAAATCAGATTTCCATGCCGATTCCTTGCAGTTTATGTTCTGAGTTTATGCCAGTGTCTCCAGTGCTGTTGATGTGTACTTGGTTCCTGAAGAAGAAGTAAGAGTGGACAAAGATATTCAAGACAGCTTTGCTCTACTTCTGCTTGTTAGGGCTCCAATGATAGCTTAGGGTAGTTGATTTATTTTGCTTCAGGTGCTCCCTGAAGGAAATTACTGCTAGAATAATACAATTCTTTAAAATATTCAGTAACCAGCAGCTGTGTGCCTAAATAGAACAGTTTCAGCCTAATATTTAAGCAACTGTGAATTTATGAATCAACAGTGATGCTTCTAGTAAAAAAGTGTATATTCCATGACAGTACAGCAGTTAAACCATTTCAGTAATAATTTATATATATAAATATTTTATATATTACATATATGTATTATATACAAGATATAAGTAATGTATTCATATAATACATGCTTTTTCTATAAAAGACGTTGCATTTGATTAAAATGTTTGAAAGATCTAATATGTTGCTTTATTAGTTGGACTTTTTTAGTATCCTACTTAGGAATTACCACGTTTCCATGAGTGCCCTTCAAAGAGGGATTAATAAGTATGACCCATGTTCAAGTTTGTATACTACATTGCATTCCACCACTGATGGCCAAGGCAGTATCCAGCAGTAATTAATATCATATCTGCACTTGTAACTTCCCATTCATATATTACAAATTAAAAAGTGAGAATTATTGACTCAACAACAAAATTAGATTTGCTATAAAAATATGTAAGTAAATGCATCCAGACACATACCACATCCAAATACTTTATTCAACTTGTGACAGTCAAGTTGAAATAGTGATTTACCTAGATTTACCTAATCACCAGCATCACTACATACTTTAAATGGTGGCTTGCAATCAGAATCTGGCTTAAGTGGCCCTTTATCTCAGTGTGCCAAATTGGGTTTTCAGGAATATCTGAAATTCAATATTTTTTCAGTTTCTGATTTTAGTTTTTCCTGTACTTCTACAAACTGCCATTTCCCAGCTATATCCCATGAAACAGTAACAATAACAGCAACATATGGTTTACCAGTTGAGTCTATAAAAATTTTAATCATTATAGAGCAGAACAGTGTTCTCTCCATGTTCTCTGCTACAATGTCTAACAATGCAAATTAATTTGCTGATTAATAATTTATGAATACGTTCATAAATGTAACTGCTGAAGACCAAACTCAAGAATCTCAAATGTCCAGGTTAAAGGGATGGTAGACTCACTTCATAATAGATATGGAAATTCTTCCAGGGCATCTTCCCACATGAAGTCTTAATTGGAGTCCTGAGTTACTTATCTTCCACTGGCTATATCAGAAACTCAAGCATTTGGAGTAATGATTTAGTCATCTTAGTTAAGCATCTAGAGCTGATGATATTAATATAGGGTTAATATTTCTAATGAACACGAACAAGAAGGAAAAAACTTTAACTTCTTTCAGATGGCTGAAATACTTTTCTGCTTCATTGCAGTTCAGCATTAAAGTTTCAGGTGTGTTATTTTTCTATCCTACTAGCTTTATCTTCCTAGCTTTATCCATGTGTACTGAGAAGTATTAAGTTTTACATGACAGCAGTGACCACATCATATCTCAAAGGAGAAAACTGTAAATAAACAGTGTGCATCACATAAATATAAACTCATTGCACAAATAAGCTGTTTCTTCACAGAAAGTGTGAATATTTGACATTTGGACATAGCATTTTTTTTTAGAAGGGGGCATCTCATTGCATGTTGAAAAGTGATCTTCACTTTCTTTCCTTCTCTGTCACAACTGCATCATGGCTTTTCATAGCTCTGATAGTCAGCTGTAAAACCAATGGGAATTTTACCACTCTCAGGCACATGGTTTTGGTCGTCAAAAATGATGTCCTGTGTTCATGTACAACTATTTTATACAATTTTGATTCTAAACAGATGATGTTTGAGAAGCAAAGATTTTTGCTTGATTCTGTATCAGGGAGATGAGGAATTATCTAGTGCATTAAGTGACCAGGGCATGCAACATAGGCCCATATTTTGCAAACTGACACATGACACAAGGATCAGCCAGTAAAGAGCAGTTTAAAAGATTGGAGGCTTGCAAACCAGCAGTGACATGAACCTGTGCTTCCTGGAAGCTGGTTTTGGCCCATCTGTTCTCTGGCATGACTGGTTACCCTCCTGGGGGCCCTTTCTGTTGTCAGGCCCATTTATCTTATTCTGCTAATGGTTAAAAATGTACACAGTTTTGGGTATGTCTCTTTTTTCTATGGAGAATTTGCCTTAAACTGAGAAGACATACACAGTTCGCATGGAAGGTCAGGACAGACACAGTCCTAAATAGTCATCAGATGGTGAATTTGCTATCACTGCAGTCCTGCAATGAACTTCATTTAGAAACAGAAGCAGGGCATAAGAAGACAATAATTGGTTCCTTAGTGGACCTTGAAGCCAAAAGGGCCCAAACTATAATCATGGTTTCCAGACTGACAGCCCATTCAAAGTGACTTTTTTAAGACAGGTTGAAGGTTTTTTACATACAGTTGCTGACAGCAGTGGCTCATCATTGGTGACAGCAGTTACCAGTCTGAAAGAATCCACCAAGAGATAATTCTTCTTACATTCTGTAGCAAAGCATAGCAGAAGTCTTCCAGCTCTTAATAAGATCCGTCTTGTTGTCAGATTTCTAAATGATCTCCAAATGAGATAATCTCTTCATCATTTCTCACACCCATCTCTCACATGGCAGTGTATGGGCCTGATCCAAAGCCTGGTGGAGTCAGTGAGATTTTTAACCATATATTTCCACAAGTTTTGCATCAAAACATCTCTAGATCATTATGAATAAAGTCATAAACTCCAGTCTATAATAACACAACTTACAACCTCCATGTATAGCAGGAGTGTAAAAAGTTACTTGCAATGTAATGAGATTTATTTAAACAAAGTCAGATATGCTTTCCCCTCCACAAGTTAAAAGGAACTTTGTTAAAAGACCCACGCTTTGTATCTATTACCATATTCTCCTGGTGTAGCTGAACATCTGCATTCTCTCCTCTCTTGGTTGGTGCTGTGCCCTGCGTAGAATAGAGTGCAAGATTCAGGAGTGATAAACCAGCAAGAATCTGATTATGTGCTCAAGTGCTGAAGTGATCCTTCAGGGCAGAGGTCCTGAGTTTCAATCCCTCTTCTAAAATGGATGGTTCATTTTATCAGATCACACTGTAATGTGAAATACAGAAAGTTGTTTTCAGTTTAGTGTTTTTGGGGTGAATCATCTCTTTAGTTCCAAACATCTGTATTTTGCTCAAGTGAAGTACTTAAGACTTTTTCTGGATCTAATCCCAAATGCCCCGAAAGCCTAATCACAGATTCTTGCATAATAGCAAGGCGTTATATTAAGCACTGTTTCTGCATTAGAGATTGTAGGCTATTTAACTGCATGAAGAAAATACAAATATATGTGCAACAAATTTTACTTCAGCAGAGATCACCTTAATGAGTATTACTATAATATTCTTATCCTGTTTAAAATGATGTATTATAATCCCTTAAGTACTGTGCTTCTACCAACCTGTGAATTATTAATAAGGTGATAATCATGTTAATGAAGCTGCCTTATTAGGTCTTGATGGATCCTGTTAATGTGCCAGTTAACTGTCTGTTGATGTGAAAGGGAAAGGTACCTTTTTGTACTAGAGAAGTTAATATTTCCTTAACAGAGTTTATTGTGACGCTTTGTAGATTGCTTTTTAAACTGCTCTTCAAGTTAAATATTGTGATTGCCCAATCAAAGTCTTGCTTGTCAGTTTTACGTGTCTTTATGACTTGTAAACACCTATGACATGTAAACATGACATCATGAAGGAATGATGGCGTAATGTAATTAATGGGTGGCTATAAAATAAACCAAATTGAAAGTTAACCATGAATTAGCTGCTCAATATGTTAGTCACTGGTATGACCCCCTGAGGCAAATCTCACCTAAAGCAACAACAACCACCCAATAAAAAGCTCATAGAATGCAATTGCTTGTTTGTTGTGTTAGATATTTCTCCAAGCGTGCTAATATTCTGGGATGTCAAAGAAGTACACAGGGAAAAAAACACTCGCCTGCAACTCAGGAGTAACAAATAGCATAAATACCAAGCCAGCTCAGCTTGATAGATCAAAAATCTGGCATCCCTCTCTCTCAAATCCTAATGTAAAACCCCAAACCATATTAGCATATTTTTCTCATAGGAAAATAAGGTTGTTCGTTTGCATTTTCCATCTTTAATACTAAGTTCTCCCCAGCAGCTTCAAATACACAGAATAGAAGTCTGTTTCTGTAACATTTTCAGTCCAATTTGCAAGCCTTGGAGATCTGTGCAGTTTGGATTTCAGCTTCTAATATGGCTCTGTCTGAAGTTTGAGGAACTTATCTCAAAGAAACTGAACTTCAAGAAATCCATTACAAAACTTGTAAGAGCTAAGTAGCTTTCATCAGCTTGAGCTTTCCATAGGTTAGGATTGACTTTATTTCATTATTTTTACAGCTTTATCCCAGGCCTCTTGGAACTGTAATAATCAGAATGTGTTTGAGATTGCAGGCAGGGCATGCTGAGAAGCAAGTATTATTCTGAGTGTGGCAAATTTTAATAGGTTTTGCTGGCACACAGTGGCTTTTGTACATTGGTGGATAAAGTATGAGACGCACATCTCGTGGCCTAGTTACCCTAATGCCAACATTGATGTAATTTGAAGAAGCAGGAAATGTTCTTACCTTGAAGCAAAAGGACCAGGATATCATGATAGGCTGAAATATTGTGTGACGCTGACATACTACATCAGAGGGGTGATCTGATTTTCGAGGTAGTGCCAGAAATTCCAATTTCATAGAAATAAAAAATCTAAATAGTAACCAGAAACTGCAGTAGAATGTTATTGGTAAAGCAGAATTGCTGATGTATAGTTTCGACAAGATCAAGCTGGCATAATATTGCTACTGTCTTAACTATTATTAACCTACAATCAGTGTTCAAAATGGGGCACTATCTGCTAAGGTATCAAAACTACATTTAATATGAAGGAGAAAGAGAGTGGAATAGTGGTGTACAGAGTTTCTTCTTTCTTCCTTCTCCTTCCCACATTATCGAAGTAAATCTTCCTAGGAGGATTTCTTAAGGTCTATGTCAACCACTGCGGTTAATGGCATTGATAAAATGACAATATAAAAGCCATCTGAGTAAAGTTGAAAGGAAATCAGCTTTATTTCGCTCTCATTAGATTTTTGATGATGCAAACGTGCAGAATGTTCTGCTTTTTGTGAATCGGCATTTTCTGACTCAAAACTATTCCAATATTCATCAGTTTTTGCTAGGTAGTTACAGATAATCCTCTTACCCAGTGAGGATAATTCGCTGTGTGCTGATTAATTCTCTGTCAGAAAGAACCATTTTTTCTTCACCGAATAATTTATTGAGCTCTTTATACACCATTTTTGAAGACTTTGCCATAGGATAAAAATGTAAAATCAGCTGCAGCCCAGGAGTCTGTAACTAATGAATAATGCTAGTCTGATTAATGTCAAACTAATTCAAGTCCTGCAACTAGCTAGCTGAAATAATTTTCACTTCTTCAGGTACAAATTATATGTAAAATCCACAGGGAGTTTCTAATAATAGCAAAAGCCAGTGTCTTCACTGTACAAGGTGAATCTCTAATAAAACCTGAAGTGAGCAATTGAAAGGAAGATGATTTGGACTTACAGTAATTGCAGTTAAATTGTGTGTTTGTTTCCCATGTACACTCTCATATATAGTCACAATGTCAATTGTCGTATAGAAGCTTCCCTTAAAAATATAATTCAATAAGTGGGTTTAGTGCACAGCAGAAGGACAGCCTGTTTTAGGGCTGGATGCTTCATGGGAGAGCTCATTCCTCCACACCACAGCCACGACAAGTCTAATGGAAGCGGCTGGGAGGAGCTGCCTGGGCTGTGCCTGCCCCTGCATCAATCTCTGAAGAGTCACCTGAAACAAAGAACACCATAGAGAACTCAACAGAATTTGGAGCTGTATGAGCTATTTAGTGATAGCCAGCAAAGATCCGTGTAAAACACGTATCGACATCCCAGTTTAGGAACTGCTTAAGCAGGGAGGTCTCTAAGCATTACTGGTATGTTGTAAATATGCTATTTAATGTTTGATATTTATTTTCATTGTGTTTACTATTGGGTGGTTGTTGTTTTTTGCCTGCAGCCATGGCCACATCTCAAGAGTAAATGAAAGTGCAGCCCATATATTTAATGTTTTGAGTTTAAGTCCATAATGCCTCTTACATACCCTCCCACCGTACATACAGGAACTGCAAACAGAAATTTCCATAGCATCCCATTGAAGATTAGTACTAAATCTACCTAAGATATACATCACCTTGTCCTGTAAAACTGCTGCAAAAGCTTATTTGATGTAATGATTGTGCCTTATCAAAAGTCAGTGTGAGTCAGAAAGACTATTGGAAGCCAGTGACCTCAGCTGGCAGCTCTTGTGTGACCATGAGATGGTCAAGCCTTCCTCCAGGGCCAGTTCTGAGTGCTCTGTTTGGCTTTTTAAGGGAGGTCCCCTGACAAGGCAGAAAGAAAAGATGTGTTTATAAAGAAAGGTGGATGGCTGAGGGGTATTATGCGTGTCTTTCTGTTCTTTCCTCATTAATCAGATTCTGAGGGATACATTTATCTTTGCAAGCAAAGATCTGCATTGCTTTTTTGGCTGGTTCACAATACAGTTATAATCAAGACATGTAATCTGTGAAATAGGCAATTTAAAAGCTATAAAGAAATTAAGGGTTGACTACTCTTCAGATAATCCCTTTTAAAATTGTAGACAGGTAATTTTGTACTTAACAAAAGAAGGTGTTTGGGCCTTAACTTTAGAAACAAATGGTTTGAGTCTATGAAATCTCTCAAAAATGAAAGAAAAAGAATACTTTAAATTTGATTTGATTAAAACAAAATCAAATTTGGTTTCCTTTGTTAATTGTTCTATTATGAAAAGTAGGAGTCCGTTTCTTGTTACTATTGTTTTTTCCTATAATTCCTTACTTGTCTACGTTTATATTTTAATTTTTGAACGTGTTTGGAGTCAGAAACTGCCATCCATTTTAGATCTTCTAGAATTATTATTTACAAAAAGTGAGATTCTGGGCTTTTCTTTGGGTGCATTTCAGTCTACATGGTAAAAAAGACAACAAAAAATTAAACTGGTTTATGTACTACAATTTGGATTCCCACAACTAAGATCACTAGAGATTATGCTGAGCTGCATCTTCTTGTGATGTTTGTAGTCTATCATTTTCTGCTTTATGCTGAGTTTCTTTAGATTTGTTTTGGAGCTGCTTGGCAGAAGCATCTCCATTCAGAGTTAATCCGCAAACTATCATTCATGTTCTTGGCTTAGATCCAAACTGCAGTTAATCTGTGTGGATGAAAGCAAAATGCTATGTGTATGACTGTAATTACTGTTACCTATTACTCCCTGTTAGTGCTATTGTTGGGTTGGTGTTTTTTCCAGTAGAGAAACTGATGACCAATTAGGTTGCTTTTATGATACTCTATTTCTTTGCAGTGCTGTAGAAGTGCCATGTTTCTTGAGCACTAACTAAACAACAAGAAAGCATGTGTTTTCCTTTCAACATTTCTCTTGTCCTTTTTACATTGACACCATTTTCCTCCAAGTTGGTTCTCCACTCAAATTAGTACGAAGGCACTTTCAGCTTTTCACCTGTCTTTTGGACAGAAGGATATGCTTTGCTCCCTTTTCCTGAAATCTAAATGAAACGGAAACAGTTAAACTTTACATTTCAGCAAAGATTATCATGCTTTCTATCCTAGTAAAAAAAGGAGTGGTAGCAAACTATCTCAGCATTGGCTTATTAACCTTCATTTTATATTAAGTGCCTAAGAAAGTGAAAGGAGAAAATGTGGAAGCTCTCTTTAGTCTGCAAGGAGGGCCTGAAGCAGAATAAATCCATCCCACATCCTGGCACATATTTCACCATGACATGGCAGAAAAAAGTTCAATTCTTCTCACCCCTGTGTGCCTAACTTTCATTCATGTGGATGAGAGCTATATCAGCTCAGGGAGAAGAGAGTAGAGCCCTTAGGCTGTAAGAGATACAATTACCTTTCTGACAGCAGTCAAATGGAATTTTTCATGCACAAAAGATGTAACTGAGAGCATAAATTTGAGAGAATGTGTCCTTGCTAAAAGCAGATTGTCCAGTAAAATTTGGGATTTACCAGAAGAATATGTGAAAATTTGTGCCTGTATATGACCATAGATTTTAGCATTCATTTGTGTAACTGTTTTCAGTTTAGACATACATAACCTCACTAAGTTTAGTGTTTCTTTAACACTGGCTAAAAGGCACCCTGGCTGTTTTCTAAAGTTCTACAAAATTGACTCTGAAATAGAGAAGAGCATTAGAATAATTTTTAACAGTAAAAAAGTAAAAACCAATTACATTATCCAAGATAAAACCGAATATTCTTTTATACAGACCCTTAACCATATATCCATTGTAAGCAATATTTTTTATTGAAATCAGGTAAAGGTTTCACATTTCTGTGACCTTTTTTCTTCCATTCAGATTTTCTGAACTATAAAATTTCCTCCCAAAAGGATTTTTTTCCCCCAGGAATGTGAATACTTTTATAAGCTCTTTTAGAAATGTAAAACTGTAAAGGTTTGGCTGCTCTTAGAAAAGTACTGAAATAATTATGCCAAAGTAATCCTGAATGCTTAACTCAGCCGAGTGGCAATTTGCCTATAGCATACAATAAAGAGAAGCCTTCAGCCCAGAACAGTACAGAGAACCTTACTTTCACTTTAACTGAAAAAGTGTTGAAGGTTGATTGAGACATTGTCATAGCTGAGATATTTTCATAGGAATATAGCATAAGATCTTCTGATAGATCCATGTCTTTTCTGTTTATCATCTCTTTCCTTCAACACAGCCATGTTTAGGCCATCTAGAACACAATCCTGTGTAAGAGACAGGGAAAAAATAAAACTGGGTCAGTTGGAGCAATGATTGTTATATGGGGGAAGAGATCCTCATTTTTTTGGTAGTAGCTGTGTAGTTGCATAATAGCATCTGCTGATGAATTCAGAAAAGTTTGTAGGCATCTCTGTATCACTTCAACATGTTTATTTCTGTTTGAAGACAAATGAAGGATGCTTTTTAATTTAATAAATGAATATGAGATACAGTGCTTCTGGCCTACGTTCGCCTAAATCAGTACTTGAGACTTTCCTGAATTTTGCAGGTGTTTGAAATGAGAGGCTGGACTCTACTTCTTGGCTGATAGGAGTGTCAAAATAGACTTTGAAAACAGGTACAACTAAAGATGCTGTGGTTGAAACTGCTGACTGTGTACTGCCATTTTGGATGCATGCAGAAGCTGCTGCTGAATGCAGAAGAGCAGATCGCCACTAAGTCTCATATGAGGTCAAGGTGGATGCCTCTGAACAGTAGTATTAGATAACTATGGTTAGATGTGTAACTAGCATTCTGCAGCATACTGTATCATTGTATTTCCAGATTAGTGCATAAATTTTTCTCCAAGTCTATATGGAAAAAGAAAAGTTCAATCCTATGGTTCAGATTTTTCATAATGCTTATAGACATGCTCTGTCTTAAACTGTTGTTCAAGATCATTTCTATTTAATTAACATTGAGTGTTTGCTTATATTGACTGAACTCAAGGACATTTGAATGTCTATTAAAAACTAAGTATGTGCTCAGCTGTGTTGCCGAATGCTCAAGGAAACTGCAGTACTTAGACTAAGAAAGAAATAAAAGACAATTTCTATCTAAGTGGACACATACAAAGAAAGAAGAACCAGAATTAAAATGTGCTAGAAAAAGTGAGGGATGTGAGCCTGGAAGTAAGCAAAAAGCGCGTAAAAAGAATTCACAGCTGCTAATTTTTAAGTGATGATAATAATTAATTTTATAGAGAAAGGACAAACTAAACAGTGACAAAAAAAAAAGCAGTAAAAGACAATAAAGTAGTGTCAGCATAAGAAAAAGATTAGGTTTAATGGATTTGGCCGAAACAAAGGAATGGAACAGAGTACACAAAAGGGAGATTTGAGTCCTTGAAGTCACTTATTTCAGCTGATGGGACATACAGGGGGTAGGGGATGTATGACAACCATGTTGTGCATGTCTGGATTCAGATCTTGCTGAAAGAAGATAATTTAAAAATTAGGAGTGACTCGTACAGTCCTCAAGAAGCAGGCTGTGTTACCCACCTGACTGCTTCATCCCTGATACATTTTCACAGCCTTCTTCTTAAAACCTTCAGTAATAGAGGCTCAGGAGTGTCTTCAGGAGATCTACTGCAAAGCTTAGCCGGCTTTGTGTGCAGAAATTTTATCCCATTCTTAGCAAAACTAGCTTCCATAGAAGGAGGATGACTGGAGAAGATATGCAAAGCATGCCCTTCATAGCCGGAGATGCTCTAAGAAGAGATTCAGTTCTCACCAGAAAAAATACAGCAATGCTTAGAAAAACAAGAGCTAAAACAATAGAGTGCAAATGCTCTGTTTCCGTACAGGTTCAGGAACTGCCCTGAAATTGGAGGGGAAGAGAGCCTGTGAAGAATACTGCTTCTGCAGTCATTATCATGTGAATAATTAATACTTGCTTAAAATATCTCCTCAATTCTGAGTTGTTTCTTGGCTGTGAAATGAAATTCCAGTTTTACCTAATGCAAGGAAGTTGCTGCAATTCTGAAATCTTCACTTCTTAAGGCTTTATACACGTTGGCTTCCTGAGATAGAGCCTTTTCTGGAGAAAAGGAGACAAAAGAGTTAAATATACATTTTAAAATCTGCATTTTTACTCTCAGTTTTTAAGTCGAACTTGGCATCTTTTATGCTACCACCAGAAAGATGCACATCATTAACTGACTAGGAAAGATCAGTCTGTGTATACTGTGGAAAGGTTACAAAACAGTCTGCAAAACAATCAAAAATTGGAAAAGTGAGAGATTTTTTTTTTCTCACAGGATGTTTCAAGGGTAATGTATAAAGAACATCCCTAAAAACCTTCGAGACTTGAAGTGCTTCTGGTTTGTACTTTTAGTCCATTTCAGATGGGTAGCAGGCTATCTTTTTGAACTGGAGAGATGAGGCAAGGTCCTGTGTGGAAAGGACTGACTGCAGTAGTTTCCCATGACAGGAGAAAAGTCCTGTTGAGACACAGGTGACACTCAGAGTGAAAAGTGGTGACACCTGGGAGGTGTTTTTGCACTCTGTGAGGTTTAGTATGGTTACAGTGGAAAGGCAGTGGTACTTAGGAGTCAGTTCTACCCACCAGAAAAATAGAAATAAAAGCCCTGTGCCCTTTTGATAAGCCTTCCTCGAAGTACATCCTCTTAATTCATGCCTCAGTATAGGCTTGACTTCAACAAAACATCATTTCCCAGAAAGAAACCTGTTTAGGTGCAAAATTCTCAACCATTTTCAGTTCACATGCATTCCGTGTTTGAGGGAATAGGGGATATGACTTTTCCTTATGCTGCCCTTAGGCAGAGTTCTTCCTTCCATGGGCAGATCATGTGAAAAGCCATAAGGCATTACGGCTGGCATCATCTTTCATTTGTCATAGGGAACTGAGCAACACCAACGCTCCAGGACTTGAGGCCAAAGGAGCTGCTGAGCTGGCTGTGTGTAGTATAATACAGCACAACTTACCTAGCCCTTCAGCCAGGGAAAGCAGGGCAAGCAGCTCTGCACAGCTCCTGTGCAGGACATACTCCACTATAGGACTACTCCACTGTATGCATATATATAATGTATGTATAATATGTGTAACACATACAGATAAGAACAGTGCCTCCATAATTAGAAAAGTAGTAGATTTGTACATATTGTGCTTGCTTTAAAACAGAGAATAAAAACATGCATTTCTATGGGAAAACAGTTGTATGGAGGGAAGAATATAGAAATGTAATAAGGAATCAGGGTAATTTCTAGAAGTAACACAAATTTTCCCCCCGATTTTACTATTTTTTTAAGGGATAGAGGTTTATAAAACCCAACTTTTCATCTGTGATCCCAGGAAAAATAAATGGAAAAAGGGAAAAGAAGGTGGTATGATGAAAGTGTGATACATGACAACGTTACCTGGGACAGTCAAGGAATGTAATGATTCCTTAGCAAACTTGTACTTCCGGGGGAAAAAACAGTGAAACAAACCAACAAAACTCCCTTAGCAGCAAGTCAGGAAGACAAAGCTATAAAAGTTCTTGTGATTATGAAATGAGAATAGCTGCAATGGACAATGGAGGGGAAAATTAATAAATATTAAGGAAAAAGAAAAGGAAAATGGAAAACTGATCAACAGTTGGGTTTTAACCACTAAACAAGTTGGTTACATTGTTAACTACTATGCTTAGTAAAGTAATTGCATTCTAATAACTTATTCAACATCTTTTGTCTTTTTGTCTCTTTGGTCTCTGGAAGGAGTGTGAGGAGAGTACTGTGAAGTCTAAATTATTGATGAAAAAGCATTTGCTGAACACTATTGGTAACATGGTAGCTATTCATAGGCAGTTTTTCATCATTACTTCGTACTGGAAATTGGAGAATTTACATCATAGCTTTCTCTTCTCTTATTGAAAGATTTATTCATTTCTCAGAAGCTTTCCTATGCACAGATTTATAAATCTGAATTTAAAATTCCCTTTCCATGAATAATTTGTAATGCTCACTTGAAGTTCATTGTTTCAGCAAAAATTCCCCTCTGAAATTTATGAGCTTTTTGCCACCCCAGCTCAATTCAGTAGTTAATCAGGTATATGAATTCGGTGGGATCATGGAGATACTTCAGGTTTTATATACTTCCAGACTTTACTGATTTGGAATCTAAGCTGAGACATGTGTTTTTATTATTGTTGCCATCATCATTACTGTGTGTTTGATACATGTCTTACTGTGGCACGTATTCAGTAACTAGAGTACCTGGTTCGCTACGCTGTAAAAGTTAAGGGGAAGAAAAATGTGCTTCCTTCACTGGCATGCCTTGTTTTTTTCCGTTTTACCTGTGCATTGTTTTTATCATAGCAAAATTCAAGGTCATCTCCAAGCTTCTTAGCAGTAACAAAATTAGCAAAATGAAATTTTGACACCTCACAAGAAGGATGACATAAATTGTTCTAGGATTAGCTAGCTCAGTATTGATGGCAGTGGTACAGCACTTTCCTCAGGTGCCATCTACCCACAAAGTTCATGGTGCTGGTGATAACTCCCTCACCCGAGGAGAGCTGCAGTTGCAGGACATCACCTGGACCTTGCTTTGCTCTACATCTGCTTCTGCTTTCTCTGGCCGTCTTTGGATGTGGCAATGTGTGGATGTGCCTGTCCCAGTGAAGAGGAGATGTAAACAGGAGCTGAGCTCATCTTTAGCCCACCCTGCTCCACTCTGTACATCACAGCTTCTAAAGAACATGCTTTAAGCAAAAGACTGTGGGAGAAATGGTCACAGATGTGACCTAACTTACACAAGCTACAGAGCAGACAGGGGCAAAGATGAGAAGGCAGTCCCATTGATTTCTCTACCAGTGTCTGTCCCCTATGTGCACCATATTGAGGCAAGCTCTCATAAGACTGTAACAGGAGGTGCTAAGGCATGTTTCTGAAGAAAGGATGACTTTTCATGTGTGTAAGTAGAAGCATTGCATTTGAATGCTGAAATTCCTCCTGAAAATGCTCACTAGCAATGAGTGAAAGGGCAGACTGCTCAAATACCAACCTGTTAGATGGATTTTTGCTGTTTGAAAATGTGACAATTTCATTAATCGGTAACACCTGGTTTCAGCATTTTTGTGTCGTAAACACTTATGCTATGATAAGGTACCTTATGAAATGGCAAGATTTTGTAGGCATTTTGTTGGTAATTATTACTTTAGTGTATTACTACACATGAAGTTATTCCTTAGTTGGGTTCAGTGAGCCAAAAAATGTCAAATAACTTCATAACCCTTAAAGTTCACTTGAAATGATGTATTAGAAAACTGCTCAGCAATGGCCAATTAACAATAATCTAACCATATACAATGCAGCTTGATTGCATTTACATATAGAAGAAAGTCTAATGCAAATGGCATCATCAGATACTTATTATTGATGTGCTGAACACAGCCTGTAGAAAACGTGATTTTCTCTCCAAAACCAACTTTGAAACACCTTGGTACCTAATATCTCTTTGCCAACAGACTGTTTGCCCTTCAGTGCAGCTTTCTGCATTTACCTGATTATATTCACTTTGGAGGCCCTCAAGGTGACTGGGTTTCTAGAGCAAATGGAGAAGATGAGTAGTAGGATTTGAGAGACGTCTTTTGTGAGGTACTTGAGTCTTGTTTGTGTTGACATATCTCTTTTAGTGCCCACAAGCCTTTGTGCTTCTAGCTGGCAAATCCTATCTGTGTGTTTTCAAGAGCAGTTTCTCACAGTTAAGAAATTCTACATTTATTCTACAGCAGCATTCCTGTTCATTTCATGAGAAACACTGCAGGGCATTTTCCTGTGTCTGCCAGTCTAGAGACACATGAGAATATCAGAAGTTGTAAATGTATCAGCAGCACAGGGAAAACAAGGATCTAATCCGAAACTTGCTGAGATCAAGAAAAGTCTTCCCCTAAGCTCAGAAAGCTCCAGAATGGGTCCTCTGTACGTCTCCTGCACACAGCTTCAGATATAACCCATAAGCTCCATAATAATTTTTCCAGGTCTAAAGCATATGAAATGGACTCTTGTATGCCTTACTCCCTGCTTGGGACTTTGATTGTCTCAACCTTCATTTATTTCCTGAATGAGTCCTTTGGTACTATAATACCCAGCAGCCACAGCATCTCTGGGCACCCTGTGCCAGCACCTGACCACCCTTATAGTGAAGAATTTCTTCCTAATGTCTAATCTGAATCTCTCCTCTGTCAGGTTAAAGAATTTCCTCCTTGTCCTCTCACTATACAGGGAAATTAATAGGGATTTTTTTTCTCTGTATGTCTTAACCTTTCTCATAATTTGATTCATCTGACTGGCTAGGCCATGACAGCAGGTTTTGGCTTAGTTTCAGTTAGTAACCTGTGAGTTGTATGTTGCATTTGCCATCTAAATACCTTGTGTGGAATATGCCTCTGGTGAAAAAGAGAAGAATCACAGAGTAGGTCAGAGAAGAATGACAGATCTGTAATAATCAAGCACAATTCCTCAAGCAAAGTGGGGTTTTGTGTATTCTGAGCTCTACCTGGCTGCGTCATAAAGGTTGGACATTGTCACTCAGCCCCATTTCTCTGCTCACTGGCACTGTAACAGCAATGGCTTGTGTGCCTTGTTTTTCTAATCTGTCATTGAAGGCTTCTGTCAAGAGACCAAAGGAGAAAACATTTATCAGGCTCTTTCCTACTCTTGCAGAATTCCCTAGAAGCTGCATTAGGATCTACTTTCTCATGTTCCTTCTGTATTTTAAATGAAACAGACCACATGCATGTGGAAATAGCTACAGCAAATGCAAATAGCTCTTGTAGTGTAAGTAACTGTTTTTTAAAAAACAAAACCAAAACAAAAAAAAGGTTTTCATTACAAAAAAAAATAAGGCTGTGCAATATTTTCTTCTTTAGGGTAAATTAAGCAAGATACTTCTTTTTACAGAAGAAATGCTTTAGGAAGATGCCAGCGATGTAAGTTTCACTGAGAAAATGTGTTGTAAATACAAGCAAAATAATTTTCTTCTTTCAGTGAGCTGGGTTTCCTAGGAAAAAAGCCAATATTTTTTAAAGTGTGAGTATTTACAGCTCTTGTGAAATACAATCTTTTATTGCTTTTTCAAATACAATTTATGTTCATGTGAGATACTATCAGCGAGCCAAAGATCAAAAATATCTGAAAACCATCTGATAATCCGATATGCACATATGATAACATTTACATTTTCTCTGTACTGTTCAGGATTTAGAGGAGGTTGAGCCTGCCAAAGAGCATTACAGTCACATTCTGCTTATATAAATTAACTGCAAATTTTTACTTGATCTCTGCCCAGTTTACGGCTTTCTACCAGAAGGGGATGCTGTGAGCAAACTGCTCAACAGTCCTGAGGAGAAAACCTTTTATCTCACCATCGCGCTTGATCTTCCATGTCCCTTTTCTAATATTTAAAATAAATATGTATACAGATATCAGCCTGTTTTCAGTTATCAAAGTCTCCTCAGGCTTTGAGGATATAGAAAGCATTAAATAAAACAAATGTGTTAGTTTTGGAACTAGCTAAGTCTCTAAAAAGGACTCAGGTAAAGGAAGTATCGTGGAATGATTTACTTATTTCCATTGTCTTGGTAAAACCTGTAGCTGAGATTTCTTTTTTTCCAAGGTTTTCTCACATAACTTTACCCTTTCCCCTGCCCCATTTTATCTTTGATGGAGTTTGTAGGAGTTTATTTAGATGTGGAACATGATATCACTGCACATTTGCCATTTTAGCCTAGGAACCAGATTACTTTAACAAAGAGAGAAAAAAGAAAAAGTAGTGTTTCAAATGCAACAAAAAAACCCCATTAAACACAAGTTACCTCCAAACTACCACTGAGTTTTTCATGCCAGTGCTGAATATCAAGCAGTAGATGTTGAAGCAGTGTCAAAGACTAGTTTCTGAGGTTTGAAGTAAAAAGAGTATGCTGTCAGAGATGATAAAGGATATAAAAATGATCAGCCAGTCACTTTGCCAGAGTGCCAAGAGTATTTTGAACTCTGCCCAAGAAAGCCAAACAGAGCCAAATGTATTATGGGTGTTATTTCTTTGCACTTTTTAATGTATTCTACTATAAATATGCATTTTCATTGTATTAATAAAATATAATCCTTCTTCCAATGTACTTCTAGATCAGTTCTGTTAATAGTGGGGTTTTAAATATGCTTAAGTGTAGCTAAAGCATATTTGAAAAATGAAAATAAGTAATGTTTATCTTGAAGCTGTAATTAAGGTTCATGTAAAGTTAATGGTCTTTTCTCTACACATGAGATATACATCTCCACAAAGTCACATAGATGCAGAATGAATAATTAACAGCACAGATAAATTCACTTTTTATCACGAGTAGACCAAAGTAGGAATAAATGCCCCAATCAATCTGCACATGAATATTTTTTATTACTTTTAGAAAAGTAAATTGGAATTGCAAATACTGTTAAGCAGTAGTAGAATCAAGTGTTATGTGTCTCTAAAGGAGAGCATAGGAAAAAATCTGGGGCAGGTTTTTAACAACTGTGCTATTTGCTGTTAAGGTAAGTGGGGTAGGTAAGCCCTTTTTGGAAAGAGGTTTGTTTGGGGTTTTTTAATACTCTGGGAGAAATGCCAAAAGCTGCTGAATTGGAAGTGTCCTGGTATGTGAGAAGCAGATAACCAGAGCTTAAAAGAGAAACCAACCCTGTCCTTGGCTGCATCAAAAGGAGTGTGAGGAGCAGGTCAAGGGAGGGGATCCTCCCCTCTGCTGCACTCTGGGGCAGCAGCACAAGAGGGATGTGGAGCTGCTGGAGTGAGTCCAGAGGAGGCCATGGAGATTATGTGAGGGCTGGAGAAGCTCTGCTCTGGAGCCAGGATGAGAGAGCTGGGCTGGTTCAGTCTGGAGAACAGAAGGCTCCTGAAGGGGAGATCTTAGAGCAGCTCCAGTGCCTAAAGGGGCTACATGAAACCTGGAGAAGGGCTTTTTACCTGTAGTGGCAGGACAAGGGGGAATGGCTTTAACCTGACAGAGAGGAGATTGAGATGAGACATTAGGAAGAAGTTCTTCTCTGTGAGGGTGCTGAGGCACTGGCACAGGGTGCTCAGAGAAGCTGTGGCTGCTCCATCCTGGCAGTGTTCAAAGCCAGGAGCAACCTGGTCTAGTGGAAGGTGTCCCTGCCTGTGGCAGGGGTTGGAACTGGATGAGTTTTAAGGTCCCTTCAAGCCAAACCAAGCTGGGATTCTGTGAGTTGAGGAAGGTGTGTCTGAACCCTGGCAGGTCAAAGTATTCCTAATCATCCCGCATTGCAGAGGATGATGAACTAAGAGTATGGGAGTGGGGATTATCTCATTTTACAGCAGTCATTTTAATTACCACTCATTTTGAAGCCACAGCTCAACATACCATCAAGAATGAGAAATAGTAGTCTGCTGAGGTTGTACATAATAACAGGGAAAGGAATAAGTAAGCTCCCTGTGCTATCAAGAAAATGCTTTGGAGCAAGTGAAGGTTAGACTGAACCCAGCTAGCCAGGGAGGTCTTGGCTTCCTGTTCACCAAGAGCTGCTACTTCGTAGCCTGCACTCTTGGTCAAGTCACTTGCTCTCCTTGTGCTTCAATTTAAAGTAGCTGGCAAACATGATTAAAAAGGAGAATCTTGCTGAAAACCAGGTGCTGTGATTGAGCTGAGCCTTCTGGGCAGCTGCCTTAGAAAAATTAACTAAAATTAGCAACCTACCATTTAGGGTGACATGCAGCTGATGAATGATGCAAGGATGATAGATGATTCCTTATTTCCATTTTAAATTCTGTTCTTTTACCAAATTAATAATGTCATTTGTACCAGCTAGACCATCCTGTTCACCTTTGCAGCTGCTGTGCTTTATCAGACCTTCCATTTTTGCTTGCCTCTGTCCCTTTGCACTTTCATTACCAAACCTGTAGTGGTGCCATTAAAAAATTAAGGGGGCAAATGGAGAATAATAGTGTCAGAATAAATTCCCAGTGTATAAATCATTGGTATTTCTATGGTGTGGGCAGAGTGCCTCATATTTTCAGTAAAACAAACTAAAACAAAAAGGTAGGAGAATAATGCTATTTCTGTTTTCTCATTAAGTGGTTTGCTGTAAGTCAAATGGAATACCATGGCAGATGATGAGAAAAGGTGTTTTGGATTTCTGCTTTGTGCTCTCACCTTTTCTGTGCGTTTTCTGAATCCCAGACAGTGAAGCGTGCTCACTGGAATTGCCAAATGTTTCTATTGAGAGTTCTGCTGCTCATATTTAACTACAGGCTTTAGAGTGGTCACACAGCTTGATAATCTATAAATGTGGAATTAACTGTCAAGAGCTGTAAATATTTTTCTAAGAGGGAAAAATAAATATGGGTTTAGATGACAGATTTTAATAAGGACATGGTTTTGATTCTGAGTAGCTCATTATACTTACATATATTCAGTGGTAGGGTTTTTTTAAGCCATCGTTCTTGTTCATCCTGACTAAATATATTGGCATAAATGTGGGCAGTTGGTGTCCTGTGTCATCATTCATCATTTACATAGCACTGGAACTGTTAATGGTTCTTTATAATGCATAGAAGTACACTAAACAGAGACCATAACTCTGCTGTCAGGAGCTATGAACTCTGAACCAAATATTTAGATGTGATGTTCCGATAAATCCTCTGTTGTGTGTTGCTTGTACACTGAACTAGCTCATGAAATGCTCAGTAATTTAACCTTGCATTAGCAGAGCATTTAAACCTAGTTCCAAGCAGGTTTAAATTAAGTAACCCTAATGACACTCGCAGAACTTCATGTTCAGGGGGCTATGTGCATGTGTGTGCCTGGATTTACCTGGTATAGGGCAAAACGATTCTGAACTGCACCAGAATGAGATTTGGATAGTTGTTCCCAGAGATTACTTGATTTTGATACTGAATAGAGTTGGAGGTGTGCAACAGAAAGGGTGAATCTTTCTTCTTAATCCTGTCAAGAAGCTGCCTGTGAACCCTGGCTCCTCTCTCTTCATGCTAAAACTTTGGAGGCAGTGAACTTTTAAATCTGCATCCCCTGTACAGTTTCAGTGATTATGGAGAATGGGGTAAGACCACCATTACTGCACTGTGCTTCTGTGTAAGTGACGTGCTTATTTTATTAGGAGCTCGGTATTCCTGAGTCCTGGGGGAACTTTTGCCTTGTTCCTTCCCTTCCCACCATGACTTTCTTAACACATCTTTCACAAAGATGTCATGTGCATTAATTTTATGGACTCTAGCCCAACTTTATTGATGACAGCATAAGAGAAGGAAAGAAAAACAGTAAAAGAACTCAAGGAAAAAAGGCAGGCTACAAAATTTGCAAGGTGATGCTTAGGCAAGCATCCCAAATACTTTTTGTGTCGTGTGTCGTGTCGTCCTCCCCCTCCCCATATGCTATGAATTCTTAACCATCTGAATTCTTAGTGTTTCAGTCTTTAAGTTTTTATGGTGCTGTTATATCATGCAAAGTGTAGTCTAACATAGGGAGGCTACGGGTGTGTGAGGCTGAACTGAGTTCCTTTCAAACTACATAGTTCTAGGACCAGCACCTACACTCTAAGTGCATTGAGATGACATCAATATTCAGTATTGTAAAAGACTACAGTTCTTCATAAGCTTCTTCAGAGCTTATTAACACAAATAAATGCTGTGGCCTATGCAAAGTTTGCCATTTATGATGCAGTGAAGAGATCCATTAGGAAAGCGCCATTGGTGGCATCCTATCACAGAAGCAATTCCAATGGTTTGTTCCTTCTCGTGACCTTTGATGTTGTTATGGTGACATGACTTTATTTTGTTCATTATTTGTATACATTATAATGTGATTTTTTTTTTTAATCAGCAGGTCTTTGTACTTTATTGTATCCAAAGTATCTATTTGAGCTGTTTACAGGGTTTAGGTGCACCATTTAAGTGCAAAAAAAAAGAAAGAAAAGCCTTGCTAAAGAAAAATCTCATTTTGCTATATCAGAATTAAGGTTTTTAGTAAGATAACAGTATTAGAGTCAATACCTTGCCTTTCCATACCTGCCCTCAATAGTTCTTTTTCCTCTTCATCTGTGTCTCTCTGTTGGGGCACAAGGAGTCCAAAAGTTAAGAGCCAAATCAGGTATTTTAGGTGTTCTGCCTTAGCATTGCTCGCTACTTTCTTGGACTGACAATTGTTTGTTTATTTTGTCCATTAAAAGAAGTTCTCTTAATATAAAGTATGTGTTGCCTATTTACTGTACCAATAAAAAATGAAGAAAATTGCCAGTAATAAGTTTAGCTGCCAAGCTACAGGACACCCTGAGATGTGTTACGGGAAATCTCTCTAGCTGCGCTCTTCTATTTTGTGAAAATAGTTCAGCCCAAGTATCTCACTTCCCACATTAATGTTAAATCATCAACTAAAAAAGTTACTCTGTCCCTCTTCTTTTCCCTTGTCAATATTTCTTTTTTTTTGGTAAAAAATAGATTTTATTCCATGATGGAAATCTTCTAAAAGGAGAAAAGAATATGGAGCAATAATAATCTAATCTATTATTATTAATATTATTATTATTATTATTATTACTATTATTATTATTCTACAAGGGCATGGAAATGTTAGAACAAGTCCAGAGGAGGCCATGAGGATGATCAGGGGACTGGAGCACCTCCCATATGAAGACAGGCTGAGAAAGTTGGGGCTGTTCAGCCTGGAGAAGAGAAGGCTGCGTGGAGACCTCATAGCAGCCTTCCAGTATCTGAAGGGGGCCTACAGGGATGCTGGGGAGGGACTATTCATTTTGGACTGCAGTGATAGGACAAGGGGTAACAGGTTCAAACTTGAACAGGGGAAGTTTAGATTGGATATAAGGAGAAAGTTCTTTACTGTAAGGGTGGTGAGGCACTGGAATGGGTTGCTCAGTGAGGTTGTGAATGCTCCATCCCTGGTGGTGTTCAAGGCTGGGCTGGACAGAGCTTTAGGTGACATGGTTTAGTGGGAGGTGTCCCTGTCCATGGCAGGGAGGTTGGAACTTGATGATCTTAAGGTCCTTTCCAACCCTAACTATTCTATGATTCTATGATTCAATAAGGTGACACTGTATGGAGCACTGGGACTTGTCAGTGAGGCCAAAAGTCTGAGCCCAGATTAATTTCCAACTTGCTGAAGAACATGGCACAGTCCTGCACCTCCCTCTTGAGAAGTTCTACATCTTTGGGTAACACTTTCTGGGGTGTTTTCCTCTCCCAGTTTTGTGACTTGGCTTCTGGAAATTCTCTCCCAAACCAGCCAATGTACAAATGTCATCTGCTTCCACACTGGTTGTAAGTAAAACCATACAGTTTTTCTCACCCCATCGCACTTCTCTTCCCCGAATAACCATACCGACAAAGATTTCTGAAGCCTGAAACTTAAAGCAGCACTTTGTTTCTTTCCATCTGAGTATCGTGCCACCTCATCTGTGCACTTTCTATATGCCAGACAACTAGTTGTGATTTTTTATTCTTTTGTTTTTAAATAACCTCTTGGCGCTGTCCTGCATGTGTAATATGAAGATCATAATGCTGTCTTTTCTCCTTACTTTGTCTTGTTTGCCCACTACGTAATCATTTCCAAGTAGGGACTGTCCTTGAAGTCTAAGTGAAAGGAACTGGCTGCCACATGTAGCCAGCTGATGTGAACTGAGGCATGCAGGTGTTACTGTGAATAACAATAGTCCATTTAAAAGAATTCTAGGGTTTTTTCCTAATTTTCCAGCCCTGTGGACTGTAAGCATTCTGGCATCAGAGGGTATGTGCAAATGTTTGTATTTCTCTTTAAATGAGAGCTTTGCATTGCTGTGCTGTGGCTTCAGATTATGCCAGAGGTCAGTAAAGGTTGAGCTTCCAGTTTGCAAGTGTGATTCTGGGGTTTCCTGCTTAAGGCTGAAAGAAAGCAGGGTCCTTTCTGTTTGCTCCTGTTTCCTTTCAAGGCACTGTTGGTCGTTGAACGTTGCCCTTAATATTGCATATGGGAAACAGCAGATTCTCGACTGTGCACAAGACAAGTTTCATAGCACTTCACTTTAACAGTTTCTCAGTGTTTTGCAGAACGTTAATTAGCATCTTTTACAGGAACTGATTTATAACTTGAGCTCCCCAAATCCACATTCTGACCTGTTCATTGACAGTGAACTGTACTTCCCTCTCTTTAAAAAATGTATGTACTTGGTTTAGGAGTTACGCATACAGACAGATTGCCACTAGCAGTAGTTTTTGACTATTTGAATTGAGAAAACTGGTATCACTGACTTTTAGATGGTGCTGTTGGAAACCTACATTGGGGGGTGGTTGGTTTTAAGTAAAAACTTGTTTCTGAACAGTGGAAGGTTTTGCATAGACACAGCATCAGGCCCCATGGCTTTAGTGATGAGGACTAACTTGTTGAATGCTGTTAACTTGGTTTCAAGTGACCATCTATCTGTGTCAGCAGGTAGGGCAGAGCCTAGATCAAGGAGAGCTCAAACTTGAGTGTAGATTAGTCTAAAAGATGCAGCTTGTAAATAATGAGAAGGGACTCAAAGTAATTAACAAGTTTTTAATTCTTAATTGTGATGGGTAAAAGACATCAGTACTGCCTGTTGTGAATGTAATTTTCTACACTATCTGAGTCACTTGCCAACTCTTAATGCTACACAACTGGAAGTCTGTGTTGCTTGTAAGAGCCAGAGCAGCTTTTAGCATGAGATTGTGATTAGTTTGATTTACAAGTTCTTATTCCCCAAGTTACCTGGAAAAAATTATTCACAACTTAGTATGGTTCTCTGATAACTGATATTGCGCTATTTAATACATATTATTACTTATTTGCAAGGAGATTGAGATACTGTTCTAATACCTCTGAGTTTACATGTTGACATGCTGATTTTTAAGAGAACTGGTAATGGAGGACACTTGGCTTTTTGTTCTTCGCTACCTGTGTCCATTCTTCAAAGTCATAAAACCTTAAACTAAGGTAGCATTTAGAATTGTGCAAGAATGAAGATCTAACAACTTCAGGAGGACAAAAAGCTATGGTAGCATTTTTTTCCCTTTTCCTCCTTCTGTAGTTTTCAGGCCTGTTCTTACATTGAGGCACTATAAAGGTGCCTTCCTGTCCTGGTCTCTCTCCACTGCTGCTATGACCTTCCCTTTCAGGTTCCTTGGCGTGTGAGCCAAAATGACTTAATAGTATACAACCAACAAACCGTTTGTATTGCCTCTGTTTTAAACTGCTTAACTCTAAGTGCCTTATTTCATTGTTGAATAATATGAGAGGTCTACATCTCAGATGAAACTTCTCTTCTGGACAAGCCCAATGGAATTGGGCTAGCACAGAAACAGTGTACCAGGCAGCCAGCTGCAGCAATGGTTAATGCTGGGCTGCAAACCTGCTTTTGGTTTTCCTGAGGAACCTGCTGTTTGTGGCTGTCAAGGCAGATAAAACCAAGATTCTTGCAAATGCAGCCTTCCAAGAAAGGCATAAGGGTTCACTAGGTGAAAGTGAATGGTGATGTGTTAAAATGATTTCTGTCTCTATTGTTATATCTCTGTAACATGTTAGGAATAAGGATTAGGTTGAAAACTTGGAACCACCAGAACTCTGAAACTATTACAATTAATAACAGCTTTGAACATGGAGCCATAGGATGATGGTGTCAGTTGGGTACTGTTCAATTCAACAAGTGCCAGCTTTCCCATTAGGCTACTTCCTCAGCTGGACTGAGGTTGACTGAGGCACCAGTTTCCCTCACACAAGGTGAAGATCAGTCTTCCTTCCTGGTAGTGTGCACCTCTCAGGATTGTAAGGGGAGCACAGCAAGTATTTAAAGTTTCATTTTTCATATCACCATTTGAAACAGGATGTGAGGTTACTGCAAACAAGGTATGAGTTGACCTGAAAAAAGAACGACAGATGATTCAATCCCAAAGACCCTGTGCACAGACCTGATGTAGAAGGAGTTAACCAAAATGAGAATGTTTACCTAAGGGGGTTGTTTCATTGGTTAAAAAAAAATGTGATTTAGGAATTATACAAATTCAGTCTCACTATCTAAAACCCATTTAAAAAACTGTTACCACTTTTTTCCACCTGAAATTAAGGGAAATCCCTGAGAGGTGAGCTAGACACTACAAAGGCAAGAAAGTTTAGAAATGGGAAAATAGTTGTTACACACTGGTCTCTCTACAGGTATGTATTTAAGAGGAAGCGTGTTCTAACAGCATCCTCCTCATAGGAGGAAAAAGACAAACCCAAGGAAATCTATATCAGTGAGTATATGAAAATGTTCTTGGATAGCTTCTGACTCTAAGGATCAACAGTACCACTTGTTTATTCCCATACGCAGGGATGTCTTCTCCTTTTTGGACTTGCTGTTTAGTCACAGCTCTTGAGCAAAGCCATAGTCTCTCAGTGATGGTGGCAAAGGCAAACTGTACGTAAACAGTAGAACAAAACAAAACAATAAAAAAGAACAAAACCTATTTCTGGCATCTTCTGGTTACTAGAAATTTGACTGGGTTTTTTTAATACTGTACTTGAGTTAACTTTCAGTGACATTTGATCTTCCTAACAGCATGTTCAACCAAATGCATCTGAGTTTATCCTATGAAGGGCCTCAGAAAGACTGTTTTCTTCTACCTGATGAAGAGTTTTCAGTGTAATTTCCCAATTGACTCTCAGTGCTCAGCAAGAGTAAACTCAATGGGTTGAATATTTTACAGAAGTACAAAACACTACTGAAATCTGCTCCAGTGATGATTCATTCTTAATGTTCTGATGGTCTTGAGGTTCTCACAGTGAAAACCCCTTGGTTAATTTTTGAGCTCTTCAGATAAGATGGGTGTGCTTTGTGAGTATCTTTGGTTTGGCAGATAGCATGGGTTACTTTTGGTTCAGGAATCATAATTCACATGAGCTTTTATGTAGTTTTGACATAATACTATATCTGAAATAATGGTTACAGAGGAGTGCAGCGAGATGGAAAGTAAACTTCAGATTGTTTAGGTGAACTCTTAGGTCTGTAAATATTTTACAGTTAACTTCAACATGCAGGGCAAATATATGTTTTTCCCTGCATGACAGCTCTTATACCAATTGTGGCTCTGCTGCATGGCAGAAGGGGAGGGCTCAGAGGACACATAGTGATGAGTCTTCATCAGCTTTTTCTCTAAGAATAGGCCTTCCCTGAAAGCTGGGGGTGTGGGATGAACTTATGGCAGTCGGCAATTTATATCCAAGCAGAAATATGGATGTTCTGTAGTGATTTCAAAACTGTCTACTTGCCATTTTCTCCTGCAATTTAGCTCATCGGTTGCTGCATGGGGGGGCTGCATTACCTGGCAGACACTCATTTCAGCACAGTCTGGAACACCCTGAGCAGTCTTCTGCTCACAACTTGGTGCAGAGTCCTCTAACAGGAGTTTCAGTGAGCTGATTTGCTCATTTAATCTACCAAGAAGGTATTCAGTTTTTATTAGAAGTGCTGCAAGGTCCTTTCAAAATAAAGCCAAGCAAATTGCTAGTAAAACTTTGTTATCTGTGGATCTCTGCAGGAGGTCACTCGGTCCATAACATCTTACATTAATTTCCCTTCCTTTTTTAGGAGGTAGTAAATGGTCAGATGCATTATGTAAATTAATAAATTATCCACCCTGTATGACTATAAAAGCTATTCAAGTGCAGCCCTCAGAAAAATTAAAGCACATCAATACTGCGTGTTTTAGGCCTCCTGTGTAGAACTAGCACGATAGTTATGTATCAATGGCCCTCCAGTACTAGTTACATGAGGTGATTTTCAGCAAGAGAGCTCTAACTCTTCAAGAGATGCAGTCATCTAAAAATAAATCAGCCTTTTCCAAAGTGCCTACAGCAGCACATCATAATCAGAGTTGATTTCATTTGCACCCTGCATCAAATGGATGTATCAAAGTGCACCAAATCACAGAGACCTAATGGTTCACACCTGGCAGATAGCTATTTGACATTTCACACTATTAATGTAAGTGTTCCTGAGGCATGAGATTCATAATACCAGGCTCTACTGCAGTGTATTAAAGAGCTATCTCAGCCAAGGCACATCACCCTGTCCATTGACTTCTGTTAATGTAACAGGATCTTCTTCAGTCATAGATCAAAATAAAGGTTCTGTTCTGTCTGTAGAATGTTTGCCTCCCATCAAGACACCAGTGTAACTTTATATCTTATACCATCCTGACCAGAATGACCTACGCTCCTGTTGTCCCTATCTATAGTCTTGAGTAACAGCATATACGCTGTTATTTCTATCTAGGCATATACACAGAACATGGTCTAAACTCTCTGGTTAGCTTTTTACCTCTTGATTTTTTTTTTGAAAGGTTGTGTATGTGTGACTGTATCTTACCTTTTCTGCATGCAAATGGTGAGATCTTGTCTTTTAATTTTGTCTGCCATCCAATAATTCTATCACCTTCTATGATTATGTTTCTTGTGCACACTGATACACTGGCTTACCCAACAACCTCAGTCTTGTTTAAAACCACTCACTGTGGTCAGCTCCTGCTTTCCATTGCACATTTATTTCCTGTTAATGCTCCATGCTCTGCATGATTTCAACCTTTCTATCTTTTCTGCTTAACCATCAGTAGTCTGGCCCCTCCATGTTGTGAAGGGTATTTGTCCTCTCTTCTGTTTAACCTTATATAGCCAGAGGGTTAAGAGAACTATTAGAAGTCTTCTAATTCTGTGGGGTGCTTAACAGTTACAGCTTTCAGTAAGATATTGAAATTTATCAATATACTAAAGAAAATACTTTAATTAAAGCTCAACCAATAGTCTCCCAGTTTCCTGAGTTATTTTTTACCTGAAGACATTACAGTATTCAGAGAAGCTTTAGTGGTACCAATCCTCCCCATCCCTGCTCTCCCTTATCTCGGGTATCTTGAGATTTTTAGTAGGATGCTTTGGAGGCCACATGCCAATACCTTTTACATCTTTTCTCCTCTTCTGCTGATTAATGCATAATTGTGCTGTTTTGTGGATCTTCATAATACCTGGCTTAGATGTGTAGGACTACTTTTTCATGGCAGGATCGTTGCAAAGCTTTTGTGCTGTTTATCTGTGGATTTATCGTGAACATAGTCCCAACAGGTGTGAAAATCTTATGTCTCCTTTCCTACTGGCTGGCAGATAATGCCACAAGAATAATAAATATGGCTAGCTATTACCTCCAGATCTCATCTTGATCTTTCCGCAGACAAACTTGCCATTGACATGAAAGAGGATTTGTCCTGTGGAATGGAAAGGTCGGGCCCCGGATGACAGAGTTATGGTGCAATTTAGGAGCTCAAGTTCAACTGACTCATAGGTAGTGGATATGTAATGGGAGGATGCTGCACGCATTCCTTACAAAGGATTAGTCTCTTCATCAGTATTCAGGACAGTGATTTCCTGGCACATATTTGACTGACAAAGCCCATACAAAGGCTTCCTAAAGTTTTTTGTAGGAAATAAACAATGTCCTGAGGCCAAATTCCTTGTCAGTAGTCTTGAGTTTTAGCAAGCAAGTAATTTATCATGTTCAGCCCACACAGGTGACAACTCAGTGTTGCAGATACTTTTACAAAAGCAGCAGGCACTTGCAAAACTGTAGGTTTAATTTAACTCCTTCAAGGAAAGGACTGAGCAGCAACTCCATTTCTGGATGGGATTGCTCTTCATTTTTTGAAGTACCACCATGCCCAGGAATTTTACATATTCACATTTTGAGTATCACTGAGTTCCTGCTGCTTATCTCCAAAGTCTGGTCAGAGCAATGGGACTTCACTGCCATTATGTTAGCTAGTATCACTAGTAAGCTATACTTACATACTTATATAGTATATATATACTTCTATACTTCTATACTAAGCTATATTAGTAAGCTGGTATAGCTAGTAAGACAGTAATGGCCACATGTAAAAACCAAAATCAAAGGTAACAAGAAGATTAAGGAGATATAAATCCAAATCTCCCATTTACTTTAGGCACCACTGCTGAGCAGTTATTTTTATCTGCTTTTCTGCTTTTAAAATTCTGCTTTTAAAATACAGATGGTATGGGAGCTAATGTATTTTTATGGACAACTTTGTATTGTTTCCTTTTCCTTGCAAGTAGGGAAAGGCTATACCATAGCTGGTAGGAGATGGCTATGCATTTCTAATTTGAATTTTCATTCTGAACACTGAGGTTTTGAAACTTTATGCTTGCTTTGTAAGGAAAAGAGAAACTGATTCCCTTGAAGAGCTTCCATAAACTTGGAGTTTCAGTTGTTTAACTTTTTAGTATTGGACTAGGGCATCCCTGGGTGTGCTTTCTCCAAAATGAAGAGTGGATTACTGTTGTCCTCTAGATGTCATGATTTAAAGGCTGGCATACTGAGAGTAATGAAAAAGCAACATATCATACACAGCAAAAGCTCTTTCAAACCCTATGTGGGGTAAAAGTACTATGTATTGCAAACAGCTTGGATTTCAGAATTATTTAAAATCTTCAGCATATTCAAAACTCTAGTTTATGATACACATAGATATAGATACATAATGTGTTTGTATTTTTATTTGTGTTAGCCTTTGAAGGTAAAAGTAGGTTACACTTGAATTGCAACTGCACGTACGGGCACAGAAAAGACTTGCCAAAACCTGAATTGCCATGGGGTAGGATTCTTATTAGCTGCCATTGCAAGAGGAGGTAAAAGATAAAGTACGTACTTAGAATGACCAAATTCTGATGGAAAAATTGGTCACTATATGAAATACATATGAATTAATTAAGGTTTGGTTTGTTTTGCTGTCCTTGAGGGAAGAGCTTCTGCTATTGGTATTGACAAAAAGAATGATTACTTGGAATGTAAACAGGGTTTTTTTCTGAGAGGAAACAATGTTAATCTCCTTAATCTGTAAGGAAGGAAACAATAAACTCCTAAATAAGCAGTAAACTGCTGTAAAGTCACTCTTAATTCTTCTTCACAAAGTGTTTTGAATTCTAAGCATTCTTTGTAGCTCTAGAAGAATAATGTGCCTGTTTGTCCTTTGTTTAGTCCAGGTATTCGTAGTTCAGTCTCTCAAACTGTTAATGGTAATGGATTCTTTAAGCAGTCCTTGACCACAACAGTTCTTGGTAATCTTTTCTCTCTCAGTGAAGAGGTAGCCGAGATGGCAGAAATCTGTTTCTAAAGAAATTCTAATTGATTTGTGTGGTTTTGAAAAGGCAGATGGGATCTGCTAATTGAGACGTTCAAGTTGTGGCATTTCAAGTGTAACATATGCAGAGCTTTCTGTGACCAGCACTGTTCCTTGGGCAATTATGTTCTCCAGAATCCAGGGTCTCTTGGGATTTTTCCCTTTTTGGTAGACAGTGATGAACTTGGAATATGTTGCTCATTTTAAGAAGTCTTTAAATAATAACAGTAATATGTTGGGGTTACAATCTGGGAACGTTGTAAATGTGTGTTTAGGAAAGTGTTTAGTGATCAGCTACATTAGTAAATTGAATTCAAATGGAAGTTCCTCATCCCAATAGTCGTTTTTGGCATGTGATAGGCTCCCAGGGGGATTGTATTGATGGGGGGGACACTGCCACAGGAAAATGATGTTTTCAAATTATTTAATTCAGCTGTTTTTTTAAGAGTTGTTGTGATAATTTGCTTTGCTATTTAGAGACTGTTCCATTTAGAAGGGCTCACAAATCCATTGAATTTTGACAAAGGGAACCTTTTGGAAAGAACCTGTACTGGTACATTAATGGTATGTAGCTAAGAGCAAGATAAACTCTTCTGTAACAGTCGTATAGCTTCAAAGGACATGTAAGCGTGACAAAGAGCTTCCTTCAGCTCATACAACTGTGATGATCTCTTTCAGAAACTTTTTCTCTGAAGGGAAGCAAAAGATCAGCTATTTTTCATGGATAATAATGCCTGTAAAACATTTCCTGTTTTCTTGATAAGAAAACTTGTTTACATCAAGCCTTGATTGTGCAAAGCAGTGGGAGGCTGAGAGGGAAAGTAATGTATTTAGCTACAAGGTCATTACTGCATATTGCATTCATTTTTGAAAAAGAATATATATAAGAAGGTGATAATTGTTATGGCCTTGGCATGGAACAGGTGATGCACGCCCAGACAGTATCAGAGTAATACACCTCTGTTATCTTAGCAGATAATATTTTCTAAACCCCCAATGTTTGCAATTTTCAAGGAAGAAAAGCCCAACAAGATGTATCTCCTCAAAACAGAAGTCTTGATAAACTTAATTAAAACAACCTGTAGATACTTATCTACCAAAAATCCTATTTTTGTAGTTTTTCTTCACATTTCCATATCTGAAAATCTTTAGAGACTAAAGAGGCTTTTATGGTCTCTAGGATTAATATATGCTTTTATTTTTATTGCAGGTGACTTACAGAGTTTATTTCTATTCATAGTGCACATAAGTGCACTATGTGTGCTCTCTCAAGTGTGACTCTCAAGTCACTTTGTTATTCTTCCCATACTGTTTTTCCAAGTGATATTCTTGTTCTTAGCAGTCCTACATACAGCATGATGGAAAAGTTTGTTAATCTTTCTGTTTTATGCTAAAACTATTCTGATAAAGAAATATACTGAATGTACTCTCTTGTGTTCTTTGACATAATAAGACGTATATTTTCCTCTCTTGATTAGTTATATGTTTGCTGGTGAATACGTCAGTCACAATTAGATGCAATTGTAAAGAGTATTGTACACTTTTAATTACAAGTCAGGCTTTCTCCTATAAAGAAAACAGTTTAAGTAGTCTGAATGAATATTGGATCATTTGCCTGGATAAGGTAAAGACAAGAAGATCTGAGGGAATTGGTCTTATTACTGATGTTACATGCAAAAACTTGTGGTTTATTTGTTTGAAATATATTTCTTCAATCCTAACAGTTGAACTTGGAACTTAAGAAATAAAGTATGTAACTTTTAATTTAAAAACAAACAAACTGTTGATACAACTTAAGTAATAACTGTTACAACTTGAAAGTTCTTAAAACTAGCTGGACTAAAGCTGAAAGCTTAAAACTTCAGAAATGCCACTGCTTTTGGAAGCGTTTAGGGCTTTTCTCAAATATTCTATATTAGATGGTACTTAAGGCTTCAAAGTTTAATTGCTTCCTGGCTGATTTGTTTAAAGAGGTGTTTCATATATGTTCTAAGTTTTATATTATTGTTGTTTCTTTCTTGCACTGCTGGTGTGCTTTAACTGTGCATCATTCTTTGAAGCATATTGAAACAAGAGAGTGAGCAAACAGAGCTAAAACCTAGATTGTCTTCGGCCCTTCTCTCCAATTCCTGTCTTCCTTGCACTGCCCAGACTTCTGCTCAAGGATCTTCCATTCTGATCAGGTGTAAAGGACTGATAATATTTGCTCCATTACTTCTGGTGTCTTTTTCTTTTATCTAAAAAGGTGTGGAACTAAAAGTACAATAATATCAAAATGCAGCCTGTTAGATTTACAGTCCCATGAAAGGAGAGCAAGATTACCAGCTAGCTTCCCTTGAAGTATGAGCTTAAAGGTAGGATGTGGCCAGCTCATATAAGTTACTTCATGCATCCAGTTTTGGTATAAATAGAAGCAGATGGTGTTTGGGTCTGTTCGTGGTGGTAAAGCCATATAAGCCCTGTAGGAGTATTACTGTCCATTGGTTATTTGGAGTAGCAGTGGTCACAACTTAAGGAATAGCAGGGAAAGTGCCACAGATGTGGACATTCCCTCTCCCTTTGAAGAGGGGCAAAGGGGGATGCTGAATTCCATTACTCAGTCTTTGTCTCTTGTATGAGTGATGGATCCCTTTACATTTTGAAAATGGAAGGTGTGTTGGTGCATTTGGAAACATCTGTCCTGTTTTTCTCTTATTTCCACTTTCCCTGTTCCATCACTGAAAATGTTTGGTCCTTGAATTACAGTCCTCTGGTTTTTTAATAGAGAAACTCATTCTGCTCTCTTTTCTTGTATTGTTTCAGACTGTTTGCAGACTCCAGTTCTTTTTTTCTTGTGTGTGTGTTGGCTATAGTTACAGCAGGTTTTCAAATACTTTATTTCTCTAAAATAAAAAAAAAGATATATAAAAGACCAAGAGACATGCACTTAAAACTAAAGGGTCTAAACCCTAAATAGCCTAGAAACTAGGTCTACCTGTGCTGTGCCTAAATTCAGCTCTTCCCTAAGCTAAAATATTGCATCTTCAAATGAGCTTTTATGCTGGCACTGGAAATAATTTTAATGGAGAGCAGCTAACCAACATCAGAATTTGATCACACCTGCATCATTCAATCCATACAACCAAAGGCTGTCTTTGAAGTTGAAATTACTTTCCTTATCAGCTAATTTGGCTGTAGCAGCATGGACATGTTGTTAAGATGCTGTAACTAGCATTGATCTTTAATTTTTGATCATGTCAGCTAATGGCTAACAGGAATAGTGGGGAGCTGTGCATGTTTCTCAATGGAAATGCAAGTCAAAGGCAAGTTTTTGTTAAAAAGTTAAAGTAACAGAAGATATAGATCATTACTTCAAGGAGTAGCCATCTGGATACAGAAATATAACTCAACATATGAAATAACTGCAGTGGGTAGAAGGCTTTCTGATTACAGCCTGCCATATGATAGGAACTTGACTTAATGTAATTGATGTAAGACAGTATTACAGATTTGGCAGTTGCAGTTGAGACCGGCCACAGAAAGTCTGGGTTCTGATAACTTCTTCTTCAGTCAGCAGTCCACAGACTCACCCATTACGGAGGTCTTAGCCAGTATATAGAATAAATATGGTTGAATGAAGGACTGTAGGGCAGCCAAAAAATTAGAATTGCATAATCATGTACTTAACTATGGCTTTATAGCCAAGTACCAATGGTAAAACTGTTCTAACTGAGTGGCTTTACTTTTTTATAGGCTGTATTACAGAAGACTTTTCCTCTTTTAAAAAGAATACAAATATCTGAAGAACACACTGACAGTTTCATATATTGAGGAAGAGATCTGGGATTTTTTTTATGTGTAGATGAAAAGAAAAATCTAAGACAGTGGTGAAGTTAGATAAAAATGAAATTAAATGTTTCTATGATCAGGATAAAAAGGTACATGCCATGGAATAGTTCTTATTTTGTTCTTCTCTTTAACATTCCTCTTTAAATACTAAACTGCATTAGGTGTTCATATTTCTACAGTGATTTCCCTGATAACAGGCCTATTGTAAGTGCTTTCTCCCCGCCCATTTTGCTATGGCTTTTAGGGGGGTGGTCTCTGTTCCGTGTTTTTTTTGGGAGTGTGGGGGGACTTCACCTTCATGGCTTGCTCTTGCTCTTGTCTGTTAAACATGTTTTGCCTTCTTGTTGCTTTAGAGCTCAGAGCTCTTTTATATCACTCTATACATAAAGATGAATAAAAGCATTCTCAACACTGAGACTTGCGTTACTCTGCCATCTGCTTTTCTCCTTGGAAGTTGCTCAGCTTTTCACATGCTTTCACTCATTCTAATGTTTGCCTTATACATGCTTCTTGTTTGATCATTGTCTCTACAGCTTGTGCTTTAACATGGCTCTTTTAAACATAAACAGGGATGAAATATGTCTAAGAAGTCATATATATTACATTAGTCAGGTCCAAGACACATTGAAAAAACTCACTTCCCTGTCTGAAAATGAAGCTAATATGGAGGATGAGGAGGGTTTGTCCCACTCTTCATTTTATCAGTGTATAAAGGTCAAAGAAAATTCCTGATCACAGTTTCAACTTAGAACAGTGAGAACATCCTAGCAGTTGTGACCTTTTAGAGTTAACAGCACTGAGAATTGACAGCTAGTGCTATGCATGAGTGATTTACAACTAAGCAGAGCAAAGGCTGTTTAGTGCCAATCATTTCTGAGGATCATTATTTTTATTATGATTATTTGAAGTAACAATTATCATCTCAATTATTCCAGGTAAACTAGATTGGATTTGTTTTAGAGTCTGTGCTAGACATTAGATGTTTATTCAGCTTGGCACTGTACTCTCTGTTAGTGAGGAAACACTCCCCTTGAAAAATCTGTCGTCTAGAGGAATATTGCTTTGGTGTAAACAAACACTGTGCATGCAAATAAATGCAGAAGAAAATAACCAGTGCTCTCAGCATACCAGTCTTGTTCAGAATGATGTATCTTCCCTGCACTTCCAGTCTTTCCCTGCTTAGGTCCTGTATCTGCAAGTTCTTAGTCCTAAAGCAATTCACAGACCCTAAATACCACTTATCCCATGCAACAGATTCACACTGGAAAATACCAAAGGTGATTCTTCTGCCTAAGGTGGTCTAATCTTTGCTGACAAAATGAACAACTCCTATGCTCCTGGGTGCTGGGCAGTGCCGTATCCCACATCCTCTTGTTAGCTGGCAGGTTTGGATTGAGAGAGAAATAAAAAAAGGAGGGTCTCATTTTCCACACTATCCTATGGCCGTATAAAGGCAAGCAGCCCAATGTGTTGGCCAAAGTAGAAACTCCTCTCACAGGACCTGCACATAGAGTGGTCTGGCAGTGCTGTGTAATGAGAGATTCAGAAATAGCTTGTGTAATCATTTCAGAACATAGAAAGGGTCTTCAAAATTTCTACAGGAAAGGTCAAAGCTCTCACCACCTCGGTTCGCCACCCAAAATGACTTGGTGATGAGTTTGATCCTCATGTCAAATAGTCTTTTGGTTACACATTTATTCTTTTGAGTAACATTTACAAACAATTTTTAGACTCTAAGAAATGTGTATGTAACTAAGTAGGCTACCCAGTAGAGTTGCTACTCAGGTATTTGTGCCCCAGGAAGTTGAATGTTGACCTCCTGGATTCCCTTTTGTGTTGCAGGAGAACGGTCATTTAAATGAGGGGAAGCCACCCCAAAGCAAAACAGAACCAAGCAAACCCAGCCACCAGACTGGCATGTCTGAGATTCCTCTAATCTATGGCTATGCACTCGGTAATGCAGATGTCTATCCAGGTGAACATGGCACAGGGGGACAATGTTTCTTTTTTCCTAATTTGTTTACAGAATGTTTTATTTGATAACAACATGAATAGAACAAGACCTAAAGTTCAATCTGATCTTCAGACAGTGGTGTTGATGGAGGGATGCAATTTAAGTGTTCCTTAAATGCATATATGCTGTTGCAAACAGACCAGCATACCCTTCTGTGAAGTTCACAGAGTAGTTTAGCATCCCATGTGAGGGTTTCTGCAGTAGTATTGCAGAAGCTCAGGAAAGGAGGTGTGCTGAGGAAACAGAAGGAGAGAAAAAGAAATTCATTGTGTAAAACTTACTAAGAACAGTGTACTGTTTGGTAGCCTCTTGGGTTTTCAGGTATTTCAGGTATTCTAGAAACTAGTTTTAATTGACTGCATCCATTGCGGGAACTGTGGAGATGGCATCATGACATACCTGACTGATGTGGACTAGGTGAAATATTTAAGTTCCTTAAGAATATTACACTATAAATTGTTCCCATTCCTGTACTTCAGATTCAAAGGGTACAGTAAGAGAGATCTGAAGTCTTGTTATACTCACTGTATATGTTTACAGAAGTCACTAACAATGATGACACTGAAAAACAGAGTCTACAACCTGACTTTGCTCTACAGTAGCTAAAGATGTTTATTTTGGCACTAAGAGACAGCAAATTAGAAGAGAACTGAGAGGGGAAAAACAATACTATAATTCTGTATTATTAAAACATTTTTATTCTAGGCTTAAGAAACCAGAATTGACATTTCTGTGCTGTCATTCAGTAGAGTATGTTAATTGCTTTGAGGACTCTTTGATCTGTCTGTAGTTTCCTAGATGTGTATAATACCTTTTGACCCACAGGTCATCCTTAATCCTGTTCTTCGGGATGGTTCTGGGAGGCCACTCACACTTCACAAAGGGGACATCTGATTTAAAAAGCAGATAGTTGGTATGTCTGAAAACTAACAGTTCAGTTTCATACTTGGATCTCAGATACAGTGAGCTCTTGATCTTGCCATGTCTTAGAGCCATAGTATGGTTTGGGTTGGAAGGGACTTTAAAGCTCATCCACGGGCAGGGACACCTTCCACTAGACAAGGTTGCATGAAGCCCTGTCCAGCCTGGCCTTGAACACTGCCAGGGATGGGGCAGCCACAACTTGCTCAATCATCTTGTATATTTTATTCCTAACATCCAATCTAAATCTCCCCTCTGTCAGTTTAACCATTCCCTCTTGTCCTGTCAGTACATGCCCATGTCAAAAGTCCCTCTCTGAATTTCCTGTAGGCCTCTTTAGGCACTGGAAGCTGCTCTAAGGTCTCCCTGAGCCTTCCCTTCTCCAGGCTGAACTAATGGACTTCATAATGTGAAACAGAACCATTTATCTTTCTTCAGTGGTTTTTATTCTATATGGCATAACCCTGCCTCCTTGAGAACTATTCACAGAAATAGTGAGGTGGCACTTTAAAATATATAAATAACAAAGATCTGTTTACACTTGATATGTTTTATCTGGAAAAATAGTTATTGCAAAAAAATATTCCTAATAAAGTCTGGGGAATACACATTATAGAAGAAGGAGGACTCTTATCTTGACTGCTGTGCAAATGAATATAGTGATATATGAGAAGCTGATGAAATACATTCAAGAACTGCTTGCACAGAGGTCATCACAACTTCTTGTCTCATTCTCTTTTATCTGGATTACTCTTGAGATTTCCTCTGGCATGACACAAAGCTGAAATCTCAAATTGAAGAAATAACCCCAGATTTCTTAGGTCTTCTTTTGTGCAGTTTAAAGAGGGGGAGAACAAACAAAAAAGTCCCCAATACCACAGCTAGCTCAACATCTCAGACCATGTATATCCAGATGCTAGAGCTGTTCATAATTATTGGAGGGAGAAGGGCACAGTGCTGGATCTTGAGATTCTGTCACTCCTCTGGCTGGTGAAGCATATATGGAGAGAGAAAAACTGCTTTTTTGGAAGCCTCTGAACATCTTCTGCATCCTGTTTCTTTACCCTCTCTGTTGATACTATACAGGGGGGGTTATGTATATATTTCTAGTATAAAAATAATCAGATTCTCTGTTACCTAGAGGCAAAAAACTCACCTTGACCTAATCTTATTGTGACTTGGTGCAGTCACAGCAGCATTAAGTCAAGGTGATGTGTTCAAATGCCTTGAACACATCTAGTCCAGCAGGTTGCATGAATTGTATTTTTGTTAGTTTCAGAGCAACATGTACAAAGCTGAGATGTATTAAGGAGCAAGGCACTTTGTTCTGCTAAGAAAAGTATCGCACAGAATAAATCAGTAATAAGCAATAGTAATTTGTTGTTCATTTTGGAGAAGTAATTTGTAATAAAATCCCATTCCTTGAAGAAAGCAAATATAACATCTTTTTGTTTTTATCAGGACACAGTTTAAATAAACAATAATTTACCATAGCTTATGAATGGTAGTCAGGAGCTATATTTTTAAATAAAGATGTAATCAAATTTTCCCCTAAATCTCAGAAAATAAGAAGAGATACTCTTAAATGTTGTCAGAATGCTCTTAGAACATGTAATTCATCTTGTGCTTGAAAATTGGTTTTATGAAATAGCATAGACTAAAATAAAAGGCATACATTAACCTGTCTTCTGAAATATTGGCTATATTATTATACTATGCATCTTTAGTACTTGACCTTATATGTCACTAATATAATACACGCTTTATGATACAGTTACACTGAATGCTCCTTGTGTCTACTGCACTACATCCCAAGGTTAAGGATGAAGGCAAGATGCATTAAAACAATATCTCTGTCACTGTTAATAAAGAATAGCAATTATTCTGCTTATTTCTTTTCCCTGGCTTGCAGTTTCAAAATCAGCAGCTTCCAATAATTGTTTTACCAGCTCTATTGGTGTGGTTGCTGCACAGAAACTGTTCTGGGCTATTTCCCATGAAAGGCCGTGACAACATTAGCGATGAAATGCTAATGCTCTTACATGTTTAATCGAACTGTTGCTGTACTGAATGCATGAAAGGATTGGGATCTGGGGTTTGTTTTTATTGTGTGGTGTATACACATATCCTTGTTTCTATTTACACTGCTGGACTCAGTTGCTCAACTTCCATTTATGATACAGTCCCTTTGAAGTGACTTCTTCCGGGCACATGTCATCTGAGATGTACAGTAAATTCTGGGGGGGGGGTTTAATTTCAACAATGAAGGGCAAGGCAATAGAAATAACCCCCCAAAATATGAAAAAAAAATAGTCACTTATTTAAAAAAAATGAAGAAAAAAGAAAATAGTGTTGAATTTGGAGTACATGCTGTGCACTAAAGCTAGCTGCTACTCAAACAGCATACCAACAGTTGTTGAGGAAGAAACACTGTATTTCAAAGAAGATCATTTTGCTACTGCACAGTGGCAGTGGAGGGGGAAATGCTAGAAGACATACTCTGTTCATTTTGCTGAGGTTAGGCCCTGCAAGACACTTGAGAAATTAAGTTTTACAAGTTTATCCTTGAATTATTCTACGTATAGGAGAGCAGTGTTATGCAATGGCAGGTTGTCTTTCTATGTACAGCACAAACAGCAGAGTATTAGAAAGCTATCGTATGTGGCAAGGGCTTTCATACCAAGTAGATTAAATCTAGAGATAACAGTGTCCCTCCCTGGGGCAGGTGGCTGGAACTGAATGATCATTAAAGTCCCTTCCAACCCAAAGCACTCTATGATGATATACAGGCCCTTGGCATGCTGGAGTTTCTAGGCACTACAGTTTAAATAATGTATTAAAAACATTGTGCGAGGACACAGCACAAAGTCCAGTGGACATGAATGATTTGAAACTGATCTAATGTATCAAGCTAATCAGTGTTATTCATGTACCTCTTCAGTGATCTTTAGATATGTGACAGTGCAAAATCAAAGTTACTACCAGCTGTCATTTGCAGCTGGCTTCCCAGAGAAATGTATTGTGCTGCAAGGACAAAATACCACTACAAATCTGCTTCTAGAGATATCACTGAAATGACAAAACTGGAGTTTCACCTGGTTGCTGGTAATAACACAAAAGGAACTGCTAGAAAAATATAGTTTGGGTGAAACAGGTGAGAATTTTCTCTAAAAGTATCTCAAAATTCTCCAGTGTTAAGAAAAAGCATCTGCAGAGGAGTACGAGTCTCTGTGTTGGGCTTTACCATGTCTGTATATAATAAACTTACAACATGATTTTAAACATATACATTATCGTGTATGCATGCACATGCATTGCACGCCTTTATAATTTAAAAATCATTTAGTTCTGTATACTTTTTGATTAATCCAAACCCCTTCTTCCATCATCACGTCTGTGTGAGATGGAGATCATCCATCACCCCCCAGGCCTGTTTCCAAACATTTACCTCTTATTTTTCTGTTGGTTTGTTTGGGGTTTTCTTGTTGTTGTCATTCTACCTGATGGTTTCTAACATCAATGCTTTGGTCACTATACTGCTGCAGGAGTTCTTTGGGAATGAATCTCTTTTGCCATCCAGCTGTTAAAACATAGTTGATTTAATGAGCTTGTTAGCCAACATGTTTCAAAACAGAGCCAAAGGGAAGTTACTTTTTTCATTCAGTTGCTTTGTATCTTACAGCCCTGTATAAAATCTCCTCATGCTTTTTTTCTGTCTGATTGCTTAACTTTGAATTCCAGCTTTAGGCATCTACACTGGATGCTGATAACAGCAGAGGGGGGCTTTATGAATGGCTTAACTTCAGCCATTGCTGTGTTAATTCCAAATGCTTGGTTGTTCTCTAGTAGCGTTGTGCAATGGATGTTCAGCAAACTGTTAGCTCACACAAAATAGTCTGAACCCTAAGCCTGAAGTCGCCACAATGCACTTTGATATCTACACTGGGCAACTTGATCTAGTTGAAGATGTACCTGCCCATTGCAGGGGGGGTTGGTCTACATGACCTTTGAAGATGCCTTCTAACCCAAATTATTCTATGATTCAAAAGGAAGCTTGAAATGTCTTGTTTTGATGTTTTTACTGAAATACTCCCAAGGATGCTGAAACATTGTCACCAATATCTATTTTACAAACATTGCTGTAGAATAGCAATGGTAGGACAACTTTTTATTACTATGAAATTCATAAATGAATTTGTGTTTCTCTACGTATCATAAAATGTCATGAATTAGGAAGATAATCTGCATTGCACTGGTTTTTCCCCTTAGTACCACACACAAAAAGTCAAACAGAGGAGAAAGAATGCATTTTTGCAAAATTTTTGCAAATACTGCATATTTTGCAAATATGCCTTTTTTCCTGAGGAGGAAGTAAGTTTTTCTCAGTTTCTGATTTACACTCCATTAAGAAAGTAAGAAATTACAGGAAGGTGAAAACTTCAGTGAAGCCCTCATGCTCTATCTGTCATTATTTTTGGTCTCAGGTGCTCTTGTGAGATCAGGCTCACCTAAAAACATTCACATAGTGCTAATTTAGGTTTTCCATTAAACATCTTGGCACTTTCAAAATCGAACTGATGCACTGAATATGCTGTACATGGAAAAACAGAATCATCATCTTAGTTTTTCAATATGTTAAAGTAGAAGCCCATTAAGGGGATACTGGAGGGAAAGTCTGTGTTATTCCACCCTATTTTGTGGATAAATAAAGTGCATCAGTCCTTAGTGCAGACAGCAAATCAATTTTGAAAGTGCTAAATACCTCCAGAGAGAAGTAAGTCTGACAATAGAAGTATTTTGGAGCAAGCACATTTGATTATTGGAATCACATTGTACTCAATGTTAAAAATCTGTAAAGAAAACCAAACCTGCCTGAATTTGCCAGAAGGAAGATAAACTGCTGCAGATGTAATTGTACAACTGGGTCCTGTTTCCTCGTTCATGAAGCTGCAAATAAAACATCTCTTCAACTAACTAGTAGGTTTCTGCTTTTTCATATCCCAGCACATTTTATACCTGCGAGTGCCGAGGGGATATTTCAATGTTTGTTCATCCTAATGACAGCAAATACTCTATTTTGCCATTTTTCTGCATGGTTTAGGTTTGTAATCCAGTAAAAGATTTAACTGGAGACAGATTCCCACCAACTTGAGTTACAAGTAGTTATGAAAATGGTCTGGATGTTTTACTGCATCAAACCCTTGGCTCTGATAAAGTTTCACTAGAATTGAGTGAAACTCATTCTGTACAAAGAACTGAAGCAGAGGATGAAGAAAGGAGCACAAAGAACTGAGTGAAGATGTGGTTCTTTTTTTCCTAAAGTACCATTGCTTAGCTTGAAATCAAGAGGGAAAAGCAGGTTTTGGGGTGGGTTTTGTTTTGTTTTAACTCAGCTATATTAGTACAAGGCCATGCTGACATGCAGTTTTCATTTCAGAAGAGTTGCTTATGCACACATAAAAGTATCTTTTTAACGATACTGCCTTTGAAAACTTCTATATGTTTCTGCACTCTCTCACAAACTCTTAAAACTGCAGAAAAACTTCCCTTAAAAGCATTTAAAATTACTCCTTACAGCACTGATAAATCCCTGTGCATGTCTCTGGTCTTGTGCCTTGGGCATTGATTCAGCTTTGCTGTCTGTAACTGAATTAAACTGTATAGGAACAGGCCTCTTCAAAAAATAGTACTAAATAAATGTGGATGTCTTTCAAGGGAAGGTATGTCCTATAAACAGGTTTATGGAACACACACTACAATTTTTCTTTTAGTTGCATTGTGCCACCAGGGATCTATTGACTTTCAGATGAACTTCTAATGAGTATTCACTTTTAAGCAACGTGACAGTGGCACACAGAGACCTTCATGAGAGCTTCATCTTGCTTGCTGCCAGTGAAGCCAAGGTGGAGGAAAATATCATTGCCTTCAAGTATGCAAGGTCAGGCTTCTGTAGACAAAGTGAAGTTGCCAGAGGTACAGAACAGGAAGGTCTTCAGTGCAATAACATCTTTGTTTTATAGCATTTTTATGTTCTGACTCAGACTGCACTGAAGCATGCTGTGCCAGAGACTGCTGAGTCAGGGCAAGAACACAATATGTAACCTCTTTAGACACACAAAAATCATTCTGATTAGATTTTCCTACTAGTTGTTTATGCCTGGTATATGAGGTTACACTAACATGTCTTTTGCCCAAGGAATTTGTGAATGCTCCATCACTGGCAGTGTTCAAGGCCAGGCTGGACAAAGCCTTGGGTGACATGAGTGACATGAGGTGTCCCTCCTCATGGCAGGTGGTTTGGAACCAGATGATCTTAAGGTCCTTTTCAACCCTAACTATTCTATGATTCTATGATTCTATGTCTGGGATATGTTGGCAGGGCAAGGAGAAGAGATGAAGAGCTTTGAAGTAGGTGAGCTTATGGTGTTGTAACCTTCCTCCACTCCTGAATGAGCAGGGTGTCCTTCCTGCCATGCCAGGGTGTACCCGAGTGCTCCAGTGTCCTGCAGGCATAAATGCTCACCACACAAATGCTGGTTAAAGTGCAGGCTTCCAGGTCCCATAGTTTGTCTGCAAAATACTGTACAAGAAAAAAAGAGTACTGAGAGGAGCGTGCAGATTAGTGGGATGTTGGGAACGATAAGCGACATGAAAAATATAAACCAACCTAGGATGAAGAAAAGTAAACCAGAGCCTTTTGGAGCTATTTTTTTCCCGAAATGCCATATTTACAAAGATGAACAATCAGCTGCTTTTCTCTTGCTTGTTGGTACCTAATACCTGAAAAGGGTATGACATGGTTCTGAGGAAGACTTTTATGATACACAGTTTACCAGTGACCTATTCATGGTAACTTTCTGCTATCAATGATGATAAGTTTCAGAAGTGCTCTTATTCCTGTTAGCGTCCCTGTGGCTGGCATCAACATGTAAAATGCATCACTGCCCTTGGGCTAAAGTCAGACTCTTCTCAGCTCCAATAGGAGCTGCAAGTCTGTATCTGATCGTGGAATTCCATTATGTTTTGAGAAAAGAATAAGAAAGTTGTTATTCTTGATGCATGCTAGCTATTTTTTGTAAGAAACAAACTGTGCTCCACTAATATGATGTGTTTTCAGAGGATCTTCCCTGATTTAACAGATATTACTTTAAAAGAATTCTCTTTGGTGGTAAATTAAAATATAGGAAATCAACAGTGTTACAGCTGAGAATTTTTAAGACTATTTCAGATGTTTCCTATTTTTTGCTCCCTGAGATACCCCATAATAGCAAAGACAAGAAGTCACGTCACCTCCATAACTGAAACTGTGGGGGCAAAGTCACCAGGCACCATTGAAAATCTTGCTACCCACCAAAAACATTAAGGCAACTTGGGAATAACAAGTTGGCACAGCACTAAGATTTTGCAGCCATTCAGTTACATTACAACAGAGCTTAGAAATCAGTTTATTAAGCCAAAAATGGCCTCAAAAATAAAGTAACGTTCTCAGAGAACAAATCTTGGCTCTGTGTGACTTTGTTCTCAACTAGATATATAGTGAAGTGGATTGTAGTTATCAGTTCTCTAAGGAAGAATTAATGCAGTAACAGATATTCCATGGGTAACGTTCAGGCTGATAAAATGTATTTTTCCTGCAGTATCTTTTTATTGTCCAGTAAAACGTTTTAAAATAACCCTCTTAAAATACTTCTTACTGTGTCTGTGAATATCTCATTGCCCTCACATGATTCCTACAGCCAGATTTGGCACTTACAAACACACGTGGTGTCTCTTGTGTCTGTGTTTCAGGATAACAGAAAATCTGCTCAGCTTGATAATGTCAATGAGCCATATAACAGTTCAGCAGACACTGACTCAAATCATGTCTGACATAGCTGCATAAATATTAAATATGCACCAAATGGAAGTCTGGAGAAGTTGTAGGGAACAATAATACAGATTGCCTTTCTCTGCAGTTTAAATAGGAGAGGAAAAACCAAAATTCATAAGGAGCATTTAGAAGTGACAACCTGTGTAGTGAATGAGGTTCTACTCACCTTTCACAGCAGGCTACAGCTTCTTGAGCTGAGCAGAGTTCACAAGTGAGTTCAGCACACTTCAAGAGTAGTGACCATATTATCACAGGGGACTTCATAAATAATGAGATTGTGATCTAGTGCTAGAGTCTCTTGTGTTTGCGTTCTGGTGTTTTGCTATAGGGTAGAGTTATCTTCTACAAAGCATTGCTGGATGTTTTTGCACATTTTCAATAGAAAGTGTGTTCCTATTACAACTAATATTGTGAATACTTTTAATCTTGGTTGAAATAAAAGTTCACGTAAATGGATTCACGTAAATAAATCTTTCAAGGTAATCTTTGCCTCTTCTGGTGATGTGCAGTGTTTGCAGCTGGATGTAGAAATGGGTGTAGGGAAAGGTCTGAACTGTAGCTACTTTTAAAAGTTGTTTTGGAAAGAATAAAAAGGAAAAGTGGTAAAGACAGAGGCAAAGGAGGGAGCTGGGGATGGAAAAAAGGTAATTCAGATTTGTCCATTTAAGTTGATGCATGCACTAAAAATATAAAGAAATTACTTTTGTTGCCTAATTGTGAGGAACATTGTAAGAAGGTGGAACCAAGTATAAAGTAGTACAAACATACGAGAAAATTGTGAGGTCCTCATAAGACTGCCCACACCCAAAAACAGTAGCTGTGAAGAGCTTGAGCTTCCCTGTCTCTTAGTTTGATGCTACTACTGGGACTAGCACTCTCCCTCAAGTAAATACTACATTGAAATTGTACTGATCCTATAGCATTTTCAAGGGTAGCTAGGAGAAAATAATTGGGTGTCCTGCTGCTGCTTCTAGAAGAAAACTGAAAAGAGATACAGTGAGGAGAATTGGTGGTGTTCCTCAGGTCACGGTCACACAGTCTGGATTTCTCACTGATGTAAAAAAAAGAGCATCCTAGCAGGATGAGGGAGGGGATTCTCCCCTTCTGCTTGTCTTTTGTGAGACCCCCCACTTCATTCCTGCATCCAGCTTTGGGGCAACAACACAAGAGGGACATGGAGCTGCTAGGACTGATCCAGAGGAGTCTATGGAGACAGGCTAAGAGGGCTGGGCTTGTTAAGCCTGGAGAAGGCTCAGGGAAGACCTTTGAGTGACTTCCAGTGCCTAAAGGGGCTGACAGGAAATCTGGAGGCGGACATTTTACAAGGGCATATAGTGACAGGACAAGGGGGAATGGCTTTAAACTGACAGAGGGGAGATTGAGATAAGACATTAGGAAGAAATTCTTCATTATGAGAATGGTAAGACACTGGCACAACGTGCCAAGAGAAGCTGTGGCTGCCCCATCCCTGGCAGTGTTCAAGGCCAGGTTGGATGAGCTTGGAGCAACCTGGTCCAGTGGAAGGTCTCCCTGCTCATGGCAGGGGGGTGGAACTGGATGAGCTTTCAGGTCCCTTCTAGCCCAAACCAGTCTGGGATTCTGGGATTTTGCAGACACGTACATGTTAACGAGAAAAGCTCTCCTGAAGTCAGTACATGCAATTGCATGACAACTGTTTACATGATCATAGCCCATCTGTATTGAAAACTGACCTTCTAATAGTATTAACGTGTAACAAGATAGTGTTTATGACAGAGGAGCTAATCTTTATGCAGAAGTTCAGAAATGGAATGAAAACTGATCCTGATATCGATTTCTGGAGTAAGGCTCAATTGGTTAAAAAAAATTCAACCTAATTACTACAGTTGTAACTTAATAGTGTCATAGATTTACTGTCTGCCCGTGTTGATCTAGGCTCTCTTTAGAATTAATTTTATAAGTCAAGTGTATTTGCTTGTTTTTGGGGAATAGTTTAAGAGGGAACATTTCTTTTTCATCAATGTTAGCTATTGATGTGGAAGAAAAATAGAAATCCAGCTCCTTCATAATTCCAAATACTGGAATTTCACTGAAGATACCTGATTTACCTCAAAAACTATAGACGTGAATTATTGAACAAGTTCTTCTATCAAACAATATGTCTTTTCACAGAAACACTTCGACAAAGTGCTTATCCAATTTGTGTCCATTTCCTTCTGAGTATGCCAAATATAATAAATGGTGACAGATGCATCTTTGTCACATCACCTGGTCTGGAAACACATTGTGGCATGTTTTACATAATAATTAAGACTTTCCATATGGAATTGCAGATTCATTGAGGTGTCCAAATCGCCTTACTAGTTTGCTCTTTAAATCTTTTGGTAGTTTGTTACAAAGGCTGGAGAACAGTTTTTCTGATGTTACAAAAACCTGGTGTGCAAAGGAGAAGGCTGAAATACCATTCCTACTGGGTCTAGAAACAGGAGAAATGCTTAGCACAGGCTTCTGGGAAGAAAACTTTTTCCAAACCTGAAAGAAAAATCTAATAGAAAGTAACAGATACACTAAATGCAAAATTTAAACAGTAGATTTGCTTTTTGTTTGGTTGTTAAGGGTTTATTTGTATTTATGGAGTGACTGAGGCCTTCCTCAGAGCATCTTTGATTCCCACATAGACTGAAGTTAGTGTTCTTATTTTCTTCACTATTTAATTAGTTGACGTTTCTATATCATTCATGATGCTCCTCACCCACCAGAGGAAATATAGAGGAACTGACTGTTATGCAGGTTTATGGGGTTTGGTTTTTGCTTTGTTTCTAAACTTGGAATTCATGTCTGTGAAATTTGCATTAAATAATTTGGTGAAGATCCAGAGAAGTTATTAGGAACATTATTTTTTGTTAGTGTTGGTGGTAGGATAAGCATGTAACTCCTGATCCCACTTGGTTTAGCTTTTGAAATTTCCTTTTCTTAGGTTCAGCTCTCATTCATTTTATATTATTCCTTTCATTTCCCTTCCAAAATGCCAGTAGAATTGTGTAGGAAAAGCAGCTGAAGTAGCTGTAAGTTGAAGGGATTTCTTTGATGCTGTTTGTTGATTACCTGGTTAAACGTTTTCACTTTAATGTGCACTTATGTTCTGCAGTCACTGACAGCCTTTCAGAGCAGTGCCACAGGCAATAACTAATCTTAGGCTGGTTTTATCCTTGGTAGATAAAATCAGTATTGAACAATAGCTATTTTTGTTGCTGGAGATAGCATAAAGCAAAACTTTCCTACTCATCTTTCATTTTCTCATAGCTTTGGACCTTAGATCTGTGTTGGACTTTGTGGACTGAAGGTCTTCATTAATCATTTATAAGCTTCCCTATTGAAATTATTTTTCAAGTATCATGTTCTAAAAATGGATTAGGGCTACACCATGGCTGTGAGAAGACAGAAGGAGATTTGCCATGCAGTGCCAGTGGCTAACAAGTGTGAATTATTTCCCTTTCTGCGTCTGTTCCTACATGAAGGAAACAAAAATCCAATAGATTACTATTGTTATAAATATTTAATAGAAGTGGTAGAAAATAGCTTCACTAAAAATGGCATTGTGGTATATGTGTTAAAGAGGACAATCAAAGGACTCCTAGAGGGAAACAAAACTCATCAATGAGAAAACTGGTATATTCACAGTTTATGGCTTTTATGATGACTCAGTGCAGAAGTCCAGAGTTTAAGATCTAACCCTTTGCTGAATAACATGTTCTGGTTGTGAAGAGTATTAAGTATGTTGAAGTCTTAGACTGCAAGACGGATGTGTGCAATGTAAGATAGCCTGAGGGTACAACTGATGATAAAACCACAAAACATCTGTTAAACATTAAAAAGAAATTTTACCTTCATTACAGGGGGTAACCTGATTGCATGTCTGAGTGCAGTGGGAAAAAATGGCTGTGAGTGAATGCTCAGTAGCTTCCCAAACAACCTCCAGAATCTGCCACAGTCTGTTGCAGTCTGCCCAGCCAGTCCAGATTTATTTCAAAGCCTCTGGTATTGACTCCCAAGTCTTAAAATACCATAAGCTTGTCACAGCTCAAAGAATAGCTGCTGCAAAGACAGCTGCAGTAACCTTTTGGTTCTACCTTGGTGATGGGGGTAGGATGTGATGTGCATTTGTAGAATTTACTATTCCAAAATGTAGAGGAGATGGGAAAAGCAGTCAATGGAATGTATGTTGACATATTCTTACTTAATGGTGAGGGTATGCTAATCTATGTTGGCACATTTTCCTGAGTTTTTATTTTTTAACAACTCAAGGACTCTATCTACAATCAATATATCTATAATTGCTTTTAAACAAATCCATAATCGTATTCAAACATGGTTAATACTGAATTTTGACACAGATCATTTAAAATATTTGTAAGACACTAAACAAAAATGGCAATTGAAATTAAATCAATCAGTATGTGATCTGTTTTTCCTTTCCTGTTTTAGTGTTGAGAAGGCAATGTAAAGTCCCTCTCCCCTTCCCTGACCCTTGTAACCTACAAGTTTCAATAGCAAATAGAAAAGTGTGTGCCAACATTGACACAATTCTAATCTCTAATGTAGAATGTACTTTTTGGTTGCACATGTTTGAACGTTAGAATATTACCCACCAGTTAATGATTTTCATTATCAATTTACATTTCACTTGTAACTAAATTTAGAGGCAGGATAAACCTGTAATTCCCTGTTCTACTATTTATAACTTCTTTCAGAGTATTTTTGTCTTTTTTAAATTTAGGTCTTATTCAGATGGAACTATTCATGCAATTTCCTTTTTTGAAATACCGGTCAAATTCTGTAGGAAAAGCAGCTGAATTGATTGAATGTAAAAGAATTCTATTAGTGCGGTTTGTGGATTTTCTATTCATGTGCAAAAGTATCGTCTGGTCTTTATGGGCACTCTAAGGACCTCAGTGGAACAAATCTGCATGCTTCTAGGCATATGTGGGAAGTTTGTGGAAAAGACTTTTTAAGATCTCTGTGTGTAATTCCAATGTAAGTTAAGAAACTCCTCCAGTACCTACAGATAATAGGGGAAAAAAAGAGTATTTCTTAAAGTAGGAAACAGTGGCTGCAATTCTGCCTTATTTGCTTATAGGAAAAAGAATCAAGACAGTAAATGTTTGGGTTTGGATAATCATTAAATTTTGTGGACTGTTAGCTGATCAACAACCATTACTTTGGATATCCAAATTGTAAGAACTTGTGGGTTATGTGTGTTTGAAAGAAGTATAAGCAAAATAAGATGCCATACTTAAGTTCCTCTCCTGTTCTGTCAGCTGCAGTGCACAACCGTATGTTGATAAATCCTTGCAATAACTTCAGCTTTTACCAGGAATTATCTACACACTTGTATCAAACTAAGATGGAGACATGTTGCATGTTTATTTAAATGTGTGATTAAAAAGTCTGTATTAAGCGGTATAGTCATATGGAGTCTGAGAGGTGTTCTAATTGTGACATCTACGCATACGATAATTGAAGGTAATCCTGTGTCTTCAGCTGGTCAGATGAGAGAATACATAAATAGGAAGAAAAGTTATGCTCCAACTCATAGATAGAAGAGATCCATCAGATGAAATGTTTCTGTCAATTGGAATAAAAGAAAGAGTAAGTCCTGATTCTGCAGGATGATAAGCAGAACTGTTCTCTGTGTTTGCTGAACCCCACTGACTTTATGTGGATTCTTCACAGGTTGTTTTTCGTGCCTGGGACCATATCAACACTTTGTATACTTGCAAAATCTGACCTCTACTTACAGGAATATTGAACATAAAAAGATAATAGCAGTAAGAACAAAAACATAAAGCAGGGAAATGGACTGATGAGATTTCTTTTAATAAAGTTGGGGTTGATAATGCTTCTTGAGGGAATAGATGGGTACCTGCTGTTCCTATTTGACATAGGCTATTTGAAAGTTCCTGTAGCTTTTCCTCCCTGTTAAATATTGCTCAAAGAAAAAAATGTTTCAGAACAACAACAAAAATACAACCAAAATAAATCCAGAATATAAAAGATTGCAGCTTAGTAAGTTTCAGCACTGAGTTTAGATGTTTCTTCAGTGTTTTCAAACAGCAACATGCTGATGGATGCTGATGGCAATTTTAATTTCAGCTATACATCCAGTGGGCTGTTTGTTTTCCATCTGTGGACTACAATGACTCATTGTAAGGGTGCATTGTTGACCAAGTTTCAAACAAGCTTGAAATCTGCAGCAGCCCTCGGTCAAAGTCTGAACAATATTTTCTCTGTGGTTGGGAAAATAATGTAGATTTTGCTTTTCAGAGTTTAATCATGGCTTTTGCAATGTGGAAGTTCCTCAAAATTTGTGTTGGTGCTTTCTTTTGTTGTGCCAAAAATGTTTCAAAGCTCTGTTGTGTTTAATGAGCAACAAAGACTCTAGAGGCTGGAGATTAGGGTATGGGTCTGGGCTGAGAAAGATATAATTTAGGAATGAATGGCATGGGATGATAAGCTCTCCTTGATGCTACATGAAATATGGACTTGATTCTGTGTCTCTTGTAGCCCTAGCCACTGTGCTAAACATCTGGCTGTGTTGCAAAGGTGAAAGCTCAGCTTGCAGTCTGAAAACCACTGCATTTTTCAGTAATACTGCTAAATGGGTTTGAGGATTTTTTGGGTTTTTTTTCTGAAATTCTTGGAGTTTTCATTTAAAACGTGGGCAGAACATTTGCGAGATTCTTTATAGGAAAGACTTGTCTGTCTTCAGGCATTTGTACTGAAAACCAGTGCAGGCAAATGGTCTATACTAACCCTCAAGTATGTTGTCCATCAGAAGAACTGTTAGGTCATTCACTCCTGCCTTCTGGGACCACAGGGTGGTTGACACAGGTTATAACATAGAAAATATGAATTATTTCATAAAGATAAATCCTTAAGAGAATGCAAATATTAAACCCCCCTTTATTTGGCCAGCATAGGAGATAGTTATGTATGATTTCTGTGGGAATTGGGCTAAACTGTTAGTCTTGCAGTAACAGCATAGCATAGTTAGTTTGTTTCACTCATTTATTACAAGCAAAAAGATCAGCCTTAGGTTGATTTTTATGTTCATGAAGAAGATGAATTCTGGAATTTAGTAGGCCTTTGTATGGGATACCAGCAAATGTGCTAGCTTATTGGTATGTTTATGAAAATAAATACGGAGAGCAAGCAACTGAGAGAGAATCTTTGGACTCACTGTTCTCTCACATGATCACTGTCAGCAGAATCTCATCAAGGGATGGGGAGCTTGTATTTATCAGGAATTATTTTCACTTTAGTGTACCATTGCAGAAGATAAGATCATGTTGCTAGGCTCTCCTGACATCCCAAAACTTCTCTTTTCCAAGAGTTCCTGGCATCCTTAAATAGTTAATGTACTTAATGTTCTGGATGGGAAAAGAAGCTTTTGTCAGTTTGAGATAGAGATCATGGTCTCTTTTATTTTTGTCTGTGAAAGTTCCTTCCTTCTTTGTTGGATGACATGTTTGTTTTGTATCTGGCAAGTAACATCACTGAGTGCTCCAGTCTCTGCATTTTCACTGTCCGCCTCTAAAGAGAACCGATGCTGCTAGTGAAGGGGAGAAGAAAAGGCAAATTCAACAAACAGTTGTTAGTGGAGATCTTGGAGAAACTCAGGATTCCCATGAGAGTGGAACTCTCCTTAACGCATTCGGTGGTGTGAAAGAATGCTGAAGGCAAGCCAGATTGTTGTCAGGGAGGCATCTTGGGAGTATGGTAAAGAGTGGTATAACCTTTGCCAGATTAACACCAGTAATAGGTGTTTAAAACCAAAACATGCCTAACTGATGTCAAATTTACATTGTTAAACCTCTAGAAATACCATGTCTCTGTGAAATTAGTAACAGGTTTTATATATGTTCAGATACTGACATTAATTCTTGTTGCACACTTGGAATGTTTTTGGCTACATTTGGGACTGGACTTCAGTCTGCAGCTTGATTCTGCGGCAGTTGCCCCAGGGATGACAAAACTTTGTTAAAGGAACAGGGCTGAGGGACTGGAGAAAGCTGTTGTGGCACAGAATCAGAACTACACTGTGCTTGTCAGCTGTAATGTAGATGAAGTGAATAGACAAAAGCTATTTTTGCCTCCAGAACCAACTTGACAGTAGTATGGAACTTGCTGTGGCCTTCTTAAAATTCTGGATGAGGCAATTAATTTATACGTAACTCCAGCCTACTGAAGATAGGCTGCCAAAGCTAGATTCACCTTTCTTTCCAACATGGCACAACATACAGTATAAGCACCCCCTGAGTCTAAACATTCAGGTCCTTGGAGGATGTCTGCTTTATGAAGCAAACCCTTGTTTTTCTGAAGCTGAACATAAGATGCTCAGTTTTCTGACAAACCATTCTGGCAAAAACACTGCAGAAAAACACAGTGTTTACTAGCCTTGACTTAACCAGTAAAACCTATTTTTATTTTGTGGCAGAAATGAAAGCTGCAGAAATAGAACTCCATGGTTTTGTGAAAATTCCCAAATGAGAAAACTCTTAGAGAGCACTCATACATCCTTCATACTTGTAGTGTTAACCTATATTTGATATAAAGAGGCAAGCTTACTGGGTTGTTTTTTTTATACTGTGCATTGAATTCTGTCTTCAAAACAACCAAAGGAAAAAGTGGGAACAACTAATTTTAACTGTTGTGTTAAAGTACTCAAATTTTCCTTGAAACCAGATAACCTCTTGCAATGTTGCCTCCCATTTTCATGCATTATGCAAAGAAACACTAGAGACGAATAACAGATACTGTTTCTTAATCAATTTTCTGGGACTGTGCTTAGCACACATGAGTAAAAGCAGTTCAGAATCCTGCAAGGCTACTCTTAGTGACAAGCAATGCTAGTGGTCCCATTCAGCAAACATGGCCAGGGCCTCAATGAGGAAACGTGAGCATTCAGCAGTTGGTGGAGTTAGTCTAACCAAGTTGCTTGCAGTATCACAAAAACACATGTTGTTCCTTGATAACCAAGGTAAACAACTTCCTGATTTGAACACTAGCCCTCAAATAATTAATGGAGATACTCAAAACTTGCATTTGGATACCTCATTCAGAAGCTTCTTTCTTGGCACTTGAATCACCTCAGGTTATTGGATAGACAGCCACAATTCACTGGTGAGGCAAACAGCTCAGTTGATTAATTTGGCTACTAGTGAAGCTCCACTATCAGTCACATCCTCACTTGTGTAAGTTCTAATTAATAGGATATGTGGGGTTTTTGAAGCTCATCTTGTCTTAGTCAATACATCATCATTGCTCCCTTTGTATGGAATTCTGTGGGTAAGGTTCTTGCTATGCAACTATTTGCAAGCTTCTGTTAGTTTTCCTAAAGTATGAATGACATCCATTTATGTGCAAATTGGTATGAAAGCACAGGAATTGCTAATGAAATATTAATTGAAAATCAAGGCTTCCGATCTCCTCCACCAGTGGTGGCCAGGGCATTCTTACCTCTGTAACAATAACCTGGGTTAAATTTCCTGTCTGGGCTATATAGTTCAGTATAGCTTTATACTGCAGTTAATCAAAATCAGTTCAGGGGTCAACTGTTTGGAAAAACACTAAGAATGATGTATGTATTAACCAGGGGTGGGAAGCCACTGCTGTTTATACAGCTTTCAAAGCAGTCTAGAGGAAAGCCCAACTCAAATCAGGTACGCTATCCTGCTACTAAGATGAACACAACTGCAGTCCTCTCCACTGTGAAGATGACGTCTCCTTGTATGCACAGAAATTAAGAGCTTGCTTCTCAAAGTATGAAGTTCTTTTTCAGTTCTCACCATCTTGATTTTTACTATTTCTAAACTTTTTTTTCTTTCTTTCTTTCTTGTGGTGCTGCTTTACTACCAGAGCAAGTGCTAAAGTGTTCTCATTGCTTTTCTCAATCCCTATGGAATATTAAACCCTTCTATTTTCAGTAACATAAGGAGGGATTTAAGCAAAAAACCTGTTTTCCTCCTAAGTCAAATGAGTTGAAGTTTAGATTACTCAGTAGTTCACAGGAATTGCTGAAAATTTGAGTTTGACTGCTATCTAAGCAATATTGAATTTTAATTTTGTAAGAAAGACAATATCTTGCTCTTTAGATAAAGAACAGAAATAACATATATTAGCTTGTCATGGCTAGGAAGAAAGAGCTCAAGTAGATAATGCAATGTGAACACGATTCAATTCCTAATTTTTTTAGGGAAGCCCTACTAATATTGAATCAAATTTCTGACTTTTTCAGCAACTGACACTCCTTCCAACAAAACTAATCGTGTTTTGTGATCTTTTTTCATGTTTTATGGCAGGATAATAAATGCTGTGTTTCAGTACATTAGAAAAGCTGTAACTTCATACTTCCTCATCTCCAAAATTGTTAAGACACAGCACTTAATGCATTAATAAGTAAAAGTCTCAAATAAATCAATAAAAATGCACGGTTGAGAAAAAATCACACAGGAACACAGAAAACAGCATGACACCTGAACTGACTCTTTTCCTAGCATTCAGTGCCTGTAACGACACGGAAAAGTTATTCAGCAATAGCAGAAATGGTCAAATGAATGAAAAAAATGTCTTTAAAAGATGCAAAACTGAAAGTCCAAATTGCACTGCTTTTACTGATATCTCTTCATGGAATAACGCTTCTCAAATCGCCAAAGGAAATAAATGACTCCATTCAAAAGACCCTAGAAAACTGCTTTCCATTGATCTATGTCTTCACTTTTAGGAAGAGCTCTTTTCAGAAAGCCACAGAAGGAGCTAGGAGGACATTACATCCCTCAAAGCGAGACAGATACATTGAAAAACCTTTCTGTATGGAAAGGTTTTATAGGAGACAGTTTGGTCTTCGTGTCGTTTTTAATGATGTAGCCCAAAGATATAATACTGTTACTTTATGGCTGTGTTAGATATGACAGTCTCAGTGCAAGACTGAAAACCTGTGGCAACATCTCTGGATGTTAGTGGGTCTGGGGTATTGGTTAGGATGCATTTTCCTAAACATGCAAGAATGAAACCCTGCTCAAATTATCCACTGTGTTTTATAGGCATTGCTGCAAGTGCAAAACATGTGTGAACAAAAATGAAAGGCTTCCCTGTAGGAAATTATAATGTGTTATATTAGTATATTCTGTGAAATCACCAACCCAGGAGAACAATTATACATTCACATGGGATGTTCTATGAAGTGTTATAGAAATACTATAAAAAGAACTTCACTGTAGCTTTATGAAAGTGTCAAAACACTTTGTAGAATAAAGAAGATTGAGAAGTAGATGCAGCAGAGGAGAATAACCTTTGTGAATGGTAACATACTAATGGATTACAAGAGACCTAAAATTCAGTGGTTAGAAATTCAGTGGAAGAACATTCTCAATGTTTTGGCCAAATAGTGAAAGCCTAATAAAGAACAATCATGTTTCTCTTTCTGTAACTAGTGACTATTGAATCTTGTCCTCTGAGTATTTTCTACAAATTCTATATGAAACCATATATAAAACATGATCAACAGTGCAGTCCTCTCCTACTTCCATCAAGACACTCCAGTAATTTTCCTTAATTTTCCAGTTGCAATTTTTTCTGTTCCACCTGTGTGTCAGTTGTCTTGGGCTTTTAAATACCACATGATCCATGCTGCTTTTTTGAGGGCGAGAACGCAGTGGAATCAGCTTTATCCACATAAGGACTTTTTTCTTCTTTCCCCCCGAAGATACCAGCCTGCCCTATAGATCACAAATTCCATAGCATTGGTTTGTGTCTGTACTATCACTAGTCTCACTGGGGCTGCAGGAGAGAGTCATTTACCCATCAGTGAATCCACAGTTCACTTGGTGCCATTTCTTTACAGGAGAAGAAGGGAGGGGGAAAAAAAAGACTCTGCTTTCTGATTTCTGGTTTAGATCAAAATGCCATCTGCAGTAAATACTCTGGCCCACCTGAATATTAGGCAAAGCCTATTTCTGTCATCACCAGAGTTTTCATTCTGAACGCACTACGGCTTTGATTACATGGTTGGCAATCTGTCTCTCTATCGTGGTGCAGAGCAGGCAGCAGCCTCATCCATTATTTCCTAAGCCACTGTTTCTGCTTTTTCGTGCTGCCACGCTCTTCACTGCTAATGTGTCTTTTGATCTTGCCAGCACTGTCACAGTAGAAGTTGCCTTTCTTGCTTGCACACAAGTATTTGAGAACCTGTCAAAGAGCTGAGGTTTTCATTATATGCTTTTCATCAGTACTCTGTCTACACTGAATAAGTTCATTTCAAAGGCTTTGCTAAAAATGACAAGAAACATGACAATTTATTTCCTTGTCCTTTCATTAGATTAGAAATGCCATGAAAGATAAAGAATCCATTTATTTTTATTAAAAGACATGATGCACTTCACTTTACCAAAGAGAAGACAATGGGAGAATGAGAAATACTAATTTGGGATGTTAGAGTGATTGAGGGGCTTTGAGTCTGAAGCATTTAAGTAGAAAACCTATGTATTTGTAGTTCACAAATGCAAATGTTTTAATCACATTTTTGAGAGATGAGTTGCTGTGAATAACAAAAAGCAGCGGAGGATAAAGAAAACACTTTTCATTTGATGCAGTAGCTATAGTTTAGGCACTTCTTTATAGTCAGACTTGGAAAACTGCATTTTCTTTTGCTCTGAATCACAATTTAATGTGGCATTTATCACTAGGCTCTTAAAGATGTTAGTGTGTATAAGCTGTACTTTCCTTTTTCTTTTACTGGTACTGCATTCAGTACAGATCGAGAGGTTTTTAATGCTCTCTCTTAACAAAGAAATGTGAATAAAACATACATTATGAACAGAGAAGTATCATGTTTGGGAAGGGTATGTGAGATATATTTACAAAGTCATCTTATGAACTGTGATTTAAAATATTTCAAGCAAGCCAAAAGCCAAATCAAATTGCAGAATTCTTGAAGATATGAAAAGAAATATGGTTACTTCTATAAATGTTAGCTATTTTATAGATATGAACAACACTATTACATGAAGTTGAAGTCTGTTTTGTGAGTATGCAAGCAAGAATAATTTTAAAGGATGACATTTGGGGCCCAAATAAATCAAATGGGAGTTGTGCCATCTGATATACCCTGTTGTTTTTGAAACTCTGTCTGAGATTTTCTACAAGAGAGGACAAAGTGGGAGAAGCCAGTGTGAGGTCTGGATTTTGGAAAGCATTTTTAGTGGCTTGAGTAGGAGGTTTGTAAATAATGTGCTTTAGGATGACTGCTACAAGTTAGCCTCCACAAAACGTACATGATGCTCCATACCTCCCGAGCCTTCTAAATCACTTGTTGATACTTTGGACTCACTCACACACTTTCAGAGAATGGAATTGTGTGGATCAAGCCCAGCTGAAGATCTGCGTATATAGATAAAGTAGGAATAGCCAATTGGGCCATCATGAGAATAAATATGCTTCTTAAAGCAGAGGGGTATAAGTCAAGTAAAATCCACTTGCATTTTTACCAAAAGACTATCCTGAAATGGAGAAAATTGAAGAGGATCAACTTTTGTTGGAAAAAAAAAAAAAACCACAACCCTTCTGTATTAATTTACAATAGAAATATCAAGCAGTAAAGAATCTATGTAATAAAAACACTGAGAGGATGTCATTCTAACTGACAGTTAATTTGCACATTCTCATAAAACCAGCATCTTGATATAAGACTCGTTTAATTATTATGAGCTGCTAAGTACAGATATAAAATATTGACCTTCTCTTTAAAGGGCATCCATCATTTTTACTGGATTTCAAGCGCCTTTCTCTGAGGTAGCGCTTTGAAACTTGATTTCCTCTTTGTGTTGCTTCTAGTAGGTAGGAGAAAACTGAGAGTGTGAAATCCAAGTCAGATGAAGTCACTAGTACCAGGAATTTTCCAATGTCAGCAATTAGTGAATAAATCTGATATCAATGTGTTTAATCCCAATTCAGAAAAGATTTCTTCAGTCTCAGAACTGAAGGACTGGTTGTATTTGTTCTTGGAGGTGTATTCTAAGGTAAAGCATGCTTGAGCATAAATAGTGCCCAAGTATCAGTACAAGTAAATGAGTTTATTTAGCATACAGAGAGTATCATGAATTTTACAGGCACAAGCAATTGCATAATGAGTACATATCTGGTATTTATGTGCTGACTTGTTTTTCAAAAAAGAAATATAATAAATAGCACTATTAGAAGACTGGTATTTTTCATATTTCATGGAGGTGTTTGGAATGTGAAAGATTTTGTAAGAATGTTTTATTATGGTCTTATTTGGCTCTCCTTCCATATTTTGCAAACTTTCCATTTATTTATCAAAGGAAAGTAGAAAAACAGAATGAAAATTGGTTTAAGGTAAAGAAACACAAACAAAACCAAAATCAAAGAAAAAAGAAAAAAAGGGAAAATATTTAGGAATCCAGACTGCAGATTCATCAGAGACTTGTTTTGTGTCTTTGAAAGAGTTGGTCGTAGAGAGTGATTTATACTTATGGCAATAATAAAACACTTCCAAAGGCCATTGATGTTTCGTTTTTACACAGTATGGGTTTGACTTTTTTTGCCCGTTGCTGTATTTAAAGAGAATACAAAAAAAAATCATTACTACTGTTTTATTTTATTTAATCTAGTCGGAGATCCTGCACAATCCGTTCTTTTTAAACAGGAATGGTTCACTGTGAACACACAGCCCGTCTTATTTATTGCCCTAAACCATCCTGTATTAAGTCAATTCACATGAAGAATCTGGCAGCACTGTTTGTACAAAGTCTGTTTTTCTTTACTTACAAGAGTAAATCAGAAGTAATGTCATCTGAGTTGAAAGAGAAGGAGTAGGAAGTGTGTTCTTGATTTCAGATACATGTTTTACAGCAAGCAGCATGTGGAGGGAATGTATTCAATATTATTATTCTTAGTAACCCTCTGTGACTGTCAGCTTTTTACTGGCTGAAAAGAGAAATAAAAATCATGAACAGACCCTCAGTAATGATTCTTTAGGATTGCGCATTTGTAGAAATCCTATCAAAATCCACAGTTTTAGAGCAAAATTTCAGAAAGCCAAATCTTTTTGATCATGCACCTGGGAACAAGCGAGGCATAGCGCACTTGAAAGAGGTAGGAGTTAGGGAAGACAGGTTAAATACATCACATATCAACTTCTGAACTGTCTAGAAGGATCTAGATCATGTTCATTCTTGGATTCATTCCAGATCAAGTTTTAATTATAAACCAATGTATTTTCTAAAAAGCACTTGAGTACATCCCTCTCAGCTACAGTGAAACCCGCTTACAAGAACTACACTTGTTGCCCTTTTCTGTGAATGCAGAAGGAGCTCTGCAGCTGAACTGCCCCCTTCCAAAAGCCATGACCTAGGGCACCTTTCCCAAAACATTTGTTTAAGAGCAGCACTTTCCCAGGAGTTGGTGAGGTTGCATAATGGCTCAGATAGAATCATATAATCCCAGACTGCTTTGGGCTAGAAGGGACCTGAAAGCTCATCCAGTTCCAACCTCCTGCCATGGGCAGGGACACCTTCCACTAGAGCAGGTTGCTCCAAGCCTCGTCCAGCCTGGCCTTGAACACTGCCAGGGATGGGGCAGCCACAGCTTCTCTGGGCACCCTGTGCCAGCGCCTCAGCACCCTCACAGGGAAGAACTTCTGCCTGAAGTCTCGTCTTAATCTCTGTCAGTTTAAAGCCATTCCCCTTGTCCTGTCACTTGTAAAAAGTCCCTCTCCAGACTTCCTGTAGGCCCCCTTTAGTTTTTGAAAGACTGTTATAAGATTTTCCTGAAGCCTTCTGTTTTCCAGGCTGAACCAACCCAGCTCTCTCAGCCTGCTAAAATAGACATTGTGTTCAGGGAAGTGGCTCCTTCTGCTGTGCTGGGGCCAGCTTATGCAGCAGAAGGAGCCTGGAAGAGGAAGCCTTTCTTTCTTCTCTCCATTGCCAGCCCCTTAGCTGTGTAATTACATGCACAGAAAGACTGAGACTGAATCTTAGTGTATTGTATTTAAAATGAACTAGATAAAAATAATTAAATTGTTTGATGTAGGTAACAAATATCTTGTTACTAGAAACCCACAATTTTGAAGACAAAATGCTGAATATAAATTATTTTCTATAGGAGCATCCTGAGACAAATATTAGCAAATATTCTCTTTAGAGAAACACTCACTGGAGCTTCTGCTCTGACCTATATTTAAAATGCATGGACAATCTTAGCACCTCTGGGGATGAATGTAGAGGAAAGGTTATGCACTGTAAATTGCAGAATTGAGCTAAAGGTACATATTCACCTAAATCCGTACCTGAGTGGCAATAAATTAATACAATAATATTACTGTATCAACAGTATTACATTATAATATTTCCACTTAGCTTTTTAAATGTCTGCATATCTCTTAAAATATTCAAGTAATTCATGTTTTCTATAGATTGTACATTACGTGTTATTCAGCTTAATACATGCTCTCTTGCTGTTTCACTTAGTTGCCTATCTGACATATGATTACAAACTTCAGTGACTTCAATGAGATGGGATTCCAAATTGCAAAAGCCATAGATAACTAGGGGGTTCTATTGATCCTTGTGTGTTTCACTTATCACTGATGAGACAGCTCATGTTGCAAACTGAAGCAAATGAGAAATAAGCAAATATGCATGTATTTGCATATATGCAGCCTTTGCTAATAAAAGTGGAATTCTGATTAGGACATGCAGATAGACCCTACTACATTAATTATGAGGTTTTTTAATGTTGCTCTACTATTTTCTTTTTAAAATATTACTTTAACTGACTAGCTATTTGCCTTATGATAGCCACTACTTGAATTAATGGAGAAAATAATACAGGGAGGTTTTCAGTCTCAGCTGTTGAGTTTCAATGTGGAATGTGCAGTCAGCTGCTGTTAATCCTGCTATGGGCAGAAATTCATGTCTCTCTTGTGGTGTTAATATACCATTCTAGAATTATTTCAAGCACTTGTATAAAGATTAAAGTCAGACCTTGCTAAATCACCCCTCCCATTCCCCCCAGCCCTCAAGCTTTTTCATTTATGCAAAGAGAAGAATCTTCTGTGAGTATGTTCTTCTTCAGAAAATATTCCAAGTGACAGAAAACTATGTTAGGAAAAATGCTGAGGTTCAGAACTTTGATAGGTAAGTTTAAAACATTTTTAGTCCTCTCTTTTGTGGCTAACAGTCAAGGTCTTCAAATAAAAAATAATACATTTAAATAGAGGATCAATTCCTGTGTGATTGTTATGGCTAAAGGAGCCCTTAAAGTGAATAAATATAATTGCAGTTATTTTGGGTGATATCCCCACCCCTGTCATCTTTGCATATATCTTTCCAGATAGCTAAACTAACTGGGGAAAAGGAGACGAGGGCAGTATCTTTTTATCATGAGGGCTTTCACAAAAACTTCATGCCAAGAGTATTGTGATAATAAAATGGGCAGCTGAGGAAATATTTTAGATGGGATTATAAATAAAAAGAAGGGAATCAAGTTCCCTCTTTTCCACTAAAAATGCTGAAAGCTATCCCTAAACCATCCCTGAGCCAGCAGAGCAAGGAAACCCCATCTATCTCCACCTTTTCCACTCTGTATTACACTTGCATGTCTTACCATGGCTAATTTTACTATTGTTTGCTTGCTGCACAGCCTTGGGAGGTTCTGTTGTATGTTGGCTGTTCTAAGAGACAGCAGGTGCTCGGGCCAGTATCCCTCGTATCCAGCCTCTCCTCATGTCCCTTTAGCCCAATTCTGTAGTCCTGTCTATTTTGAAGAAGAGATAAATGTGGGAGGAAAAGAGAGGATCTGTTACTGTGATAGCACCTTTTCTGTTGGGATACTTCGCTTTCTCTTGCTGAAAACTCTATGCAAGGCAGTTCCTTTCAGCTACCGATTTCCCAGACAGTGCCAGGAAACTATTCAGGGAAAACAGGCAGTGGGAAAATTTGCTACAGCCATCTCCTATTGCAGGCAAAGAGAATGTAAGTGTATAAATGTGGGTAACCTCCATCCTTCTGATGAGTCTACCCCAGGAAGCAGTGTCTGTGAAAGGGCATGTCCAAATTGAGGCAGAAAGCAAGTGACAAAGCCACTTAAAACTGTTGTCTCTTTAGACAGGTCTCTTATTACTGCACCACCTTTGCCTCCTCTAATGTAATTCCTGTAGGTTTTTTCTTGTTGAAGCACACTAAGAAATGCTACAGGGCTTAGAGAGCAATAACGGTGAGTATTTTTAATGTCACTCTTTGTGAACTTCTTTAGCAATTTTGTCTGAACTTGTATTGCCTTAGAAACAGGCTGAGCCCTTGAAACTTCTGGAGAATAGTAAGATACATTTGATTTATGTACGCGTTTTCCTTCTGTAGACAGAGACAGAAAAAACCCTACTTACAAATTTATTTTTCCCTGTAATTCAATAGAATGTACAATTTCACCCTGCTGACACCATTTAAAGTATAATGCACTGAATAACATGATTAACGTAGTCAGGAAAAATCAGCATTTTGCAGTTTTTTGTTATTATTATTTCCAGTCATGACTCCACACTAGCATTTGTCTTTATTATTTTTCTGATATATTGGATTAGCCTTGGAACAGAAGTCTTGGAAAAGGAGTGATCTCTTGAGTATTGAAAGTATTGCATCAATCTGCTTACTGCAAGAACTACAATTCCATGGTCTCAAAAATATAAAACAACTGTATAGCAAATGTTTATCATCATCATCATAGTAATAATAGTGTTGGGGACTGCAAAGTTGTACCAGCGTTTTGGCATTCTGCTGCAGAGCTGTAGAGAACTTAGAAGTAGAATTTATTTAAGAGAAAAATCACATAAAATTTACTAAGACTAAAACATTGATACTTTTAGATGGTGGTAAAGAAGACAGCAAACCCACTTTTTGAGCCCAGTGTAGATTTTCATTACACCCTATAAAAATCATGCGTTATTTCAGCTGATTAGCAGTAGGAGGAACAGATGCTTGTTTTCAGACTTGGGCAACCTTACTCAATTTGCTGGCTTGCTGCCTTGGCTAGGAACTTAATTTCAGAAATTCCATTTTTATTTATTGGAAAGCATATACTCAGTCCAGAGTAAGCATATTTGCTCCATAGCCACTATCTTGCAAGAAGATTCAGTTGACGGTAATTTTAGTCCTGGTAGAATTCAGTTCTTTCTCTGCTACTTCTCTTTAATTGCATTTCACTGGTTTTTGCAGTTGCAAAGTGTGAGACTCTCAAATAAAAATACTGCAAACCTGGTTTTTTAAAGAAGTGCACAAGTGAAATCTGGATTTCTCAAAACTACAGTCTGAACTTTTCACTGATTCTTTCCCTTCAATAGTCATTCAGTTCAAAGCAGGATGTATTCTTTAACATAGAATCACAGAATGGTTTGGGTTCCAAAGGACCTTAAGATCATCCAGTTCCACCCCTCCTGACATGGGCAGGGACCCCTCACACTAGACCATGTCGCCCAAGAGTCTGTCAAACCTGGCCTTAAACTTTGCTCGGGATGGAGCATTTACCACTTCTTTGGGCTTGTGTTCTTCATTTTAATTATATTATAGATCCTTAACGATACATTTCCCAGTAGTATTCACTCCTTTTTTTTTCTCATCATGGGTATCTAGGAAGCAACTATCAGTCACGGTAATGCCCCTCTCTGTATCACAGGAAGTGCACCTACACCTAATTAATGGGATTAATTAAATTAGATTCTTACAGGAACTTCAAATATTGTTTATCATAAAGAGCTGAATAGAACCAAATCTGACTCTCTGAAGTGTTGTTTGCAGCTTCTCCTTTCAAAGAAAGATGAAGAATACACATGGGTCCAAGATAGCTTCTGGCTCTTCCCAAGATGGAGCTCATAAAATAACTAAAGCGTGTGTAATTTTCTCCTGGAATTTGCATAATTGCTTTGGATTCATCTCAGAGAATGGCTTGGAAAAACGATTCAGCTATGTCATCCCCATGTAGGTATCACAGGCTTATTAATCCTTCCCTTATGTGGTGGGAAAAGACCAAAAGAATAGGTACAGGTAGTCTCCAGCTGGCTTTAATGTTCACATCACAGACTTCCTTCTCTGTGTATCCATGGGAAATCATACACAAGACTTCAGGTGCCACATAGTCTCTAAGCTTAGTCTTCTGTTCAATGTGTTCTGTATTCCCTTAGTCATCTGTACGAAGTTTGGTTAAAATGGGGGGGGGGGGGAGGGAAGGGAGGATGTAAGTGCGATTCACACAGGCAGTCTTGCTTCCCTGTAGCTGCTTCTAGATTGTTTTGCAGATGGCTTTTTAGGCAGTACTGGCTTATTGCAGTCATTGTTCTTGACTGCAGGATTTTAATCATTAAATTGGTATGGTCTCTCTTGCTCATTAGCCTCACACGTCTCTTTATTCCCAATTTCACAGTGACAGAGAAGCAACAGTGACAATTGTCCTGGGGAGAGGAGTTGCTTCTTACATTCTCCTCCTTGGTTTTAGTCCTTTGTTTGCAAACATATCTTAGTTGTTGTTTTGCTTGTATTCACTGCAATGGGGGCATGAGCACCCTGAGTCACAAAGAGATGCTGTCTGCAGGAGGATCCAGGCCTGCCAGATGACAGGTTTGAGGTTTATTCTCCTCTGAAAGCTTGTGCCTTTCCTGACTTAAAAGGCATCAAGATGAAGGGTGTTTTATGGAATTCTGTATTTATTACAAATCCTACAAATGCAGTACTATGAAACTATGACCAGTGTTCCTTTAAAAATACCCACACTATTGTATTCATAAGTCATGACTTTGGCATATGGATTTTGGTTTTGCCAGCCAAGTAAAACTTATAATAGATGGTGTTTATTTTCTTTCTTTCTTTTTCATGAAACTCAAAAAGAGGAGGTGGAGTTGTTAATGTTTCTACTTTTACTGCCAGTCATCTGCCCTTAAAGTCTTTCTCACTTAAAAAACCCCAACAAAACTAACAAATAACAAACCTTACTGTTGAATCAGTAGCAAGTTTAAAACATAATTACATTAACTAATCTTTTTAAATTACACCTTGTTCAATGCAAGTGTTTAAGAACAAAATGTAATTAAATCCTACTGCTTGCAGAGCTGAACATTAGTACTCAAAACCTTCAGCAATCAGCATTTAGATGGACATAGGATTTATGTCCATCTGCTTGGTTAACACTGGATATTATTTTGATGCCTACTTTACCTCTTGTCATTTAGTTAGCAAACTAAACAACTGGCCAAATAAGTAGTCATAACTATAGAGAGCGTGTATATACATATATAGTTAGTGTGTGTATGCATAATATATATATAAATATATATATATATATATATACATGATGCAATTAGGAGATTTTCGCTTTCATCAAGTCTGACAAACACAAATACAAGGGAAACATTGGTAACAGAAAGAATTGACATTGCTAACTGGACAACTGAAGCACATGTAAGAAATTATTCCTTGAAGTGTGGTGCCATAACTGGGAAAGAAATGTATTTCAAGATACTTGTTTTACTTTTGCCCATTAAAACACGGACCTAGACAGCAAGGCAGCACATTTTACACCCACAGTAATTGCTTAGTTGTGAAATGCCAAAGCAGTGGAAATGAGAAACTTCTGCAGAATGAAACAATCCAGGAGACTGATTCTCTGTGGAGGCATGTTCTGCAAATTGAAATGTTCACTGACTGAAGATTTATGCTTGAAGTCAGCAGATTTTTCAGAGGGTTTGTGTTGCACCATTCTTAGCTGGATTAAAAATGGTCATCTTGGTTTTCTTTAATATTTGATGGGCAGGTCTATAAGTAAAAAGGGTAAGTTGAGCAAACCTCAATTTGCAGAAACTACCTGGGGAAGTTGCTGCAAGTTACTGATACCTCTCAATATCCTTTTGAGATGGTGGGAACTGAGATTTATCATGAAGTTGGAGGTTCAGATAATAAGTAACAGAGCCTCTATGATGAATATATTTGAATTTGTCAAGTATATTTGACTTTATAGGCATGGCATAGTACTGCACTTACCTAAAGTGAATAAAAATCATGATCTTATTCCTGTTCCTGGAAAATTTCTTCAGCTAAGTGCCCATCACCTGGGATGCTGGATATGTTTTGATGCATAAGTTTTATTTCTGGTTACCTTTATATTGCCTGCATTATCTGAGTTTTTCTCAACCAGCAGAAACAAAGAATTTCACAATAGCAACATGAACATTACAGTGAGGATTGGTAACACTGAGAGGGATTTTCACTGGCAGTCCTGATGATCCTAAATACTCTGTTTTACTCAGCATCATAAAGGGCACTTGTTCACTCCTGGAAGGTGACAGCAGTCATTAGGCCCTACAGAATTAGGTCACACAGAATTTTTGCAGACTTTCAGTCAGATCATCTATTACTTGTTCCATTTTGCAATGATTTCCCTGAAGTAGTCTGAAGGAAGGCAGCTCATTGCTCACTTCTGGTGAGCACTTGTACTTAGCATTCACCTAAGCATGTTGTTATACGAAATACAGTGCAAAGGAGTGCTGACTCTACTTGCTATCCATTTGTCCAATTAAATAAGTACCCAGAGAGCCTAATACCAATTGTGTGGAATAGAGCAGGTACGACGAAACGGGATCCAAGCTCCATTTGTACAAACTCATGTATATAGGAAAAGCAGGTGGGTATGTTATGCTTTGGGCAAGCCCAGTTCCACTTGGTTGCTTGTATCAAGAGGTCTAATTACATAAGAAAAATCTGGCAGAAGAACTTGTTACAGTGCATTTCCAGGGCTCCCTTTTCCCGTGACTTTGTTTCCTTGCCAAATGAAATAGCACAGTACTAAATCCAATTTAACAAAGCTGTCACCGATTTGTAAAGCTCTTAATGCACAGAAATAAGAGTGAGAACACAGTTCCTTTTTTACTTCCAACCTGATCATCAGCTCAGTCCATTAAGAAACCATGGGCTGAGTTACTGCCCCTCAGTTTCCTCAGTCAATTTAGAGGTACAGCGCACATGGGATGGGTTCAGTTTCACTAATAAGATATTTAAGCAGAGTTTGAGAATTGAAATTTTGAGTTGGAAAGACTAAGACAAAAAATACCAGGAATGTTTTCAAAGCTGCATAGAGGAATATGCCCCAGTAGTCTGCAGAAAAGAGCTGTACCTCACAGAGCAGACAAAAGCTGGCATTCTTGTGTCCATGTGGCTGTGGGAAACTTCTTCCTCGTCCCCATCCTAGTATGTATAAGCAGGATACAGCAGCTAAGCATGCAAGATGCTTTCATTTCATAACCTTTAACATATTATAGTGTTAACTACTGATATCTGTGAATGTTACATCTAATTAAGAAGCTTGAGAAGCTGGAATATTTTGAAGGATAGTTGTTCTCTGAAGCGGTGTTATAAGTGGATACTTTAGTTGATATAACTGAATAGTTGCTCTCTAGACTATACTGGTGTTGGGATATTTTACTCATTCAATAATTTTGTTATTAATTTTAAGACCTTCACTAAACCCAATTAATTCTTTCTTTGTATCTACATTTCTATATCTGCAGTCTTCACTAGGTACTCAAAGATTTCATCATGTTCTCAGGGTTTGAAAGTAGCTTAAACCATTGATATTGGCATCCCAGCATATCCTAAGAACAGAGACTGTTAGGATGTTCTCTTGAATCTTCATGAATGTTTTTCAGGTAGTCCTCATACACTCCGAAATACAAAGAAAAATTACCAGTAAATAATTTCTGAGCAGTCTTAGTTTTCATTTATTACTTCTTAAGAAATTCTGGCTTCTAGAAACAAACACAAGGGCTCTTTGCTTTAGTTTAAGGCACCCTGAATTATTTGTATGGATCTTGCATTAGTGTAGCTGGATGTTTCACATGTTGATTATCCTTATATTCCAAACAGTTCTCTCCAGCAGGAGGAATTTTTCAGGGATGGTACATATCAGCATGGTGCACAGCAATGCCATGGAAAGGTTATTGAGCCAGCTTGGGCACTGGAAATACACTTGCATTACCATAACTTCTCACTTGAGCTCACAAATAGCTCAACTGAAAAGCAGGCTGTGAGCAGTGTGGGTGTCCCTCCATGCTAGAGAGGCTTTATCAGCCCTTCTGCTGTCCCCACCCTCCTCAGATCCTGTGTATTTTCACACACCTTGTGTTAGATCATGTAGACAGCAGCAGGCAAACGAAGTTGCTCAGCCACACTCTGCGGAGTACTGATTGTCTCCTCTTTGACAGCTAGACTGAAACCTCTGTCAAATATGCTGTCCAGGTGCTGCTCTTGTTGTTTTATTTATCCTTAAGACAGCAGGATCCTTGCTTGGAGCTTAGAGGTGTTACCAAAAGCAATACAGCAGCAAAAATATGTCTGACCCAGCGTCTGGGGAGGTCCGGCTTTTCCAATTGAGATTTGGGGCATGACTCTTCCTGTGTTTTGTTAAAAGCATTTGCGCAATGCTGTGAAACTTGAAAGATGCATCTCATGGTAGGTAGTGATGTTGGTGAGCAATGAACAGGTCTGAGCCCACTGTCAGTCATACTGCACCAGTGTCTCTAAGTGCAAATCATTGCTGCTGAGCTATGAAAATGTGTAGCTGAGAAATGCATACCTCGATCAGGTAGTGCCGGCAGAAGGGCTGTTAGTATGTGCTGGTGCAGAGTACCCAGCTGAATAAAGCTCCTGTGCTTTTACTGAATATTTTAATGAACTCTTTATTTCTGCTTTAAAAAAAGATTCTCCACTGTCCCTTGATTGTGTTCTAGTGGAAAAATACATTTTGTATAAATTAGAAACGAGTTAAACTTTAAAGCTGTCATGTTGTAGTTACATATCTGTACATTTATGTTTCTATGTATTTATATACATATGTATGCTAGATACATGATCATTTCTACAAAAGCAGTATAATATATCTTCAAACAGCTGACTCTTTGTGGAGGGTTTCCTAAAGACCTTGATACTCCAATTCTGAATCTTGTTTTGTGTCTTGCTTTGGTCTGGACATTTCTGCATCCAAGTATTATAAATACTGACTGTGGTGTAATGGCTAAGAATGACAGCTTGGGTCTGATTGTGTGAGATTCTGGCAAGCTACTGCAAAAAGCTTTGTATACTTTTAATCTGTTTACTCCCTTGGGGGTGTAATGCCTCAGGACCTCATTCTGAAATGTCAGCAGCACTAAAAGGATGATGTGCTCTGTGGCAGAGGCCAGTGTGAGTGTCCAGGACTTCATTATGCTGCTTGGTTTGTATCTGAAGGTTGAGCTTTGTACTGGTCTTACACTCTGGGGTGATTTTTCCTTTGAAACATACATACAAACACTGGTCATGGAAGTGGTTTGCTGCTATAGAGCAGATGTGTGAATGAAGGTTGATCACTTCTGCATACAAACATCAGCAACAGCAATATCAGTGCTTCTGAAGCTTGTCCCTCAGCCTTCTCAGAAGGTGATAAAACTGCTTGACCTCTCAGCATTTTGAAGCTGTGGGATTGTGCTGGACTTTGGGAAATAGGCTGTCAGTTCTTTCCAAGGGGGTCACCACATGCTGTAGCCTCCTGGGAGACCAGCCAGGAAAGACATTTGGCAGTACAAGTGACACAGTGGACAGGCTCAATGTGCCTGAATGTGGTGTTGAAGCTTTTTGAATGCTGTAAGTATCTGTCTCACCTGAACACTCTGATTGAGCTGGTTAAGGAAATCTGTATTCCTGCTGACGGCTATTTCTCCAGCTGGGCTAAAAAGGGCAAAAGATTTTCTTGGAGATTCCTACCTGGCTGTGCTAGAATTTCCAGAGCAATACAGAGCTATCACTAGCAGTACAGGTTAGTGTTTGGGAGGCGTTAAGGGGAAAAGTCCTTTGAGCAAACCCATATCTACCCTTAAAACAGAACTGCAGTACATAGATTATATTACTTAGTTTTTCTAACAAAATCAAGTAAGATGTTTCCCCCCCCAGTATATACTGCAGTAGAAGAAAGATCCCCTTTTATGACGCAGAAGTAAACTTCAGTGAAGGCAAGGAACAAATGCTCAAGCAAAGTGTATATTATAAAATAACTAAAATAATAGGTTAAAAATAACATTAGAACTGCAATTGTTGGTTGATTGGTATGAGATAGCACATTTTGAAAGATCTGTCAGAGCAACAAATGTTTTGCTTCAGAAAGCTCTGACTTCATTTTAGCTGAACCTTTTAAAAAAGAAAATAGAATTGTAATGATAATGAATGTTTAAGATAATGGGTTGAAACAATTACGCCCAAAGAAACTGTCTGGTTACAGGTTTCATCAGTCTGTGTTATCACCCTGGAGAGCCAAATACAGCCACCCCCTCATCAGCTTTTTCCCCAAAGCAGATAGTCTACCAACTTCAACATTTTAATGCTGGTTCGTCTGTGAGAATCTGAAAATATGGTCTTAAAGGGAAATAACACAAACAACACAACCAGCCCACCTGTAACAGTGGGGTTTTTCAGATGTTTTTGTGCTGTTGTTTTTCTTCCCTGCAGAAACGTTTGCTGCTCTGAACTCCTTTATTTTAGATAGTCTAAAACTTTGTTTGTTTTGATTTTTGTTTAAACATGTTCAGTAGTCATCTCACTGCGCATATATAGAGCAGTGATAGTTTATATCTCAAATAACAGCTCTTCCAAATGAAGAACGAAGGCCTTTTCTGATGAAACAGGTTACTGAAAAATTGAGGCTGGCAGCCGGCATCTTAAACAGTCTGTTTTCTGCACTGACAAGAAAAAGCTTCTATTGGTAGTTTTCATTGTCTTCATTTGTTTTAAATTTTACCATTCTGAGAATCTTTCAGAGACATGGACACGAGAATGTGCTGAAAAAGATCACTTTATTTTTTACCTGTATCTCACAATCCTTCCCTAATATGAGACTTTTCACTGTTGAGAAGGGAGATAAGAAGGTTAGATGGCCTTTGGTCTGACCTTGTGCAGATGTTCTTACATACACAAAACACTTTTCTAACACAGAACACACATTACTAATCTTTCCTGCCTAATGTCTTATTAATGACTCCAATCCCTTATGTAATCCATATAGGCTCTAGCTGGAATTTTTGCTTAAGGCATATTCCATGTGTATATTTGCTAGATTCTTCCAAAGGGTTTTTTAATTAAACTTTTTCGTATTCTTTCCTTTGAAAGTGATTTTCATTGAAAATTGCCAGGTTTCAATGTTAATGATCTCTTTCTATAGAGAAAAAAAAAGCTTTTTAAACATTCTTCACAGAAGCCAGCTTTTGACCAGACAAAATTCAGTGTTACCTTCCATGTCTCTAGAAACCAGTAATGATGTAATACTGTTTCTTTAACAAATTATTAACTTCATCATTTGCAATGTGTAAACATATTAAAGAACCATAGGAGCACTATAGAGGCTGTCCTCTGATCAACACTTCCAGCCAACGTTACTATGCCAGACACTGTGTTTTATGGAAAAATATGTAACTTTAGAAAATTAAAAGTTCCTTTGGAGCTACATCATCCAATCGGCATTTTGTTGAACAACAACTCATATCTTCAAATTCAGTTCTGTGCTTGAGAATGTATGTGTTTTCTAAGGGGGAGAGGGGGATTTTGTGTTTTTCTTTCTAAAGAAAACCAGTAAGTTTACATACTCCGCTGTATAATTCACACTGTCTTTGAAAAGGGTTATCCCTTGGAAAGGGATAACTAAGAAATGCTGTAGAAGTTATCCCTTGATGCTGAGGTCAGATTGCCAAGTGTTACATCTTTTTATGTGTTATATCTGCTTTATAGCCTGCTGCATTAAACGTCTACTACAACAAGGTACTTGTTTTTATGGAAGATGGTTGTGAGATAAACCTGCCAAAGCCAGGATACTTCAGAGGGTTTTGATGGAAATTAGGTTTTCCTATTGCTTTATTTTGCTTGCATTTTTACTGTGGTGTTCTGCAGTCTCTTGCTCTCGTTTTTCCTGGATTTGTTGTCTTGTGCAATCCATGTGTGTAAATATCTGCAAGAGACATGGCCAGAGGAATAGCTGGCAGACTGCTTTGATGGTGTCCAACATCTGCCATACTTGGAATGGAAAAACTCATCCATCTCCCTGTAAATGCTGTAGTGCAGAGCAAGACTGAAACCACAGATTGGCTCTGTGAGGTGGCTTCTGTGGTTAATCCAGGCTTTGTTCTGCTCACAGATTTATATTAGGACATTATTTTTCTGCCTCATTGACTTCCTTATCTGGAGTGCCATTGGGTTCCTTTCCCTCATCCTCCTCATGAAAGTATAAACAAGGCTGCTAAAAAGCTTAGATATGGACTGCATTCCTTCTTGGGTACTTGTGATACGCAACCATATATCTCTGTCTCCTGAATAGAAGAGCTAAGAGAGACTCAAGTATTTTGGCAAGCAGTGCTTCTCACGTGTTTTATGTACTGGTTGTGTCAATCTGACAGCACAGTCAGCTGTTCCACTTCTTCAGCAGTTTCAGAATGTCTTGACACTTCCCACCTGGACTTGGCTCCCACTGTCCCTTGTCCTTTCCTCTCACTTCCAAGAATCCCAATGAGGCTTTCAGCAGATCACTGTGACTGTTTAATAAGGGCTCATGTTTTCAAGGAGAGAAAGTACATTGGGTTTCCTACCAGTAGAAACATCCTGCTCTTAGTCTACTTCCTAATTTTCCTTGAACCTCCTATACTCCTAGAATTTCTTCTGACCACCTGCTATGGATATCAGCCTGGGGAAGTCTTGGGGAGCAGCGCTGGTAGGCATTGCTCTGTAAAGGAAAGCAAGCTGGGAGTCAAGTGTAACACCAAGGCAAGCAGGGACAGTGACTTAAGGTTAAGGGCCAAGTTAAAGCAAGTGATGGTAACCAGCTTCAGCCAGGAGCCCAGACTGACAGACAGGTCAGTAGCTTCTGAGGCAGGACTAAGATGAAACTGTGCAGCCAAGTCAGGACAAGCTTTCTGACTTCCGTTATTTGGTTGATTTCTGGATAAACAGCTAGCTTATTTTTTTCAGATGGAGTGTCCATTTGTTAGCATATGATAAAACCAAACCAATTCTGCAGGCAGTTTGTCAGGACAGTGAAAGGAGAGAACAGCAGATGCTTACCACTCTGGGCTTGAAGGGCAGGGGCTACAGTACAGAAAGCCTCTAGGAAGTACTTTTACATATATAGGAATAAGAATTATTCCTGTTTCAGCAGGAGACTGAAAAAAGAAGGAACATTTTTCCACTCCTTCAATTTCTGTGTGACAGCATATAAAGAATGTTCTTCTTAGGACAGGGTACCAGCAAGGTTTTCCTCATTCACTGTTGCCTCAGACCAATTTGTATGAATTCCTGCAGGATACAGCAGTCAAATCCTGTATGGCTGCATAGTGAATTACAGTATATATACACTTAAATTGTTGGTATAACAAGATATTTGGAGTTTAATTGGGAATGACATGAATGTAGATGAGCTGTCAAATTGGCTGTATGGGTTGCATCAGAATCAAGTGAGCTCTCTTTAAAGAAAGGAGCTAATTAATGAAAAATAGTCATTCTTACTGCAGTTGCAGCAACTGCAGTAACAACATGAAGCTGATAGTTGAATTCTGTAAAACCCCAGTGAATGACTAACTAGGTCTGGAAGCACACAAACCAAGGATCCTTAATTGCCTAGGTTGAACATGGAAGTGGTAGAATTCTTTATTCACAGGGGTGACAATTCCAGATGTGCTCACTTAAGTAAACATAGCTTTCAATGAAGTCTGACTCCTGGAGTGCTTCTTACAGTTGAGAAGCTCAACAAAGAAATAAAGAAGTAATGCTAAACTGCATATGAGCTAATTCATGCACCGAACCTGCCCATCAGGCAGAAGCAGAATAGTTTGTCTGTAGGTTGAAAGGGGCATGGTTTTGGGCTATGGAGGGAAAGTAGTAGGCTACAGTGTGTGAAATGAAGAATGGGAGATGTATAGGTAAATCTGCAAAGTTTTATGCAAGTTGCTGCCAGAGCTGCTTTGGCTTTAAATGTCAAACAGAAGCGCAGATGAATTGGTAATTATATGCTTTAACTGCAAGCACGGAAAAGACAAACAGGTGAGGACATGTAATCTGTATATTCTTGGCAATAATATATGAAGATAAACTGTAGGATGCTGAAGCTGAACACTGCTTATTGCTCAAATGTTTACCCAAACCCAGACAACCATTTAGTAAGTGATATGTGTGAAAAGCCAAAGTATGGAGCCAAAATGTGATTTAAAAGTAAGTAGAAAGCTCTTTCCTATTAGGTGTTCCCCCATGGCCATGAATATTAGCATTTTGGTAGCATACTTAAGTTTAGCTGTAGTTTTCTTATATTTTCTATATGTTTTTTAGAGTTTAGCTGTAGTTTACTTATATTTGCAGAGTAGTGCTATTTGCAGTGCTATTTGTAGAGTTGGTAGCACCACTTGGGTTCATTGATAGAACACTTACATTCTGCAAATGTTCGTATAAATACTGGTTTTCAAGGCAGCATTATGAATATTTCACATGTTTTTGAAATAGAAGCGAGGCATTTTTCCCTCAGGAAGGAGACCTTTATTGTTAGAATGCTGCTTATCTAAAATATGTGGTTCAAAAGTATTTCAATTACATTTTCCTTCCTTTGGCAAGCTTGCTTCTTTTGTAATATTCTGTTATTATAAACTGGTGGAAATAATGGCATGATGTCGTCTTAATCTTGGTTGTTTTAATGTTATACCCTCTAAATCAGGAGCCCTCAAAGACAAACTGAAAGTTCGTCCTGCTACAGAGCATAGCTCTCACAGTGGGTGGAATTGCTGATATTATTGCAGCTTTATCAGCCTCTTACTTGAAACAATGTGCAAGTCAAACATTTAAGATTCATTTTATTTCTGGAGAAAGTATCAGGCAAGTATTCCCTATTTGAAATGTAAAGGTATCAGTAAAACCTGTACAGATAGATCACAAGCTTTGAAATACACTGTGGAGGTAGCTTCAAGGTATTTTCCTTGACTAACTTTACCTAGGGCATTTGAAATCATAACTGAGGGAAGCTGTTTCCCCAGTGTTGTTGCTGTATTCATGTTCAGCCTGGAGCCTGGATTCTGGTTGCCAGAAGGTAAATCCTGGTTTCTGCTGGGCCAATGTAACAGTCGAATTTCAGTCAATATTGTAACTTTTTATCTTTGTCTAGACTTTCTCGCTGATAAATCAGTGGTTTTTCTTTGGCTGATTATTCAGCCTTGACAAGGTTTTTCTCTTTGAGTCTGAAAGGCCTGTCCTGTCCCCAGTGTATTACAGAACCCAACACTACTGTACTGTGGGCATGTTGTAGCCCTGAAAAGTGCATAACCTGTCAAATTACATTGCACATAGCAGGGACTGTTCATGGCAGAGTCAAACATTTAATTGACAGGCACAGAAATCTTTCCTCTAATGCACATCTGTTAACTAGAGATTAGGTAAACAAGCACAAATGGAGGTGCTTCCTAATACTGTTAGGGCAGTCCCTTAGTCAGCTTTCCAGCAGTTTGCCTTCACAGCAGACAAGCAAAGAAAAATGTGTATTGCCATTCTTTACATGAGCTGTGTCATATATTACTTTATAAGTATCCAGGAAACTCATGAATCCAGGACAGTAATTATAGGGAAATAACACATTGGGGTTACAGTAAGGAAGGGATGCATTCTTCTGATAGTAGGATGTATTTCTCAAAGCTGAACTGGATGACAAACTGGGATTTGGCATTGATGACTCTTGAGAAAGAGACCTCCTTTGTTTCTGCAGTGTCACATAATTTAGGTCTTTGTTGGACTAAAGATATTGTGGGAGAAATGTTGACAGAATAATGCTCATATTCAAGCATTTATTTAGTTTAGCCCTCAAAAATGTTTGTAATTGAAAATGGTATTTACAGCTGACTGAGGGTGTTTCAATGGCTTAAGAGAGTAAATTTCAAAAGAGTTATTAGAAGGTTATCTTAAGAAAACACAAAATGAAACTGTAGAAAAGAAAGAAACTGTTCTACAGATGTCTGTCTTTGGCTGCCCATGTCTCAGATGTCTATTCTGTGTAATTCCCATTATACAGCATATGGACAGCATTACTCCACTGTTTGAAACTGAATTTTGTGGTGAATCTTCCAGTACTGAGGGTAGAATGTCTGAAGTTACCCAAGAGAGGGTAACTGCTACTTGATTAGGGGAGGGAAGACCAAAACCAGACCTGGCTAAGAAAGCAGATGTATTTTCTTGAGGTTTAAAACTGAATAGGGAAGATTGGGTCCTAGAACTGTTATCATTGTAGCTTTTACTTGCCTGAACTGGTGTAAAGGAGAAACCTGGTATTTTTCACAGGGCAAAATTAAGAACATCCCTCTTAGGAATAGAGATTCATGCTCTAAAACTACTCACATAGCTTCTTTTAAGTTTTCAAGAGGTGGTTGCTGCAGGGTTCAGAAGGAAGAAGGAATTTCTCTATGCTAACAGCAAGACACGGTCCCAGTGTGGACAGAGAGAAAGCTTTTACTCCACGGGGTATCTGTTGATGGAGTGCAGCTTTGAAGGAAAATCTTGTCCAGTTGAGCTCTCTCTGTACTCAAGTGGCAATCCAATGAGGATTCCCCTGTGTCAGTATGGGGCCTCTGGAAAATGTTAATGTGTCCCTTAGCTCATATTTTCCAGCTTTGAGTTAAACTATTCAAGATACGAGGTTTGAATAATTTCTTCATGGTATATCTCCCCCAAGGAAATTATACCTCAGTTAAAAGGACCTAAATACATCTTGCTCTCCAGGACTAAAAATGTATTTCTTCAAAAGTCTATTGGGAGTATGGTAGTATTTCTGAGATCCTTGAAATACCTATTTACATTTAAGTTCAAAAAGCCTTTGTAAGACTTACCAAACAACCTGCTTTTACAGAGTGTTGAAGTGAACTTTTACAAACAAGTGGGAAGGGTGGGCAGGAGTGGGAGAAAATCTTTTCATCTCTACAGGGCACCAGATATTACCACTGCAGTGTTACTTGGATGGAATCAATCTTTTCCAATGAGTGCTTTTACTGCCTGCGGCAGTGCACCTCTGTTCTTTGCATTTAATAGTCTGGATCTTGGTTCTAAACCTCATTCACTACCAAGGGAAAGAAGTTATTAATTTCAGGTTATTTACTGAACTAATTTAAATATTAACACAATGATCACACTGTCTTGCCCAGTTTTAATATAAAATGTGTTTGCATATGCGTTTGCTGTGTGGTGCATGTTTGACAATCAGGCTGTTATAAGGCCTTAAGATGTGGGTAGGCTGCACAGCAACTACTTGTTCTTAGGTATCTTGCTGTAATGAGGACACCTTATGGTTATCTCTTCTAATTCCTGTGTAGTCCCTCCTTTTGCAGAGCACATTTGCTAAACAACTGGACATTGGCCACAAGGAGTTGTACTTAGACACCCAAAATTCTGCCCAAGTCCTCTGCCTGTAAACAGTGGGATTTTTGTACATTGTGTTCTCTGAAGAGTATGTCAGTGTCCTGAAGGCAATTATGAAGATAACTTAAAACATCCAACTTCACAGTATGCATGACATTGTTTCGCAGCCATGCAAATCTTATCTGTAGGCAGGGAACAATCTCTGGAATTTTCTTTTGCTTTCTTAAAATAAGAAATACAAAGGGGTTTGTTGAGGTCACATTTCAGGATTTAAACTTTGTCCTTACTCCCTATTCTTCTAGCCTGCAGTTTTCTTCTCAACAAGACATCAACAAATTCATATATAGCAAGCCTGACTTTGGAGATAAATACTTAATGTATTCTCAAATTAGAACAAACTTTTAGGTGCTGCAAACTGATCAGATGTGAAAACATGGACATTTGAAGCTTGGGGAAACCAAGTTTTTGTCTCCATCTTTCTCCTGTTCAAAAAAATAGACCCTGTTCTCCACACCTAGAAATATATTCTGTTTTCCTTAGTCCTGGAAGCAATGCTGTTTATGTGGTATTCCCATTACATTTTTTCAGTGTTTCAGGTTTCGTTATGGGAAAGGCAAGAGAGTGATGTGACTGCCACATCACTTGGTGGACCCCCACATGGCACTCTGCTACTGATTGTCAGGATCAGCCTTGGGCAGAGCACGTGGGGAGCAGGGTTAGGTTTTATGGCACTTCTGCCAATGCACTGAATTTATCATTCCTGCAGTATTTGGAGATCTGAAATGAAAAAGTCAGAGAATTGGCTAAAACAGACAGCAAAGAGGGAAGGATTAAAGGAAGATGGGACAGAATCTTAACATAAATATGGGCCATGAACTCTTTGCTGCTGTAGTTTGACATGAGTAATAACATTACAACCGATGGTTAGTGCTTTTTAACACTTGCAAATGCTAAAAAATTGGAAACAATTTTAATGAGTCCTTGCAAGGCATTTGAATGGTCTTATTTTACGTGTCACAATGAAATAAATAGTTACATCATACATTAGAGACTATGTAACAGGAGCCTGAGGCAGATACCCTGGAATCTCTTTTTGTATGTGGTCCACTTGACCTTGTTAGCAGCACGTGAATATACAGGTGAATACAAGGTGATATTTGGAAATTAGCATCACATTTTCCTGAATAACTGCAGACATTTTAAATAGGAGAAAGGAAATATAAATTGATGTTTTAATCAGGAAGATACATAGTAGAGCAAGTATGATGTTGCTTTAATGGCTATAGAGACAATTGGTTACAAAAATAACCAATATCAGATGGTTTGCATACACTCTGCTGATCTGAAGAAGAGCAGAATAAAAGATTTGCCTGTGGCCATTCTGTAATTCAGTGGTTTATGTGATAATGGACTTATTCAATAGGTGGTGTTTGTGCAAATATTCCACGATAGGAATTACAAGACACAAACACGAGCAAGCTGTACTATCATCACAGTGCTGTAAAGCCTAAGAGATGGGATTTTTCTTCGTCACTTGTTTTTGAAATCCTTTTTGCAATTAGTGCACCAAACCATTGATTTGGGGTTGTTTGTCTTTTTCTCTGCAATCTTTTTTTGTTCAGGTTTGCAATGAATCTGCTGCTTGCTTGGATGGCATGCAGTGAAAGCAAGTTCATTCCAACAGCTCTCAAGCCATGTAAGAATAGCTACGCAAATCATAAGCCCAGTGTGCCTCTCAGTGCTTTTCATTGCTAATGGAGAGCATTCAATATTTAGCAAACAATTTATAGTGTTCTGCATGTGTCCTTGACACAACACTTCTGGTAGAGGAACTGTAAACACGAACAGCATCACATATGTGTACAAATCCAGTCTTTGTCCCAGAGGCTGAAGCTATACCAGTGAAAAGAATGACAGAGAATGAGCAGCTCTGATACAGGGATAGTGATGTTCCTCGACCACCCACCTTCTGATTGAAATTGCCAGCATCCAGAAAATAAACAAAATGAATTTTTAACTTGCCAACTGCAAAATTTATTCTCTTATTCTCTAGAGAATTTGCTGCTGTATGGCCTATTTTGGGGAATGATTTAAAATCCTGAGGGAAATTGAAACAGCAGATACCATATACCACATGAGCAAGCATGCAGTAAAATGGAATACAGTGTGCCAGTTTTTAAGCACTTCATGTGATTTAACTGCATGTGACAGAAGTTGTTTATTGGTCTCAAAGACTCAAATGATACCTTCACAGAGTATCTATCTGTAGTTCAGAACAGAGGAATTTCTCAATTTAGCTTCAAAACCTGTTTCATTCCTGTTCTGTACTTGACAACAATGAGAATGAAAGGTCTAAATATCCCTTCCCATGTACTCCTTGATTTATCTACTAAAATTGCACAAAGATAATATCTAGTACCAGTTTTTATAATGATCTTTCTGCTGGCAGCATATGCCCATTAGGAAATAGGATGAAATGATGTAATGATGGACAAACTAATAGTTACTAAGTAGTAATGATTTACCATCTGCATTTAAGGATGAGTTTAATGGTAAGCAACTGGTAGGAAGCTATATACCCTTTTACCAAACTCCAGAGCTACCTGTTTATTTTAGTGTCTAACTTGTCTGCATGCACAGTAAGTATGTCTGATATTATGAAGTATGACTAGCTCACAGATACCTTGTTTTACATACATTTACCTTGTAAGCAAGGTAATTATAATAATATTGCATTGAGGAAGTAAGAGTATATATATTTTCCAGAGCTGTACTAATGAGAATTATCTTGCTGAATCCTATGTAGCTGTGGAAAGTTAGAGCATTACATATGCCTTATTCAGGGTTGTAATTTCTTCCTTAATAATATCTTTGCAATTATGTTGCCTACAAGGTAACATAAAACTTAAGTAAGCAAAAACCACTTCTGTCTCTGAGTTTGTTATAGCCTGTGTAGTATGTAGTCTATCTATGCTATTATTTACCAGGTAATGATAAGGCTGTAAGCAGGCTTTTCTTTTAGAAGCTCAGTATGTCAAATCATATCAAAGTATGATTGTGGATGATCTTAGACAGACAGCAAAGATTCCCAGTACATGTCCTACAGAACTGTGAAACTGGTGAAAGATCCAAGAAACCCTTCCCTCCTTACAAAGCTTAAACTAATAATGGTGAGTCTGGTGGTGTTGTGATAACTCCCCAAATTCATGTAGCAGGTCACATCCAATGATGAACAGGAAGCAAATACTTCAGAATTCTGATAGGCAGTGGGTTTTATTTTATCATCAAAAACAATGTCATTGAGATTTGCCATATTAGAGCTGCTATAGCAATTCTTATTTGAAAACAAATTGTATTTAAAGGTGTAAGGAAACATAGGAAGTGGGTCTTAATCGTTAGGTTAATAGTAAACTTTCTTTTGACAACATTGTTATTAAAAATGCTCTCAAAAGCCCATGAAGATTAAACAGCAAATAAACTCTGGGGGTCAAAGATGCAGTGGTTTTGGCAACTTCCTTTTTTATGTATGTATAGTGAAAGTTTAGTAAATGGCTTATTCTTCTGAATAAATCTGTTCGGCAGGTGGACTGTAAGATGTCTCTTATGCTTCTATTTCCCCTTTACCATGAAAAGCAGGAAGGCATCAAACAATTGCCAGAAGCAAAAACTTGAAAGTAGACCTTGGTGCATCTGACTCATTAAGTTGAAACTTCAGCATCTGCATCCACTTTGTTAGCTTGCAGAAATGTTTAATCAAGAATTAGAAAGGCTGCTGATAACTTGTGTTTGTTGTTTAGGTTGCTTTTTATGGAGACATCATTCCAAATTATATGCATTTCTCATGTCTGTGATAAGGAGCAGATTAACTACTTCTTTCTAACTGCAGGTGTCAAGTGTGACTGTGGCATGACAATATCTAGGAATGTCTGTAAATACATAAACTTACAAAGTACCTGTCTATGCAGTTGCGTAAACCATGCTCAATGAAACAAGGTTATTAAGAGGATAACTTCTGCTTATCTTATGTTATTCCTGAATAAAATCAGGAGTGCTAGATCATTTTGTGTAAGCTAGGTTTGAAGTACCTGCAATAAAATCTGTTGTCATAAAAAGTTATTACCAAAACAGAGCTGGTAGGCTCAGAGGAGGCCTTATAACAGTCTACCAGTGTCTAAAGGGGGCCTACAAGAAATCTGGAGAGGGACTTTTGACAAGGGCATGTAGTGACAGGACAAGGGGGAATGGCTTTAACCTGACAGAGGGGAGATTGAGCTCAGACATTAGGAAGAAATTTCACTGTGAGGGTGCTGAGGCGCTGGCACAGGTTGCCCAGAGAAGCTGTGGCTGCCCCATCCCTGGCAGTGCTCAAGGTAGGTTGGATGGGGCTTGGAGCAACCTGCTCTAGTGAAAGGGGTCCCTGCCCATGGCAGGGGGTTGGATCTGGGTGAGCTTTACAGTCCCTTCCAGCTCAAACCAGTCTGGGATTCTATGATTCTGTAAGCATACCCAAAGGTATGGAGAGAGAAGAAAACAGATGGTTCAAACCAGGCTGACATAGCTAAAGGGTTTCCGCTAAGACCATGTTTACTGATGTGTAAGTGGTTCTTAGCACTGGTAGAACCCAGTAAGGTTTGTGCATCAAAAAGGAGTGAAACAGTTTCCATTTGTATAGGCCAGTGTTCAGTGGGTGTATTGCCAAGTTCCACAAAGCAGAGTTTGACTAGAAAGCATTGTTCAATAGGTGCATGAACTGTGGAAATGAAAACCATATTAAATGAGAAGTGTATTTCCCAATTACATTGATGAACATGAGAAAGTACCCTAGTGATTTATTTGCTCTGCTGTATTGGAAGTCTCTCTTCCACAGCCAATAGCACAGTATCAACAAGCAACCACTGGACAGAAGTCAGGATTTGAACAGATTGCAATTTGATGACTACTGAAAAGAATCTTTATATTAAGCACAGCATTTAGATGGCTTTCAAATGGACATTTGGTATGGACTAACAGTATTGTGTTGTAATAGGATTTTTCTTTGTGGTGATCACGTCTTATTAGGAAGTGGTTTACTGTTCCTTAGTGAATGTCACCAAAGATTAACAATGATTTAATTCTCAATGAACTTTCTGTTCAGAAGCTTTCAGGTCAGCGCAAGTCTGCTTATGAGGTCTGCTTATGAGCTTTATCGTCAGGTGGACAGGTCCTGCAGAGACCATTTTGGAGGCAGCATTCATTGCAGAGTATTTTTTTATTTCATTAATATCACTGGTGTCTGTTTTTAAAGTGGCCACAATAGCCCAGAGGAGCCCTGTCAAGGGGCTGGCTCACTGCTGCAGAGGAAGGCAAAAAAAACCCCAGGGACACTCTCAGATCCATAGGGGAAAAAAAAGCCTTCCCCCCCCAGCTGCAGGACACGAGGTGCCACCTTCGTGGTGCACGAGCAGCCAGAATGGACCAGAGGAGCCCTAACAAGTGGTCTTGCTCGATGCTCAGAGGAAGGCGAAAAACCCCCGGGCCCAGTGCCAATCTGCCCGGGGGAAAATTCCTTCCTGACCCCAACACTGGCGATCGGCTATCCCTGAGCATGTGAGCAAGACCTGATTCTGCTCCAAAGGCTGGTCACACCTCCCAGAAACCCCCAAGCCCTATTCTCCCTCAACCTGGAGCCACTTCAGGGGCTGCCAAGACCGGCCAAAGGCCCCTGGCCTCATTGACCCTAGGGATAAGAATGTTCCCTATGCTTGGCAGGGCATCAGTGGCTGCTCCAAAGAGCTGGGATTCCTGGAAACATCTCTGCATCCCTTTGCTTATAGGGGCTGCCCCTTGCTCCCCAGGCCATCTCTGCCAGGGGACAAAGGTTCCCTTTTATCCTTTTGTCATCATTGTGACTGCTGCATTGCCAGGTGGTGGCATGGAATGGAATAGAATGGAGTGGAATTGAGAGGAATGGAATGGTGACTGCTGTGTTGCTGGGTGGTGTCACAGTGACATGGGGGTGATGGGGCCCCCATGCCCAGCCATACCTGCTGCCCCTCGGCCCAGCAGCCTTCACAGGGAGCCTTTAGGGTGCTGGCCCTGAGGCAGTGCCTGTGCCCAGGAAGCCCAAGAGCTGTCCCAGCCTTTGGTGGCCATGCTCTGGGCACAGCTGCTGGGCTCCCTGATGCGTCCTCGGCGCCTCAGCTCCCAAGGACAAGCCCAGGGCTGTTCCTCTTCTCTCAGGACATGGCAGAAATCAGCCCTACATCTGAACTGCAGGTCACTGATGGTGGAAATGTTCTTCATACATGGAAGAAAGTAAAAAATAAAATCTGATGCATCACAGATGTGTTTTCTGGAGCTTTTCAAAATGGCAAAATGCAGCTGTCATCTGAGTTCTTCTGCCCAGAGTATTTATTCATCTTTCCTATTATTCTTTAAATAATATAATATATTTTGACAATGCAGTATCAAGCTGGAGAGACCAGTTTTGGTAGGGACTTAATTAAGCTTGTGCAGTAATTGGAGAGTGCTCCTAAAACAGTGTGCTTCACAGGGGGATTAGCTTGTGGTTATTCTGTACTGGCTTTTACCCCAACCTCCTGCTTGCTAGACTTTATTAAAGGATGCTGAAAACTAATTAAATCCATCCTTATATAGATTACCTATGTACAGTATTGTAAAAACTCATAAAGACACGATTTAATTGCATGTGGGAGAATACTGGGCATTACCAACATCTTCTATCCTACTCAGTTTTTTTCCTATATATTGAATGAGTCTAAATGGAGACCACAGCATGCTGAAATCAGTCTGTGCTGATATTTACCTTTCTTTGCATTTGGAAACCTCTATGTGTCAAATGCCATAAAACATAGTATAAATAATAGAACAACTCTAAACAGCCTTTTGTTTACAGTGATTTCTTGTTTATTTTTGCCTGATAGCACTTCCCAGCACTGAAATGTCAACAAGAATATGTGTTGCTTTGTTGCTCCACACCCTGTTTACTGTTTGCATCGTGCATCTCTCTTTAAAAGTAGAAACAGGCATACAGGGCCTGAGTCTTCCCCACATCCATGTTCATCTGGAATCATTCAGTAGGGAAATGTTACCTAGAAAGCTAAGACTCGTGTGGAAAATCAAAGTCTATCATCCCCACTGGAGAGCAAACACTCTCAACTGTTATGACAGATGTCACAGACTCCTCTTGTGGGGAAGAGAGAAGACCTTTATTGTACTAAAGCATGCCTTTATATACCTTCACAGAGAGCATTGTTTTGCATTACAAGCATTCAGTAATTTTCTAACAGCCACGTACATATTTTACACTATTCCCACAAAAGACACTGCTCCCATGAAAGATTATATTCCCACCACATCACAATCATACTCCCATCACCTTGCAATCTCATGTTTCTCTTTGGATAAATGACAGTGCATTCCACTGCTTTCTCCTGCATCCCTCTGATAGTTTTCTGTTTGCTATTTCCATGGCTTGCGCCCCACCAGCTGCAGCATGTCGTGCAGTTCTCTATTGGCCACAGGCCCTTCACTGAGTCTGTCTGATACACTTAACTAGTGCTAGATAACTGAATATTGGTAGTTTTAGTTCATCTGAATCGTGCTTTTGAGAGTGGATGTCCTTCACAAAGGAGGAGAGAAGGAGATCGTGTTCCTTTCATGTCGCTTACTCAGTGATTTGAATATTCAAGTGGAATTCTGTAGAAAACAGATTTAAAATCCATCTTTGTCTGCTTTAGGAATACACTCAAGACTCTGCTCCAGTGTATCTTAAGAGACATCTTAGGAGGCATATAAGTCTTCTGAGTCTGCAGATATGAATTTCTTAGAAACTGTCCTGCTGTCATTGTGTTTAAAGAATAATTCAGCATTTCCTCAGGGAGGATTGGGGTGGATTTCTCCCAGTTTAGGGTGAGTTCAATTGCAAGACTATTAAAAAAAAATCAGCCTTTCATTCTTCTCCCTCCTTCCTGGCCCATCTCCTAAAATACCCTGACTTACAGGAATTTAGGAATATACAAGTTTCTTGTCTGCTTCAGGTTTGCAGTGTGAAGTCATCTTTGCGGAGACACACAGAATAGCTTTCCATAAATGTTAAATCAGTCCAAAATGGAAATGTTGTGGAGTTCCATTTATGATGACAAAACCGTTTGTCCTGAATTTTACAAATACCCGTCCAAATCTAGGCTGAGCTTTTGAAATAGCCCAGTAAATGACAGAAGGTTATTCCACAGGCAGAGAATGAGATGCTGGTAAGTGTAATGTTTTCAGGATTAATGATTAAAAATGCATGTGGCAATCCCAACAAGGAAAGTTGACCTAGAAGCCTTGCTACCTGGAATGTCCAGGTCAGTCATCCATGCAGGAAAGTGCCTTTAGAGTTCCCTCAGATGGAGATCTGGAATCATAGAGTTTAGTCTGGAGGATTTCTCCTTGGGGGGAAATTCTCCATTACACTGGATTTATAAATGAGGTTGTCTTTTATTTTTTGTTGAACCATCAGTCCAAGTGGTTGCGTTTCACTTAAGCTCCCGTAAATTATCAGTAATTAAAACTGTTGCAGCGATACCTTTGGGACTAGAGGTTGAGGAGCCTGACATTCCAGAACCTGGCAGAAGAGACATCATCTGATCTTTTATTAAACACCTGCTGCTGGGAGTTGTGCACTTTTACCTGTGTTAGCTGGCAAGATGTTCTGGACAGCAGGACTATTGCAGATTTGATTCAACAATAAATTATCGTCAATTAACCAGCAGCAATTAGTACTTCACAAGCTCTTCCTAGTGGTAGTGGGAAAGGAAGTAATAGTTGTGCTTTTTGGTTTCCTTGATTTGTTTTGGCAAAGCTGTCTTCCGAGTAACCCATAAAAAAAGAAGTAAATCATTCCAATCCCTTCCTGCTCATTATTCAGCCTTTACTTTTAACCGGGTGATTTATATCTGTCTTGTTTGAAGTACATTTTATGACCCAGAACAATAGGAGTGTGTGACTTACATGTCCCAGTTTCTCATCTTTAAGCTGCATATAGGAGCTGTTTATTTCAAATGGAGTTCAAGAGACTTGGTTTTGTTGGCATGTGTAAAATACTGTAAAATACTCCAACAATATGAAAGTATTGTTAATAATTTCTATGCCACTGAAATCCCTTGGGCTTGATGAATACAGCATAAGGTAATTACTCTGTATAGTAAGGATCAGGCCATGAAAAACCATACATATTCTGTCTGGATTCCTTCCAGCTTTTCATCACCAGCAAAATATCCCTGCCCCATGAGAATCCATATATCCCTTAAGAGATGCTATTGATGTTCATGAGCAGGACGTTTTTTTGTGTCCTGCATGTTAACTACGTATAATATGCCACTCCAACCTCTAGATACTGGAAGCAGACAAAATAAAGATGGAAAACTTTCTGAAACAAAGTTTCAGAACTCAGGTTTTAAAAAGAAATAAATTTAAGAAATAATTAAAAAAAGGCAAACAAATAACCCCCCCTCTGTAAACTGTTGTAACTCAAATGATCTCACCACTGTGGGAAATCAGGAATGCTGATTTTAGCTGTAACATCAGCTCCCACTCTGAGTCTTCTGTGTGTCATCTAACATAGCAGTACACAAGTACTCTTTGTACCTGTGTGCAGTGTGGCAGGGAAATAGCCCGGGTTCTTAGTGATGCCTGAGCAGGGACAAAATCTGGAAACAAGCCCTGGAACTGCTCATTGATAGATGGACATTAACACTCACAGGCACACATCCACTGAATGCACAATTAGGATGTTTATGGAATATATACCTGTGCACTTGCCACCACTTTCTGAACCTATGGGATTTTAGGACAGGTGCTACACAGACTCCAGCAGCTGGTTGGAGGGCTGTTATCTATTCCTTCAGTGAAGGCAAAGCCAGCTGAATACCACAGATATGCCCAGCCTGCCACAGTAAATTCTACTGTGTATAGCACAAATAGACCAGGAAAGGAGAGGAGTTTCTATGCTTTCTGGCAGGAAATGAGGTCTGCAATCATCAAAATGTTGTGGCAGAAGGAGGATGTCACTGGAAGTATTTGATCATGTCAACAGTAAGATGAACAGATCAAAATAAACAAAAAATAAAGCCCCCTTTGATCAGGTCAGTACTAGGCACTGTGAAGGTGGGCCTCAAGGTAAAAGAGACTGTGGTGGTGGATATTGAAACAAAACAGGGAAAGAATCTGCCGTCCTTCGATCTCCAGTGCAGGTGTAGAATAACAGCTGATTTCTCCATCTTTCTGTCAACTCTATTACAAGCTAAAACCAGACAACCAGGATGCCCAGTGCAACCTAATCACAGTAGCTCCAAATACTGCACTGAGAATTAGGATCTCAATCTATCTTTCTATGTGCCATTTATAAATTAAGATGAAGCTTTCGAAAATGCACCTTCTTTTGGTGTTGTAAACTGCAGTGAGATAAAAGTTTATATCACTGGAAAAAAAACGGCTAAAAGAAAAACTGCATATCAATCATAAATTATCTTGTTCCTTTAAACATGGTGAACTATGTAAAGAAATAGGTTTGTTTTGATAACTTTTGTCTAATAAGCAGAACAGGAGTTGGTAATATAATACAGCCAGACAGTAGAAGTAAAAGCTGTTTAGCAGCATGGTGTTCAGGTAGCAGGCAGTCAAACCTGTAGATACAGCTTCAATTTAGATCTATGAAATACCCTGGAATGCAGTGTTTTGCATTATTTTGCATCATTTAACAATCTTCTTGGGAACTGAACATCTTTCAAAAACATCAAAGAAAATGGGCTAAATGTCTCTGAATGATGGTGATAAACTACATAATGTGTAAAACTAATGCAGAATGTGCCTGGTATAACAAATAGGAAACCAGCCAAATAGCAGTATCCTTTCAGTAGCTGTTTCTGTAGGCCTTATGTATATGGTTTTCAAATACGTCTTTCAGAGGTGTTTTCCCATACGTTTCAAATAGCCCTTCAAAGTGACAATCTTTCCAGCAGGCTGTAAAGCTTGCAGTGAATGGAAGGCAATAGCCTGGTTTGTTTCAACAGTCAGGGGTTCCAGCTAACCAGCAGTAGTGTACAGTGTAAGCTGTATGAACACCACAGTTGTATGGTCATGAGCTAGGATATCTCTGCAGGATTTCCTTGTCTTTTATGGGATCTGAAGTACAATACATGTGTTTTCAGACCGGGGTTGGGGTGTTACAAGGAAGCCTGCTCTGCTGCTTTCCAACAGCAAGGTGGAAAATCTAGGTTTTAATATGCCATGTCCCATATTCATTAAGGTGGATTTTTTGTCCTTGTCTTCTTTATAGGCCAGGAAATAGTCTTCTCCAATCCTCCTGGTTATTTCTGCATTAGTGGAAGCACGCTTGAGAATGTTTCTTTGCTCTCAACCTATACTCAGCTCACCTACCTGTCTGTTGTTCATCTTCTTCTAGCTACTTTTTAAACTTACATTTCTAGATGCCCTGAAATGCACGGTCCTGAGCATACCCGTGATAATTACAGCTTACATTGTGTCTAAAAACTTATTTTCTAGACAGAGCTATGATTATATAGCATTAGCATGTACAGGCCTCAGCGGAAATCACTGCCTATTTATGATGTGCTCTGGAGTGCACAGTAACACACTGTGCTTGCCTTCAAACATTTAAGTGATGCCTATGATCTTAAAAAAGATGCAACTTGCATAATTAGAGAATTGATTTCAAAGGACTGCTTGTGGTAGAAAGAATTAAGTAAACAATGAATTCTTTGTTATGTCCAGGTTGAAAAGGAATATATACATGGGAAGGGAGAAGGGAATAAAGAGAAAAAAACCCCAAACAATTACAGACATCTAAAGATTGTGTAAAACATAAAACATCAGCTCTGCTGATGGATATATGAAGGGTGTGTAGATAGATACTCTCCTGGGAGCTATATTAACAGACTTGCTGTAGGAGCTCAACTTGAATTTCGTGTGTTTGGAAGACAGTTACTAAATATTGGCAATGAAATCACGTTGACTAATCCCTATTGAGTTTTTGGCACATGATGCATTTCTTGGGGAATGAATGTTTGCCAATCAGACACTCACAGCCAGTCTAATTGGGGGACATTGTGCAGATGGGGTGGATGGCCTATAGCTCTAGGGTAGTGAAGAGAGGTTTCCATTCATCCTCTTGAACTGGTTGAGACCAGGTTATCCACAAAATATACTTATAAGTAGAACTTGGTCTGTATCAGAAAGGAATCTTCTGTGGAAGCCTAAAAGAAACAAGTGGTTTATGTACAAGTTGATCAGTGATCATAGAATCATAGAATAGTTAGGGTTGGAAAGGACCTTAAGATCATCTAGTTCCAACCCCCCTGCCATGGGCAGGGACACCTCACACTAAACCATATCACCCAAGGCTTCATCCAGCCTGGCCTTGAACTCTGCCAGGGATGGAGCATTCACAATCTCCCTGGGCAACCCATTCTTACTGGGGTTTACTTTGTCCCTTTAAGCTGATGACAAATAATAATATCAACAGTTGAAAAAGCCACAGTAAGGACAAAATGTGCCTTACCTTTTACTGCACACTATAAAGGAAGTTATGGCCATTTTTAAGGCACGTAAATAGGAGTGTACAAAGAGAGAAAATGGTTAAAACATTGGTTGTATTGATGGGGTTTTATTTAACAATACCTGCATATTTAGAAGATTCTGAATACTGATTTTCTCAGCAATTAAAAAACCCAACAGGAAATGTCTCTATTCACATCCTTTTCCTTTACTGAGAGGCAAACATCCATCCACCTTTCAAGTTGTCTGTGTGTGTACGTTATAAGTGTTTTGCAGTTTGAAAGCCAAAGCGTATCAATAAACAGCAGCTTTACCTGTATGTGCAAGTATTTGCTGAAGAGGTTATCTAAAATAACTAACATGTTTTGAATGGTAAGTTTTCTTACATAAAGAAAGATAGAGGAGTTTATAAGTCTTTATAAAAGTCACTGAGAATGGTATACAGACTTTGGAAGCTTTTCTTTTATGACCATATGGATTCTTAAGCAGAGTAGCAGAGCATATTAGGAGTTACTGTAAGAAATTCTCATATAATAAAAGTTGAGCTTAGCTGCATAGTGTAAAACAACCAAATCCCAGTATGATACAATATTCAGTTTTAGTAAATTTGCATGAGTACTCAAAATGCATTGAATTGAAAACTCCACATTAAAAAATTTATCACTAACGCATTGAATTAGAATGAAACACTTACATGAGTCCCCATGTGTGCATGTGTGTATGTGTATACAGGCTTAAAAATTCCCTCGGTAGCAAGACATTGAAAACAGGAATCATGTTGATTTAAAAAAGAGTTTTCCAGCTTTGTTTTTCACATTCCTTAAAGTGCAAATTGTAGAAAGAAACTTTCTTTAGAAATCAAAATATTGACTTTGAAAATGAACTGAAATGCTGCTTCATCTTGATTAGTGTCTTGAATGCTTTGCTGAAATTGATGCACTATTCCCTTCCAACATTAGTACCTGAAGTGGCACTTCCTTAAACAATGAAAAACATTCAGATAGCAAAACCAGGCTAATCCTACATTTGGTCACGTTAGTTGAAGGAGAAGTATAATGGTGAATGAAGAATATGTTTATCAGTCAGAGTTGCTGCAGGTATGTGTAGCATCTCAATATAATGTGCCAAATCAGCTTTGAGCTGTTTTAATCTGTATTCTCTATAGCACAATCCCCTGTGGTGCTGTGTATAGTTGATTCAAAAATGCTATCCTAGCATACCTGAGGTTAAACTGTAGCTGACCTGATGTGGATTATTGGATGAAGCTGCCAAATGCATCTTACATTTAGCTGGCACTTGAATGCCTTCGTTTAAGGGGAAAAAACCAAATCTAGCATCTGGCCTGCATAAACAGACACCTGCCCTTGTAAATGACTATGGGTCTGTGAGTTTTGGAAGAATAGGAAAAAAACATGAAAACTCTGGGAGCTGAAGAGAGCTTCATTAAATTTCTCCCTTGACTGCAATAGGAGAATGTTGTGAGATAGGAGAATGTGGAGTGTCCATTTCGGTGGGAGGGTCCGGTGCAAAAGCTGAATATGAGCTCAGGTTCTGAGTGCAATAGCAGATGGGGCTGATTTCGATCTGATGTCTTAGTACATGTTTATTTATGGTTTGGACTCAAACTGTTACCATGCTTGGCAAAATAATGCAATTGCAGTTATTAGATTGGAGGCCCATAGAATAAACATGGCTGGGAAGAATGTCATTATCTAGAAATAAAGCTGTTACTTTTGCTTTTAGTTTGCCAGCGAGGCTTTGATGCTGCACGGGATATTAACTTGCTTATGGGCAGTGATTTAATACAGTACCACTACTGTATTAAATATAAATAAACCAAATATCAGTTTATTACCTCTGATAATATTAAGTATCTTCAATAAGTTGAATGTACAAGATAGTACTTAGGAAGCAATGGGTGTGATTGTTGCTGCAAAATGCCAGATTCAATATAAATATGGGCTTTTCACCTAAGTGTTAACTAACATCTTATAATGCTTTTACCTCAATCATTCCTTATATTGTCATGTAAATTAAAGATTAAAACAGGCTGAACCATGAAAGACCTAGCAGCAGTAGAACGGATTTCATGGAAGGTGCCAGGATGGTAAATGACAGAGACATAGCTTTGTGGGAAGAGAAGAGAGACTGGACTAAATAGTTATCATATTTTGAAAGAGAAGACAAGTAGTAGGCATACGAGATGCAAAATAATGGAATATGCTGACAAGATGAATGGTGGCTCCTATTTACTACTTATCACATAAGAACAAGGAAATAATCAGGGAAATTGAAAGGCAATGCATTCTAAAACTGAGGAAAGGAACTAATCATCCAACATATGAGATTTATGGAGCTTACGGTCCCAAGATACCACAGAAACTAAAAGCCCAGCAGATTTTTTAAAATCTATTGAATGAGTGGAAATGTGGTATTAAATGAAAGAAAAGGAGCTGTTGGCAGTATTTCTTCTTTCAGTTGCTGCTCAGCAATGTTGTCCTCCCATATTATTCAGAACCATTCAGTATTAGCCACCATTCAACACTGAATAAAACCTATAAACTCAAAGCTTACCTAATTGAACCCCAAAATACCACTTGTAAAAAGCCTTTTTAAGGTGGTTTTATTTTCTTTTTTTAATTTTATTTTTGGTAGGAAACATGTTCTCTTCAAAAAGCAAGCACCTAAAAAAAGGCTGAGCACTGTTCCATTTACTTCTATAAAAACAAACAATCTTACTTATGACTGATATCTAAAGGTGTCTTGCTTAGGTGAAGAGTTACCTGTGCTTTGTCTAGGAAACAGCTGGATGTGTTCTCAGTGACTAATTAAGTAATCCCTGAGGATAACAATTCTGACCTGATGATGAAGATACTGTAAGTATATTTTGGCACAGTTAAATTGTCCAGGGTACATGGAGTTAAACAGACACATGTATTTTTCAGGTATTCTGGAGCAAGTGTGCTCTGCATTATCAAGTGATCTTACTCCTTGTAGTGGCTGAGCTGGGTATATACACAATTCATAATTCATCTCTGCCACAAGGACAGCAGGTAGTTTTCCTCAATTACAACCTACGTGGCTAAGATATTTAACAAGCACTTCAAAGCTGCTTATGTTTGTTTTGTTGCCTCCTTACAAAAATGTAAACCAAACTGAAAATGGTTTGTTTTGCTTTCTTTTAGCAATGTCAGGGCAGGTTGAGGCGACCAAGTGAAACTTAATTTGATCTGCTGAAGTAACAATGCAACCCTAGAAGCCTAAGTAGAATCAATTACCTGTCAAAACATGGTGCATTGTTAACAGTATTAATGATGGGTGGTCACCAGGCTCTGCTGTGCACATCTGTCTGGCAGTGTGTCCCAGGCAGCATCGGTATCAACAAGCTAAAGGGGTCTAGGTCAGAGCCTGTGGTTGCCCATACTGTTTAATCACTAGCAAGGTCATAGGCACAGGCCATTTAGCACTCGCTAACAAGCAGACTGGATGCCACCAAAGTATTCTGAAGAGTAAGGTACTGCGTGTGTGTAGGCACCAGCTGTGCTGAGCAGTGGCCTCAATGCAAAAGAACAGCCCTGGTGAATTTGCTTTCCTAGTGTAGGCACAGTCACAGCTTTTCAGTGCTGAGAACTAATATAGACAGCATATTACTCTTTCAGTGTAGAGAGTAATATCTGCCTCTGTGCTAATATAGATATTTTGAATTGCCCTTGGCTAAGAGAGGTCTGAGTTTAGTAGGAAAGAATATATAAGTCCAGTGACTAAGATGATGATGGACTGAAATGGCAGGTGATGTTGAGATCCATTTACAGGCTGTGCCACACATAGGGATTCTTTTTTGCCACAATCATACTTTTTATCTTATGCAGTATCTATAAAATGAACCTGCTGATTATTTAAGTCTTAGAGGAGTGACAAGGACTGATAATATAAATATCTGAAATGGTGATGACAATGATAAAGACCACTATTTTCATCTCTTCAGAAATTCTCTCTTTTTTAGTTACACAGCAATAGACTTTGTAGGCTGTTATATGCATGCATAGCCAAAACACCTACATGTAAGAGTAAATATAAATGAATTGTGACTTATTTGTCCCTGCTTTCTCCCACAGAATTGTTTCTGTTTAATAGTAATTGGTGTGTGGGAGAAAAATCTTATTCCAGTACTTCCCCATTGAAATTACTTGCAAGGTACTGAGGAGGAGAAGGCTATGAAATGAGCTGTTCAGCGGTCATCCATCGAAGCAGACTAGCATAAATCTGGTTTATTTTCTTTGTTGTCTGTTTCTGCACCATTTAAGTCACAGCAAAGTTAATCTATTGGACCTTTGGGCTTGTCTTTTTTTCTAAGATCACTAGGTTATTTAAAAGGCTGACTCACAAGGCAAGGAGCTGAGGTGTGGAGTGTCCCTCCTCTACAGTATTCCTTCATCCATTTTCAATATGCCTTTCAGTTGACCTATATGCTTTCTTATTTTCAAACCATTTCAGTAGCACACATTATTTTGCTTTCGTGATTCTTTTTAGAAACTCTCTGCTGGGAGCTGTTCTGCACCTGTATCCTTTAGTAAGGAAAAAAACACTCTCCGTATCTTCATCCATCACGTTCACCACAAATTATTACCTGGGAAGTTGATCCCATTATATCACAGTCACAAAGGTCATTGTAAAAGCTTTATCTTGTGTAAAATAAATGCAAATGTCCTAAATGTTGTGTAACTGGAGATCAGTGAGTTCTTGCGTTCCCTTCTGGGGAAGAAAAGAAAGAAGGAAAGAAAAAGTAGTGCTGTTGGAATTAATAAGGAGAAAATATCAAAACCAATCACTGCAGTGAGATTTCTTAATGGTGTGAAAGGTAATACTATGTATGGTTCTAAGGATAGTAGGCTAAAGCACATCCATTTGAATTTGTTGCTCTAAGAACCTCTTTAGTACAGATAAAACTGGAACAACCTTGGGATCTGAATGCTGTAAAAACTCAGAGGAGACTTTGTACTTCCTAGAGAGTGCTGTTTTTTCTTTTCATTGTGGCCATGTTGTATGGGTGCTCCAGGTATGAAAAGAAAAATTTATGTATTATTCTGTTATATACTCAATTGTGTATCCAGTGCTTACGTGTACAAATGCCATATAATGAACAAAAGGGTGCGGATTCACATCTGTGAAATACTCCAAGAAAACAGTTAAGTGTAGCTTGGGCAGATGAGGAGATTTTGTCAATTTAAACGTAAGTAGGTGTTGTGGGATATAATACATGGTTTACTGAAGAAAAAGGTGTTGTGTCAATGGAGAAACTTTGCTATTCAGTGTATTAATTGATGCATTATATTATGTGCTATAAGTAACATTGTCCTAAACAAAGAAAAATGAATTGAGGTATAGATATTCTGGGCATATATGATTGCTTTGTAGAACTTTGATTACTTTTTAAAATTTGTAGAAAAAAAACAAACAGGTTTTGCATAGAAATTACCTAATTGTTTGGATGTGCTGTAAGTAGGAGAATTTCCAGTACAAAGCTAAAATAACTGAAGAGATGTCTCAAAGTAAATTCGTGGTTCTGTGTACACATGGAAATGCAGGTATGAAATAGATTAAGGTCTTGAGCAGTGGTTAGGAAGATTAAGTATACTATTTCTGTAAATTATTCTATACTTTAGAATAGGATACTCATCTGATGATCAAACTGTAACCTCTGGAACTATGAACACTCAACATTCCATAAAACAGTTTTATGTTTCCAGGAAGAAACTTTAGGTAAAGGCCTTGTTTTCAAGCCTGCTTGTGTTGAAACATGAAGAAGACATCATCTGATATGAGAGAGCCTCTCAGGATTCATATCTCCAATGCCAATGAGATTTCCCTGTACTCCTGTTGAGTTATTGCAGAATCACAGAATGGTTTAGGTTGGAAGGTACCTCTGGAGATCATCCAGTCCAACCCCCTGCCAAGGCAGAGCCACCAGGAGCAGGTCACACAGGAACATATCCAGGAGGATTTGGAATGTCTCCAGAGAGGGAGACTCCACAACCCCCTTGGGCAGCCTGTTCAGTGCTTTGTAACCCTCAATGTAAAGAAGTTCTTCCTCATATTGAGGTGACACTTCTTCTGTTTTAGTTTATGGCATCACTCTTTGTCCTGTCACTGGGCACCACTGAAGAGTCTGGCACCACCCTCCTGACACCCACCTTTGAGACATTGATCTGCACTAATGAGAACTCCTCTCAGTCTTCTCTAGGCTAAATAATGAAAAAAGGGGTGAGGGAGAGCTGATTTTTATGATGCTGCTGAGCTGTTACACAGTGTTTAGGACCAGAATCACAGCAGCATAAAAAGTATGAATGCAGATAACATGAGATGCTCCTCAATGCCTCTGTGAATCAAGACTTAAAAGGAAAGACAAGGAGTTGTAGGTTAGAAGAACTCTATTTCCACATGTACAAATTGAGGGAGAAGTGCAATTGATTGGTTCTCATAAAAGAAAAGCTGTATTTGCATGTAACTGGAAAGCATCAAAAGCAGTTCTGCTCCCCTCATTCAGGAAACCTAAGGCTGCAATATGTATTACTGAAGTGTAGCATTGAGCACCAGGTATGGAGTTTTAAAAATGTATGTCTGGGGCATGCAACATGTAAAATATCACGCACATCTATAGGTATGAGGAAAGCTACTTTGCATATTCCAGTGTTATAAACAACCACAGCTGTTTGGCTTAGTTAATATGTTGCCAGGCAAAAATAGGTCAATCTATATTTGCTCTTTGTTCCCTGAGCCAGTTGTCAGACTAATGGATATGCACATACCTTGGTGGGTGGTCATCATAGGCTTGATTTCCAAATAACTTACTGGTACAACAAGTACAGGTGAAAATAGCTTGAAATGGTAAGATACTATACCCTACTTCAAATTAGGATCTGGTGGAATATATGTCTCTGATGTGAACAATGGCAGTTTTTATTCCAGTCTGTGAGGTAAGCTGCTTTTTCAGCCAAGTCTAAAATGAACCCAGAATGCCATGGGAATGGTGTGCCTAGACACTGTGATTTATGGCAGGAAAGAAATGTAGTTCAAATATCCCTTCATATTCCAACACTGTTGGCTTATGCCTTCACTTTACAACCCTGTTTTGTTCTTTCCTGTAATATTTGTTGGTTTCAGTGTTTGTGGTGTTGCACAAAGAATGTATTTGTGATCTGTTTTGGGCTATTGTTTGTGATCTATCACTAACTCTTGGTTTTGGGCAACTAATGTTAAGCTCCTGAACTTGGCCCAGGGGTTTAATGGGAGCTGTTTCCCTGTACACATCCCTGTTGCATCATCTCTTACATACATCACTCTCTAATATTAAAACTATGACAGTGCTTTTGTGAGAACATGCTGGGACTTGAGGTTTTAAATGTAGATGAAAAAAGACGTTTTCTATGGGTTATCTTGATTCCATATTTGTATAGTGTGCAAAACACATTATTTTAGATATAGGAAAGGATTATACAAACTCTTAACTGGGATACCATAAATATATGCATGCCTTGGCTTTTCCTCATCTTTACCAGACCTTTGTCTTCAAAGCAGGCTTTGATGAAAGTTAAGGATAGTTACGGTTGTTCATCTTCAAAATTTGACGGTTTTTGAGCAACAGAAGGTTTAAGGAGAAATATTTGGGTAGGTAAAGACTGTTTTTAGCCATCCAAGCTCACATAAAAATAACTCAGCTGCTATTATATTACCTATTTAAAAATAACTTAAAAAATTCATTAGGTAGAATATAATATTTATTGTGGTTTGTAGCTTGGAAGTAGAATATTTTAACATCTGGGTATTAATCCATAGTGCTTTTTTCATTCCAAAGCCATAAATGCAGCAGCATAAAAAATTGGAAGCCTGTAGACGAGAAAACAATCTCCACACACGGCATAAAAATGCCAAACCTAAATGTTATTCACTTTCTCCCACAGCTCTAGGGAAAACACTTCCCAAAGAAGTTTCAGTTCCTCAGTGTTTCATTAGCAAATTATCCACTAATAAATAGATGCTTTTTATTTACATGCTTTTAATCACAGTAAGATACATCAAGGCTTATGGCAATGTGCGATAACACACACCACATGTTGAAAGCACAGGGCTTCACCTTCTTTCTGACAACGCTCACAAAGCATATGTTATCTTTCACTAACACTTGCCGTGTTGCCTCCCAGTGCCTCACTGAATCGCACAATCAACTGCACATCACATGTGACAGCCCCTTGGGCTTCAGCCAGTCCTTCTCAACAACTGGCGCTAGCTGTGAAGAATCAGACTATTAACTGAATAACCCAACGTTGTACTACAGGAATCTTTCAGGAATGAAAGAGAACTGCGAGCAAGTTCTAGTAAATGCAAATACGCAATATTAAAGGTTATGACCAAAACAAACCACTGAAATCTGTAAAATAGGGAGCTAAGGCTAGGGATTCATCTTTACCCTGCCTTGTGTGCAGAGTGGGTAGAGCTATTGATAGAAATGTCACTTTAGTGTCTCCTGGGATGGCTGGGAAGCTGAGAAGTGAGGACTCTCCAGGCTGCAGATACAGTTTTTCTTTGTGTGAGGCTTCAGGCATACAGCTGCTTCCCTTCCAGCCAGCCTGCAGGCCTCATCTGGAGCCCTCCATGCCTCCCTCTTGAGTATGGTCAGGGTGAGGATGCCCTTCTTCTTTTAGATTCAAATACTGGAAGAAGCAGAGAAAAAGGAGAGTATGATACTGGTTGGTTGTGAGGGACATTTAGGCAGCAGGCACTTCATAGCTCTGCAAGAGGGAAAAATCAGATAGAAGCCTCTATTAAAGCCCCTTTGGCATATGAAAATAAGCAAAATGTATGATTCTTTCATAAAGATTTTGTTCATACATATACTGTTTTCATAAATGTTTTGTAACTCAGGAAGTATCCCAAACCTGAAAAGAGGAGGGTTTTCTCCTTCAGAAATCAAATGGAACAGGTCTTGTAGCACTTTTCTATTTTAATAAGATTTCAGAATTGCAGTTGTTAAACAGAGCTGAAAATAAAAGAGGGAACCCCACAGCTGAGCAAAGCTGACTCAGTTCAGTAAAACCCAGCACAGAACTCCTCTGGTTTCAGATTACATCTGATTTAAACACCCCAAATTCCTATTACAACTCATATTGGACAGTTGCCATTCCCAATTAAGTCTGGAATAACACAAGAAATACACTTTTCCAAATTAGATTAAAAGGTGTATTAAACTGACATACAAGAATGAATTCTTAACGCAAGTCTGGATTTGAACACAGAACCATTTCTAGTGGCTGTAGAGAGCTGAAGCAGTGCAGTCATTGGCAAAACCTAGTGGGAGCAGTGAGTCTCAGTCCCATGTGGTTTTCTCTTTATTCTGTTTCTCTCTGAAGCACATCGTCTCACGCATGCAACATTAATCCTGATGTAAGACTCCTGCAACCAGTGACTGAAAACCTCACAGGTATTCTATAAGCTTAGAGAGGGACACATGAAAAGCAGCGGGAATCCCCTTCATCTGCAGTCCTGAAACTCCTAGTACCAAACCAAGACTGCAATGGTCAAAACACTGAAAATATTAACCAGGCTAGAAACACATATGAAAGGGAGAGTTTTGTTCTAGTATCCCATCTGGACTAGGCAAAGAAGATGAGTATAAGTAATTTTCCTTAACACTCAATTTCACAAAATATAAGATTGTATATACCTATGTAATTGTTTTGAAGTTGAAACAAATTTAAATGTATTGCTTCTGTAGGGGCAAGGTCATCAGGTTGCATGGGAGAGAGACTTGTTTTATCCTTTTCTTTAGGCTAAAACATACAAAGATTTTACCCAAAGTTTATTTTATGCTGCACAGCTGGGAACTGCTTTGAGTGCTGAAACAGCAACCCATGGAACCATAGCCCTGGAGTTTTTGGTCTGTATAGATGGGGCTGACAAGGCATGGCACTCATGGTAGACCCACATGTTTCTAGAGAGCTAGCTGAAGCTTGAAGTGTCTGAAATGGTGCAGAACACAGTCTTTGGGCAACTGAATTCTCAAATTCAAACCTGACAGAGATGCTCATGTACACAGAACTACCTGAAAAAAAGAGAAATGTTAATTCTTGTACCTTTTTTTAACCATCTAGGCAAAATGAATTTTCTTAGGTTTTCAAGATGTGTAGTACTGTCACAAAGATTATATTATTTACCTTAAGAACCTTAAGATCCATATATTTGCCACTCCGACTAGTTTTGCAATACCTAAAGGGGGCCTACTAGAAATCTGGAGGACTTTTTACAAGGGCCTATAAAGACAGGACAAGGGGGAATGGCTTTAACCTGACAGAGGGGAGATAGAGATGAGCTCTTAGGCAGAAGCTTTTCCCTGTGACGGTGGTGTGGTGCTGGCACAGGGTGCCCAGAGAAGCTGTGGCTGCCCCATCCCTGGCAGTGTTCAAGGCCAGGCTGGACACAGGGGCTTGGAGCAACCTGCTCTAGTGGAAGGTGTCCCTGCCTGTGGCAGGGGTTGGAACTGGGTGAGGTCTAAGATCCCTTCCAACCCAAGCCAGGCTGTGATTCTAGGACTAAGGCACTTTTAAAAATTCTAGCCATTTGGTCCTCCACTCTCTGCTCACAGTTATTTTCTGTGTCAGGTTTTCACTCATGACAATTACTTACCTGTTTTCTGCTAAAACCAGCACCAAGCATGTGTACAGTTATTGAAAGCTATTGCTATTTTAGCTTAGTTTAGTTGAGTTGCACGTATTCAAATAAATACTTTCTTGTAAAAACAGATTTACATCAACAGAATACTAATGATGTTTTTCATCTGGGAAGCCTGAAGCAAATGTTAGAGCTAAAAGGTCCATCTTGAATTTACCAAACATAGTTTTGCTTTCAGATATGGAAACAAAGCTATCTTCATTAATAAGAAGAAAATCAAAGAGAATATATGAGCAGAGGCTGAAAGAGAAGCCGGTCTCTGTAAAATGACCTTATCAGATCTTTTCTACATTTGTCAAAGTATCATTAGTATTATCTCTAATTGTCAACATTGCCTGCTCTTCAATCAGATCAGTCACCTTCTGTACAAACAGGGTTGTTTATCATGTTGCTATTTTATTTGTGAAGGATTGTTGAATACAGTTTTCCCAGGAAGTATATCTACCACTGACACTGAAAGCACGAAGTTTAAATGCATTCCCTGGAGATGAGCTCATTTTCACACTTGGAAGAGCCACTGTATTTAGGCCAATGTAACCACCTCCCTGGACAATTAACTTTCTTGTCTAGACTACCTGGGTAACAACATTCATGGAAGAAAAAAAGCTTAAGTCTTAACCACTTCTGCAAGCATTAAGGTGACATCAGATTAAATGATCAGAACATAATTTAGGATGTGAGTGACCCCCTTTTGTGATGGTAACCTCCTTTATATAAGCTTTTAAGTGACTTGAAAAACAAATGAACCACTCGGATCGGTGTAATGGCCCTTGTAAGGAAGAAAGTGAGCCCAGAAGCCTCGGACCTCATAGCTATTGCTCAGAGATCTCTGAACATCCTTTGGGCAGCCAGCTCAGAGACAGAAGAAAGTGGAGGCTCCGTTGGCGTTTATGTCATTTCCATTTATTATCTGTCTTAATGGAGATGGGGACTTGTGATGATGGACTGCTAAATCTTTGAAAATCTGTCATCTTTCTCCTTCTACCTGAAAGGAAAAATTGTCTCACAGCATTTCCCCCCTCTGTCTCCTGGGTTAAATATCTATTGGACTACTGGTGAAGCTGCAAGTGAAAAAGACAGGAGAAGGAATGGCAGGGATTGCAAGGGGAAGGCTCTTTCTCTTTCAGAGGACTTTTCAGAGCTGGACGTCTTCCTGATGTCCAGCTTAAAAGAGTGGAGCCTAGCAACTCATTTTAACTGATCCCTCTCCCTCAATAGATTAAACATTCAGTTAAGTATCATGATTCTACTAGTTTATTTGATTTCCTAATCTTTTCTCTCACTTGTAGCATGCAAACCATGTACTTAGGTATACCAGAATTACCTACTGTATATTTAAGCATATGACAGGCATGATTGTAACATCTGTGGTTTAGGGAATAGTCTGGCCTAACATACAGAGGTCTATTAGGCCGGCTTCCAGAAGGAACAGGATCATGAAATTCTGGACATTATTCCCACAAGATAACAACAGGATTTTAGATTTGGGAAGATCTGGGTTGGAAAGGACATCTGGAGGTCACATAGTCCAGGCTCCAACTCAACACAGGAACAACTTCAAAGTTAGAGTATTTTACTCAAGGTTGCTTGTCCAGCTAAGGTTTGAAAACCTCCAAAGACGGAGCTTCCACAAGCTTTCTGAGCAACTTGTTCCAGGTTGGCAGCTCACTCGTTATTGCTATTTCTTTCTCGTTTCCAAGCAGAACTTCCCCTGCTGTAACGTCTGTTACTATTAATTCTTCCTTTGTACATCTCTGAGAAACATCTGCTTCTGTCTTCTCTGTAACCACTCTTTAGGTAGTTGAAGACTGCAATTAGATCTCTCCCTCAGCCTTCTCCAGGCCAAACAAAACCAGTTCATTCTCTTTGTCACTGTTCAACTACAGTATGCTCCAGCCCTTAACCATTTTACTTACTGCTCCACTGCACTCTGCAGCTTATTGATGTGCTGAGACCTGCAATTGGATAAAGGGGTCCAGATGCAGCCTTAAAATGCCAAATAAAGGGAAATAATAACCCTTCATCACACAACTTACTATGTTTTGCTGTTGCAGTTCAGTATGTGATTAGACTTTTATCACCTGCAAGGTCACACTGCTGACTGATGTTCAGTCTAGAGCTCTCCAGATCATCATCTGCATAGCTGCTAACCACCTAACCAGTCTATATCCTATACGCATAACTAGACTTTGAACCACTGTCTAGCATGTCCCTGCTTATTGCAGGGGGCTTGGACTAGATGACCTTTAAAAGTCCCTTCACAACTCAAGCTAATCTATGATTCTGAGTCTTTAAGCTCAGTGGCCCAGTCAGCAGTACTAACCACTCTATAGCATATCCAAACAGTAACATACCACTTCAGTTTGGCTACTGGAATACTGCAGGAGATTGTGCTGAAAACTTTGCTGAAGTCAAGGTAAATTATAGCCACAGCTCTCCCCTGTGCCAGAAACAGTCATTTGAAGGCATGTGGTGTTTGAAGATCTTGATATTGATCACAATTGGATTTTTAACCCTGGGGTAGCAGAAGAGTATAATTAGCTCTTTGGTTTGGCTGAGAAGAATGTGCCACATTGTTGAGATTGTCCCAGAATTCCCCTATATAAACTGCATTTTTTAATATCTTGTATTTTAAAGCCTGAAGCTTAAAACTTATCCATGGCCATTTTCTTGGTCACCTGCATATCTAAATAGAACAAAAATGTACTAGAAAAAGGGGGTTGTCACAAACCTGATTACACCAGCTCAACATGAGAAATGCAGCAGACTTTCAGGGGCTTTAGAAAAAAACTTCATCTCTTTCTTTTCAGCAAACTCCTTGATGCTTCTCCTGGGGAGTACTTGAAACCACAGTTACTGCATCCAGAATCCTTTTAATTGATGCTGATATTAAAGATTGAAGTGTAAAAAGTATTCTGGAAGGGGCACAGGGAAACAAAGAAAAGGGATTAAAGAGTCATGGCCCTATAAGAAGGTGATGGACAAAAGTATTTAATTTTATTAAAAAAGAGATGCAACAAGGAGGCTTTCAAGTGTTCCTCCTCATCAAAGAAAAGTCAAAACCTTTTAACACATTTGAATGACATAGAGAATTTTTTTCCTGGTTTAAAGCCCTCAAGGGTGCTGAGAAGGTCCTTACAATTGAGACCTGTTTTCCTTTCCACACCATCTTGCAGTTATTTTGCTTGTTTTTTCCCTCTGCAATTATTATTACTTTTGTCAGATATTTATGTTACTGCGCTATAAAAGAAGTGCTTGGGCTTGTGAAAAATACGTCAAATTGTTTAATGGAGCAAAAGCTACTCTGCCATTTTAAAAATGCCATGAATATGCCATGCTCAGTGTTCCAGCTACAGAGTGAATTGCAATTAAGGACAAAATCTATCTAACTACATCGTTATTTTAAGGTTGTGCATATGCACTCTAATGAACATGCAGAGTCAGTAATGCCATAGTTTACGAGAACATTCTAGTGAGGTTGTGATGACCTATTATGTGGATTAACTGTACTGTTCACTTGTACTTTGGCTTTCTGGCCTACTTTACACTGGGCTTATTTTCCAGTCCTAATGTCTCTGCAGGGCACCTGGCAGCTCACCTCCTGTTTTCCAAATCCAGAACCCAAAAATCAGGAAAGTCCCTTCTCATGTCAGAGCTTCACTCAATAAAATGCTCGTTTTGGCTTCCCTTCTTCTTAAAGAAGTCATAGAATTATTTTAGACTTTTAATAATTTGCTTGTTTCCCTGTAACTGGCTAAAAGGCTAAAACACCCACAGCATGCAGTGCTTGTGAGTTACCTCATAAAGTTCTCAAGCCTTCCAGAAATCAGCACTCTAATAGGATTTAGAGTTGGGTGCCTGTTTCTTCTCCTTACCCTTGAAGTGCTGATACCAGGATGTCTACTGGAATGAGTTGAGGCATATGATGACACCAGCTGCTGGCAATACAAATGAGCAATACAGTCCTTAGACAGCTGCTTTTCCAAAATTTAAACAGCCTTTGAAAGGATGTCCTCTTCAGAAAAAAAGTGAGATGTTTTCAGTAACAGAGGTACAAAAACAGAGAAAAAAATGTAAAAAATCTGGACTTAATATTAATGGTCTCCCAAGTTCCTCACCACTGGGAGCTGTATATATTGCGAGAAAACAGCTGGTTTGCTGAATTTGGAGTTGTGGACTTCAAGAAAACAGTGGTCATCACATGGTTTAATTACGAATGCACATACTAATTTCCAGATGCAATGTTGTCCATGAAGTGATACCATAGCAGATACTCAGTACAAAGGTGTAGTCAATGTGGCACTGACCAAAACAATACACAGGGATGGAGGAGCAGGAGTATATCATCTCTACATTTTTACATGCTCTATTCCTCTTTACTTCAAGGGATTTTGAGTAAGCATCTGCCATTGTTTATAGGTGGGAATGGCAATTGTGAGTACATTTGTTATCTAAAGCTTCAAAATTATTTGCTTGACTAAATGTAGCTCATTTTTAGGGTTATTTGTTAAATAGAACAGCTCTCAGCAGAACTGTCAATAACAGGCAGTGCTCCTTGTATGAGAATTGCCTTTCAATGGTTTCCTCCAGATTGGTATTTTATATACATCTCTTTGTACATAATGTGCTCTGTGTGTGTGCAGCATGCTACTGTAGTGCATGCTTACTATTAGAGAGATGTGATCATTTCCGTTCTCTCTACAGCATCAGCTTGAATTGGTAACTTTATTTTCAACCTCGCTACTCCTCTACTGTGCCTCAGCCCCCCAGCCATGTGTGTGTTTTCACTCTGGTGGCACCAGGGTGTTTCAGTAAACTGCAACCTTTGTTCTTAGGCAATGTAGACAATGAAAAGATTAAACATTGAAAACTTAACTAATTTTCAAGTGTTTTATCTACTTTCACAGTGGGAGACAGTTTTTGACCTTGAAATATAATTGCACAAATTCAATTCTATTAAGATCCCTCCCCGCCTTCCCAATAATTTGATAAGTATAGGAGCATGATAAATAAAGCGTGTAATGTCAGTGTTATGAAAGTTTAATCATTGGTCATTACAGTAGAATAAAGTAATTTAATAATTGCTCTGTGAAGTACCATTAGTGCATGATAACTAACTGCTGTTGGGTTCCAGGCATGGGAGGAAATGTATAGTATCCTTCCAGAGTATGACAGTCACTGTCTCTACTGCAGATGGTGTGCTTCAAAAGAAGGCAGCTCTGCCTCAGAGTCTAATGCAGAGCTGTCAGCTCAGTCAAGGAGAAGTGAGAGGTTTGCTTTCCTGGACAGGAGGACTTTGGTTAGCCTTACAACTAACCTACCAGCAGGTATAGAGCATGAGCTCCTTGTGGTCCGGGTTTGTGTAATGCTATGCTCAGCACAAAGAATATTTCTTTCCTGCCCCTTACATATTGTGATACCCTCTCTCATGCTATGTAGTGTTAGATTATAGAGTGCTGCCCATTCCTTTGATCAGGCAGTAGTCTAGCAGTCACCTGGTTGCATCCCCAGAAGCATGCAGATGTAACTTGGGGGGGGTGTCTTTATTAGTAATGTAGTTGGCAGCCCTTTCCTGAGAAGGAAACGGAAGGAGACATCCTGCTACACAATTCTGAAAGAAGAGATTCAGGTATAACTAATGCAGGTTTTAATTCCAGAGTTTTCTGCATCTGTCTGTAAACAAACCTGTTGCTTGGATCCTTATCTTACATTGTTTTTTTCTTTTTAGTTATGATTTGAACCCCCTGATTTGGAATGTACTAGGTCCGCATCTGAATCTGATCTTCAGCTATGCAGAGATCAGTCTACAGACTCAGGACCTAAGACCTTAGCTGTTTAGTTTTGGCTTCTCTTGAAATGCACTGACCAATTGCATGCCATGGGCAAAGAAAGATGGTGTATGAAATATGTGCATATGTTATATCCTGTTAATTTCTATCCATAAAAAAATCCTGAGTAAACAAGACCATGCTGCAGATACCAGGGAGCAGAAGTGATATATATGCTAATACCACCCTGAAAAGCAAAAAACAGATTCATGGCAGACAAAAGCAGGAACTCCCACACTGTGATATATCAAAAATGTGCATTTCTCTTCCCCTGGATTCTTTTTTTATCAGTAACATTATTTGTCAGTCTCACTCACAAAGCAATCCTATATAAGGCCCCTGTTAGAATTTCAGAACAAGCAAACTTCTTCTGTAGAAGAAAGAATAGGATGAATAGGATGGATGAGTATTTCCGGCTACAGGATCTCTCTCCCCTGTTATTCATTTATCCCAAAGAAACCCTTCCAGCAGAAAAATGCTGAATGAGGATATTTCTTGGAGAAAAAGACATGGCCACATGTTCTACTTGGAAGAGAAGTGAATTACTCTGCTTTCTTGACATAATTATTAAACTGCCCTTCAGAGAATATTGGTAGTAAAAATGCATGTGCCTCTGAGTGGTTAACACATTCATATCCAAAGAATGGTGTCTGGAGTGGCAACAGAAAAATATTTTAAAGGATGATAAAAATAATGTATGGACTATGTACTTTGCTTATTCCTGCCTATGAAGTTGAGATGTAGAGGGCTACTCTATCATATCCTTATGTTGAATATTCTCAATGGGGATGTTGGCAAAATGTGGCTAACCATCTTCTTAACTCTTCAAACATTGACTAAGGTGTAATATTTAGGTGACAGGCTATGCAAGAAAGAAATGTTAAGGTCTGAATACGTACTGCTGTTGACATTTATATTGTCTTCATGTTTTGAGCAATTCAGTGGTCTCACCATTAGAATTGTAACAAAAATAATTAATAAATTCCTAGCAATTTGTTCCCTAAAATGAGGATCAGGATAAGACTAAAGAGCACTTCAACACAAGAGTCAGCAGCAAGTCAGGGTAACTAACAGGAGTCTCAAACTGGCATTAAAAGGTCTCATACAGTCATGTGGGTTTTGAGACTGGCAGGTAAAACACACAAGGCTTTAGTTGAAGTCACTGTCTCTGTGAACAAAATGAAAAGAGCAACAGGAAATCCTGAGTAGATCTGTACAACCAGAAAATGTCTCAGCACAGAATGGTTGCACAGGTGGTGACTTTTAAGTGCCTTTTTCCATGAAATGATAAAATCAGGGCAATTCACTGTTGAACAGTAAGTGATAGGCTAGACAAGGGTCTCCCATGTAACCTTCCCATAGTATGACATGGAATAAAGGACAACGTAACAGGAATACTCTGTATCTGAAAAAGACAGTAGGGAAAAAAATTATCCACTTCTGACATGGCCACTGAAGTGCCTGGGCCTCAGTGGACTGAAACAATTAAAATGCTTCTTGAACTCTACAAAGCTGGAACCAGTGAGCTTGTGTTCAGCCAGCACAAGCCTAAATGTCAGGTGGCTTTGTAGTGATCTGGACTTAGCAGATGAAAGGTAAGAATGATTTGCTAGAGGGCAAGAAAATATTTCTATTGGATTTCTGTCATTTGTTAGACTTCAGAAACAAAAAGCGTACTGGAAGATCTCCCAGTAGTTCTCTAACTGACCACAAGGCAGATCTGAATGTTGTTTCTGAAATGGGTATTTAATAGCTTAGAAACTGCCCACAAAAGTTCTTCCTCAACAAAAGTTTGTGTTTCTGATTGCCTTCAGTGTTCAGTTTTGGTTTTTTTCCCCCAAATAAACATTAAATCAGTATTGCTGTACTGATTCCAGCCTCCACATTAAACTAGGATTTGTTAACTTCTCTTCAGGAAAAATGTTGTGCTTCTGGTTTTGTTAGGTTCTTTTTAAGAAACAGATCTCAAAACAGTGTCTGTACATGACACAGTTTTAAGATGTTCATAGCAACTTACCTTTATTATCCTTCATAAGCAGTGACTCTATAAGGAATAAGAGAGTCCATACACTACAGTGCAATGATTTTTAGTCAGGCAAGTGTAAAGAGTAATGGGAGTTACCAACCATTACGTTTTGGGATTAAGGGATTCTTCAGTTCAATTTTTATTCTGGACAATTAATTCTACTATGAATTGTCCCTGTATGTAATGTAATCAATGATAACTGTGCAGCAGATAAAATTATTATTGATCTTTGTGGATTTCTTGGCTTTCGATTAATGGTTAATTGCAGCTTTTTACTGTATGGATTTTTTATAATACATAGATGAGGCAGCAGCAGGAGCGGTTGGGGCTGGGGTGAAGAAACTTTATGAGAACACTCTCGGTTTTGGTTTTGGTCACAGCTGGCATCTTTATGGGCCAGTGTGGACACAGCTTTGATGAGAATGTGTGCTATAATAGCCTAAATAGTTAAGACAAACAATGTTGTAAATGTCATCTAGAATTATAACGCTCCAAATGTCCTAAAAGGAGGACTACATCCTGAATTGCCTGTGTTTTCCATCTTTATGCCAGCTCCCTATCTCCCCTTCACACACCCTTTATTATTGCAATTACTGGGGGAAGAAAATAATATCAAGAGAGAAATATAGGATGGAAAGCAGTATCAAGTACAGGAAATGAATTGCACATGCTTTGTTTACTCTTCTTCGCTTCCTGTTTGCATCAGTGCTGCACGTATCTTTCCTTAAATGTGTTTCCAGGTACTGCTGACAAATGGATCAGTCACTCAAAAAGGATGGGACAGTCACATAAGGGTCAGATCACTGGGTTCTTTTTTTCATTTTCCCCAGTTTAAAGAGTGAACAGGGAAGTTTCAAAGTTCGTTGCATTAGGTAACAATTACCTCAAGGTGTCACTTCTTGCAGTTGGTTTTATTCTTTGGATTGCATGGAATTTAGCTTGACAAGCACTGATGTGCAGACATTGTTAAATTCCTCGACACACGGCCACTTCAAAGCTCTATTAGAGGCTCTGCTTCTCTTTCATTGGCGCCAACACAGCACTTTTAAAAACCTTATGATGTTCAAAACATTTGACAGTTGTTTATACATTCATATAGATTTGAACTCATGCAAATTTCAAAGCTGGGTACTAGGCATGCAAAGTTATTCCTGTTCTTGAAGAAAACCCTGTCTACCTCTCAAATGATAGCTTTCCCCTGTCTCAGGAGAGGCTCATTAACAGACTGCATCTCCTATAGTCTTGCATTTTGGGCTGTGAGTCATTCCAGCTCTGCTGTGCTGCGTCCTCCCCTCCCTTGTGTACAAAATGGGCATGCACTGTTAGTTTTACTGCAGAGTAATTTCTGCTGCCTCCAAAACCTCTTAAATTGAGCTTTAGGAGTTTGAAACATAGCTTTGAAGCATGCTCTGCTTCAAGAGTCCTACAGTCTGTCAGGGCTTCCTGGCTGCAATCTGGGATGTGCAGTTTTATTATAGCAAGCATTTCTTCATCATGGATCTTTTATATAATATGTGCACAACCTACAGTTAATGGTGTGGAAATGTTTTATTGCAACTTCCTCTTTTAAGTAGATGTGTTTCTAAATTATTTTGCCTAAAGCAACTGTTATGCCTCCTGTAACCCATTCAGTATTAAATCCTGCTTTCATTTAGACTGCAAACAGTATGAAGCATATAAAAAGAATCTCATCTTGCTTAGTTTTTCCTTATCCTCCATTTGCCAGACTTTTTGGTGAGGAATACCTTGTGTTTACCCAGTCACACTAGATGATTGAAACTCCAAATTTTACAATAATGAGCAAATAGAAGAATTAATAACACTGTAAACTGACAACACTATTGAAATTTGGTAACAGAAGGGCAGAGAATTGAAAGAAAAAGTACTTTAAATTACTTACAAACCAGAAAACCCTCTTTCTCCTTCAGCTAACTGTGATCTTCTAACTTGTGGCAGGCAGAGAAGCAGGCTGTGGAATTAGTATGACTCTGATTGCATCCTACTAAACAAAACTTCCCTTTGAGCATGCTTCATTATAGGGTGTTTTTCTTGGTGTAACATTTTACTCTTGCAGCCAGTTTTATCTCTGAAGTCTACCAATCTCCAAACAGTTTTAAACCTTTTCCCCCAAAATGTATCTACTTACTCCTCTAAAAGAAAGCTGACTGTAACTCCAAATTATTTAAGAGATACAAACATCTCTTTGTTGGACTGGCTGCCATTTATTGCTGTGAACTCATTTCAGGAAGGAAGAAACTCTCCTTTCTCCCTGTTGGTTCTCTGAAATTTTCTGAGCGAAATACGGTTGATCTCAATGGGAATAACCATTTTGACATAAAATGAGCTTCGAATGAACAGTCTGCAGCTTCCTTTCCCTAATTGTACTGTGAGTGAGATAAGTACACAGCCCTGTGCTTCTGAAGTGTGTTACACCACAGTGACTGTGCACAAAGGCATGAGAAAAGATCTTACACTGGAAGGATTGGAAGGAGATCTGTATTTCTTTGTTAAAAAACCTAATAATAATTTCAAAGTTCAGAAAAGCATTGAGGCAGTTGCAGTATATTTTGCCAGTTATCGGGTGCACCACTTTCCTTTCAACATGCCGTTTTAATTTGGTATTTTGGAAGAATATAGCATTTTGGAAGGAGCAGGAAGCTGCTTACCATTCTGCCAGGACTACTGGAGTGGGAACAATCAAGTAGCTAGGTCACAAATCAGATATGAGGGTTTTTACATGTCCTCTGACTTCTGTTATATATGCCAGGAGATGGTTAGTTGATTGGCAACTCTTTATCCCTCCATATCAGTCTTTTTGAACCCGTGGTTAAATTATGCATGGTTCCTTGATTCAAGATATGAATGAACTCATGGAAACAAAGCCCACAAAAGATGAATTTAAATATATACTCACAGACATGGAGAAATTAGTTTCTACAGTTATAATAGTTCTTTGTAAGTCAACAAAAGATGTGCAAGTTCTTATTTATTGGGTAACTGGTTTGGTCTGGTTCTCTGTATCAGATAACCAAGTTTCTGTTTTTATGAATATAGAAAAATCATATGAGGGAACAAAAGAGACCGACCTCAAGGTAGTATTTGCAAAGGAAATTGTATTGGTGGCAAAGTAACGATGAGTCAGAGACTGAGGGGTAAGCAGCTTTTCATTGGAATTCCACTCTATGAATGAGTCCTTTAAGTAAAAGGAAGTTAATATTTTTAGATATGTAAAATACAAAAGCTAATTCTGTAATGCTTAACTTAGATCTTACTTTCAGTGTTCTAAAAAACTAATGTGTTGCTATTTGAGCTATTGTGTTTGTAAGCTAGAAACTGAAGTTAATGGCTGAAGAATGATGAATGCGTTTTCAGCAAGGAGGAACAAATATAGGTTCAGTCTTTTAGAACAGAGAGGGTCAAGGATGTGTAGCAATATATTGTGATGTTGCTTTGTCTGCTCCTCTTGTTTTGGGCTGAGTTCAGTTCATTGGAACAGGAGCAGCCACGTTAAGACACACTCTGTTCAGCAATTTTGCAATGGGTCTTTCTTCCTACAGAGTAATTTTGTTTCTATGTCCCTAAAGCATTTTAGATAATTTAGACTACTAAACACAGCAATATCACCAACTGTAGGTTGAAAACAAAACCCTCAATTGCATATTATACAATGAGATAGAGTAGCTTTCAGATCATGATGTGCAAGTTTTGCCTTCTCAAGTGGATATGTATGGGTTTTGGTTGTTCCTGGAGATGAACAGATCGGAGTCTTTGAAGTGACAGACAATGTAGTAAGTGCACTTTAAAGGAAGAATGTGAAAAAATGTGGTGTAAGGGTATAATTGTTACAGGACATCCCACCTGTAAATTCTAAGTGTTGTGCAGAAGAGTTGTTGAGGAGCTTAATGCTGGAATCTGAAAAAAGGTAGAGGATTACAGCTATGAATTAAAAGTTGAGCTACGTTTTTATGTACAGAATAATCATATTGTGGTATGACTGTATAAATACACCCTATCCAAATCCTGACTCAAGCAGTCAATACATTTGAAAATTCAAAATTCAATCCTAAATATCTGGAGTACTGCTCAGTCCTGCTGCTTTTCTGTCTTCATTTCATGTTACCAGTCATGTTTGATTGATTAAAACTTGCCTGTAAACATTGATTAAAATGAACAACAATCAGGCAGGCAAACATCCCCTTTCATTTTAGTCAGTTGCTTTTAAATCATAGTACCTCATTTTATATTTTTGTTCCCCATCATTTATTGTTGAAGTTCTTAGTGTTTTCCTACATCATGCAGACCTGTTCCTTACAGGCATGAACTGACTTAGTGGAATTTATGCTCTGTTGATCTCTTCAAATTGTGTTGACATTTTCAATGCTATATGAAATTACCATATTATTCTCCTTTTATTTAAAGGGTTACAGTCAGTTCAAACAATAATCCTTCTGCTGCACCAATATTAGCTGTATTGTGGATGAGGCCACAAATAAACTCCACATAAATCTCTCTTACCCTTATCTCATTATAGATATAGGTCCTTCTTTAAATACTGGCAGAGAAATTTTTATCAGTTCTCTTTTTTGCTTGGAATCAGTTTTTGTATTACGTTAATTACTTTTCTACTTAATTCAATGGGATTGTTTAAGAGTTAAAAGCTTTCTTTTATTCTTACTCTCCACCAGTGTTATGCCCTATCTCATCTGCCCTATACTCCTCCTATTCATCCCTGTCTCCCTATCCAAATAGAAGTTATGAGTTTCCCTCATCTGTCCTTTTTATTTCCCTATATAACCAAATATATTTTGCTGTGTCTCCTATTTAATACTTTATTTGTGAGGTGCCTTTATCATACCATCTAATTTTCTGCCTTTAAATACTTTTCCTAACTTTGCTTCCCATTATGTTTACTAACAACCACATGGCATTAAGGCTGCTCCACACTGCTGTGCTGACCTATTTGCTTGTTGTTCTGTTTGACAGTGTTTGCTGCTTGTCTCTTGCTGAGTTCACAGTGTGGAGGGTCTTGAAACAGAAAAGATGGAACTACTTCTTTGTTTGGAGTTTATAGAGCAAGTAGCATATTAGAGCTCTGAGATGCTGAGTAACATAGGGGATTTAAATTAATATAGACTACTGGATTTGCTCAGTGTTGTAAATTCACAATTCATGACCAGAGAATGTCAGATGAAATGTATTTTATGTAGAGATCACATAGAATATAAATGTTGGAGTTCCTTTACTTTTCCTTTTCTTTTTTTCTCCCCCCCCCCATGCTTTAAATAAGTTTAGAAATCTCCCCAAAATAATAATTAAAAATGCCCTTTTATATACTCCTCTGCTTAAATGGTATAGTTGCAGGGCAGTTAATTCACCTTCCAATCAGAACTGTAGAAAATATTTGCATCTTGATGTCTGAATTTCCCCCAAACAGGGGGAGAGGAGAAGGAAAAAGGGGAGAGGTAATGAAACAGGAATTGGTGCAAATCTCCTCCTAGGTCTTGGATATGCGTTCAGCTTTATTTCTGTTTCTCACTTCTGGTGTGTCTATGCAGAAAAACAGAGAGCATAATGGCACACATTTTTGATTTGATACTTTCCTTGCTTGACAGATACAAAAGCTTCTTACATCAGGACTTGTTTGATTTTCCCCTATATGCACAGTTCTGCAGTGTTCATAACTGAGATAATGTTAATTTCACCCAGTATTATTGTTTCTTCCTGTGCTGCTGTATATAATTTCCTAATTCATTTGTTTCAGCTTTATGTTCTCGTGAATCAGTTGACTTGAAGATTCCCAGTTCCATCTCCACTAGCAGCATCTTTGCATCGAGAAATATGACTGTATTTTAAAAACACTTTAGCAATGAAATCTTTGATTTTATCCAGGATTTCTCTATAAGTCAGAGTGATTTTGAATTACGAAACATTTTTTTTCGAAAACTAATTTAATCATCAACCTTTTTTCATAGCTATTGGAAATGTGTATGTCAGAAAAGATGCTTATTCTTATTGATGCCATTAAACTCCTCCTCCTAATAAAGTCTCCAGGCTTACTGCTTCTCACTGAAGAATATCTAAACAGAAAAGTGAAGAGGTGATGCAAGTGTACCATGTCATTTTTACAAAGCTAATAAAAAACAGCTTTTCCATTCCGTTTGAAGTTTATTTTTTAATTCTTATAAATTAGGCCTTCAAATTATTAATGTTTATGCAGATTTCTAAAGCTCCATCAAAGGTCCTTGCAGCATAATGCAATTAAGTTTCAGTTGATTAGGTAATTATAAATAAATGAGAATTTTTTCTGTGTGAACAATGCACTCAGATAAACTCATTTGTGGAACTAACGTGATAGAAGGAATGCTGCGGGAGGGTTGTCACATTTATTATGCAAACTTAGAAAATCCTTGGAATTTAGAACTTTTAACATTCTCTGCCTGGCTTCTATTGATTCTTTGATAGGGAAAAAAATATGTTTATTATTGTCTTTTTTTTTCTCTTTAAGTCAATTATTCTCTGTAAGTCATGGCTGGGAGACATTTGCATGTTTAATTCAAGCCTAGTTTTGGGAAAAAAACACTGCTTTGTACTTTTCAAACATTTTAATTAAACCAATGGCATTTATAAATATGAAACAAGGAATAAACGTGTTTTATTTGTTTGAGAGATTACTGATGGGTGATAATATTCTAAATTGGAAGAGTTTTACAGTTCCCTTAAAGTCTTTCAAAGCTTTTGATGTTTAATGTAGAACAATGCTTTCCCAACTTTGAAGTAGATACTGAAGTAAATGTTAAACCCCTTTTTACTTGCAGTGCTGTCATTTCCAATAGAGACCAATGTGTATGAAGAACATAGAACCTAAATTAAGTGACAGATTATGTTGACCATATCCTTATTCTCTTTAATATGTTTTACAAGATGTGCATTTATTTGAAAACATTTTAATCATTTAACATCAGCGGTTGCATGCTGAGAGGAGTGTATCTGACCAGGCATTCTGAAAAGGAAGAATATGTCTTCTATCCAGATTTGATGCTAGGAGATATCTTGTGACCAGGTTTTGTTCTTGAAGCTTAAAACGTTTTCCTGACAGACATACAGGTTTTAAAACTGCACTGATTATTCCCTTATTCTTGTGTCTTCTTGCTGTTCACCCTGCCCTTCTGATGTCAGTAATCTTTCTCCCCCACATACTGTAAGCAAAATGAAGACAGTGGGATCAGTTAAATGAAGCACATTCTTAAACATTTTGCAAGACTTCAGCCACAGGCTCTTTTCTGCTGGAATCCCACCTGGCTGAAAACAGGACACATTTGTCTAAACTAAGAGATATTTTGCTGTGAATGGGAAGGTGTCAGTGATAACTGAACTTGATTTTAATATGATCACTACTGTTTTTTGTTTCTAATATGTCTGATATCAACTCACTTTGACTTCAACAGGGAATTGATCCTGACCAGAGATTTAGCTTTTAGCCTGGGTTTAGAAGGAAGTGAAGGTAAGGTGGTCCAGCTCCTTGTCTGTCTGCTGCTAGTATCTTTCAGATCTGCTGAGCCACTTTGTTTTAAAATTCAAAGATAAATAAATCTTTGTGAGTTTTGTTTATAAACCATGGCTATATATAGGACATGTACATACAAATATATATTTGTTGTCATCCAAGAATTTGTTGTTGTACACATTTTTTTTATCACATCCTTGCTCAAAGTGGAAGGCAGCATATATAGACTTGATGTAGTGTAAATGCACATACATACCAGAAAGAAAGCGAAGTTCATGCTTTCTTTCATAGAAAATACCACATATTTGCCCCTGTTTAAGATGTGGAATGAAACACATTCCTCTGGAAATTATATACTCTTTTTCTTTTCTTTTTGCCAAAATTAAGGTATTAAACTGAGACTTTGCAATTTTTGAATTTGAAAGCTGTTTATAAAATACAAATTTAAATTTTAAAATGTTTATTAGAAATATTTAATTCCAAAAGTATTGCACCAGTGCTTAATTTTATGTAAACTGTTCTTTCTTTTGCCCCAATTAATAACTATAGACACATTTTCCTGGTCTATATCAGTTTTTAATTAATGGTATTTTTTTGATGGAAAAGACATTGATTGGCAAAACTTTTGAGCAACTCCTCGATATATATGAGATTCAAGTTCCTCTCCTACTGACAACCAAATGAGAAATCATTTCTTAGGGATGGATATACAGAGGACAATGAAGAATCCAGGCAGGAGCACTGATATTATGGTTTTGATTATTTCATCGAAAAATTGGAAAGCTCTGCTCATTGTTTATGACAAATCACATTCTTTTTCTTACCCCAGGTCATACAAATTTAATTACCTAAATATTCTTTCATTGATTTAATATGTTTTCCTATTGGCAAAGGGTTCAGCGGTATATTTTCCAGCACATTTCATAGCTCAATTCTGGATAAGACTAGTGGCAGGATTTCATTCCTCTTCTCAGCTGCAGAATTGATCTTGCAATCTGAAATGTTTCTTAATGGTCATTTAAAATGCAGTTTGTTTCTTTATAGCTCTTTAAGCACAGTTTGAGTATTATTGTTATTCTTTTATTGTACAAGCATAGGCAACCAAAGTGAACTAAGAATATATAGCATGAAGGGTTCAGGCTTGGCCAGTGGTCTGATATTCTGATCTTTTATCTGGCTTGCTAACGGTAGTTATGGGCAATATTTGCATTTATACACACACATATCTTTCTAATGGGCCTATAAGCTATTTTTTTGGGTTTCCAAAGAATTGTGAGTAGTATTTATCCAATTTCTCATACACAGAGACATCCACTTTCTTACCTTGATACTTTTAATGTTTCTGGTTACTAACATGTTGAATTATGTTGTATAACTTATTGGAAGCTTCAATGTCTTATGGAAGTCTTAGTGGAAGAAAAAAATACAGATTTCAGCCCTGTTTCTGAGAAATTCTTTCTTTGCAAAGAAGAGTATCACAACATGACACCCTGGCAAGGTGATATAACTTGTCTGTTTCCTTCATTCTCCAAAGTAAACAAATCTTATGTACCATCAGTGCCATCAAATCTATTCCTGCAACACTTTATACCTTTTTGTAAATTAACAGCTCCTGATAATGTAATCATTTTCACAGGGAATAAGAAAGGGCACTTAGAAACAAAAAAGATCATTTGGCAACTGGCATAAATAAAAAGGACATTTAATGACCCCATCATGTGTTACAGGTGCAGTGCAATATTCTTATTTGGAAATGAAGGGTCCTGCTCAAAGTATCGCTTTACTCACTCAAACATAATTGTACATACACAGACTCAAGTCTCTATTTAACGAATTGTTCTATCTGGTTATACACTTACTAGTGGAATCTCTTTCCAATTTATATTATTGGCAGTAATCCCCATACATATAGGTCAGTGTGGTCCAGCCAAGAGTCCAGTGTATCCTAGAGGTTGTTCCTGTTCTAGCCACTGGAAACACAGAATTGGTATTCAGGCAGCAAATGTTTCTTCCTGTGTTTGCAAGGAACACAGAACTGAGGCCTGTCTCTGGGACCCCATGGAAAAAAGGGATATACTTCAAGGAATTACAGGTTTGGTGCATGATGGTACAATCTGCTCTCATAGTTCAGGAGAAGGGAGAGGAAAAGGAATATTCCAAGATTAACACATAGCTCCTGCAGTTGCTGAGACTGGGCAGGATCACAGTAGGTAATACCATGGACCTCCCAAAGATGACAGAAACACCATTAAACAAAAAATAACAACATGAAAAGTCAGCTTTGTGTGGTGTTAAAAACAAATAACTCCTTAAGTTATTATTTTTTGTATGTATTAATTTATTACTATTTTAAAGTTTCCTAATGGATTTTTTAAAACCCTCTTTGATTGCTCTTACCTAAAAACTGCAAAAATAAGGCTACAGTGCACTAAATCATAGAATCATAGAATGATAGAATAGTTAGGGTTGGCTCACTAATGCATTCTCCATATTTTTGCTGAGTTTGACAACAGTAGAATTTATCATGTGCTTAAATTTGATCATGTTTGACATATTTCTTCAATGCTGGATCATCTTCACTAAACCTGAGAGTAAACAATTGAACAGTGATTCATGCAGGATTTGATAGAAAGGGAAAAGAAATGGAACAGGAAGGGAAATGTCCTCCATGATTAAATCTGCAATAGGTTGTTATACTGGTTTCACCATATGATATTCTGGCATCATGATTTATGGCAATCCTCCTCCCCCACAGCTGTAATTATCGAAAGTACACTCTAAATGGGTGCTATAAATTTCAGATTGAGAAGCCTTTCCAAGTTGTTCCCTTTCAGCAGCATTAGGGGATCCACAAAACCATCAATTTTAATCTATATTAATATTTTTAGCAAACATGTCCAGAACTGAACACAGTGAAAATCAAATCCTGAGGTAATAAAAATCAATATAGGTCTATTGATACTATAACATTAGTGTGGCAAGACTGTAAGCGTTCTGTTCAGCCAAATACTGGGGCTTCTAATTTTTTGCTGAGTTGGAGAGATACCTTTCCGGATGCATTCAGGTAAATCCATCTGCAAATAGAAATGGATGTAGCTATGTTTCAGTAAAGATGATTAATTGCTCTTCTTGGGCTTACCTAATTAAAGAATGATGGATAACATTCTTCATCTTGTTCTCACAACTGCTTGGTTTGCTTCTGGTCTATTCTTCAGTTTAAAGAAAAGGAAAGAGAGTTTCTATGACAAGATTCTTTGGTAGTGTCTCCAAAAGTAAAACTATGCACAGCTTCATAGGCTAGCCTGCAGGGATTACAGGAAAAATAATCGTATCTAGAATATTCCACTGGTAATCTTGCTTAAAGAAATGCTTTCAGATGTTCAGTTGTATTTGAACTGTTAAAGAAAAAACAACAAAACAAAGACCTGTTTGTTTTTGTTTTTTTTTTCTATCAGTAATAATAATATCACAGTATTCAAAATTATGGTAAATTCAGGTTGTAGAAATTAATCTGTTACAGTGTTAGCCCTAATGACAGTACAGAAGGTTTTAAAGTCTGTTACCACATTTGCATCACAGTAGACTTACTTCATTGCTGGTAGAAACATTTTGCTATCAGTAGAAGGCTGTACAGGTACACACACTGAACCAGTGTCTAATAAATATTTCAACAGCCTGCAACAAGTGAAGTTATGTTGACAACTCTGTTTGCATAAATACAGTGACTAAAAGGATTGATTGTTTTTCTCTAAATATTGTTAGTGTAGTAGGAGTTTGAAGCAACTTTCTGTCTTTCAAGGTACCTTCCAACCCTTGGGATTCTGTGATTCTGTCTCCCTCTGGTTTTGCTTGGACTGAATATGCCTAGAAAAAAATAGTGATATGGATGCAGTTTTGTGACATCTTTATCAGAACTTCACCTGCTCAGAACAACCTCAAGAAAATCGTATCCTATCAGACTCTTGAGAGATTCCTTGATACAAGTTTCAGCTCACCTTTTTGAAATTAGAAGTAAGCCTGGATCTGCCACCACTTATCCCATATATTTTCAGTTTTTGCAGGGAAAAAGGAAAAGTATAGAATAATAAGGATAGTTATAGCACACTTACACTGCAACTGCAAAAGTACTGTGTTGGTAGGGTAAATGAACCCTAATTGAACAGTGCATTGTCACAATTAGGTTGCTACTGCTGCTACTACTTGAATTTGCTGTTTTAAAATTAGCTCAGCTACCTGCACGATCAAATTATTTCTGTGACTATATTGCAAAGACACACTTAGTCCTAGAATTTTCACACAATACTTGTGGTTGCTTTTTATATAAGGTGGGGGGTGGAGGGAAGGGGTAAGGATGGGAAAGCTTCATAGTTTTTTACGTGAAGTATTTCATCTTCAGTGTTTTGAAAAGCTACAGAGCTAGGGTTTCCCTTAAGGTTTTGGTTTAAGTTACAGCTGATCTAAATTGTCCTTGGTTGACTGGTAGCGCTAAAGAAATGACAATCTATTGTGAAGGATGTTGTCTGCCTTTGAGAATGGCACATGTCTGCTGTTCTTGCAGAAACGATATGGGAGAAGAATTGAGAGATTTTGCTCTGGAGTGAGTGATGTAATAATTGCTGAGTAAACACTGGTTAGTCTGATACAGGTTTTTGTTTTGAGAATCAATTGTTTGGATAGAGTAATTGGAGTAAAACTTTAAAGATGTGACAAACTTTCTACCAGCTATTATTAAATCAAAAGCATTTCTTTTTAATATTTAATAGTACTTAGAATACACAGTCTCAGATGGAAGCTGAAAAAATCCAGCAATTATGTCAATGACATGTCTTAAATAAAGCTTGCCAACTTACTTCTATAATCTTCCCTTATATTAAAATGAAGACACTGAGTACTTCAAATCATGACAGTTCTGCCTTCATGCAAGCCAGGAAATGTCTTCAAGTTACTGGGAGGTTTTTAAGAAGTAAAGTCTCTTGTTCATGCTAGTCCGGAAATCTATTCTTTAAAGTGACAGTGTTTAGAGTAGAGAGAGAGATGAGAAAACAGAAATGCTTCGTGCTGTTTTGGCTTCATAGGATTTAATTTTTAAAAGGATTTCAATCAAAGGATTTGAGTCAAAGGATTTAATTATTTACATTGGATGAGCAGCTATACTAACAGAATACTATTGTATAAATCTGATTTGGACTGGCTTATATAATGGCATCTTCTATTTCCAGTTGTAGGCAGTGGCAAAATGATCTTTGATCACTACCATGCAGTGTATTCAGCAGTACAGTTGTAATGCCTGTGTTTATTTAAAGTCTAATAACAGTCATTTCAGTCACAAACTGATGCTTTTTTAAATGTTTAAAATTTGAGTTATGAAGCAAATCTCCTGTAATACGCTGCACCTGCTCTTAGTGACTGCACCAGCAAAATGTCCCCTTCAGATTTACTGCTAAAATCTGTAAAAGAAAATATGTGAAAAATGATTTTTTAAGATACATAAAATACGAAAATGTAATAAGAGGTTTGGGAGGAAGAGCTGAAATTATAAAACAGAGGCTCATAAATTAACATGTTCTGACTCTCTCTTCAAAATCGCAAATTTGTTTGATTGAAGTGAGTTTGTGTCAGGAATGTTTGCCCACACATAATGAATGAAAGATAAATGCACAAAACCCACCCGAAGACCAAGGTCACCGATTTCCTGACTTCCCAAACTACTTTGCTCCATGCAAATATATCTGTATTTGTTTATTTGAATGGGAAACGAATATGAAGTACTACTTACTGAAAGAGGTGAAAGGGATAGAAAATAACTGTAATTAAATTCCACATGATGAGTGACAGGCAAGGGAATAGAGGGATTGTTGTGGTGCAGAAGATCACTGAGCACTTGGAAGCAAGCTTGTAAACAGTACAGCTTAGGAGGAGTCCCGCTTATTTCTTGGTTTTCTGTTCATCAGGTTGAACTATTTATTTTATTTGTATAAAATTTGTCTTTCAGCCGCTATGGGGAGCATGCTATGTGGAAAAGCCTACATAGACCCTTCTCAAGGCTCTGGTCAGCTCTAGGTTGTGTCTCAGCTGCATTTATGAGTTTGGCTTCTAGCTGCACCATGCTATGCTCTTAACCATCAGGCAGGGCTGGAGCATTCCTTGCTCATCCCAAGCCCTAGGTCCCGCATTGAACAGCTCTGGGAAGGGCAGATGACTTCTGGTGTGTTCAAAACATCAGCCTGGCTCCTTGGCTGGGCTGTGTTGTGCCATGGCTTGCTGTGGCTCATTCTGGACAGAGAGCAGGACCAGTTAAGGAAAATGTGCCACCAGCATGGGTTCACCTCCTCCCTTCATCTCTACTCTGGTACCAGCCCAGCAGCAGCAACCCCCTTCCTAGCACAGGAGTCTGCCTCTAGGCACTGGAAGAGGAAGACCCTCACTAGCCTTGTCTCATGGGTGGGCAGCCAAGTCCTGAGGCTGGTTACAAGCAGAATCCCATGGGGTTCAGTAATTTTGGTGGAGCAGCATTCAGGCTTTAACCCAGGGCTCAATTTATAGCTAAGTTAAAGGGAACACTTGGGAGTTTGCTTATATCTCACATAGTTTTTCAAGAGTGCTGGTGGGTTTTAGTATATATTCACGCCTTCAGGCCAAAGAGTTGACTGAAGATATGTAGCTGGTTGCTCACAGTACCACCTGGAAGTTCCTCAGCCAGTAATCATCCTGGCCAGTCTCTTGAAGAGGGTGGTTAAAAGCAGGACTTTAACTTAAATGTACCAAGAACAATGTCCTCTGATTAGTCATGCAATACTGCTGTTGCAGACTGTGCTTGCAATGGAGTAGGAAAGATTAAGCCAGGTAAAACTCAATTCTTTATTCCAGAGGAAGCATTAGTTTCTTTAGGGAGAAAAAATAGTAATAATCAAAACCTAGTAATTCAGCAGTGTAATAAACCAACAGTTAGAGCTGTGGTGAAAATTCATGGAATTACTTTTTCATCCATTTTCAGGTCCTTGTCACTGTTTAGCGTAAAAATGATTTCATGTTTTTCTGGTATTGAGGTTTTCTGTGAAGAAATGCTTTAAAAGACAGAGGAGATTGACCCATTGCTCCAAATTGGGGGAGCCTGACTCCAAAAGCTCTGTAATCATTGCATGTATGTATTCTTAATTTCTGGCTTGCATTAATTCTTGGCAACTATAAGATATGATCTTGTCTTTGAAAAAACTGTGTTAAATGAAGCTTCCTAGTCTTATCACGAGAAAAGAAATATCACTTCCTCCTGCTCAGTGATAAAATTCAGAACTTATGAAAAGATTTTGTTTCAAACAGAACAAAATCTTACAAAAAATGCAAAGTTTGAGCTGAGAAGAAAAACTGAAGATGTTAAAAATCCAGAGGAAAAGAATAATTTCACTCTTCCATCTGGACTGCCACAGTAATTACTGAACCTTTTGGAAAAGGGGGTTATTTTTTTTTTCATATTACGGCATTCTGGCAATAAGGATGTTTATGTTAGAGATACCCTGTTATCTTTCAGTTTTAATTGGAATTATTTAGAGCTGTTTGAAATGCTTTCCACTTTCTAGATCATATTATTTCCTTTGTATGCACACAAGTCCTGTGGAGATGTTGGGAAATGGATTAAATATCAGAATTTAAATAAATAATGAGGTACAAATAACAAGATCTTATTTTTTGAAATGGAATATTGAAATAAGTGTCAAAACCTGGTGTTGCCTTCAGAATTTTCTCATAATTTTAATCAAAATTCAGAACAGAATGAAAATCTGGGATGGAAATATGAGACATTCTCATGAAAATACTTGATCAGTTTTGATTCCTCCCTGAAAAAAAACAAAACAATTGCTTGAAAACATTGACTGGGAAAAAGAAAGTGTAATTTCCTTCCACTGGAGACAGATGTGCTTCATTTAGTGTTAAACACCTTCCATGTAGATATATCCATGTTTTTTTATGTCATTGCAGTTTTATTCATCTTCATTTTCTCTGATCTTCCAACTGAGAAGTGAGCATTGCTTCCTTTGAAGCCTCGTAGTAATTTTCTGTGATCACAGTGCAAACTAGTAGGTCAGAAACATCCTCCCACAATGGGGCATCATGCCAGAGAGGTACAAAGAGAAGACATTGAACATCATTGGCAGGAATCAGTCTCATCTGTTGACCAATCTTTCTTTGACAGAAAGCATAACTTTTGACTCTCATTTATTCAAGACTTTAATTTGGTTTGGTTTAGTAGTGGATATGTCCTAGATGTGAAAATAAAGAAACCCAAACAAACCCACCACTTCTTCACCTTTAATGATGCAGCAAGACCCTTCATCACAGTGCTGTTCTTCAGTCCCCTTGTGCATAGCTTCCTACCTATCAGTAGCAGGGAAGGGCAACTGGAAGTAATAAGGTGTAGACAAGAGGATAAGTAGAGAAGAAAACAGGAGGAGGGAAAGGCAACTGCTAATTTCTCATCCTAAAGTGTGTACTGTTCTGCCTTTATAGTCCTAAAACCTGTAAGGCTGGGTGGGATGTTTGTGGTTTGGACAAAGAAGCTTTTAAGAGACAACTGATGGAGAAGCCCTCTTGAAGAACTGTGTGTTTTGCCGCAGCTCCCTCAGGAGCTCTCCATCCATTCCCTCCAGCGGGGAGGCCCCGTGGAACCCCTGCGGGGTAGGGGCAGGAGCCCCTCCTGCCGCTCTGCCCTCGGGGCTGGCCAGGCCGTTCTTCACCCTTGTCTCCTCAGCGCTCCCCTGCGCATGAGGGGCTGGGCTGTTCCTCGCGGTGAGGCCGTTAGAGCCGTTAAAGCCGTTAGAGCCGGCTGGGGCGCAACGGAGCGGGCGGGCAGAAAGGCAGGTGTTACCTCACCTCGCCTCACTTCAGAGAGACCGCGGAGACTGCAGACCCCGCAGGAACCTGTAGCCAGGACAACTCCAAGTTTAATCACAAGGTACCAAGCTTTTGTTATTTTTTTGTTTGTTTATGTTTATCCTCAGTAGAAATCTGACACACATGCTAGGGCATTAGGAAGCTATGGGAAGTTCTAACAGTTTTCTCATGTTTCTTGCGAAGAACACCCTGCCCAAATCAGCAAAAAGGGATTGATTATTTCACTGTGTAGCATTTCTTTGAAAAGTGATTGGTTTTCATTTTCCTGTGATGTTCACCTCTTAGTCCGTATTTTGACACCAAGTCACAATAAGAATATTAAACCGTCATAGAGATAACTGACAAAGTAAAAGAATACTTATTTAAGGAAAGCACTTACAAGGCATGAGGTGAATCTCAGGCTGGTTTTCAGCAGTTTGTGTGCCCGGAGCACGTGGTGGGCTGCAGAGAGTTTTTTTAGGTAAGAAATGAAGAAATTTGGATCATGAAATAATTGTGGTAAGAGAGAATGAACGAAGGACAAAAGCTATTGGTCTTTTACAGTGGTGTAAGCCAAGAAGTAATAATTTTGTTCCAGGTTTTGTGTATCTTTTTGTGTCTGTTTAATATAAATATGTTAATTATCTAAATAGTAAATATATATATTTATTTATATAAAGTATATAAATAAATAATGTAAATATAATGTTAAACATCATTCTTTTGAAGTGTGGTGTTTGCATTTTGTTTACTTCCAGGGGACTTTGCTGGCTAAAGCCATCAGATTCTCTGTCTGTGCCCATGAGGAGACTGGTTTACATTTGGTTTTGTAGCCTGATGGGATTTGATTTCCTGGGGCTCCATTTTCTTTGTGCAACTGTGAGAAAGGGAAACTTTAATGTTAAAATTGGAAAAAAGATGGCAGAGCAGTGTTACAGTGGAATTGTGTAGGATGGGCTTGTGGTCAAAACATGGATGTTCATGTGGTGTGGAGCAGAATCCTGCTGGTCATCTGTGTAAATATGTGTAATACTCATGCTTTGAGATTAAAATCTCTCTCAAGAGATAGTTCATATCAGAGTAACTTGGCAAGTATGTCAGACTGCATCTTTTAGTTCAACCAACCAAATCTCAAACTGTGACCAATGAACCCTTTCAGCAGTGATGCTTTCTCTTTAGAAAAAGAAAACATGCTTAGAAGATGGAGATTACACAAATTAAGTCATTAAAATATATGGCTAACTGGATACACTTCATTTTGGGGTGTTGGAGAGATAGCAGTCAGCACATTAAACATTATGGTTTTCAAAAATGTGCATAGTCCTGGGTAAAAACTGTGGAGGAGATGGCCTAAGTGTAAAATAACAATATCCAGGCAGAGCTTGCAATTGCTAATAGCTTTTTTTTCCCCACCCAGGAAGGAGGCTTAGTCAATAATTAAAACAAGTAGTCCATATTTGACTTAAGATAAAAAAAACCCTCAAATAAACTGTTGGGTTTTTTTTTTCCACATGGCTTTGCTTTAGCATTCAAATTTAAGCACAAATGGAAGCATAAACATGCTGTCTTTGAGAGCTGCTTTCTCCAGTAAGGCACTTAACATGTAAATCTGGAACATAAATTTAGCTTACAAATGGCACTGCACAAAGATTACTGTTACATCTCCTTCTGTAGCCAGAAAGAATGTGGAAAATATAACTAGCTTCAGAAATAACTATAATTTAAGGAGAAACTGGCACAAGTTGTTACAGTCTGATGACAGAAGCTTGCACCTTAAACTGGTGCATAGCATTGCTAACTAGTGCAGGCATGATTTTTATTGCTTTGAAGATAAAGATGATTGAAGCTGGATGATGGGAAATTGCATGTGTCTTATTAAATTTACCTATGAGAAAGTGCAAGCATGGATCTGGAGGAGGTGACAGTAGGAGTTTATAAACTTGATTTGACAAATTTTCCACTGCTTTTGCTAGTGACTTGAGCCTCCTCTTTTGTTGAAACCCTTATAAATTCAGAATTCTCCTCTTGTTTCTAGTGGAGTACCATTTTATGCCACATTACTGCAAGGTATACTATTATCTACATAAGCTGTAATGGCAGTGGCAGGATGGGCCCTGTGTTAAGTGCTTAGTGTTATGTGCAGTCCACTTCTGTCACTAGCAAGTGAGTAATTCACAGAGACTTGCAGAGGATTTCTGCATGCAGTGCTATCAGAAAGCCAGATTTTTACCTTGTGTGTGTGTGTTCTTCACAGTTCTTCACAGTTCTTCACTTTCTAGCTATAGACTGCTGTAAATGAGATTAGTAGTAGACCCTTGTTTTAAAAATATGTAACACCCTGTTACTAATTCCCTCTTAGCTCTTTAATTCTTTAGAAGCAAGGACTGGGAATTTGAAGTTACTCTTCACACTCACTGGAATGAGTTTGGTCATTCACATTTTGAGCCTACGTACAAGGAAAAAAAAAATACTTGCTGTGCACTTTAATGAATTCTGTGTCTTGTTTTTTCTTGCTTTGGAAAGAAAATGAATTTAAACTCCCCACATGATACAGAAATTGGTATTATTGTGATAATTTCTGTATATTGTGAAAACACAGTTCAGTATATTGTGAACATATGTTTTTTCTAAACCTTCTGTTAGTGAGCATGTTCTGATAAAGGAATAATATAGTAGGTAATATTTTAATAAATACTTAATATTAAATAATTGAAGGAGTTAATTATTCGGGACTAGATCACTTTATTAACTGTACCACAGATCTGCTGGATAAAGCTATTGTTCTTTTGAAATAAGGTGACAAGTAATTGGTCTAAAGCATTTAAAAAAGGGAATAGACTGACCTGCAGCAGAGCTGTTTTAGATTCAGACACTGATTCTTCAACAGAACTACTTTTTGTGCTCTGCTTTTAGCAGCTCCTGGTTTGTGCTCTAGCATTGGTTCTGTTCTTCAGACTTGAAGCTAATTTCTGCACTGGAACTTAGTGAATTACACTTCAGCCTGGTATAAGAAAGCATGCTGGTGATTATATTTCTCCTCTGTTTATAATTGCAAGCATTTTTTTAATGTGCACTGCTGTTAATGAGTTTTTAAGGGTCTTTTCAAGGGTCCAGAAAAGCATGTAAGTGCAGATACAGCAGTCTGGGTTAACAGCCTTCGTAGGCAGAGGCTCAAACATGAAATCCTGCCTGTGACTTTTACTGCAAGTATTGTTTGAAGACTTCAACATAAGAGAACTTTTTAAAACTTGTTTCGTTAGTTAGTGTTAGAAATGGGTTTGTTGAGAACTGAACACTGTAGTAAGTTCTGTCTCTTAAATGTTGCTCTTCAGAGGCCCAGTGGATTCTGTGTTCTCTAAGTGGAGTGATTTCCCATCTCACTTTGTATTATGGGGTCACATCTCACTTGTAAAGAACAGCTTTGTAGCAGTCATCTATCATTCCTTCTGAAAATACTTGAAAAAAGAATAATGCTGTGCAGTTTAATAATTTGCCTCTGTAGTTTAATAGTTGTGTTGTTCCCCACCCCCACCCCGAGGAAGCTTCACTTAGGAAGCAGCTAGGCAAGCTCAACTTCTGGATTATCTCTGGTGTCTCTTGAAAGACACAAGGGTAGAGAAAAGAAAAAAGACATTCTGTTTTTTCCGCTTCCACTTTTTTGTCAATATGCATGATTGTCTTGGATTAACATAAGAAATGGTTTTCAGAACTCACAATGAACATGAAGTACTTTATACAGTGACTTCATTATTCATCTTTGTTCTAATAACTCATCAAACATACTCAGGGCTTTTCCCCATTTCTCCATGTTACTGTCTGCTTAGAACACAATCATTTTTCCCCCTAGGACAGTCACTTTGTGGTGGTGTGTGTGGCTGCTATTGTCTTCAACTTACGTTGACTGCAAAAATTTATTTTTTTATATGCTTGTATGAAGGACATAATATAAACAATTGTGTTGAATTATATAATAAATCTGTTAGTCTGAATAACTTGTTTCAAGGTTGCCATAATGTGACCATTTGAAAACGAGGCAAGTTCAGTACCATGGTGAGTGTGATCATTTAAAATGTAATATGCCTGAATTGATTTCTTTCTGCATGTGTAATGGGGTATTCTGAACTTTTTATGAAGGTCATTTCTGCAGAATACCAATAGCTGATACTCCTGCTATAAGCCAGCCTAATAAAGCATAACCTATGTTAACTTTAACCAAAGTTGATAACTAATTTGCTTAAATACTCCTACAGCTGTTAAATTTCATTACTTACGAAAATACTGTAATTCCTCTGTCTTTTGGTATGCTTTTTGTTCTTCTGTGGCTATCTGTCCCTCTATTGCTCTTTTGTTGCAAGGTGATGGAGATTGAAACCCATCTGAAATAGCAGTAAATCCCATCCTGCTCACTTAACACTATATGGTATGTAGATACTTGAGGTACCTAATTAGGCTAGGTATCTATCTAAAGTGGGGAAGACAGTGTTTTTCCCACTGAAAAGCAAGCCGCCATGACTGCCTGCATCAGCAGCAAACAAAATTAAGCTAAATGCTTACCAATTTATAGCCTGGTTCCCTAAGGAAGCAAGGCATAGATGAACAGTTAGCAGTTAGCAGGCTAAGTATACAAATCTTTCAAAAACCAAGCTTTGTTGCTGCCTTTTCTACACAGAGTGACTTGTTTACTGTGAGTACATAATAAGTACATCAAAACCAGGCCTCCAGCCTATTTGAGGCACTACTCCTACACATAATCAAATCACACGGAGCAATGCAATTATGTATGTTCTAAAAGACAAGTATAATACAAAAAAATAATAGAGCAATCTTTTTTAATCTCGGAGTCAAGAATAGGTTTCTTTAATGATATTCTGCACTTCTTTGCTTTTCATCTGAGGTATTAGAAGTACATGGTGTAATTTAATGTTACACTCTTCTACAGGTGAGAAAACTGAGACTTGAGCCTACCCTGGATAGTCAAATAAATAGGCTTCTTGCTTTGCAGTTTCTTGATAAAGCAGAAAAGCACACTGTCTCTTTGTATCATTTGTAACTCTCGATTATTTTCTGTATATTTCTTGTTCAGCAATAAAGTCCCTGTCTTAAATATGCATATTTACAGGCCTAAATTGGTTGAGGTGTTTGAAACTGAAAGCATGTTACAGTGTGATTCTCATCTCATACACCCTGGCTTTTGATATGGAACAAGATATAAGACAGACGACCTTGCAAAATGTTAAGATTAATTGGATTTTGGTGTTGTGTATTACGAAGCTTGCCCTCTATGAAGTGGTCTTCTAAGCTCGAATATTTTTGTAAATGTAGATATTTACACAGATTCTGAGAATTTTAAAACGGAAAATTTGCATGAAATGAAATCAATCCTCAACCTTTTTTCTTGAAAACTGTTAATTTGCATAACTTCTAGCTTTGTAGCAGTCTACATGACAGACTCAGTTCTCCACATAATTTATTCCAGCTGCCTAAGGGATCATCAAATATATTCTGGATTTTACATATCAAAGCATTTTTTTCCTGTAGTCTAAGTAATTCTGAGAGTTGTGGTTTTTTTCCCCAGATTTTTGTGTATCTGCAGGTAAAAGATGTATCTGTAGAAGAAACGCTTTTAAATGCATAGTTGCAAATGGAAAATTTGGTAAAATCCACTTTTTTTTGTGCATGGTTTTAGATCCTAGAGAATCAAACAAAAGTGTTTTTTCTCTTCTGAACTGAAGATCCAGTTCTGAACGTCCCTGAAAAAAAAAAAGGGAGATGATGGCTAAATGGCAGCAAGGGGAGGAGGATTCTTGGAGTAAGTAGAAGAGCCAGTGAACAATCTAGGATGTTCCCTACACCTTGAAAGTAATCTAAACTGTTACGACTGGTATAAATGAAATTATATCAGTATTTCTCAAGCATTGTATTACTGAAAGCAGTGGCTTGTAGCTGGTAACAGCCTCAATAGTTTCCCAAGTGAAACTATTGTATTACTCCTGTGTATGAAAACTTGATGGGTGTGAATTCCAAGAAAGGCACCTCCTGCAGATTTGGCTACCAGCATGATGTTACACATTTCTGTAGGGAATGTGTATTGACCTCTGTTTTTATACTAGCAAGTCACCTTCCTAGTCACACAGTCTTTATGTTGTCATGTTGTCCCAAGTGTCATGACGACTGTGTTACCATTAAGATTTTTCCATCTGTTTTCTGTGGGATTTTGCTGTTTTGATGTTGCTGAAGAGTCTAAAATTTAAAAAAAAAATCTGAATTTGAATTTCTTTTTTTCCCCTTTGCAGTCGATTCTAAATGTGTGGTGCTGTGAAACTTCTCTTGTGCTTGTGTATCTGATTCTAGTTCAAAACTGCTGTAAAAATCTTGCACACGTGGTCAATTTTGCTGCTAAGCTGTCTATATGACAAGGAAACAAAACCTGAAGGTGATTTAAAACTTGTTTTGTAGCCCTATAAGAAACCTGCATCCTGTTTTGTAAACAGAGCCATCCCTCTCTTGTAATTGCTTTCATTCCTGCTGCTAGCTTTTGGGCAGCACTTGGCATTGACCATGATAAATAAGTCCAGTAACCAAGACTTGTCTGAGGTGTCCTGGGGTGGAATACTGAGAGCTTCATGATCACCACACTAGCCGCCAGAAAAAGAAGGAAGCCGAACTAATAATTCAGGAGAGCAGAAGAACATTTGGGAGCTTTTGCCTGGCTCCTGCTCATCAGGCATTGAGTCTCCCTATAGCAGTTCTGTTCAGTGAGAAACATAAAAGCTGGAAAGCGGCTGTGCTTATGCTGAGTGATCTGAACACCTGCTGCCCCATGATGCTGTCAGGAAACTGTAATTTTGCATTTTTAAAAACCTACCCAAACCCCCAGTATATCCATTTTTAGAAATAGTATGACAGGTCTTTTTTTTTTCTTTTTTTTTTAACTATTACTTTATTTTAAGCTTTTCCCCTCTGGACATAGTGAACATTTTACAGGTTTTATTTGCATTGGAAGATTTTACGCAGCTAAGCAATTAGTTTTGGTTTTAGAAGGAAAATAGTTTTGGCATTTATTTAGCATTTATGTGCCTGACGTGATCTGTCTTTTTTAATAGTAAATTTACGAAGTTACGGGGACAAACTGATGTGTTCCTGGCTCCTGCTAAAGGTAGTGAAGGTTGGTTAGATATAAACTTCTGCCCAGACATTCATGGCTCTGCCTATTTCTGTACCTCTTTGTTAGCCTCTGTGAACCAGCAGCAGAAAGTAAAGGGAGCTGGAACTGCACCTGCTGGGTAGCACATTGGACTTCTGAGATGGAGAGATTTGCCGGTGGTTTATTCACAGAATTGTGAGAAAGTGGCTTACAATGTGACATTGTTTAAATGTGTGAGGTTAATCTTCTCCAAAAGATGCCTGGCTCTTTATCTGTGCAGTGTCCAGCCTTACTGACAGTTAGAAGATACTCAGTAATTATGAACTATATCTAATTGTGAACACAGTGTGTTACTTTAGTAATTTTGTAAAACTTGAAAGTGACAAGATTTTTTTTTATTACCAGTTTAGGAAAAATGAAGTTTGCTTGCACTGAATAGCTTACACATAAAGTGAATTAAGAAATCCATTAACATCTCCTACATTTTGTTGCCTCTTAATAATGTTTACTGAACATATTATTGATAGTTATAGAATGGCTAATAGAGATTTTAGATTGTTCTTCTTCCTGCAGTAAAGATAAAAGTCTGGTAAGTTATCAATCACTGAAACATCCATCCAAAATTATTTACAATTGTTGAGAACAAGAAACTGCCATTGTAACTTAGTTTGATCTTATGCATAACACAGGGCATAAAATTTTAATCTGAAAATTGCTACATTAAATCTGTAATTGGGGGAAAATAGAGGCTATTCTTCACATAAATACTTAATTCTTTTGCTAAAAAAAACACTGTGAAAAAGGATCAGTTGCTACCCTTGCTGTTGTTGCTCTGAATTTCTTTCAGCTGCTGAACCATTCTGCTCCTCTTGTTACTGGCTTAAATCATTCTCTGCTTTCATTGATATTTTTTTTCCCCATGTGGAATGACATACAAAGCTTTATCAAAACTGTCCTGCCAATACTGGCATTTTAACTCAATAGTTGACTACTTAGTCTGTGGGTATGTTTGTTACTAATAATGCATTACATGAACGTGAAATCTTTAGACAACAGTGTCCAAAGAGAAGGTGGATTTTGCAGGGAGTTTTTATGAGTTTTCTCATTAAACATACAAAGTTTAATATAAGTCTTTTATATGCCGTGATTTTTCTGTCCTGTCAAGCCACAGATTTGGCTAGCAGTAGATCCAAACTGAGCAATCAGTATTGTGACACTCACTGTGGCTCTGCTGAGTTTTTACTTAGTTCTGTATTTTGTGGATTTTATATTTTTTGTTTCTTCCTTTATGTGAAGCCTTCATGTGTTTGACTTCAACAGCAGTATGTGAAGTACAGTGTCCTGAACCATAGTTAGCCTGCATGTTCATTCATATGTTGAACTCCCAGGCCCTTACGATTTATCGTTTGTTGTTGCATTTCTTCCAAAGATACTTTCTGCTGTCTCTTGTGAATCAGTGCCCTGATATTGAGGGTTTGAGGAATAGTTGTCTTTCCTTGTTCTTTTGTTTGATCTATTGGGCAACATGCATCACCAAAGAGGTACACTGATAATATTGTATTAATACTTCTCATGTTCTTAGGGCTATTCAGGTGAAACTTGCTGTGGATGTTTTGTAAGCATTGTTGAAAATGCTCTGTAATACATCTTCCTCCTTCCTTTTCCCCTCCTTGAATTTAGAGTGAAAAGTTCACTAAGTATTTGTGAGAATGTCTGCTTTCACTGTCATCTCTCCTGAATGTTTCAAGTCTGCAGTTAAATTTATAGAACTAGGAGGGCAACTCCACTAAGAAGCGTGCAACATATGAATGGTACCAGAAAGTCTCTTTATTAATTATGACATTTGACATTGATAATTTTCAGGTGACAGAAGAAGTATTGGGAAAAACATAAATATGGAAAAGGATACGAGGCCATCATTTATCCAGGTTTTGGGGTTTTTTAATCAAGTTTAAAATTAAATATGGAAATTATTTGAAGTAGCATCTGTTAGTAATACTGCTTATCAGAGATGAGTGAGTTCTGCTTGGCATAGCACATGCACAAAACGTGCTCACAGGAAAGCCTCTCTAAGTAGAGATTAAAAGTTTACTAAAATGAATTTTCAGTCTGTATCAGTCATTTATCAGCACATTAATTCAGATTTTTGTCATGCTTTCATAATGCAACAGATAACTTACAGCTTTCAAAATACTTAGAAATTCAATTCATCTTCACTTGTAAGTCAGTTTGGTCTTTTAACCTAATCTTTAACTTAACCTAACCTTGAAATCTGCCTCTTTTAAATTCTAATGTAAAGCTTCATCCAAACTTAAGAGAAGTAAAATAGGGCTTTTATTTCACTAATTTATTGTCTTTTGTAGTGGTTTCTTCTGCAAAGCAGACAAGCCAACAAAGAGCTAAGGTGCTTGTGTGTTTGTGTGTATTGTCTGATACCTAAGATGAGGAGTGAATGGGAGAAAAGGGGCAGAATGGGATAAGCAATGTCTGCCATCCACACCTTTTCTGAAAGGCAATTTATAGGCATTTTTCTTATTTGATGACTAAAGAAGAGTTGTCAGACAATGTACCTTTCTACCGACATCATTGCAGGGAAGCAAGAGTCAGCCCGGCATTGTTTATCAGGCTTGTTCAAATACTTCGGATGTAGTCACACCAGGAATTTTGGAAATGCTTTTATTCCTGTTGCCCAAGACAGTGCAGTTCTTCATTAACCAAGCTAAATAAGAATCTACTTTATTTTGGGCAAAACTGATGCTTCTCTCTGCAAAATACAGAAGCAAATTGGAAATATTTGTTTTTTCTTACATCCACAAAGATTTTATACACTGTTAATCCTTACTTTACATAGAAGTAAACAGAAACACACAGAGGTGTAAAAACCAGATTTGCAAAAAGCCAGATGGAATTCTGAGCATCCATGCTTTTTGATGAGGAGGATGAGCTTATTCCATCCTAGTTTATACTTTTTTTTTTTTTTCTTTCTTGGAATGTTGCAATGTGTTACAATGGATCATGGGAAGCAAGAGAGAAGTGACTGAAATGGAAGAAAGTGTATAAGAGAAAGTAGTGGCTTTTTGGGTCCTTTATTGAGAGCCCAACAAAACCTTTTTTACTAAATCTGGGATGAGAAATAAGTTGCAAATACGAGAGTGTTTGTGCAAGGAGAATTTAGGGAAATTATATGATTAGGCATTTGAGGGAGTAATGTAAACTCTGCAGGTTGCAGAGCTTATGACATGGCAGCAGAGAACTTACATAGGTCAGAATCCCTGTTTCAGAGATTGTTCAAAACTTTGTGAGCTAGATGTACTGTTAATTCACTTATTTATTTACATGCTGCTGCTTCCAGCAGATGCTTTCAATAAGTAATATTTGGTCTAAACTCTACAATACGTTCGGTTGCTGGGGTGCCATTGGCATTTTTCAGAAAAGAATAAAATTACATTCCAGTCTGTCAAGGAAATTTTGGTTGATAAGTGAAAAAGCTCCAAAGGGGATTGTTTCTGGCAGTGCTGTGACTGCATCCTAAGCTACACAACAGCTTGTAGCTGGGAATGCTTGATGTATGACTTGCGGAAGAACTTCACCTGGAAAACTTTGCACAGAATTAAGCTGTGGAGTTTCCTCTCTGGAAGTACTTTTAACTTTAGTTTGTGCATGTTATGTTTGATACTCCATGTAAATCCAAAGTAGTTCATAAAAGTTCTTAATATGACAGTGCTAGTACAGTAGGAGAGCTGGTAGTCAATGGAATATACATTTAGATTAAAAATAGTTTTTATATTTCTTTACTGTAATCTTAGGGGAGTGGCTTAGCTTTTAGCATAAGCTGTCTTCAAGTTACTTTTTTTGCTCTCTGTTACTGGTGTTGAAACTTAGGACTTTGGGATACATAACACAGAAAAACTCTGAAACATCTATTGCATTGTATGTATTGTGAAGTCTCAATTCTGGCATCATAGCTTGCTAAGATTAAGTCCAAATTAAGTCAGAGGTACTGTTTCAGAAAGATGGTATTAATTGTAATCGGAACTGTATAATTAATTACCTGCTTGTATGCACCTCCAGCCTTTACACCAGTTGCTTACATCTCCTACAGAAGTGCTGAGAATGCTAAGAATCTAACCTTCCCCTTTATCTTTTTAAAAATTCCTGTGATTATGCTTATTCATTTATCAAGAAGACAGCAGGATGACAGCTTTCATCCTGTTCTGAGATGCTGAACCCAAGTTCAGAAAGCTGTTTCTTCATTTTATTGTTACGTTAGATGTATCCTTGAAATGAGAATGAGAGGAAAGTAGAGTTCTCCAACCTGAAGTCCAAATTGGCTGGAAGTTTTGAGTGGGAAGAAGAAGAGGAGGTTATATCAAGTGAGACTATAAGGGATATAATGATCAAAAACCAGTCTTGTATCAGCACCATTTTAACTAGAGACAAGAGCAATGTCATTGCTTGTGTGGATGCAGTATTACAATGCAGGCATAGAATAGAAGCATAAGCTCTCATCTGTGACTATTTAGTAGCTCTTAGCAGCTCCTATTCAGGTAGATTTAACTTTTCAAAACAGAGAAATACTGATGGAAATTATAAGTGATATCACTTTTGAGCAAGGAGAAAAAAAGAAAAGATTAGAAGTGGAGTATAAACTAGCAATGCTGTAAAAAACTATGTAAAGTTGCCCAGTATGTTTATTTTAGTAAACCCCCTGCTACCATGAAATGAGGAAAATAGATTGGACTGTTTCACAGTGATTCTTTCCATCATCATACTGCCATTTTGTACAAGGAAAGAGTGGTGCTCAGAGTAGATGTGGTGATTGAGAAGTTGCTGTGCTCAGCATTGGCAGTAGGAATCCTGTTAAACACTTAAGAGTGTTTAAATTTGCTCTGATACGGATGCATCTGGCAAGGTAAGCATTTGTTTGGTTTTATCACTCAGCTTGACACAGTCGATTTTGAAAACACTGTTGAGGTTTGGCTAGAAAAGGTGCAGGGAAATTTAGGAAAGCAGCAGAGAAATAGCCCGAAGTAGAGAAGCTGGAAATATTACTGATCTGCATTAAACCGTATTTCTCTTTATTTCTCTTAAAGTCAGCATTGCAGATTGGACATATGTTTAAAGAACTTAAGTCCAATTGTTAAATTAGTTTTCAAAGGTGCTGAACAGCAAGGATACAGGAGGTCAGAAATAGGCCTGTAAACCTCCCAGGCTCACTTCTGGGTTTGATTCTATGAACCACCACATGCTGGCTCCTATCCACATCTGTGCAATTCACCCACAGTGAGAACAGCAATGTGAAGAAATCTTTCAGGTAGTTTCTCTAGCTTCAGAGATCTTCCTCACTGTGGTGCAGATCTTTCTGAAGTGTCTTAATAGAGGTACATGCACCTGCCCAAGAAAATAAACCTCATTATCCGTGTTTTTGGGTGGTATTTCATTCACCCTGGGTGTTGACAAAACTGGCTGGAATATGTGAAGTCTCACCTCCTCTCATCAGTCAAATGCACCACATTCCCTCCCTCAAACGAAAAAGCCAGTGACTAACATTTTAGCTTGAGAGCTATTTCATGACCAGGCTGAATAGGCTGTAATTTTTCTCTTAGTGGCTTGTCTTTGGTGTCGAGAGTTATACCAAAAGCAATTTTGAAAGAAGAATATTCAGAGATTATAGACTTGACCTGAGGTGGCAGAGTTTTGGTTTTGATGGTACTGGGAATGGGGAAGTGGGGGTGGTATTTGGAATTGTTTTGTTTTTTTTGGTTGATTATTTTCTGTCCAGGAGTTTATTGAATGGAGTTTTCCTTTGTGACTGAACGCTTCTGGTTTGAGTGAAATTATTTCTGCTTATGTTTGGAGACTGTTATTTCTGTAGTTAATTACACTCTGTTAGGTTCTTTGGCTTTGCATTGTTCTTGGTTTATTTTTTGTTTGTTTTTTTTTCTCCCCCAGATTCATTCTTTTCATGTCAGTGCCAACCTGCAAAAATTAATAGCGTAGTAGCAGGGAACAGAGACTGTCGTTTTTCTCAGTGACTAGAAAACTCTGTTTCTGACGCGTGAGCATCTACATCTTCTGTTACTTTTTGTTTTGGTTGCCAGAGTGTGCTTGGAGTGCAGGACTGTGACAATAAATACACAGCTGTGGATACTCTGCTGCAGTGCCATCTCTTAAGACTGTAGCCTGTGTAAGTGCTGTGAAAAAAAAGAATTACACCTGCTTCAATGCTTGCTGGAGCTTGACTTTTTGCTCTTTCTGATAGCAGGTGGAGAAATCTGACAACTTCTTCACAGGAGTTTTAATGATTTTGCTGTGGAGGGAAAAAATAGTTTACAACAGTCAGTGGGGGTGTTTATTTAAAATATCCCAAACTGTCACTTATTCAGCCACATAACAAGGTTGTTGAGGATGAATTGACAGAGCTGTGAATCAAGATTTCCATCCCACCTGCTTTCCTCCCTTGTCAGCCTTGTCAAATTTCTCTTGCTGAAATCAAGGAATGTTCAGTTCTTTTAGAGGAGTGATCCATTCTCCGTGAGCACAGTTCCTTTTTCTCCCAGCCTTATAAATATTTAAAAAGTGTTAATCTTGTTTGTTACCTGACTGATAAGCACTGGGCAAGAAATCTGTCAGTGCAATTTCCTTACTGAACTTAGATCAGAGCTTTTTGAACATCATTGCAGTTACTGGGTAGAATTCTAAAAAAATCCCAATTGACTGTGGAACAGCTTCACCCTTTAGTAACACCAGTATTAATATGTACAGAACTCAGAGAACATGCAATTAAAATTTACACTTCTTTTGTGATATATTCCAGTAGCAGTTATTTATATTGCAGAATGATGCATGAAATGTAACTCCAGTATTTTATGCCATTGTTTTGGGTGTTGTCATACTCTGAGGCAATGGAGTGAAGATTCTGCCAGCTTTACTTAATCCTGCAAATAGAATGTTTAACATGAATGCAGTTACAAAGAGGATCAGTATGTAGTCCCTGCAATAATTTGGCATTTGTATGTTTGCTGCTATTATTGTGATTGATTTTGGTATTTTATTTTCTTTTTTCCCCAATGAGCTGTTCATTTCAGCAGCTGGAAAAGTCATTGGCCTGTGATATCTTAATGCAACCTCACTTTCCTCTCCTCCCCTTCTTTCCTCTCCCCCCTCCTGCTTTATTCTCTCCCATCTTCTTTCCTCTCCCTCACCTTCTTTCCTCTCCCCCACCTTCTTTCTTCTCACCCTCCCCCCCCCCCCCCCCTCCCCCCCCCTTCTATCTTCTTCCCTCTCTCTTCACGGAATGCATGGGGAAAGCAAGAAAAAATTGGACAGACAGAAAACAGTTTTGGAACCACTGCCAAATGTTTAAGTTTGTTCAAGACTTAACACAAATTTTCTCTGTGGAGACTACATCATTTAATGAGTTAGGTCAGCCTCTGCTACCCAGAAGCAGGAGATATGATACCAGGCAAAAATTACCTCTATACACGTGAGTTTTTTCTGTATCAGTAAGACAGCTTGCAGTTTCAAATCTTAAGAATTTAGATTTTATCAGTCTTTGTGGGCTTGGTATATAAATTTATGAATATTGTAAAAATAATGAGCTGCACTGAGCTGTTTCATTTTGCACTTTCTATAATCCACTATCACTCCTGAAAAAATGGTATATTGAAACTGAAATACAGTATCTCGCCATTCTGAGTAGTGTAAAGAATTAACATGGATACCATTGCAGACTGACATTCCCAGTCTTTATTGCATTTGGTGTAATGCTTTTATCATTTTAAACTTCGTAATAATAATAAGTTTAGCTGGAAAAATGGGAACTGCAGATGTGCATGTCTGCACCTCAAATGGTGTGGCTTCCTTCCAGCATGGCCTGCTTTCCTTAGCCTGAAAAAAATACGAGGGAAACTTTAGCAGTTGCACTGCAGCAGGAGTCAGATACTGACTGCAGGATCAATGGTTTAGATTGGCAGTTATCCACTGTAGTGACAGAAGGTATCTGTAATAAAATCCAGTCTGTGAAACTAAACCAGATGATACGGATACATGTCTAATCATCCATTAGTGACTGAGTGTGCCGTCCCTCTTAAAATATTGCAGAGCCAACCCTTGCAATCATATTTACAGTCTATTGTGGTGGTGACAGTCACTTGTCTTGCTCATGAGCAACTAAAGCACAAAGCTTGACGTATTTTGTATAACACAATCCTGGGAAATAAGTGTCGCTTTCTGCTCTAACAGCAGCTGCTATTTTTGCTGTCTTCTTCTGATAACAACAGCAACTTCCCAAAGGCAGGCTGCTGGATAAATCTGAAGAAAAAGTTAAGATAAGCATAGGCTTCCAAAAAAAGAATATTTTCATGTTTTAGCAAAAAACACTGCATGTATAAAATCCACATTCATGATCTCTGCTTGCCTTCATGTTACTTCTACTCATTTGGCCACAGGCCTTGAAAGGTAATTGCTGATAAGAAGTGTTATTCTGGACAGATATAAATGTTAATGACGTCTGTGTTACACCTGAGATTATGTAATAGCCTGTGTCTTACAAGGGCTAATTATATAATTAGACTGTTCGATATGGATGAAGTAGAAAAATCATAAAGCCCAGGCTAAAGGAAGGATCTTTGATGTATACATTTTGATAGAAATTGTTGTGTTGGGTGCTGTTTGAGGATTTGAATTTGAAGAGAAGTAGAAAAACAGGAAGCTTTTTCAATGCCTCTTCTGTTTGTTTTTTTTAAATGTTTCATTCTGCTTGCTCTTCTAGATGCCCTATTCATCTATTTTTAGATTTCCTTTTACATAGCTAAAATAATTGACTCAAACAGGACCCAACTTTTGTGACAAACAAAATATTCCTTATTCTGAATGAAAATGTTTGCCTGCACAGAAGCGGTATGCTGAAGAACACATACAACTGCCATGAGTTTAGTAATATAAGTTCTTAGATTACTAGAATAGCTTTTAAACTACTAATTGCTAAAAGCTAGGGAGGAAAAAAGCTGCATTATATCCACCTGTTCTGTCCTTTTCCCTAAGCTTCAACTTCAGTGTGCTGTCAGAGACTGGATATGGGGATATATCTGTCCATCTTTTGTCTGAACCATAACAGCCATTCTTTTCATTCTTTGTCACTGCAGGTCTTAAAAATAAAGAAGCATCATGTTGCGTAGTGGAAATAGCATTTAACGTCACCACATTTAGTAAAAATATATTTTTATCAACTCCCAGAACAATACAATAGGTACTGTTCTATTAGGTACCTTTTTTAGGTATAATGAATGGATGATAAGGGTCTGGACTTGCTAAAGTACTCTAGAAAACCTCATGATGATCTTTTTGTTGATTTTTATTTTTTTTAAGTGTAAACTAGGAATAACTTCAGTTCATGCATGCTGTTAACCCTGCAAAGCTTTCTTAAGAAAAGCAGGTAAAATGACTACATACGTAAACAGTATGTAGCGTGCAGTGGCAGTGACTCTTTAGGCCCTCCAGGGTTAGGGTGAATACATCCTCAAGTGAAATTTTCCTATGCAAAAGCTCTACTGCACTTAAATTTTATGTAGAATGAATAAAAGACGTTTTAATTCCTTTTCCCGATGCTTCATTTTCTCTGAAGGCTGTGTCTGCTGCTAAATCCCTTTTGAGTCTCGAGATTAGATAGGAGTGAACTCCAGGGATTTTGTGTTTACCAGTAACTTCACCTTACATGGGAATAGTTGCTAGATTCCCAGTAGATGTCTTGGTGGCTGAACCCATGACATGACTGCATCTAAGTGAACCAGTAAGAGAATGATGGGAATCCTCCTCCATTTTGATCCCTTAGTGTGAATTTCCTAACACTCTGAAGTCAGAAAGTCCTGTGAACAAGATCCTGATGCTTCTTTTGGTTTCAGTTATTTCATAAAATGGAAGAGGAGCATGAAGTTTTTAGTGTTTGAAAGAAAATTCTTTTATCTTGCCTTTGAAACTGTTACAGTACAGGCAGAAGGCTAGAATAATTTTTATTGCCCATTAAGTTTTTTAAACTCTTCAGTGTTACTGCCTGTATGCCAAAATGTTAAGTAAAACCTTTTATGCAAGTGTGGCAGATTTGCCTATGGAAAACAGTTGCTGTCCTGAAAATAAGAGTAGGATTTTAGAACTGCAGGCATCTGATTTTCTACAGATACCAGCAAATAACAAAATTAATCCAATAATATGCAGTGCCTTAAAGAGAGAAGATGTAATGGACCTTGCTGAATTAATTGATTTTACATGTAAATGTAATCCTTTTCTAAAGACAGATTTGTTCCTAAGAATACAATTTGAAGTAATGAGGTTGCTTAAATCTGACGGTGTCTTCTACCTCATGTTTGAAAGCTTAAAAGATGAAAGAGAAATTCATGATAATTTTGCAGTCAAGTTTAAATAATTCATTTGCTTGCTTACTATTCAGAACATACTAATAAAGTGAAATATCTATCACAGTGAGGATTTCACAGTCAAGAATGTTAAATGTGGCTAGGAAATGTAACTTACTGACCTGACTTTTGATCATTGCATTCAGATGCCATTGTTGGTGTTGTGGATACTGTGTTGGTGTGTAGTCTTCCAAAGTGTGCAGTGTATTCAGTCTTTACTCATTTGCTGTGCAAACAGACAGAAGGTGTAAGATCTTTGATATTAATTTGAAGAAGTTACAGATGAATGAACTACAGACCTATAGAATTTGTCGGTATTTCCATTACTGCAGCTGTAACAAAGCTCTGTGCATCTCAAAGCTCATAAAAAAACCCCACAGCATTGTCTATCCAGAGGAAGTGTACATTGGATGTCATACTGGGGTCAGTAACAGAACTTGCATGGTCTTCATGAGGGGCAAGACTATCCTCTGTGAAGCCCACATGAGTTTCATGTTAGAGGGTATGTATACCTAGTGATATTCTAAACCCATCAAGAAACATAGTGCTAAGATTATATTTTCATGAAGTGGAGACATAAGCATAAAATATGTTCAGTGATGTATCATCGTGGATTCCATTTTAAACACTTGAATATTACATTTCCTCTCATTTTGATGGAAGTTGTGACAGTGCAAAGTTGAATTATTTTAGTCAGAGCATGGATGAAAATGTTGATACCATTTAATAACTTCTTAGCCTTGAGGAAAACATAGTGGGAGTGTGATAATGAAAATGTTAAGTCTGATTTGTTCAGAAATGACACTGTGATTGGCACGCTGAATGACTGGTTGCTTTTCTAGATGAGGGTTTCCTTATGAAAACCTGCTTAGGATGGCAAGTCATATACAAGGGCACTTTCATATTTTAGGTCCTGTTTACCTTATTAACAAAAAAGGTTCTTGCTGAGCAGGAGAGAGTTTATTAGACAAAAATGAAGAGCAAGAAGAGTTAATTTTCTGCAAGATATGCACAATACTCTTGCTTCAGACAGTTGTGGTGAACTGAGAAAATCTTGTACTAGAAGGAAAAGACACAATTTCAAAGGAAGTATCAGGAAGTAGGGATGCATTGGACAAAACTGAAAATACCTTAGAAATCAGTCCCTAAAGCAACCTTCCCAAGGGCAGCTGGGATCATCCTGTGAATGGATCAGTCTATTTGTAAATATGTGTATTTGTAAATCTTCTGGATTAAGTGCTTCATTGAAAACAAAGAATTTTTCAAGTCCCTGATTGTCTCCTCAGGAAACTAATGAACCCGTGTATTGCCACGGCCACCAGATTGTAGTTAGTTTTGTATTGTGTTAATAGTAGTATAGTGGGCAACTTTGTGTTAGTATTTGAGATATTGTAATGATACTTGATAAAAACAGTTGTAATACAATTGACTGCTAATGGTCTTAATGCCTTCCAGACAATGGCATTGGAATTGTAAAATGGTTTTCAACCAGAACAATACAGTATGCAGTACAGTATGATGGTCATTTCCCCCAGTGTTTGTGTTCACAGTGTCTGCCTCTAAGCTCACCCATTATTCATAGAGCTGAAAGCTAAAGTAGTTCACAGTACCTGTTAGGGGATTTAATGACTGTTATTCTCAACATGATATTGGTTCTAAATCAATAAAGTAAAAACATGGTAGAAATATTCATATTCTTTATTATGATGAGAATAAATCCATAGCTTTATCACCACTTTTATTTTTAATTGAACTTCTGCAATAAATGGGAATCAATTAAATAATTTCAAATTATTTCTAGAAACCTTCCTAATACAATTTTTTCATTGTTAATTTTCATTCTTTAGTTGGAGTTGTGAGCTCCTGCAGTTTCACAACATGAACACTGGCCTTACTAAAACATTAAGATTTTCTTCTATACACTTGAAGGTTAGGAAACCAGTGGCTCTTTGCATTGGCATAAGAAAGTGTTGTGAGGTTGTGGATAGCAGGATCCGATCTCGATGGCATAATTTTCCATTAATTCAGAGCTAGGCTTTCTTCTTCATTCCTTAGACTATTTAGGAATTGTAAGATCTCTGAAAAAGTATGAGACAAAATTATGTTTTTCCCCCTCATATTTTTTTCTTTTTAATGTATGGTGGATAAATATGAAAAGTGTAAGTTTGCAAAATGAATTTGGAAGAAGTTAATGCTTCATGAAAAACCATTTCATAGATTAACTTCTAATTGTTTAGATGAAACAGGAGTTTAATTTGCAGTAATCACAGGAATATTTGTTACCATTGTATTCACACTTAACAAGAAATAACTTAAATTTATTTATGGAAATAATATAGCACATGCTAGGTTACATATTAACCTCACATATGGGTACATTTGGAATTGCTGTATTTCATGGAAAGCTGAATGCCCATGGTCGTTATCAATCATTATTCTTTTGTTGGTTATAGTAATTTTAGGTTTCCAGTAATTAGCCCTGATTTGTGCAAAGATTTGATCATGTATGAGTCAGTAAAAGTTAGACTCCTAAATGAGTGGCCTAAACAATGAAAACACTTATAACTTTTCCCAGAAAGTGACAGGTTTAACCCATTGGTGTACTGCTAGAGCTGTTCTTACGTTTCTGTAGGCTCAGGTGCATGGTTTGTAAACTAAGGAAGCAGATGAGTGCCTCTGAAATACTTCAATATTCTGTTGTTTTTAATGCAAATTCAATTAATATTATGGGCTGTTTGGCTCTAAGTTTTTCTGTAATGTTAGAACTAGGAGAAAATTAATCAGTTTTTCTGTAAACATTTTAGAATCAAAGTATCCGGTGAAAGGTGTTAGAGCAGCTTGGGTTCCCGTTATCAAAATGTCTGCGCACACCTCTATTTCAGGGTTTAAACCTTTTTAGATGTTCATGTCAAAGGGGAAAAAAGCCATAACCGACCAGCCAGTTAGATCAGATGTAGCCAGTACAGAAAAGAGAATGTGCTGGTTTACAAAGTTCTATCTCACAAGATGCAAATTTGAGATATGAATCAATGATGGTGATCATGATTGGACAGAGCCTTGGGTGACATGGTTTAGTGTGAGGTGTCCCTGCCCATGGCAGGGGGGCTGGAACTGGATGATCTTAAGGACCTTTCCAACCCAAACCATTCTGTGATTCTATGTTTCTGTGATGCCATTTTTGGCATAAATCAAGGCCAGGGGTTCCTAGGTATGGAGAAATTTTGCATGGGATGGCTATGAGAAAGAACTGTTAAAAATTACAGTCAACATTTGGGTAGTTGATTTTGCATAGCAGTGTACTGTGCTGCTTTCAGCCTGATCCTTATTGTCTATGATCAGGATCTGCTCGACTGACCGATTGGAGTCAGCATGAAAGCACAGCATGCGCTTCTCTCTGTCAGCCAATACATGTGCTTTACCTGAATTATTACCCGTGGCAGAAGTGTACAGCCTGCTGCTGATGGCTGGGCAGTGATGGACGCGCTGCCTGATCAAAGAATACGTTTTGTGCTCATGAGGACTCTGCAGTCAGTGTCACCGGTTGCCAGACAGAACGAGTGTCAAAGTACAGCGCTTGGAATAGCCATTGCTGTGCTGTGTGCTTGGTCTCTGTAGTGACTACTCTAGGTATGGTGCTGTTTCAGTAATCCTAACTTTTAAACGCCTTTTAGTTTATGGTGTTCATTGACAGTCTTTACCTCTACAATTTACTAGTCTTGGATTAGGTTGAAAAGGCTGATATTCTGATATATGTGTTCGATTATGATTATATTTACAGTTCCAAATGCTGTGTTGTTTGTGATGGCCTATCTGAAGATTAAATTATGCTGTTCTGTTTCATACCAACTAGATAATAGTTTCTATTCAGGAGTTCAAGTTGTCCCAGTAATAGCAAGAAGCTCCCTTTCGAAGTAACATGGGATGAAGGTATAAGTTGGATCTGAGAGATTAGTTCAGGTGTTTTCACTGAGTAAGTTAACAAGAAGTCATTAGAGGGTGTTTGAGAAGAAAAAAAATGTGGAAGGTAAAGTCAAACAAATTATCTGAATTTCTGAAACAGCAAGTCTGAAGAACCTCTTTTGATCATACCTCCCTGGAACGATTTGGTAAGATGTGACATGACTACTCATTATTTAAACAACATACCTTTACGTTCATAAATAAAAACTGCAGTGTGAAAGACACATCAGTAAAGGAATGCATTTATGGAAAAGGAGGAAGAATGCTTTGTAAATAATGGGGTTTAACTTTTTTTTAACCACACACATCCACACTTTCATTGGGTAAAAGGTTGTGTTGTATAACATGCATGGGAGAATAAATGAATAAGTGTGTCTGAAATTAAACATTCATGCCTAATATGCTGTGATTATGCTTCTGCAGTTTGGCAAGCAGACTGAGTTGAAACAAATCTCTCTGGTGATGAGAAGAATTGATTACCAAAGATTCTAGCTGAATAGAATGTTGTTCTGCTTGGCAAAATATTGCACAGTAGGGAAATTAAATGTAGGCAGTGAAGAAGTTATTTTTCAGTGGAGATGCTGTAAAGATCTTTGTCCTCATGCTGACTGAACTGTTAGTACAAAGTACTAGTGATCACCTGAGATCCGAAAGGCTGCACTGGTGTGGCACTAGACCTGTTCCAATAAGTCATGGCTTTCAATGAGCTAGCTTGCACTTACTGTTCTTCCTGCTGCTTTTGTTTTATGACAGACATGCATGTTACTGCTAGAGATGCCTCAGCATGATTGTTTATATGTAGCCTTTATCTTTCTTTCCAGACCTCTGAAGTTGGTTTGAAAAGAAGAAAAACTATATACCTAGTGTATCTGAAGAATTAAATCTTCATTTTCAGCACATTTAGAACTGTGGGATTTTTTTAAAAACTTAAATGTAGTCCAAAAGGCATTGTTCAACTCCATGAAATCTGAAGCTGTCATTTACCATTTAATAAAGGTACTGTTGAGACATTACTATAGAGAAGAATGTTAAAGACAGCTTTTGGTATGAATGTATTTAAATAACTTTGAAGAAAGTTTTTATCTATGAAGCCATTGTTTTGTTTGATGCTGAAAGTAGTGAATGTATTAATGGAATAAAAAAAGCTAATATCTGAAGGTGGTGAAAACATAATTACAGCTAGGGAGTTAAAGGATGAATAAAACTGGTGGTTTGGAAAAATAGTAAAGAATCCTTTTTTTATATCTAAACATTTACACTAATACTTGGTTTTGATGGTGTTAAGAATAAATAAAAGTAATTTTACTCCTGAACTTGTGCTAAAATTAAAGTATTTGGATTTTCCCCCCTCCCCCCCCACCAATATAGCAGGGTGTGTTTCAGCGGTCTGCTTTTCTTTCTTTTTTTAAAGTCACAATTATTGGGAAAGTTATAAGAAATTGTTGAATGTGAATGAAACAGTGTTTTTCAAGAGAGCATTTTAATTTGGGATTTTGTTTCTCTTTCACAGAGGGGTGCAGTTCATTATTCTTTTACAGAATCTTATTGTTTAGAAGATGAAAATTACAGCCAGCATGGTTATCACTGAAAATCAGTGCTATTTGTGGTGGCCATTTAGAGCTCTCTTTTCGAAATGGTAGTAGTTAACAGAGATGTGAGGACTTTTTACCCAGCTAGTGTTAGAATGCTCCTTTTTCCCAAAGCTGTCTTACTCCTGTTGTAGAAGATGCTTCTATTTCTCCTGGACATGAGAAGTGATTGGTGCTATTGACTGCTTCTCTACAACATACCTCATTTTTTCCCCCTCTAATTACCTAATGAGTCTTTGTACATAGTGAGAAATGGGGCAAGAAAGTCTCTTGGCCTATTTGACTTAAATACAGTTAGCTGCTGTAAAGATGTGCTTACTGTGTAGTTATTTGGTGTAGGAAATCCATTTTAACCACAATTGCTTTGTTAAGCAATATTTGATTGATACCTCTTTAGCCACTTCACAGTGCTGTTGTCACTCCCTGGCTAAGGTGTTGGAATTTCCAAGGGTTTATTGTACACTAGTCAGCACTGTGCTGAGCTATGCATTGCGCACTAATGTGTCCCGTGTCATTCTTTATTCTGGGACATGTTGAGCTTTGCAGAATGTGTCTCAGGATGGAGAGGAAATTTCATTGCAGGGCCCTGTCAAAGGCAGCAGTGGTTTATAGGACTGCCACAAAGAACATAGAAGTATACTTGAATTGCTGACTTGAGTTTACCAGAGAAAAGAAATTGCTCATGTAATTAATTTGTAAGGGGAAGTACATACAGGAACACAAAGAGGAATGACATGAATAGGCTCGATTGCTTGTAACTGCTTCTCTGTTGTTTCTGAGGTTTGATTAGAAGCTTTGATTGAAGCCTTCCATCTTTCTGTTGTTTGGTAAGTGTGAAGACACTGCTGTACTCTGTAACTGAATACTCCATTTAAAAAGAAGCAGGGGTCGTTAACCTGCCATTACATCAAGGTGTTGTGAAAAATGAATACCAAATCAAAGCTAAAGCCATCAGTACAATGCCACTGGCAAAGAAACTTCATGTTGCTTACTTCGTTCTGCAGCTGCACAGAGTCAGAGTCAATTACACACAATTACTCATCCAGTCTCTCTGTAGAGTGTTTACAATCTGGTAGGGTGACTTTGAGGATAGAAAGAAGAGTAGGAGGAAGGACCGAGCAATTTGATTGTTTTGCTCCAAGCTAAGTTCAGTACTGAGAATGAGTATTCAGAATGACAGCAGGGATAAATATATAATTGTAATTCCAGCTGTTAGATACCTGACTAGCACATTTCGGTGTTTAGGGTCAGTAGCTATCACTGGCTTGAAATACCTCATTTGTTGTAGCTGGTGTTAGTTCAGTTAATTTCTGTTTCAGATTTTGTCCTTAGCTGATACTGATCTTGTGTGCATTGGTTTTTTTCTTCATAGCAGTGCTTAATGAATGGTTTTGGATTAATTCCCTTTCTGAATAGTAAATCTTGGTAGGTCTACTTCCTGGTACAGAGGGTGCCATATGATTTCTCTATCTGATACTAGTTCACAATTGTTTAGCTCTTACCTGAGATTCTGTCTGTGCTAAAAATCTTCTCCTTTTCTCAGAGCTAGTCAGTTTTATGTTACTGAAGGTATCGCTGATATCCATCATTTTACATTTCTGTACAATTTTTACAGTAGCTTTCCTTTGGCAGCTTTTGGTTGTCTGTAATATTTGGCATTTTCATATCCAAATTTTTAGTATGTTGGTAATCACAGAACATCCTTACAGTGCTGTACACTGGACTATAGCTTGGTGTTATGCTTTTAATAGGTTCAGCATATTTAGGACAGAGAGCTCTGTAGATTCCCTCATTTTATGAGGAAAAAGGATTCTGAGGCAATTGGAAAATCTGTTTTCTTACTCTTTGATAGTATTAGGCAGAGAGAAAAAGATGCCTGACATTACATTAGTTTACTCTCTTATAGTGCTTTTGCAGTACTGTCTTTAAATAGCGTGAAAGTAAATTATTTGAACTAATCTTTCAAACTGTTTTGCTTAGTATGGAATCTCATTTGTTTGTTATTTTTTGGTTTTTTTTTGTTTTTGCTAAGCATCACATATCATGTTATGCAATATTGTGCAATATATAGCACAGATATGCATAATACCAACTGATGGAAGTTTTGGTTAGAACTGGGCATCTGGAAAGCTAAGGTGCAGATTTTAATGTAAATTTCCTAGGTCTTTTTATCTGCTGGTGTAATAAAAGCTTGCTACACTGGGGAAGGAAAACTGCTAGTTTTCGCCTATGATTTTTGTTTGCTGCTCTCAGCTGCATTAGTATTCAGAATCAGCATTAACCATAAAGTATTTTAAGACTTTCCAAACAATCAAACCCATTATTTTACTGAAAAAGACACTGAAGTATTAAGTTAGCATTGTAAAATAAAATGTGTAATTGCTGTAATCGTTGTCTGCATCAGAATTTCAAAAGAACATGTCTTTGGCACTGGAACACAATTTCTCAGAATTCTTGAAAAATGGAAGGCTACATTTTGGTTTTCCCAAAGGATTGTGAAGGATGAATGTCCAATATACACAGGGTTAGAAAAAATATATAGGTAGTAACGTGACCCAGCATTTGTAGAAAAGTGGTTTTGGCTTTTTTTTTACATGTCTATATTTATGGGCTGTGCTTGCATCGTTTGGATAGAATGAACTGCAGAGTACATTCTTGTGAACATCTAGAAGCCTGTTTTGTGTGTCAGGGTTGAAGGTCTGTTGTCACAGGGTCAGCTCAAGGATAGAAGTAGAAAGAGCATTGCCAGCTGGTAGAACAGTTCTTTCTGCTCAGCACTGATGATACTGCATCTGGGATAAAGTATGTAGTGCTGGGCCCCCCAGTGCAGGAAAGTCATGGATCTACTTGAGGATCAGTGAAGGGCCATTGGTGAGAACTGGAGTGTGTTTCACATGAGGAGAGACTGTTCACCCTGAATCTGTGATGAGGATCTTATCAACATGTATAAATACTTGATGGGAGGGTGCAAAGAAGACAGAGCCAGACTCTTCTTAGTGGCATCCAATGAAAGGCCAAGAGAGCACAAACTGAAATGTTGTAAATTGTGTTTAATCTTATTGTGTGGGTGATGGAACACTGGCACAGCTTGCCCAGGGAGGTTTGGAGTTCCCGTTCTTGGAGATGTTCAAAACGTAACTGGACCCAGCCTTGAGAAACCTCTCCCAGCTGATCCTCCTTTGAGCAAGCGCATTAGGGTAGAATATCTCCAGAGGCCCCTTCCAGCCTTAAGTATTCTCTAGTTCTGTGATTCAGTGAGTGTTGTATGATCTGGCATCCAAGGACATGGTCCAGGTAAAATTGGACAAAAGATGTTGAAATCAGCAAATAAACTACTTGCTTTTTCCTCTACTGAAATGCAGACGAGGAATTGTAGATGATTTTTGGAATTGCATCTGGAGGATATTTGGTGGAAGAAACAAAAATGTGAATTCCGTTCCTCTAGTTCCAATGAGAGCAACGGCAGTTAAATAACATGAACATTCATATAGTGATTTAAACTAATCAGTGTGTTGAGTAACACCTTCTAACTCAACTAACCAAAACAGTGCTCACTGGAGTCTCTAGTTTTTACACGATGGAAGGTTGCTCTTCCAAATGAGATGGATTTTTAATTAGAAAAATTTTCTTTCTTGAGTGGTATAATTTGTCACAATATGACCTCATATTTCATAACTCTGAAAGCTGCCTAATTTTAATTTTTTCCACTTTAAAGGAAAAAAGATGAAGGTCCAAGAAAATGTGTGCTAAGAAGTCACTGACATGACGGATTTCAATGTCTCTAAGTAATTAGTTAAGTTCTGCTTGTCTCTTTCATTAAAAGCACCATTAGACAGCCAGATGCAAAAGATGACTGTGGTAAATGGTTTTTCAGGTACTTCTTGATAATGTTAAATGTGGTTGTCATTTCAGTTGATAGTTATGCATCTTTTCCTAAATATCCATCCATCTACTTGAGCTACCTGCTCAATAAATTGCATGTGGAAATCGTTAGGATAATTTAAAGAAAAGAATTCCCCTGGTTTAACTAGCTGCAGGATGTTTTCTTTGTTTCTGTGAGGGCTTTTTTTCACTCTCTCCTGAGATTACTGGAAAAAATCTATACTACAGACATTTTTCTCTCCTTTGTTTCTTAGCATGTTACTTCCTGTTTGAGGTTTCTTTGTGAAATAAAAGTATACAATCAGTGTGCTTGAATAGAAAATTGTAGATCTCTGCAAAGGGCCATCCATTGCCTGCAGCCTCTGTGCTTGCTTGCCTTTTGTTTTAGTGAGAGATGTGCACCAGAAGGTTGATGGGTGGCACTGATTCCTGTCATAGCACAAGGCTGAACTAAAGCACACCTTCCTTTCTGTAAATGGACACACTTTGCTGTTTGAAAGCCCATAGGATTTGAGTTATTCTTCAAATCCTTTTGTTGTTATGAATTTTACCCTGTACAGAAGCTAGAGCAGGAAATGGACTAAGTTAAGGATTTTCTTATCTAGACTTACTGAGAAAAGATTGATTGGTCACTTACCTTTTTCAGTGTTGCTGTTACATGAGAGAGGCCATGTGCAACATTAGGCTGTTATGGTGTGGTTAAGTAATACTGGCAGGAGTGGAGTGAGAGGAAGGGAGAAGACAGCATGGCACAGTGACATTCCCAGACAGATAAGCAGATTCACTGACAGGCACCCACTAAGTTTATTGCTTACATAGTGATAATGACATTGTCATATTGTCCATGATGCACTTTACAGATTGTGTAGGTAAGATATTTGTAAATAGTTTTGAGTAAGTATCTCACAATGAATCCTACACGGAGTGGGTTTGCAGACTCTAATGTGATGCGTTCTATTTATCTTGTCTGCATGACAAAGAAGACTTGAGTTTCTCTTTAACTAGTCTGAATTAATTTTGTTTTCTTTTGAGTAAAACTTGCTTGTGGTAGAGATGGTTGGGGGCTACAGTTCTTTTAATTTCCAGCTGTGTTAAAGGACTCTGTCTCAATTCTTAGTTATTGCTTATGCTGGTTGGACTCTGAAACTGTAGACTGCCTTTGGTCCCATTTTTAACATTAAAGGAAAGACAGTTCTCTCCTGGATGTACCTGTCATTGTGCTCAGGAATTTTCCATTGTTCTCTTTCAGAACATGTCATCTTTCTCAGTTTTTTTTGTTTATTGTTGGCTTTTCATTTGACAGCCTTTTTCCTTTTATGCAGTGGTGTTTAAGCAGGTAAATACAAGATTCTTTGAATAGCAAATTTTATTAAAACAAAGCAACCTAATTAACTCATTCTCCAGTTATGTGCTCCAATAATCCGTTAATGCAGGCTCCTTACAAATGGTGTTATTACCGATAGCAGGAACTAACATAAATCAGAAATGTCAGATGCTGTTTCAAAGACACTTTTCTTCTCCAGATTTAAAGGAGCCGGTATTCTATATGTTTATGGTACATCTTACTTACTTCTTTATTTCATTAGCTAGGAACTGTTATTCTAGGAGGCCTGTAGAATGGAAAGAAAGCAGAAGTAATTACTTAAGTTTGTGTAACTGGTTTGAGTAAAGTAAGCAGTAAAACATTGGCCAAAAACATAAAGTCCCCTTATATGATCTTTTATAAAGCATTTTTCTAAGTATTTAGCATTGTTTCTGCACATGTGCCTTTGAAGCACCAGAATTAAGAATTGCATTCTTGGAGCACAGAAAGCTAACCCCAGTGGCCCGCAGGGATGATCAAATGGGGAAGATATTTATTTTTGGCCTAAAATATCCTAAAATAAGTTGTATGAAAAAGAAAGAGAATAGGTTAATAAAGGTGAATAATACTAACTTCTGTGAATATTTGATTCCCCTTGAGTGTACTGGAAATTTTCAGTCCTTCCAAAGCTGCTCAGACACTGCATGGGCATGTGCCTAGAGCTGTAAGCTAATTGCTTAAATACAAAAGGGACAGAAAGCTGAGTCTAAGGGGAAGGAATGATTCATTCAGGACCACAAGTCTGGACCAGGTAAAGGAGGAAAACTGTGGCTGGCTAGAGAAGGAAGTGTACAGAGCTGACTATTTAGTGAAGAAGATTTGGTGAAGAGCAGGAAGCAAGTTAGTAATAAGCTATCTGGGAGTATAATATGAAAGTTTAAGGTAACGGGCAGGTGTTTGGCAGCTGGCTGGCAAAACAGGTAGCAGAGGATGTGCCAACTGCCTGCTGAGGGACCTTGTATGGTGGATTCAGTTAAATTAGGAGTGGGAAGGGAAGGGCAGAATAGTGGTGAATGAGCCAAAGAGTTGTATCCACTGGAGTGGATTCACTTTCTTTCGGAGCTCTGAATGGACCATGAGACTTCAGAATCTTGTTGATCCTCTGTTGTCAGGAAACCTCCACAGGCAGTCTTTAAGTTGTGATCTCTCTCCTGTGTTTTCAGTAGATGGTGTAGCAAAAATAGCTGTATCCTTTTTACCAGACTTTTATTTGTCAAGATAGAAATGTTCCCTGTTCCCATGTCTATTTCATTGAAATTTTGGAAACCTGGAAGCCCTTTAAGATCATTGTACTTCATTCTTTTTTGGCTTCCTCAAACTGCTTGGCAAGCCATCTAGTCAATGAACACGCTGCATTCATTATGTGGATATTCCCACCCAGTCACTGAAGGGCAACTTCCTGAACTGTCAAACAGTTCACCTGGCAGGCTGCATCACAATAATGACACTGGTTTTAAATGGCTACATACAAAGATGCTTTTGAGACAAGGCTGGTGTTTGGGCACAATTCCTGTGCACTTGAATCGTGTGGAAAATCCTACAAATCTGAATTATGTGGTTCTTGGCTTTAGTTGCTTTGGTTGTTTTGTTAGGTTTGGGGTTTTTTGGGTTTTTTTTTGTTTTTTTTTTTTTTCCCCAGAGCAGTTCAAATGAAGTATTCCCCAAAGTGGAGCTACTGTTATTCTATGATAGAGTAAGAGGAGGCTATTGTCAGAGGAATTCTTTCTTTTTTGGAAGTCATGTAGTGGACAGGATAGTGGATCTAATTGGATCTAATTATTGCCCTAAGGATTTTATTCTTGACTGTATGCTCCTTTGTAACACTAGGCAGTTACTCAAGCTGTAATTCTCACAAGTGGTTAATAAATGCACTTCTCATTTTTCAGAGTAACAGCTTGAAATTTCTTTAGAAATATCTTCCAGAAATGCTGAGCACTTATAACTGAAGCCAATGGGAATGCTGGTTTGAATGGTTGAAGTACCATATAACAGTCACCTTCTGAGAAGTCATTTGCTAGAGTTATCAAGCTGGGTGTGAAAATTAATAGATTTTTTCTTTCCATAGTCTGCCTAAGCCTCAGTCAACTATCTGTAAAATGGAGTGATACCATCTTTCATTTTGCTGGCCATTTTAAAGATTGATTAAGTTTTGTGAAGCAGTCCTCTGTTCTGAAAAGTGCCATAGAAAGTTCAAGATAAATAAACAGATTTGACACGTTCACCAGGGGTTTTAACAGTTTTCAGCACGTATAGACCAGCTGATCATTAGTAACTTTTCATTTAGCATGTGTACGTAATGGCACAGAATTTTTAGGGGTGGGGAGTCGTTTAGAAACTGCATAATGTATATACACTGGTGAGGTGAATTAATGGTTGAGTACTGTACCCTAAAAATGAAGGGATTTGGCTGTACAGCTTTAAAATCACATTCTTTTAACATTCTTTTGGCTTTATAAAGTCTAAACCTGTATTCAAAATGCAGTTGAAAAAGCAAATACTGTTTTAAGTGGACTAAATTGTAGCCTTATTGAAGTTAATAGAACTACTTCCATCATCTGTGATCTTTTCCTCTAACTTTTCAGTCATCATCTGTGATGAATGAAATAATGTATATGTGCATGACTAGCTTGAATTTCAGTTTAGAAATGGAGGAGCTTGCTGCTTTATTCCTCCACTGAAATGTCATCTTCTGGCTCTCCTCTTGGGACCCTCAGGTTGCAGCAGTTCTTGGAATGAGATCTTTCTGTGTGATTGTGGTGTCCTTTCAGCATTTCTAATGTTGCTCATTATTGCCTTCCCCAGGAATGTGTTTAATGACAGGTAGCTCTTCAGCACTGCTCCTGCCAAAAAACCAGAACAGATGATGCTGGTGTTGTATCTGACTCTATTGCATCTGACACTTAAGCATGTTCCACTTAGTGTGGTTGGAACAGTGGTAAAAATTCTCCTACTGGACACTCAGCAGATTGCTGTGATTATCCATCTGTGGTTATGTGTTTTATATTTTGTCTGGCAGACTTAGAAATAAGTTGCCTCCAACTTGAAACCAGTATAATTTATTTTGATTCAGAGGGAATGTGAATGAATACTGAATGAGCATTTGAATGTGGGTTCCTCTGTGAGGTATTTACATGGGATATGTAGCATCGCTGGTGTGCCTTGTAGGTCATCTTGTTTCTCATTAATACATTAGAGGTACATCTGAAGCATCCTAGAGCAGAGTAACACTTGTTACTTAAGCAAAGTCTCCTGTATCTCTACACAAATCATAATGCTCTCAGTACTGAATGTGGAAGCTTGCTATACATTCCACCTTACAAGCTTGAATGATTTCCCTTTTTTACACATGCTTTCTTTAAGGGTAAAACTATCTCAAGGTCACTATATGAAACACATTGTGTTTCTTTACTTGTTTTGTCTTCAGTTTCTTTCTTTTTTTGTGTATTTTCTTTCAAACTCTGCATCTCACTTTGTTCAGTGATGCTTGACATCATCTCAAATTGAGATGTTGCCAAATATAATTTCTTGCTTTCCTTCCTTGTCTTTTATGTAACTGTCAAAAATACACAGTTGTTCTGTTTTCTACCCTTCTGTCTTAAAATTCTGCCATTTTTCAGACTGGAGGCAGAATTATTTTATTTTCAAATCGGATAATAATGATATTAAAATGATTAAATAATTATTGCTGTCTAATATTGGGAGTCAGTCATAGAATACAGGAGGTGCTCCAGGTGATCATCCTTGTAGCCCTTCCCTGGACTTGTTCCAACAGTTCCATGTCCTTTTTATGTTGAGGACACCAGAACTGCACACAATATTCCAGGTGATGGCTCACGAGAGCAGAGTAGACGGGCAGGATCACCTCCTTTGACCTGCTGGTCACGCTCCTTTTGATGCAGCCCAGAATGTGGTTGGCTTTCTCGGCTACAAGCACACACTGCCGGCTCATGTTCATTTTCTCACTGACCAATCAGTTTTGTTGCTATGTAATTTGTACTGAAAAACCCTGTATGGGTATCATACAGGTTATAGAAACTGATGATGAAAGCAAATAAAGATGGAAGGAAAGCATTGTCTGCTGGTGTGGAACAGTATCTCATTGTTACCTGTTCAGATTTCCATCTCTAGAAAATATTTAACTTACATCTCTTGAGCTTTATCTACCAGGCAAGCTGTGTTACCACTGTTGGTGGAACAGTGAGCTTTTAAGATAGTAGGATGAAATAGGTTATAAAAATGTATTTTCTGTTACCTGATTGCTTAATGGTGCTTTGAATTTTGAAACAGAAAGTGGGATGGTCTGGTTTCCCTGCTGTACCTCTATTCTGGGCGTGTAGCAATTTCAGCCTTGTTTTGTTATGTTGTTCATAGTACAACAGCATGAACTGATTGCGGACAAACTTATTATTAGTTTTATATAAAGGGGAACTGTAAACTGCCTTTTTTTTCAAGAGTAAATCATAGACTGACCCATAGATTATATTCCTGCAGTTTCAAAACAGTACTCCGTAATCTGATGCTTCATAGAATGCTTCTGAAAACTCAAGAAGTTGCCAACTGCTGTTCAGTAGGTAATAACACATGGTGTGCAATTCACTGATCAAGACAATTGCTGCAAATTATAGTCTTAGGCGGGTTTTAATCCAGAAAATTCGACCTTAGTAATATTATTATAATTTTACATCAAGGCTAATAAGATCAAGACTTGGTATTTTCATGAGCAAAATACTAAGTCACAAATTCATCCTTTATTTTAGGGATATTACTCTTTTAATAATTTTCAGTACTTACTGTTGGACTTCAGAGGTGTCCAGACACCATAAAAAGTGAAGGTGATGTGTGCTTAGTCCCCCACCTTCCATTTCAGGTGAATTTGACCCTTATAGTGCTGTTATATATAGCTTCTATTCCTGTTGCTTTCTGGTGATTCACATTTGTGCATTACCATAAAATATTAGACATAGACCTGCTGAAGGAGGTCCAGAGTAGGACCATGAAGATGATAAGAGGGCTGGAGCACCTCTCCTATGAGGAAAGGCTGAAAGAGTTGGGGTTGTTCAGACTGGGGAAGGGAAGCTTTGGGGGAGACCTTACTGTGGCCTTCTGATACTTTAAATAGGGCTTTTAGGAAAGATGGGAACAGATTTTTTAGTAACGTCTGTAGCAATACAACAGGGGTAATCGTTTTGAGCTAAAAGAATGTAGATTTGGACTAGATAAAATTTTTTTTTTGATGGTGAGGGTGGTAAGGCACTGGCACAGAGAAGCTGGGGCTGCCCCATTGCTGGCAGTGTTCAAGGTGAGGTTGAACAGTCCTTGAAACAATCTGCTCTAGTGGAAGGGGTTCCTGACCATCACAGGGGTTTGAAGCTAAATGACCCTTAAAGGTCCCTTCCAACTCAAACTAGTTCATGATTCTGTTATTCTGGGAAATCCTTCTCTCCGTTGTGTTCTCAGAGTCAACCCCAGATTTGCCATAGGAATATGTTGCTAACATTTTGCTAGGCATCCAGAATGATGTTAATATTTTTGTTGTCTTGGAGGTGGTGGTGGTTTCAGCTGCATGTAGTCTAATGCCAAATGTAGGGTCATTTGCTACTCTCAACTCAGAGAATGTAGAGTCCCAAGTATGTTTTTGCAGAGAGCCAATCCCTTGTGGTCCCAAACTGCCGTTAGTGTTGAACCCAGTCTAGTGCAATTTAACAAGTCTACTGGTCTGGCAAATGAGGCAGGAAGAGCAATCCTAATGTGCAGCCCAGAGCTGATTTGTATACATATTTGATTGTGTGGGTCACAAAAGTTGTATTGCTCTTCTTAAGGTCAGCAGCCAGGTCCTCTTTATTTTACAGAATTAGTGTGAGGGCAGAAGAGTTCAACCATCTTTCCAGTATTTTCCATTTGGAAAAGTAGCTCCAGTTGTCTCCCAGTATATTGGAGTCCAGTAGCTGGCCAGATAACTCATTCCCAATAGCTACTTGTAGCTGCTTGTTTCAGATAACTACTGCATATGTGCATTATTGATGTGACTACCCATGAGCTTGTGCTGGAAGTCTGATGAGTACCAGAGATTCATTGTTTTGGTCATCGGGGCAGGAAATACTTGCAGGATGTCATCTATCAAAACCTCTTTGCAGGCTGTCTAGACACAGAAAGCTGAGTTTGAGTTATGCATGTCTGATTCTCTGTTATTTAGAGCGCTTCAAATCAAGCTAAGCAAACAGCTGTAGGAAATCAGGGACCTAGACAGCATGATCTGTCTGCCTCAATTTGGCCTTAAAAGTATTGGAATTACCTGCAAACAATAGTCTATCCCTGTGCTAGCACTAATTAATCTCAGTGTGAATTGAACAGAAGGGGCTGAAGTGCACCTGAAAACCCTGCAACATGGAGAGATGGCAAACTCTACAGGTCTTGGCCCAGGGTCTTGCTTTCCTAGCCCACATATGGGCAACAGCATGAAACATGAGGTGATTCATCTGCTACCATTACATTTAAGCCTAAAAATACTATAGCAACATTGAAAAGCTATTCAGAAGTCTCAGACATTGAGGTTTTTCTCTTCTTGTTTTTCAGGATGCTGAGTGTCCCTGCTGATAGTTTGATAGATTGGATGTTTCTGAAACTTCTTTTAGCAGGTTATTCTACCCCTTTCCAGGCCCATTCTTCCCTCCCTTGATTTTTGTCAGATTTACATCTGTTTGTTTACCAAGCTACTATAAAAATGTCTTACAATCTATGCTTCAGAACACTGAGAAGAACTCAAAATGACTGAACTATCTTGAATAGCGTAAACAGCTCTGGTCTTTTAGATTTACCAGTATCCTTTTTTACTTCCTCTGTGGAGGATCCTAGTCTTTGATTTGTTTATGCTGTGCTTTGCGTAAGGATGTTTTTGCATATTAAGGGCTTGGATTTCAAGATGATTAGCCCTATGTGTTTGTGTTTTCCCTCCGTTTTAATTACTATATCATAGGAAAAAAGTGAAGGGTTGGTTTTAGCTGAGTAATTTGATGTATTTTCACATTGCAATTTAGTTCTGCATAGTTTGGGGAAATGCAGCTCAAGTAGATGGCAGAAAACTGAACTGAGCTTCAGCTGAGAAGGATGGGAAGAAAAAGGAACTTCAAGAAGATGAGCTCCTTTGCAGCTGTGCAACAGTCAATAACTACACATTAGTTACAGCGCAAGTGACAGACAAAGCAACCTCAGGTGTACTTTAAAAAGGAACTGGAAAAAGGCTGCATATTAGTCACTCCAACTGTCTTCTTCGTATAATAGACTCAAAGTGTGCTCTTAGACTGTGGTGATTATTTTTTTTCTTTTTCTGTCAACACTGTGATACTCAAGATTACATGGCAGTAAGAAAAAGAAGCTGCGTCAAACATCCAGTGACTTAGGAGAGTACTTTTTCTTGCTGAACTTCAGAGTTGTTGTAAAGTTCTTTCACACCTGAAATGGTTATTGAATTGGCACATGTAATAAAACCTCTGTTTGTAAAGGTTTCTTCAGAAGGGGCTGAGTTTTGCTGCTTTTGTGTTGCTTTCCTGAGGTGCGTGATGACCAATAGATATGCTACAAACATAGACAAAAGAAATCAGGCTTGGCCATCTATTCTCTGCCAGTGGCTTTGAGTTCAATATGGAAAGAATTTGAGGCAACAGTCAGAAATCTGAGCTTTTATTTCCAAGAATCAAAGTAAATAAGAGGGAAGAATGACAGGCTTTCTTAGGCTTTCTCATCATTTGTCCGAAGTGTCTCTTTCTGGCAGGGCATTGTTTCCCCTCTGTGTGAGTTGCTGATGCTTGTCTTTCATCACTGAAAACTAAGTCCTGCATTAATAAATTCACCTTTGAAACACAAAGTTAACTCAGAAACTTATAAAGAAGCTTAGTTGCTTGTAAAGTGATTTATTTAATGGAGAAATAAAGGAAGGTAAATCTGTTTCTCCTTGTTCTATACAGCTCTATACAGATTTGAAATTAATGTCACTTTCTAAAGGTTAGGTTTTTAGATTGTTCTGGGTTTTTTTCCCAAGCACTGGAAAAAGCAGCTAAATTATTTTATTTTCTTTGTTCAGGAAGCATGGTTATACATTCCAGTTTAATGTAATTTCTCAACTGCAGTTGTAGCACATGGCTCATACTCAGTTCTACTGAAGTAATGCATAGTTAAAAGACATTTAGACTACTGTTTTCAAAAATAAAAGCTGGGCTGTCAAATTATAAAACAAAGTTTTCACTTACGTTTAATCAAGATAAAATATTCATAGTTGTTTTTCTCAATAGAGTGGTTTTGGAACAGTTAACTCTATAATAACAATACAGTTCAAGCTTTGCAGATTTTGGTATTTTCAGACATGATTCAAGAACATCATAGAGTCACAGGATGGTTTGGGTTGAAAGGGACCTCAAAATTCCAACCTCCTGCCATGGGTTCTGCTAGAACAGGTTGCTCCAAGCCCTGTCCAACCTGGCCTTAAACACTGCCAGGGATGGGGCAGCTGCAGGTTCTCTGGGCAACCTGTGCCAGCGCCTCAGCACCCTCACAGAGAAGAATTTCCTCCCAGCGTCTAATGTCAGTCTCCCCTCTAGCACTTTGAAGATACTTCCCTTTGTCCTGTCACTTCCTGATCTTCTAAGTGAAGTGACATCAATCAACAATTTAAATTTGTTCAGTTTTACTGCATACCTGACTTCTGTAGTGAAGTGAACTCTGATTTGTATCCTTTCTCCTTCAGAATCCATACCAAATAATTGGTTTTATGAATAGCAAAGTTCAGAGTGCTTTCTGTATATTGTAATTATATCCTCTCTACTTCTACGAAAATTATTAGAGAGAAACACTGAGTGTCCAATAATGTCTTCACATATTCTCTATCACAGTTTCCAGCTGTATATCACTTCACTGTGTGATGTTTTATAACCTAAAGTCTTATTTCTCTCTGGTCTTACTCTGCTTTATTTATCTTTGTCTATGTTGACATTGGCAAGTAGCATTGTGGACCAGGAGTGGATTTGTAGAGCAGATTGGTAAGCTTTCAGGATGCAGTATTTGTGTATGTTCTGGGAGTTGTACTTTGGGTTAGCTCTGGCCTGATCCCATGGACCATTTGCAGTTACAGAACATAATATATATGAGTGTTCTCCAATGCTGGTTCAATCAAAAGGAATCCTGTTCACACTCTCTGAGAGGCTTCACAGTCTAAGCCACACCATGAAAAGGGATGAAGATAAAGAGATTGGTATGAAAGCACACTTCTGATCAAAAGTCGAATTATAATGTAGATATACTGTTTCTCTTGTTTTACTCTAAAAGCTCAAAGTTACAGAAGCAAGTTGACATACATTTACATAGTCTGTAGCACACAACTAACAACTGACAGAAGCTCAGTGCAGTTCTTGTGCTTGATTTGATTTTTCAATTTAATTTGTCAAGGAAAAGTTGTAGTTGTTGTCTGGAAGATTTTCAGCATGAATTTATGATGGTGTTTGCAGGAGGGACAAACCAAATCAAACATTTTGTGCAGATTTTCCCTGGTGTCTTAACCAAGCTCTGACCAAAAAGTACTTTCACAGCTGTCACTGTTAAATATGGAAATTTATGAAATAGTCTCTCACAAAATCCTGAGAGCTGAATTTGCTTTCAGATTTAAAAATGAGGAAACGTCTCCATGCTGTATTTCAGCTTCAAGGCTATGTTGGTGATTCAAGATTGCATGTTATTCAGAGACCACTGAGAGCCTGTTCGTTCTGCATAATCAACCTGGGGGAGCCAATTCGTTCTGCATGATCAACCTTGCCTACCTCAGACTTGTGAATACGATGACAGCTTAGGACTAATTGTCAGGTAGTAGGCAATGACTCTTCCTAGATCATCTTATGTCATGTCATAAACCATCGGTTATGTGAGACTCCTATGAAAAGGACAGATTACATGTTGGTTTCTGGAAGGTTGGAAAAGGGATCTATAGTTTTTGTTTCTCTTGTGGTGACACCTTCTCACAACATTTTTCATTCTCATGTATTGGTGATATCCAACAGGATTGTAATTTATGTTGATTTTAATTAGTGTATAACTGTAAAGCTGTATTGGCTATTAGAGCTGGTAAACAATGTAGGCATTTCTGTATTACATTTTCAGTACATTATTATGATGTTGCTTTGCAGTTTAGCAGCATTAAGATCAGAGTTTGACTCCATGTTTTATATGGTTTATTATTTTTATGTCACTTTTACCACCAGTCCATTGAATTGGAATGAATGAGGACTGAGAATATATCTAATGCATACTTTGTAGCAAACTGCTGAAATTACTGCTCAATTAATTTGTTGGCCACTGTAAGATTTTACTGTATCAGCTATGTTGTATCTAGTGATTATAAATTTAATAGTTTTGGTAGACTGCACTGGCATTCTCAGAGGAAAATGATGAGAGCAGTCTAGAGCAAATGAATCATATTTTTCCAGCTAAGTGCAAACCCACAATTTCTATGTTCCAGCAGCTCAATTACTCTTTCACTACCATCATGGGTGGTTCTGCGGGTGGTGGGGGTTGTAGGGGGTGTGTGTGTGTCTGTGTGTGTATAACTGGGGGGATTGTATTGTACCAATATCCAGGTGCAGTAACATCATCTAGTTTTTACTAAGTCAAATATGAAAGGCACATGGGCTTCTTTATAATTTTTCCCTTCTGATAACTTTAAATAAAAATTTGCTTAGTGCTAACAGCTGTCTCTTCATCTGATAATAGAAGCTGGAAACATACAGTACTAACCTTAATTAAATGCTTCAGGCTCTCATCTTTTGCATCAGCTCTGTCAAATGCAGACTATATTTTGTCTGAGATAGGAATGTTTAATCAAATTGACATGAACAGGCACACTGAGGAGTTGAGGCATTTGCTTTACTGAGGTTTGTTTTGAGTGTATCGGAAAACTCACATGCAACTTGCCTATCATGCAACTGGAACTAGATAAATGATCTTGTTTGTGCAGATGTTGAAGTGCTGTGCTTAGGTCTAAGTAAAATGGTAAGGCTTGTGATAGTTGATGGTTATTTTCAGTTAATAACCTTAAACCATTTCCCTTACTAATTTTCCTTCCTGTCCACTCACCCTTCTTCAAAATAACCCATGTTGCTAAGCTTACTTTGTAGCTATAAACAATACATTATTTACTTACATTAAAAATCACCCTTTCTTTTATGTTGCATTTTTGAAACAGCTGTTAAGATTTGAGTGTGAAATGGAAATAAGGAAATAAATCAGTTATATTCCCTGAAAAGGTAAGCCACGTACGCAGATCTTAAGTTCCTGTATAATCCTATAGATTCAGGTTGGGAATAATAACATTTCAGATCATTACATAGCCTAGTAGACCAGCTGAAAGTGAAAGACAAACATAGCTTAGAAGAAGGGGGGTAGAAAAATTAAGGGACAGCCAAATAGTCCTCTTCTGTCACAGAGAAGTACTCAAAAGAAATACTATGTTTTAAGCAATTTGTATTAAAAAACAGTTTATGCTGCTGTCTTTCTACTGTCCCCTAGAAAGGCTGTATTAGAGCCTTATGTCTTCTAATACCTTACAGGGGGCTACCGGAAATCTGGAGAGGGACTTTTTACAAGGGTAGGTAGTAACAGGACACGGAGGAGTAGCTTTAAAGTGCTAGAGGGGAGATGGGATGTTAGGAAGGGATTCTTCACTGTGAGGGTGCTGAGGTATTGGCATAGGGTGCCCAGAGAAGCTGTGGCTGCCCCATCCCTGGCAGTGTTCAAGGCCAGATTGGAGGGGCTTGGAGCAACATGCTCTAGTGAAAGGTGTCCGTGCCCATGGCAGGGGTTTGGAGCTGAAGGAACCTTATGGTCCCTTCTAAACCAAACCAGTCTATGATTCTATAATTCTGTGATTAGCAACTGTCTTGAGGATTTCAGCCTGTGTTTAGTCATGCCTACTTAGAAGCTTGTGTTCTTACCTCACTATTTGTTGCTTGGTTTCTTTCCCTTCTTTTTGATTATCTAGCCATGGAGTTTGGTTATTCTTCAGAAGTCCATTTCCAAACTTATTTTGGGTAAGCAACCCAGTTTACTTCCTCTCTCTCCTTTTATGGCACTGGCAGTTTGTTTCTCTGGTCATCCTTGGGGCTTTTCTCCATATTTATTCTTGTGGTGGAATTCTGATTTTATTTTTATTTTTTTTTGTTAATGTGGGTAATTGGCATCAGATGACACATTTCAGGTTCAGTCTCTCCCACACAAGGGGTCTTGTACAAAGGCTCTAATAGCTGTCTGCTTCTATCAAAACACTTCTCCTGATGCATCTTAAAATTTAATTTGCCTTTTTCACAGCTGCATCATGCTGGTGATTTATAGTCAGCCTGTGATCAATAAATACAGCCAGGCCTTTCTATCATTTTTAGCTGATGTACTCTCATCCTATATCATGGACTCATGTTAATAGCCCCTTGCCCTTGTTCTATTACACTTCATTCCATTTCAATTACAAACCCCAAAGGCACCTAATTTTTCCTGGATAATATTCTGTTTCTCCTTTGTATTGATGTCTCCCCGTTTCACAGCATCATCCATTTTCATCATAGCAAGTCTCCTTTCTGTGCTAAAGCCACTTGATGGAATGTAAGATTTACCCATGAGAAATTCTTCTTCCCTGCATGCTAATACTTAAGTTTTCTTGCACATCATTCTTTAGTCAGTTTCTTATTTACTTGTGTAAGCTTTCAGAAATCTGGTATGTTTGATTTGTAACTTAAGCATTCAGTGATGTTAATTTAGTATATATGGTTAAACAGCAAGAGAGAGACAAGAAAATAAGTACATGGAGGAGCAGAGACTAGGAAACTGCCAGAAGTTTTCTAGGTTGCCACAAACTCAGTGCAGCTGCTTCAGTTCCTATGAAATATCTCCTTATTTCTGTCATTGATAAAGCTGTTTCTGCTTGCCTCCATATTTATTTGGCAGTTTTGTTTTTGCCAGAGAATGCTTATGTTTGACAGCAGGTTCTGTGGTAATGCTGGAAGGGGGACATCCTTGTGGTCAGCTGGTGTTTAGGTGTCCTGGCTTCTTGCCCACCCACAGCCTGCTTACTGGAGGGGCAGAGTGGGAAAGAGAAGAGACCTCGATGTCATTCATGCTCTGCCTGTCAATACCCAAAACCACTGGTGTGTTATGTATACTGCTGTAGTCACAAATCCAAAATCTAGAATCTAACATCTCTTTGGAAATTTGCCAAACTAAGTAGTATACCATAAAAAGCCAGCACCAATTTATACAGTGTGGAAGGGTGAGATGCACATCTATAGGAAGGCTTAGCTGTGATACTCATTTCAGTTTCTTGGTGAATACAATTCAATGTACAGATTGTCACATCGTGGAATCATGGACTGGTTTGGGTTGGAAGAGACCTTAAAGCTCATCCAATCTCAACAACCCCCTGCCACGGGCAGGGGACACCTTTGACTAGACCAGGTTGCTCCAAGCCCCATCCAGCGTGGCCTTGAGCACTGCCAGGGATGGGGCAGCCACAAGCTTTTCTGGCCAGCCTGTGCCAGCACCTCAGTATTCTCACAGGGAAGAACTTCTGCCTAATGTTTAATCTCAGTCTGCTCCCTGTCAGGTTAAAGCCATTCCCCTTGTCCTGTCCCTACATGCCCTTTTCCGAAGCCCCTCTCCAAGTTTCTTGTAGCCCCTTTAGACGATGGAGCTGCTCTAAGGTCTCCCCCCCTTAAGGAGCCTTCTCTTCTTCAGACTGAACCAATGCAGCTCTCTCAGCCTGTCTCCAAAGCAGAGCTGCTCCAGCCCTTGCAGCATCTCCTTGGCCTCCCCTGGACTCGCTCCATCAGCTCCACGTCCCTCTTAAGTTGTTGCCTCAGAGCTGGACACAGGTCTGTAGGGGGGTCTCACTAGAGCAGAGCAGAAGGGAAGAATCCCCTTGACCTCCTGCTTGTGCTCCTTTTGATGCAGCCCAGCACATGTTTTTGACATACCTGTTTGACCATACACAGTTTTTGTTCTCTGGCTTAGTAGTTTCTCATTTCACTGAGCAGTTACAGACCTCTGCTGTGCTTCACTTGACTAGAAATGTGAACAGGATTTTTTTTCTTTGAGTGTATTTATGGTTTTAGTGAGAGGCATAACCTCATACTGTTTCCAGTTATATCTCAAAATTAATCTAACATCTCAGCTGTTCCTAACAGACAGGGTTTTCCAACAAGATCAGAGCTTCCAAACTACTAGAGATTAAAATCAGTTTCTAGTCAGCCATTGCAAGAGCTGATGGAGGTTATAATGTGATTAAGTTCAAGGGGATGCTCAGAGCAACCCAAGAAGAGCATCTTGTGATAAAATTACAGTCTCAGGTGGCAAGTCTGTTGTAAAACCATAAATCTGTAAGAAAGGGTTGGCGGCTTTGGTTCGCGAATTACAAACTGTAACACTTTCACACTGAGGGCATTCGGAACTGCTCTCCAAAAGTAATTAAATGGTAACATTTTGGGCTAAGTGGCAGTGGAGTTCTGGCTCTACTGTTTTGACTTATTTTTAAGCCATAGAGGGAACTGACCTTCCTGCTGAGCAACTGGAGTTGATCTGACATGACTATAAACTATGGAAATCTGTTTTTCCACTTAGATATTGCCAGCTTACACTTACAAGCCTCTTTGAGGTACAGCGTGAGGAGGAGAGCTCAGAAGGTATTTCATTTCAACCTGGGCAATCTCCTTTGCCAACGTTTTTTCCACTTTTTTCATAATATTTTTCACCCCTAGAAAAGTAACTAATTTATATACCTAAAAATTATTTCAGATGCTGAACTTAAGCCTTATTGAAAATCTAAACACCTATTTAACTACACAAGAAAACCAAGGGCATGCGTTTGTGTAAAGATTTTGAGCTTTATTCATCCTTAAAATAGAAAATAATTTAATGATCTAGCTTGTTTCTCTAATATATATGATGTGTTGTTTAAAAATATTTTAATATCTTATTTATAAAAAAAAATAGTATTGAGTGTATCTAAAGAGAGGGGTTCCAGAGCTAGCAAGGCTCGTTTCTATGGTACACTGAAGACAGTGGATAATGAGAGCCAATGTTTGAAACACACAAGGTGCTCCAGGTTGATGCTGGAGTTACAATGTCAGATGTTTAGTCTAGTTAAACTTTTCCCCTTGTTGAGATAGATATACTGAGATGTTTGTAACAGTTACAGTGTGATGCAGCAATACAGTGCTAAAGCCCTCTTTGACATACTGTAGGGAAAGGGTATCACCATTTTAATTCTTTACTGTTTTCTTCTAAGGGCTTTTTGATTCCAGAGACACCCAATCCTCAGCTGTTAGAAATCAGTTAATTTTAATTTAATGTGTTAGGCTTTACCAGTGTAAAGATTTGTTTCCCATTCCTTGGTAATTAGATCTTCTTTAGCATATGCTGTTGCATGTTCTGTTAATTTTAAGCATAACATTTGGAAAGCTACACATAACTATATAGTGAATATTATTGAGCTACATGTGAGCTACATGATAGTACAGCAGGTTATTTAAGTGAATTAGTTTGCAGTTTGTATTTTGCTTTTGCATGAAAGGACAGCTAGAAGTTGGTGCTGGCTTTTGAAACTTTCAGCTTCCATTCTTGCTCTAAGGGTTTGAGAAGGGTCTGATACAGATGCCTGCAAGCAGACTAATAACAGTGAATACTTCTGCTTATTGCTTACAATCCCAACCCACTAAGGACAATAAGAGCTCTTCTGTGGTTAAATATGTCAAACATCTGAGTTGAGATACTTCTTCCTTTCACATAGTCCCTTGAGAATGCATGCAGGATTGTGATAGACAAAGCATTCTGTCCAAAAAATTCAAAATAGAGGGAAATAACTGTGAATCCGAAGGGAACGTCTGGTTTAGAAAACATGGATTTTTTTTATTTTTTTTTCTCTCAGCTTTTAACCTTTCTACAGGAATGATTCTTGGATTAATTTCCAGCTCTGCTCTGAAAGCTGAGCCTGAGAACCGAATACTCTCCTCTTCCCAAATCATGCAGTCGAAAAGGAGCAAAAGTAGACAGCGCTCTGTTGTGTCTTCCTATTCCCCCATATGAGAGTTCATAGTTTTGACCAGAATTCTTCTGCTGTGGTTACTGTTGACACAGAGCACCAAGCTGGAAAGAAGAGATAACGTGTGTCACTGCTGCAGTTTGACAAATACTCTGATTACAACCTCTGCCCCTCCCTTTCCTTTTCTCTCTTGTGCAGGTGGTGAAATCCTATTAGGACTGATTTAGTGAGTGGCAGTACAGGTTCATAATTCTCAGCTTCATTCCATTTGCAGCTTAAACAAGATTTTGAAGCATAAAATAAATTTAAATCTTTCCAAGGAAAGATGCTAATCTGAAGCTGGCTGTTGGCTCACTATTGGGTCCTTGCTGGCTTTGATAACAGCTGATGGTTTGTGAAAATTTAGCATGGATTGAGATGTCAACTTGCAACTTGCACTCCAGGCTTCCTTGACTACTGGGAAGTAAACAGGTTCATAGGCAGTTGGGTCTCAGCACCATAAAATCTAGCTACGCAGTTCATGAAGTTCTCGGCTTTCGCATGTGATCTCTCTTTGTTACCCACTGGGTTTCTGGGAATAGAAATGGATGTTCAGCGAGGTCTTAAGTTCTTCACAGTTTGCTGGTATGCAGTTATTTCCACGCCACAGTCCTAACAAATGCTTTGATTTCACACTTTCAAGCACAGTAGAGAACCAGTTTGCTATTTGGTGCTTAAGCAACACTGGCATATAAATACTCAGAGTACTAGGGTACATATAACTTTAATTTCAGTGATGCAAGGTATTGGTGTCAGAAGGTCAGTTTAATTCTCATACAGAAAATAGCAAAACCTCAATCATGTTCACTGTCTATTTAGAATTAAAAAGTTTTAAGAATGTTAAATGTAGAATACAGAAATGTTTTTATAGTTTACAGTGATTTAGGAAAAAAATGTGTCATTTTTTTCTATTAGACTTATCAAATGTTTGTTCATTATATGTGAGATACATATCCAGTTGGGTTCTGGAGTCAGAGGCACTGGTGGTACATCTACAGTATTTTCACTGGAGCTGCTGAAATTACTTCTGTTTAAAATTTTTGTTAGGAATTTTGACAGCACTTTTCTGTGATTGCAGATTTGAATAAAGTGTACTGTTTTCAGAATAAGATTGGAAAGAAGCTGTCATCAAGACAGGCAGTTCTCTGAATGTTGATAAGATGCTTGATTGACACCCCTATAATTTTGTTTGTTCTAAGCTTCTGTTTGTGCTTGGAACTTGGCTGTTTAAAATGAAATGACAAGAGCTGTTCACAGTGCTTTTGGACTCAATTTGCAGTTACTTGTGAAATTTATGAGGCTGGAATACAACAGAGTCCAGCTTCTTTATTAATGTCATTACCTTAAATGCTTCCTCTTTCTCTTTTTTTTTTTTAAGATCGAAGGGCTTGTGCTCTTATTTAAAATCACTTCTCATCCTAAAGAGAAAAGTCAGTGAGGACTTCTGTTACTTAAAATGCTGCTCAGACCTAGCTTAATTCTTTCTGTCTGAGGAATGCATCTACTTTTCATTCATTTACATTATAGCACCAACCACATGGATGAGAGACAAATACATGCCATAAGATCTGCCAGTAGCACTGCTGAATCAGAGTTCATTTAGAGTGGTGCTGGCCCTGTGAATGATAATGCCTGCTCAGCTGAGTGGGAGAACTGACTTTGTAGCAAGCTCATAGATCAATTTAAAGAGGAAGGAGAGTTGCCACAGAACCACAGTTCCAGCCAGAAGCACCACTTCAGAAAAAAGTAATTCTCTAGCATTAATTTTCCGTCAAGGGTAGTGATGGGTTACATTTGCCAAGCAGGATGTGCTCAGCTGAACTCCAGTCTCCTGAAAGCGTGATGTGATATGTCACTCTTCCGTCCCTCCTTCCCTCCTTCCCTCCCTCCCTCCTTCTGTGAATACTTGCAGTAAATTAAGATAACTATTTGATCTTGGCTTCTAAAACCCTCAGACTGTACAATTCTAAAGCAGTCTGTTCCTGTAGATATCTGTAAATCCAGTTTGTATATGAAACAACTTCTCCATTTCCTGCTGAGAAAGTATGATCCAAAGTCAAAGTCCAATCTTACACAGGCCCAGTCCTTGTTGAGCATTTAAGGATGTGCTCAATTGGGCATGTACAGTACTTTGTGTAAGCATAATCTAATGCCAGCAATGGTTTAATTTTCATTTTGAGCACGCAGCATTTATTTGCATTTCTCCTCAACATCCTGTATGGGCATGTAATGAATTTTAGTGCAGTCTCGTTTTACAAAGGAGAGCCAGAGATAAGGGAGGTAACTGTTCTGCTCATGAGTATACAAATAGCTGGCACCAGCACTGAGTCTCAGGAGCTCCGTCCTTCATTCCATTACTGACCCAGTAGACTTTTGCCTCTCTTGCTTGTAGCATTCAGGTATCCTGATGACTGAATGCAAACAGAAAGTTGTACTTCACTGACCTGGCAACTGGATTTCCTCCTTGCAGTATGGAAAATGGTCCACTGGGATCCAAAGCAAGGTGGAAGGGTAACTGTGAGGGAAGCACTACAGTCAACCTTTAAGGAAAGTTTTCCAGGGTTATTTTTTCCTCCTTGTGAATAGTGAAGTAGTATGTAGGGATGGTTTGTTAAGAAAGTATTCCTTGTTTCCAGAAATATTTTCCTTTGCTCCTGTTCAAGTGTCAGGCAACATTTATGGAGAAAGATTTTTAATCTTTTCTGAAAAAAAAAAAAAAAGATTATTGTGTCCTCGTACTACTTTTACTTTACTTTGCGTTGGAGAATGACATATAGATGGCTGGTGAAAATAAATACGTTATTATAAGCTCCTCCAAAATCCCACAGTATTTGAAGTTACTTGATGAAAAATACCCTGTCTTTTGCATGGAATGCATATTTAGAGATGGAAGCAATGTGCATACTGACACATCAACCGGCTCCATGTCATTAGAGGTTGGTTCCTAATGTGTGAAAGATGAATCGCTAATTTTAATTTTCATGACTGCTTAAATACCTGTTTCTAGCATTCTATTTGTTACATGTCATTTATCCTGGTATCAGGAGTATCGGGATACGTGCTATGCTAGAAACTTGTGCAAAACTGCTTGAAATAATTTCTTGTGAAGTAGCATGCTCTCGGAATTTCTTCTCCTTTACATAGACTGAATTAAAAAGAAATGCTTCCAAATCAGTGCTTTAGGATCAGGATAAATGCAAGAAGATCCAGCTTCATGCATTTATAAATAAATGTGACTACTGAGGTAAATACATGGGAATTCCTGCATTCTGTTCTAACCAGTTTGAAAATATTAGCAAACTACTTGTTCCTCTTTGTGTTTCTTTGTTGCCGTTAATCCCCTTTTCCACCCAGATTGGTCGTAAGTCTTCCAACACTCTCTCTGCTGGGATGACACTGTAGAATCATAGAATGGTTTGGGTGGGAAAGGACCTTAAAATCATCCAATTCCATCCTCCTGCCATGGGCAGGAACACCTCACACTAGACAGTGTTGCCCAAGGACAAATACATGAATACAACCACGAATATAGTGTTGTATTTTGGTTAGTTGAACAGTTACTCTTAAGTAACACAGTATAGGAGAGTAATTTAAAAATAAACACCAGAAGTTGGTCTGGGACTTCCAGTGTTTAAATTTAGTAAAACTTTTTTATATTACCCATTTTACATTCAGACCTATAACAGGACTCTTGTGGTAGTAACAGATGTCTCTCCAGATACCTGCATGCATATTTAGATGGAGCTGGCATAGCATTATCTTCTTTCAAAAAGAGATTAATGGAACAGAACTTTTTTGCCTGCACAAAGTAATTGAATAGTTATGAGAAGATGGATTGCTCCTCTTTAGTAATTATAGTTGTATTTAATGTAATTAATACTCTATATTGGAATTGGTGTGAAATAGGATTATTTTCTTGCATGCTTAAGGTATAATTGTAACACTAGATGTGTCTGAGCAAACACTGTCACTGCATGCCACTACCAAGAGCATCTGTCTCTGGTAATGTCTCTCAAGAGCAAGAACTTTGCAATTCTGAGCTTCACGGAGGTCACATTTAACTAACAACCTATGAGAGCTGACATCAGATCAATGGGTTGCTTATTACCTGAGCTCTTTTGCTCCATTTTAGTGTTCCTCATAATGGAACTAGTAATGTGAAAAATGTATGAGATGAGTAGTGCACACCAGCAATTTGTTCCAAGTGTTTTCTGTGCCTGCTGGTACATGAGTTTCTGAAGAAAAATTAAGCTATTGCTACCAAAGAATTGCAAAATTTTTGGTTTGCTTTGTGAAGAAAAAGAACTGTGGGTTTTTTTTCTTTTTTGAAACTGTAAGAAAAAGTGCCCATGCATAAAATGAGCACAGGAAGTGTCCTGGCAGTAGAACTCAGTTTAACCTTTTTCAGCTGAAAAATATCCAGTAAATTTATTTATTGTGGTTGCATTCTTGGAAAATGCTATAATAGGGCTAGGCTCAAACAGGAAAGATAACAATATTGCCAGCACCAGAGTTGATGCTTCAAGTAGTGTTCCTGCTGTCAGACATTGCCCAAGGAGGTTTAGAATATGTTTATGACAGTTGTAGTAATAATGGCTATAGAACAGACAAACCGCTCTTAGCTCAGTGTTCTTCAGAAGTAGAGTTGTGATGGATAGAGTGACAAATGCATTTTTCTCATTACAGAACACATTTTCTGTTGGTGAACAAAATTTCTAACCAGAGGTCAAGGGATTGAGTAACTATTTGAGTCTTTGCTTAATACTTTGCTGCAGAATTTGAGACTAAGTTATTTAGACTTTCTTCCTTACCTTAGTACTGATAGTCTATGTTCAAATCAAGGAAATGATTTGTCAAAGGAAATGATATGTCAAAGGACAGCTGACATGCAGCATAGGTAGCTTCAAACTTTACTAGCAGAAGGGTGGTCATTGTTTATAAAACGTCTTACCTTGCTATACCTGCCACAGAGGGAAAAAAGCCCCATGCGAATTCTTAAAGCGGTTGAGGAGACACAGAGAAAAAAGGCAAAAGGCCAGTGGTTTTCTGTCAGTGTGGCCAGTTCAGGTGAAGTTACACTGGGATGCACACAGAAGATGACAGTATGTCCCCTTTACAACCAATGCCATTCTGCTCATATCAGGAAAGAGTCTGCCCATTTCCCAGAATCAGTTTGTGACAGGATGTAGTCTTCAAGGGATAGAGCCTTTTCTGACAGCCCCTGGGCTGGATGAAATGTTTCAAATGAACACAGTGAAAAAGCAAAAGGTTTAAAAGGATGCATTATAATTTTGGTAGTGTATGAAGCCTAAGACTTTAAAAGGATGCATTATAATTTTGGTAGTGTATGAAGCCTAAGACTTTCATTAAACTGTTGGCAAAAAGTCTGGGTGAAAGGGAGAAAGATTGATGTTCAGCTGAAGAATTGAAACAAAGGGTGGTGAAAGGGAAGGAAGAGCATATGAAAATACTGTCTTTAAAGAGTATGTGGGTTGAACAGTCAACATACTTGTCTTTATATGCATATTTCTGGTCCCAGCTACCATACAGACTAACTTCTTTCCACTTGCCAGGCTTGTGCATCTCCTTGCTTCTGCTAAACCAAAATGGGAAAGCTTAGAGAAATAGATGGCTTGCTCCAAGGAAGCTTGGTTGTCGAAGAAAAGTGTATGTGATGTAGGACGGACCCTGCAAACCAAAAGCATCAGTAGTGTGTGAGAATACCGTGACGTGACAGGGCATATATTCAGCAGTTTAGTGAGTTCCCATCTTTCCCATCTAGGGAATATCTCTGAGGGATATCGAAGTACCATATCCTTTTTCATTGTTTTGTCCTCTACCTTATGGCTAAGCTTCACTTTTTCCATTCTGCTACAAGCCCTTGAAGAATAATTTGTATGGTAATTTTTGTGAATTAAGTATCCTAGGAGATAGATGAACATCATTAAAGTATTATCACATTTAACATTCCTTTTGCCAAAAGTGTAAGTCTAATTTTACTCCTTTCATTTCTTATGGATTACTTCGCTTTTCTCTGGTGACCACAGGTGTCCAATTTATTCCCAGCTCTGGGGAGGTATTTTCCTTAGAGTCTCAGAAAGTATACAGGCTTTATGTAGTAAGCTGGAAGTGCTTGAAGATGGCTAGAACATCTAGAAAGAGTACTTAAAAATTAGTATTTTTAGCAGTGGCATTTTTTATTTTACTGTCTTGAAGGAGATTGCTTTTGTTCATGAACTTTAAAGTTTTGTCTTGGAGCACCATACACTGCTGATGAGCATATTCATCTCATCCTTCTTTGTAAAATATTCATGGATTCAGTCAGACTGTTTGACTGAACTGTTGGGTCAAGAGCTGGCTCTGACTCTTACCTTTAGATGATTTTTTGACTTAAGAGGATTAACTTTTTTCTTGTTTATAACATTACAGTTTCTTTCATGAGCATGTAACCGTGACAGCAGCCACTTTTCCACTTCATATTTCATCTCTAGTTTTTCTATTAATCATATTACATTTCCAATTAAGTTCTACTTAGGAATTTGTTTCAGTGTGGTTCTTAGGGGAATCAGTAAATGTGTTTTATAATTAAGTGCTCAAATATTAGAATTTAATAGTTCATAATTAGAAGGTTTTTAAATTAGAAATCTGTCTTCCTATACAATTTGAGGAGCTAAAATCTAATTTACATCCTCACCTTAAGGAAAATTCATAAAATGAACTAAACTAAAGCAATGAAATACATTTTTAATTAAAGGGAGGAAACTGCTAATGAAGTGCAACTTAGGAACATAACCTAATAGTGAAGGTATTGTATAATATTATGTAGTTTCTTTATGCTAGAGAGTGAAATACACTGGTTAAAAAAATTAGATTAAATATTACTTAAAACAGTAAATTTCAATTTGCCATATGAAGCGTCCCACAGAAAAAGTATTCCCATTATTCTCATTTTAGTCATCTCATTTTAGAATAAGTATATACCTACTCAAGCACATGAATAAAGATTAAGAGTATTTGCACTGTTTGGTGGCATGGATGTTGTCATGCAGATATCTGATACTGAAGGCATGTGTGTGTATGTATATGTTTATCTGTTTGAAGTTATTTTATGCAGTGCAAGGAACAACATAGGAATGTTATGGGTGGTGACGCCTGTGTTCATAATTGGAAATCCAGTTTTGACTTGTCTGAAAGCTCACTGGAAGCAAAATGCTGATTCTGTGGAAAAACTAGCTCAAATTTTACATGAAGTATTGGCTAGGAACAAGTATAGAACTGAAAGCCCCAGAGCTGAAAGAATGATTTCCCTGTACCAGATGAAAAGAGGAAGCCGTAAGTTAAGACCAGTATTAAGCTGGTTGGTTTCAGATGTAATCAAAACAGGCAATTGCCTATAGTGGCATTTTGATTAGATTGGCCTTTAGGACCACACCTGTGACATTTTTGTGCGTGACCTCAGCTTGGCCCTGCAGAAACAGCACCGTGAAGATCCCAGATCACACGAATCTTTCTGGACACAGAGCCTTTCCTTAATTCTTGTGCCTGGGTGGATGCTGAGGCCGCATCTAGATCCAGCCTGAATAGACTGTCCATCCTTATCCGTGGGGAAAAAAAAAAAAAAAAACAACCTAGATGTGCAGGCTCAGGTGAAGACAGGTATTTTCAAGCAGCTTGCTTGAAGAACCAGGGTAATGGGTCCTCAGTGCATCCCTGCAAGGATGTTTTTGCCTGAAGGGTGTTCTCAAAGTTACTGATAACCCTGAGAACAAAGAAGCATCAGAAGCGAGCTCCTTGGTTACATGCCTCACTGAGAGGTAGCCCTTGTCCCTGATTTCATATCTTGTTTAGCTGCGCTGCTTCTTCTCCCCTGCATAGCTGCACTGTGGAAAGGTACACAGAAAAGTGCTGCCGCGGCAGGGAGAATGGGATTCCTGAAGGCTTGTCCTTCCCTTCTGCCTTGCATCCGCTTCACCAGGACAGCGATGCAACACAGGCTTATGATGAAGACTGTGTGGCAAGGACACAGCAACAGAGAAGGGTCTGGAGAAAGCCGTTTTGCAGGATCGCACTTGATTATGTTTAGATGGAGGAGTGTCCTGTCAGCCTGACGTGCAGAGAGGGGTGTCGTGGGGAAGCCATTCTGCTGCCTACTCAGTGTAGCCTGAGCTGCTTGGAAAGGGTGAGCCAGTCCTGAGGTTAAACTCCCACCCCCTGGGAATTTAGCAGAGCAGGGACATAGAACGTATCTTGGCAAGTGGTATGGCTTAAACTTGAGTGAAACCTTCCAAGCAAAGCGTGATCTAAATCTTGAGGGGTTTGTAGGCCATGAACTGACTTTTCACATGGGTGAAGTTTCTCTGCTGTGATTAATAGCAAGTGGTATTTTTTTCATTATAGCTCAGTAGAAGGTTTGTACAAGAAATGCCTTTACAGAATGGTGTTTGCTTCAGAAATCTGAAACCACTATTTGCCTTAATTTCTTTATCCTCTAATGGCACCCCTGCTGTATCTTTGCTTTTCATCAGTTTAGTTATGGTTTGCTCAACAGTAGCAAATGACCCAGGCAGAAAGTCTTCACAAGCGTTGACACAAGCTTCTCTGTTTTTCATCTTTGTCCTCTGGCTCATGTTGACACATTGAGGGTGTAACAGTATCCTTACTTAAACTGTACTTTGGCTTTTTGATTAGCTGAATTCCTGTTTTCCACTGAATTCTAGGTTAAAACATTCAGTAGCAAATGACTGACTTACTCGGCAAGATGATCAGCTGGGACACATACCACAATGGTATGGATCACAGACTATGATAAAAAATTACTCATGTATTATGCCCTTCATTAATATTTCAGGATTCAGACAGTAAAGGGAGCAATTTATCTGAGTATAAGTTAGAATACTCTTTAATAAGATTTTGTAAGGAGACAAGATTAATGTTAATAATGTTTTCTCATTGACAGGAAAATAATGTTAACATTAGTAACTCACTCTTTCTGTTACAAGTACAGCATTTGTTTGAAAGCTGTCCACAGCAAGGTTAAACTGAAAAAAAGCATGGACTGTAAACAAGGTCAGGCCTATAAAAAGGTAAAACATGAATCTGTTTTCCTAGGCTAAAATCTTATTAGAATGAATATTTTTACAGATCAGAAGGAAGGTGAAGGCTATAAAGCTATTCAAGCAGAATAATTCAAGTTTAGTGTCTCTCTATTCCAGGAAGTGGCTATTTCTTATTTTACACTCTCACTGAATTTGAAACTCAGCTAATTAAGCTTCAAGTTTTCAGGCTTTTTAGTCTCCTTGATTCTGAAAATAACATATATAACACACATCATATCAGTTCTCAAGTTTTAAGGCATAAATGAACTTGGTAGAGGGTTTCTTGAAGGTATATTGAGCAGTCTGTATTCAAGAAAACAATACATTTGCTCTGCTTGGGTAAATGTTTCCCTTTCTGAATGTATTTGGCTTCATTAAGATGACGCATAGACATGAATATGGAATATTTGGTTCCTCTGAGATTGCTCATACACAGCTAAGGACTTTTCTAGGTTATCGCAAATGCATGCTGATGGTAATATGGCACTGTTGTAGTTACACTGCTAATATTTTAATGAAGATACAAATAAGTTTTGTATCAATTCAAGAAACTATTATCTCAATAAATCTATTTCATATAGTGTATTCTGTGAATTTGCACAGGAGTAGTTATTACTTTTATGCAGCTGGTATGATCAAAATGTCGTATATATAAAGTTTATGTGCACATACCTAAAATCTCTCAATTTTTTGGTATGTCCCAAAGCACAACAGCGTATTGAGCCACCACCTTTCATGTATGTAATACAAAGAATATGTTCAATAGATTCTCTGTCTGTTGAAATGCACATATCCACACAAACAGCATACCCAGGGCAAAGCTCTGGCATAACAAGAACCTAGGTGATTGATGTCTTCCCATTCTAAATTTATATGCAAGCAATACAGTCTTTACATTGCCCACAGCCCTGCTGAATTTCCTGACTGCCAGTCTCTATGGTTTTCCTGTCTCTGTGATTATTTAATTAACTGTGGAAGGAAGAGCAACTAAACTGGCAGAAATAGAAGAATGAGCAACTCATAACCCAGAGTAGTAAAGCATCTGACTGAAGTTTTCAGGGAAAGGACTTCGATTTTTCTTTTTACACTTCTCATATATAGAGTATTTTGCTAGAAATTCCTATATTCATATGCAAAAATAGTCCCTTCATATGAATAACAAAATATGGCTAAAACAATGGGAGGAAATCTATCTTAATATTTTCTTGTTTGGCTCTTGATTATTTTGAATAACAGTTCAAAATAGCAGGACCTGTTTGCACAGCTGTGAAAGTAAATGTTGGAAACAACATAGCATGTAATGAAAAATTTTTCTTTCATTGTAAATGTTCTTTCCTTCCTAAACTCTGTTATAATTTAATTTTAAGGCACAGTTTTGCCTGTAGTCAACATAATTGTTAAATACTATCTTTGAATGTAAAGTCTCAGGTAGAAAATGTTTCATGCAAGTTTGTCTGTAACACCTTGGCCAGGTATTTGTACATCTGCACTATATGCAACGCTGCCAGGGGTGGGACAACCACAGCTTCTCTGGATAACCTGTGCCAGTGTCTCACCACTCTCACAGGGAAGAGCTTCTGCCTAAGATCATATCTCGTGTCTGGGTCACATAATGCATATTGCGTATTATGTGACCCAGAACAGAAAGTACTTATTGCTGCACAGATGGAATTTGCAGATTAAAAATACCGAAGAGTTTGTTGTCTGTGCTTGCCTAAGAAGTTGGATTTGCTTGTGTGATTCTTCTAGTTCAAAGCTATAGCTGCAGCTTGTTCTTTGATTGGAGCGTGTCCATTTTTAAGTTGGGGGGGTCCAGTGTGAAACAGTTGGTACAAGCTGGTAATTGCATTTGATACATAGGTATGTGTATGTACACACATATGCACTCATCTCTCCCCTTTGCCATCCACAGAGGCTGCGGAACATGTGTATGAGCAGTGCCATGGAAGGGGCAACAAAGGTGCTGAAGGGCCTGGAGCACAAGTCTAATGAGAAGCAGCTGAAGGACCTGTGAGGGTTTAGCCTAGAGAAATTCAGGGGGGACCTTCTTGCTCTCTACAACTACCTGAAAGAGGATGGGTCCAGGAGGTGGCTGGTCTCTTTGCCCATGTAAAAAGTGATGAGACAACAGGGAACACCCTCGAGCTGCTCCAGGAGAGGCTTAGACTGGATATTAGGAATAATTTATTCATCGAGAGGGTTGTCAGGCATTGAAACAGGCTGCTCAGGGTGGTCATGGAGTAACTATCCCTGAAGTGTCCGCAGACTATGTAGATGAAGCCCTTAGTGACATGGTTAAGTGGTGGACTTGGCAATCTTGGGGGAACAGTTGGACTTGATGATCTTAAAGATCTTTTCCAACCTGGTTGATTTGATGATTCTATGTCATCTATGCATGGTCCACAAAGTCTCATATATGGAAGCGTGGTTTTGTGTGTACTCTGTGATGTAGCAAACAAGGGTTAAAATAACACTGAGTATTCAAGGTTCTTGCTGTTTTGATAAGAGATGCTGATTCCCTTTGTGGTTTTATACTTGCATTTGAAGATTCTGCTTTCCTATAGAAATACTAACACAAGAGAATACATTAGTCCCTGGGTCTGTTACTTCCGCACATGGGAATTGTGTGTTCTTACGGATTCTAGTGATCGGTTTATTTTTGGAGAAATGCTTTATTCTCTGTGAAGAGAATCAGAGGAGTGTTACGATGGTGCCTGGGAAATGTGCCATGCTTTCTGCAATAGGAAGAATGTCAAATGACCTGTTTTTGTAGGTCTGCTGAGTTTTGAGAAGTCTGTTTTTAGCGTCCCTAAGATAGAATCAAAGCTCCTGAAAAATTCTAATCATGGCTGTCAGATTGCTGTTTGCTTGAAACAAACACCAGCAGTAAACATGGCCTGCAAGATTTATGCAGGGAATAAACCATAACATTTACACAGAAAGAGGGCAGCATTAGAGTGAAGAGAGATGATCAGAGCTGACCTTTGGCAAGCAGTACAAATTTCTAAGTATGAATGCCCCAGTCAAATAGATTAGTTTCCAGAACAGTTAATTCCTCATGAAAGAGAAGGTCAGGCACAGATCGTATGCCAGATCGCATTTTACCACTCTTTAAGAAAAGTAATTGGCTGAGTGATAAAAAACATTTTAGCAGTATAAACTTGAAGCTTACATTACTTCAGAAACTGCTAAGGAGCTGTCACTGGAGGAAGAGGAATTGCTTTGACTGAACTGCAGGTTGTTGATTCAAGAAACTTGATGTTTCAGAGTCTTGTTTGGACTTGGGGTGAATGTATTTGGGTAAATGTTTTCTTTCTTCTGTTTTGGCTGTGTGAAATGGTAATGGCAATGAGACTTTTTGTTGTTACTATTGTGTACATGCGTTATTTAGATTCCTTGGAGTGTATGAAAATCTTTCTGCAGTTAGTTTGGGTTTTTGTTTGCTGGTTTTTAATGGTCAGTGTTGTTCTGTAGAGCAAGTGGCCTTTTCATTTTGTAGATCTGTGCTGAGGATTGTAATTCATGTTTCACATGAAATGGCTTTGCTAACTTGATCCTTGTCTCACATAAAATGGCTTTGCTCTGAGTGTGACACAGTGACATTAGTGTGACCCAGTCAGCTTGCCAGATTGCTGTTAGATTGTAATAAACATTTAGAAAATTGAAGCACCATTAAAGGAAATCAGCTGCTTCATGTAGCTGCTGCATATTTATAGACACTCTGCTTAGATGAATTAATTACTCCCTGACTGGGGGAGGCACAATGAATCTCCCCAACTCTCGGCATCTTTCCATTCTCTTCCTTGTTTTGCTATCCTCTACTGTACTGGCATCCACAGGATAAATTAATAATTTTAAAACCACTTGATGTAATACAAACAAAGTGATTTTAACACAACTTTAACTTAGGTATTCCTCAGTTAATGCTTATGCAATGTAGAAGACCATTACCTTATTATAATCTTCTACTCTAGTAGTAATAGCTGCTAATTAAAGACTAAGCATTACACAGACTGTTATCTAGCAAAAAAAAATGGTTGGTTTGGCTTTTTTTTTCACCTCACTGCTGTTCTGTGATTATAGAACCAGAAACTGATCTGAGCAGTCAGACTGATGTTATATTAAATTAATTAGTTAATGCTGTGATTTTAAAATCATTCCAAACCCTTTTAAGACACTTGCCTAGATGAAAGTTGGCATCGAGAGTCATCTTTAAATTAATATGTCAATCCTAGATTCATATTTGTCAAACCCTTCAGTTTTCTTATGTGGTGCCAGTAAAATAGCTTTCTGCTTTGTCAAACAGTGGCAGCAACTTAAGGAATACTTAGATAATCTTTAAGAGTCTTTTTTTTATTTTAACAATTTTCTATTTTGCCCAGCTGTGTGCCAGCTGTTTACCTTTATGCATAAAGAACACTTCAGAATAGATTAGAATGAAGATCAGTACTTCTGAGGGAGCAATTATGATTAATTCACAATAGTGGGCATTACTTAAGGTGGTTCTTAAGGCATCCAAAATCTGAACTTCTAGAATAAATAATTGAATTAATTCTATAAAATATAACAGTGACCAGGAAGTGGGAATTGCTGTTTGAAAGAGGCATTGTGAATAGCTGGAGATGACAGGAGTGCAGAAGGAAGTGTATTTGACCTTAGCATTTAAAGCAAAATATTTAATACTATTTGCTTAGCAAAAAAGAATATTTAAACTTCTGTGCAGAATTGGATGCTCTTGAGTGTTACTCCCTCACATTTTCTAGTTCTTGAGACTAGGACATTCCTGAAATAAATCAGAGTAACCACAAGAAAATATTATAATGACTGTTTGCCATTGGTGCAAGTATGACCAAAGACATGAGATGAGGATCAAGTGAGATACCCAAGGAAGGTAACACTCCAGTGAACAGCAAACACTTTGCAGAAGCATCACATAATACAAGCTAGTGGAAGTCTCTCTGATGCACTGTGGTGAAATATCAATACAAATTTCTCATAGAAAATTGCAGGTCTTAAGTAACACTGCCAGAAAACATGTCCAGCTGCCACTGGTTCTAATGATTGTATTGGCAGCATTTTGTAAGTGTCACAGAGTGCACATGGACATTGTTTAAAGGTGTTGGGCATCCAGCAACACTGTTGGATAGTTAGGAGTCTGCAGATGAATCTCTGCAGTCTGACTCAGTATGCTGTATTTTTTTGATGGTGGCAGAGCTTAATGGTATTCATTAAAAAACAAAGCCCACCTTTTTAGAGTTCATATTCCAAATTAAAGACTGGGAGCATAATGGGTAATGAGAATTATTTTTCTGGACGGAAGAGGAGAGCATATGAATGGTAATTTCTGGTCACAATTTAATGCTTTTATCATGACAGGATTAATAATGAGTTACATCAGTCTTTTCAGTAAATGAATATTCAGTCAACTTCACATTACACTGAGATTTTGTATTACAACTTTAACACTGAGGTTGCTTATTAAAACAAAATTAGTGTTTTTAATAGAACAGCAGCAATAATGAAGTATTCATCTGAAATTACTTTGATGATGCAAGCAAGTATTCTTATGCAGGATATCTCTGTCATTGGCGCAACAGCGTAGGCCTGAGTAAGGAAATGAGCACCACATCAAGAAATGTGTCTTTCTCACAGCTACGCAATAGATAGATACGGAACAGAAGCCATGAGCATTAGGCTGTGCAAATTATTCTTTGTTCATGTGTTGTTGGTGAACAGTTGAAAACTGAGCTCACTGCTCCATACACCAGGTAACTGGAGTAGGACTGGAGCTGTAACTGAACAGTAGATACTTGTTTTTTCAAGTAACACGACAACGAACAGAGGTTCTTGGGCAAAGCGCTATAGTGATGTGACATTTATGCGAATCACAGAGAAGATTCTTAAATCCAGCTTGGCCTTTGTGATCAGTTGGTATAGTAATAGATTAGATTTTAGCTATTCTTATGTTGTCTAATAAATGTCTTCTTTTATATACTCACCTTTTTACATACCCACAGGATGATTGTGGTACTGTAATAAGACATCAGATGTCTGCAGTTTATTCCAGGAGGGATTTGGCTCTTATTTTCAGCTCTTACTGCCAATTGGTAGCCTTATATTGAAAGGTCATTAGATTATTTTCTAGGTCTCTTCCTAGGCTTCACTGAGTGAATATATATTCAAGGAGTTGTGTTTGCTAAAGGGCTGTGCTTCCTAGACTGTCATAGCAAAGCTCTGAAACAAAACATTTCAAAAGTATTTCCTGGGAAAAGTCCAGTTCAATTTTGTTCTGTTGCTTGCTTGTAATTTCTCTTTCTAGGAGACTTTTTCTCTGAAACCTTGCTAAACCACTGACAAGTATGTGTCCACTTTTGTGTCTGGTTGATAAGTATACAAATTTTATGATTAGGAATAGAATCTGATAGAATTTAAAACAACATTACTTTTGGCTAATGCAAGATTATCAGATCTGTGAGATGCTTTTGCAGATACCTGTTCAAATGATGTGTAGTTACATGAAATAACAAAATTGTGTTTTCATTTGGAACGATTTGCTGGGATTGCTGTGAAGCGTGCTGGAAAAACTTATCCGCTCTTCATTAATTCTTTCTTACCATCCTTGCTCGTGTTTTGTTAGATGGCAATATCTTACTTCCCCCATAAAGGCAAGTTGTATGAATCATGTAGACAGAAGAAACTTGATGCAATAAAAACTTGTTATTTCTGCAAGTCACATTTCTGCCTACAATTGCAGTTTAAATGCATCATTAGCAATCATTATTGTGGAATGAAACAAGTTGAAATGTGAAAAGCTGCCTCCCTGGGAGTTTCAGATAAACATAGTTAAATTAGTATTCACTCCTTTTATAAAGGCACTTAAAAAGGTTTGACCACTGCTTAAATTAGGTTAGATATTGGGTCATTGGTGTGTTGCCTAACTTAAAAGTGAGCTAAATTAATCTGTGTTAGAAGCTTGTATGGGCTTGAAAGATCCAATTAAACCTATTGCAGCTTTTGTTCTGAAGGCAAAGGCTTAGAATCAGGAAACAATTATTCCTTAAAGACCTATAATTAATCTTCCCCTTTCTCCACAACAGGCCCGAATTGTTCCTTTAAATTACATTTTAAAATTCATAAAGTAGTTCCATAGTGCATCCTCATGCAGTCATTCCCCTATTTTCATTGCTTTGTATTGCTTCTGATAGTTTTGTAGGTGGTTTAGAGTTGTCATCTTTTAAGATGTTTTTGATCTCCATTTTCAGTTTTAGCCATTCATGGCTATTTACTTCTATCAGATACCTGCCAAGTAGTACCTCTCCTTGCATACAAAGAGAGTTTGTAAAAATGTATTTATCCTTTTACTGGGAGAAGCAACATGTAAAAAAATATTATTGTTTTATTCCAGCATGTGTGAACACACATGGAAGAAGAGTGATTGCTTTAACTCCTCTTCAACTACTTCTGAGTAACTCCTTTAATAAGTTTTTGGAGGATTACTGGAATAGCAGACAGTAATGCTTCGTCTACAAACAGATTTAAAATATACCGTCAGTCACCTTTTGTAAGTAAAATACAAAAGCCATGTAGGATACACTCAAGTGAGATGATTTGGGCTTATCTACTCTGAAATAAGGTTAAAACAAGAAAGGAAAGCTTGCAACCCTTTATGTTGATTTAGGAAGCAGCTTTTGTCTCACTGGTTCATCTTCTGCTCATCCATGTGGTGTTTTATCCATTTTAGATGGAAAATAAAGATACGAAGATTTTTTTCTGTCCCGGGGTACCTGTGAAGTTGAGTTCATATCTCATTTCCCAAGTGTCTCAGGCATTTAGGACTTTTAATGCTGTGGAGCATCAGTTTCTAGGCAGCAGATTCCTTCTGTGGCATCCTCAGCCATATTCACGATAAAGGATCATGTTAAAAACTGCATCACTAATTCCGAATGATCTGGTGCAAGGTCATTCCAAAACAGCATCCCGAGCTGTTAGTTCAGGATATTGTCTAGTTTGGACAGTCTGGCTGTATTAACCTCAGCACCACACTGATGTGTTTGTAATGCTTCCAGTTCACAGAATCATAGAATCCCAAGGGTTGGAAGGGACCTCAAAAGATCATCTAGTCCAACCCCCCTGCAAGAGCAGGGAAACCTAGAGTACATCACACAGGAACTTGTCCAGGCGGGCCTTGACTATCTCCAGCATAGGAGACTCCACAATCCCCCTGGGCAACCTGTTCCAGTGCTCTGTGTTCTGGAGTTAACTTATTTATGGGCAGTGTGGGTATCTGAGCAGTGGTGCAGTGAGTAACATATGCAGAACTGCAAGGCATGTCTGAAACAGTTTCCCTTAATCGTTTCTCATAGTCTTAGAAGGATGTTTGTGTAAGAGCTGGGCATTGACAAGCCAGTGTCCAGTAACCTGGACACCTTCACACCAATCAGACAGGCATGCAGAAGAAAAGACAGTATTTTAGGGTTGAAAATAATAGGTTATCTCAGCATCTGTGCCACAGCATTGAGGATTAGAAATTTATACAAGCAGGATCTTGTTGAAAAATCAGCTTGTCCTTTTCACATGGACACTGGAGGCTTTGTACAGCTATAATTGGCACGGGAAAAGATAGCTGGCTCTTTGTTAGAGGAGAAGAGGGAGGAAAAGTTACAAGCTGTTTCATTCACAAAGCATTTAGGTACTTGTAACTGAAATTGGCAGTATCCACTTTGGTAGCTGTTAGAAATAAGGAAGTAGAATAAATGGTACAGGTGTGTATCATAGGTATGGAACTGAGAGATCTAATGTCTTGATTCACAAATACAACAGTACAAATTCAGTAAACAGTTCAGAAAAATTCTCGTGTCAGTGATATTCTTGGACGATGTTGAACACCCCCTAATGAGAATAGCAGCTGCATTTGCTCTATGAGGTAGAATTCACAGTGAAGATCACAGCGGCCTTCCTAAAATTTGAAGTGAAATGCAAAAGGAAATAGATGATTTGTGGTGGGAATCAATTTTAAACAAAACTTCAAACTTCATAGAATACAGTTAAAGGTCAAGAGAAAACCAGATCTCTGCTGTCACTGTAATTCAGTGTAATTTAGATTGCAGCCAAGGTATTTCTTAGCAGTTGTACTGCTAACCAGAAAGCCTTGTGGGCATGTTTAATGTTTTACCCAGTGAGTCTTCCCTGTTTCATATGGATTTGACAGTAATCAGAAATACACTCTCTCGTTCCACAACTTCCATGGTGCAGATGGCTTATCATCTGAACCTTCAGGGGAGGAAAACAACTGTGCCAAACTGTAGGTTTTCTTTACTTATATTGGCCAAAAAAAAAAGAGGGTGGAGGAAAAATAAAAACCCTGCTGTTGTTGTTTGTATGTTTTATGTTGTCACATTCTGGTGGAATTTAGGCTTCCATGTTTGATAAAACAAGTCCAGCATTAGGATCCCTGCTTCTCTCTGTCTTCATTCTCCCAGCAGGAATTCACTGAGCAGTCAACCCTCTTCAGAAATTCCTGCAAGTGTGCCCTTAACAGTGGGTAATATAATCAGCAGTTGGACTCTTAAGACAGTTAAAGTGCGAGAAGAATTTTGGTCCAATTTGTGGTCTATTGTTACATATTTTCTGTGGTAATGGGATTTTCTAGCAAAGATCAATATTTTTCATTTCTACAAGTGAGTAGTTAGCAGTTCTTCATAGAATGGCAGCAGTCTGTACTTTCTATCATTGGTTTTCAAGCATTGCTCTCAAAAATTACAGTAGATTTGTAAGTGAAACATAGAGTTTGGAGACCTCTTCATCCTCCAGGTCATGACTTCGAAACAAAACAAATCCTGTGAAACTCTAGTAGAACTTTTGCACAGTTAAAACAATTGAGGCTAATTTCTGCATCACATTAACGTGTAGCTTTGGAATTTGTTTAGCTTCTGAAGGTATGGAATCATAGGCTGGTTTGGATTGGAAAGGACTTTAAGATCACCCAGTTCCAACCTCCTACATGGGCATAGATGCCTCAAACTAGATGGTGTCACCCAAGGCTCTGTCCAGCCTGGCCTTGAACACTGCCAGGGATGCAGCATTTACCACTTCTGTGGGCAGCTTGTGCCAGTGTATGGCAGCTTCTTTAAAAGAAACTGGTATACAAATGTTTGATACAGAGACAGGCTTAGGGACAACTGGAAGATGCTGTTTGCTAAATGCTCATAAAAATCCCAGTCAAAATCTTTGTATTAAAAAACCTTTAAAAATAAAAGTAGAATTGGATGGACATATTTTGAGGAAGATAAACTTTGGATGCATGAAGAGTGGCACAGGTATATGATGTTTATTTTGATTTTGCTGTTAACTGAGCTGATTTCAAGGGTACAAAATTAAGCACGTGTTGAGATCAAGGTCATACTTTCAGTGGGTATTAGGAAAATAAGCTAGAAAATAATCATTCTTTAGTGTGTGGAAGATGGCTGTGGGAGGGACGAGAGAGTAATCGATTGCCTTGTGTACTCCCTCTTTAAGAGGAACAAATGAAAGAAACCCTTTGAAGGAACTGGAGGGTCAGAAACCCTAGAGCAGAAGGGCATGAAATGAGAGAGGAAGCTCTCCTCTTAGATTTCTGTACTTCTGGGCACGTTGTGGCTCAGCATTAGCAGCAGTTTGAAGATGCCTTCCCACCTTCATCTTTGAGAAGATGCCTTTCCCACCCTAAAGTGAGAGTAGTCGGTGAATTGCTGCGATTTTTCTTTGTGCAAAGTATAAAAGGTATTGAATTATTAGATCAAACACTTTTAAAAAATGCATAGAAACAGAATTTATACGTACTTCATACAGCGAGGCACAGCTACAGCCTGTCACTGGTGGAGTGCTTTCCAGTTAAGCTCTTTAGTCGCCTTAATATCTCTCAAGGGCTTTTGCAGCAGCAATGAGATGTCAAGGGGGGGGTCTGTGCAGAAATAGCATCTCTCATTAAGAAAATCCTACAAAAGGAAAAGAATGGGCATTTGTTCTGAAATTACAGAAATATTTTGTTACTGTGGTTGTCATTATTTTGTCAGTCAACTTCTGGTAAGGCATTCAGTCTCGGATAGCCTGTCAATAGATGTAAGCACTTGACTTCTACCCTACAGGTATGAGGTGGGAAGTTGTGTGTCACAAGTTGTGTGTCAGAACAGCAACTATAAATGAAGTCTCAAATGTGTACATAAAAGAGAAAAGCTTAAATTACTTTTTTTGTGGGGGGAGTTAAATAATTTCCATCCAAACTATTTCTTTTTTTTTGTTTTCATAGAAAAATGGAGAAGAAATTGTGTATATTTCTGTTCAATTTCTTACGTGCATACTCTGAAGAAAATTCTTTTTGTTCACAGGTGGAAACTGGTAAAATGTTAAATGTAATAGAAAACAAGCTGAAATAAAGTAAAAAAATACCTGACATAAACACTTGCTTCTATTCAAAGAATTGAGAGTGTAGTGGAGGAGCTTTTCCGCTGTAGGACCTTCTTTTTAGGACCTTATCCTTACTCCTAAATTCAGTATGATTTGGTCTGGACAAAATGTGAGGTGTCCTTGCCCATGGCACAGGGTTGGAACTGGATGGTCTTAAGGTCCTTTCCAACTCAAACCATTCTATGATTCTATGAAATGTTTTTCAGACTTTAAATTATTCTACTGTGAAAAATATTAATTTCCCATGTTAGAAACCCATAACTACTTTCATGTGCTGGAGTAGATCAGGGCTGTTTGATTCAATACCTTAAAAATTCTGTGGACCTTAATCCTTGTTGCGGTGAATCACATTTTACGTATTTGAAACAGAAATTAGGAACAGTAAAATTCTTGGTTTAATTTTTGTTTAATCTTTTATTGAAAGAGAAGACAGAGGCATTCCTGTTCTGTGCCTTCTTTAATCTTGATTTGTGACACTGCATCTTTATAATTGCTTATAGTTTTATTTTTCATTAGAACTTTTGCATATGTGGTAATATATTCTTTTGGCTTAACACACTGAAAACCTTCAGCATGCATTCCACTGAAGCCTAGAGTTTTGGTGTCTGTACCAAAATGCACTTTTTCAATGTGCAGCCAGGACTCATCTTTTGCAAAGATGTTTCACAAGGGAAATTCGAAGTAAAAATATACCGAGTAAAATTATTATGATCCTCAGAGTTAGACCAGGCAGAGTTTAATGTTTCTGTGTAACCTTAACTCCTAATTGCATGTGTATTCTCAGACATCAAACTTAAAACTATATAATAACTACCACTATATGATAACTTAGCACTATGATTCTCTTGTGAGAGTGGTAAGGCACTGGCACAGGTTTCCCAAAGAAGTGAAAATGTTCCATCCCTGGCAGTGTTCAAGGCCGGGTTGGACGGGGCTTGGAGCAACTTGCTCTAGTGGAAGGTGTCCCTGCCACTGGCAGGAGGTTGGAACAATATGAGCTTTAAGGTCTCTTCCACCCCAAACCATTCTGTAATTCTCTGATACATGCATACTTGTGTGATATTTGTAAGAGCTGAAGAGTTTACTTGATTAGAGAACAGTTCCAAGCATACCTTCTCTTAGTCCTGTGCACTATGGGAATGTTAGTAGCAGCTTAATTGTATGCGGCTTTCCACTGGGATAGTCCTTGATTTCTTACTCCTGTGTACTGTGGGAATGTTTGTGGCAGGTTAATTGTATATGGCTTTCCACTGAGATATTACTTGATTTCCCTGAGATTCTGTGAAGATGTTTCAATCTGTATTACTTTTGCAGGTGAAGGAGGAATAAAAAAGGACACAGCAACACTAAGTATTTGGGGCCTAAACCTAAGTCTCTGGTGTTTGCTTTTGTATCAAACAAAACTTTTACTGACCTTCACATAAACTTAGTCTGTGCAGTATTTAGAGATTTTTTTTCCTCACATAAGAATACCTGATAAGATGAGGGAATTAGCTCCTGCAAATTCTGCTGTTACAGTTGGGGATTTCTTTGCCTCTTCTGTGCTTTACTGCTGACAAGGTTACTCCTTACCTCAAAATACAGTGCCTAGATAAGGTACAGTAACAACAGCTTTGAAATCACACATGATAAGTATATATGAAGGTAAAAATCCAAAGGGATGATGAGAAGAAAAGACAACGGTACCAGCCACATTTCTTTATAGCTCCGAGTTTCCCTCTCCAGTGCTGTTTTTTCTCCCCCAGTTTCCAAAGAGAGTAGGTAGTACAAGTCAGCAGCTTAACCCCTTTATGTTTGCTCACTCATTTGTAGAATAGAAAATACTGTATGTGTGATATTGCTTTTCGGATGAACATGTTAATATCTAAAAAGCTTTTTAAGAATGTAAACCACTATGTAAATGTGAAATATTCCTGTATCTTCCCACTTTAACAAGAGGGGGAGATGCTGCATGAGCTCGTGTTTTTCTCTTGAAGACCTTCAATGAAGGCCTAAGTATCTATGAGAATGGTGTTCTAAAAGCTTTGAAGTAGCAAAAATCTTATACTCCAGCTGCCTTCAAGACACTACTGAGTCTTGTGAGACAGGCTGTTAATATTGTTTCTTTCTCCTCCTTTATTCACTTTGGAGCTGGTTTGTGATGAGCTGGATGTACATACTGGAGGAAGTGCTTTATACAGTGTTGAGAACAGTACTGCAAAGTTCTTTGTTAAATTTGTTATCTGTGGTAAAAACAAAACACTGCAAACTACACCGCTTTCCTCAGCTCGTCCTGCATGTCCCTGAGCAAGTTAAAGTTCCCCCTTAGTTGAAAGCTCTGGTTTGCTGGAGGGAAGGAACAGGAAGTCTTAGCTGTGTTGTTCACCTTAGTCATATGAATACCAGATAAACATGCTTGCAGTGTCTCAAGGCAGGAGGTCAAAATAATTGGTCTGGTGTTCGATCTAGTAGATAGTGTGAAAGCCTTCAGAGGGGTGTGCAGAGACAACAGGATGAAAAAGGCATGGCACCTTTATTTCCATTCAACAGCTCTCAGTCTTCAGGAGAGCACCGTTAGGCCTTAAATATTCTAGTGCTACAGTTTGTGCAGGTAAAGAGCTGTGACCCTCAAACAGTGTTTATATATTTCCTTGTTAATAACACAACAGATACCTTTTTGTTTAGAAGGGGTTTGAGGTCTACAGTATCTGTTGTGTTGTTTGCATCTCATGTATTTCTCGTAAGTAAGTAAATTAAATCCCCTTATACTTCGAAGACTCTAGCATACTAAAAAAAATGACTTTGGTATCTGAGGTAAGCAAGGTTTGGTCATTTGATTTTCCCCTCTTTTTTAGTTAACAAATGGAAACCTTTTGTTCTAGGCAGCTTCTGAGCAGAATGTGCTGTGTTAGAAAAGGGGCGCTGGAAGGCCATTGAGATAAGTACCAACTGCAAATTTCATGCCTCTGTGCACACATCCAATACTGCTTATCAAGGTTCTTTTGAATGTTTCATGATGTAGCAAAGACCAAAAAAGTGACATCACTTGGTATATTTCACCTAAAGGTGCTTTATATGTCTATTTTTTTGGAACAGCAGTTAGACGTGAAAAAGTGTGCATTGTCATTGGCAACACCACATTTCTCATTTTTATGAGTCAAACACTTCAGGAAGCACTGAATACTTTATGTGCTTTGCCTATGATACTACTTAATGAGCCTTCAAATGCATGCAAAGTTTTAGTAATACTAAACTATAATAAAACGTGGCCTGGAATGCTTTAAGATGCCATCTAAGAAGCCTTAGTATTTAAAAATTCTCAGCTACTGCTCTATGGAAGATTGTGTTGGGGATTAAGTCCCATACAGTCATTGGCTGAAATGATTTTGTTCTTTCTTTACTAAATTCATTCATCCTTCCTTTTAATATGTAGCAAAGAGCTGTTTCTAATCTGACCACCTAAATGTAAGATTTATCATTATTTAGTTCTGTCTCTGCTGACATTCCTGAAGTTCTAGGAAGATGTTAGATGCTCCTGTAATGGTTCCCCCTGGCCCTGTGATGCTTGAAAACAGGATAAATTAAAAAGGCCTAATTCTTGCTGCCCTCATTAATTTAAGAAGTAATAGCACTTTTGGCATTAGTGGATACAAAAACCAAAATTTGTTCCAGGGACTCTCCTAGAATTCCATTTTATGTCAGTTAAGTTGCAAACTCAGGGGTTGGATGAGGCTTGGAGCAACCTCCTCTAATGGAAGATGTCTCTGCCCATGGCAAGGGATTGGAACTGTGTGAGCTTTAAGGTCCCTTCCCCCAAAAAAACATTCTGTGATAATATGATTACACTGAATATCGTAACAAAATCCGAAGGGTTTAATTTTAGGTTATTTTCCGAGGGGTTTATAATTTAATTTTAAGTCATTTTGTTTGAAGTACTTTTTTTGGAAATTACTGTTTAAAACTGTGTGTCTTTTTCTGGAGGCTTAATTCTGTCAACAGAAAATACCAGCTTCTGCTTATCGAAGGGTAACTGGATAGGATTCTGGGGCTGAGGTTGCACACAAGAATTAACTACATTAATGTTTCTTTGTCATGTTAAAGATACCTTAACTTACTCTGTGCTCCTCTCTCTGTATTTTCAATATTGCAAACCACCTAAATCAATTTTGGTTTGGATTTAAAGCTATTATAGATAAATACAAGCAAATAGGTAATCTTTCACAAAATGCTTCCTAGAAAGCACCTGAAAGAGCTGAGAAATGACATTTAAGCCAAACACCAGTATATAAATGAGAGTTATTTTCCTGGGGTGTTAACTGAATATGAAAATCACTTTAACTAGGTTTTCTCATGAACAGTTTTTGCATGTTCTTTGAGTTAGTTTTTGAATCACATTAAATTCTGGATTGCTTGTGTACATGGTTCTAAGTCCCATTTCTTTTTAACCTTGTGCTGCAGCTTAGAGCATTAGATCTAAGAAAAAAAGGTTTCAATGCTGCAAATGTGAAAGACAAATGTTAATTATAAGTTTTAAAGACTTGGTGATCCTATCTTCTATAAATTGTTTGTCAAGGAAAGAGCATATAGATACAGAAGTAGAAAAGCTTTTGTGAGTTTAATAAGCTTGATATTCAAGTGTGCATCTCCATAGTCTGGTAGGGCTCATTTAGGGGGATAATCAGATTCAACCCTGCAGATTGGTGTATCTGGATCCCTTTGTGCTCACACATACATTTCATAGATGAAAATGCTGAAATATTTCAGTTGCCAGTGTTACTGTGCTTGCATACATCATAGTCACAGTTTCACTGGTGCATGTTTTGAAGTAATGCAGCAGCAGGATGTTTATAATTGTGCTTGTGTGCCGTGGGAAGAGGAGCATTCTTCCAGTGCCTGATATTTCAGAGGAAAGTCACTTCAGTAGCTTTCTTAGTCCTTACTTCATGAAAACTCTGGACATATGTAGTGTTTGGTGGATGCCAACTCTGACATCATGCATTAAAAAATGTTCAGCATGGAGTTTTTTTGTCTATGAAGTAAGCAGTAGTTTGCTGAGTTTGGAAATTGCACAAGGTACAGGTTGGGCAAAAGGAAATTCAGAGCAGCCCTGCAGAGAAGGACTTGGGGGTGTTGGTCGATGAGAAAATGAACATGAGCCAGCTGTGTGTGCTTACAGCCCAGAAAGCCAACCGTAGCTTGAAGAAGCGTGACCAGCAGGTCAAAGGAGGTGATCCTGCCCCTCTACTCTGCTCTCATGAGACCTCACTTGGAGTACTGTGTGCAGTTCTGGTGTCCTCAACATAAAAAGGACATGGAACTGTTGGAACAAGTCCAGAGGAGGCCATGAGGATGATCAGGAGACTGGAGCACCTCCCATATGAAGACAGGCTGAGGAAGTTGGGGCTGTTCAGCCTGGAGAAGAGAAGGCTGCATGGAGACCTCATAGCAGCCTTCCAGTATCTGAAGGGAGCCTACAGGGATGCTGGGCAGGGACTGTCCATTAGGGACTGTAGTGATAGGACAAAGGATAACAGGTTGAAACTTAAACAGGGGAAGTTTAGATTGGATATAAGGAAAAAGTTCTTTACTGTGAGGGTGGTGAGGTACTGGAATGGGTTTCCCAGGGAGGTTGTGAATGCTCCATCCCTGGCAGTGTTCAAGGCCAGGTTGGTTGCAGCCTTGGGTCATATGATTTAGAGTGAGGTGTCCCTGCCCATGCAGGGGGGTTGGAACTAGATGATCTTGAGGTCCTTTCCAACCCAAACTATTCTATGATTCTAAGTAACGTAGCAGTATCATCTCAGCCTGATTGGAGCAGGTTTGAATGGGATGGACTGAGTGTTATAGCCTGGCACTGCAAACTGGAGGGACTTTGGTTGTGTGGTTTTGCATTGTTTTGTGGGGGTTTTTTTTGGTAGAAATCCTACTGTGTTAGAAAATTCTAGATTTGGCTGCTTGCTGGCAGCTCTGTTTGTATTAATGTGCATCTTGAACTCTGGTGATTATTTTGTTACATAACCTGAGTTCATGCAGACCTTTGCCAAAGGAAGGGGCATCCTAGCAGCCAGTTGCCAGTAGCATCTTTAGCTGAACCTTGATTTTTCCCACAAAACAGTTGAAGACTTGAAGCCAAATGATTTTCAGGTTTTGGGAAACAGAAAAAGTTCTGCAGAAGCTGTAAAAGCAATTCAAAGCCAAAAACAAGTTTAGAAAAGGGAGCTATATAAGGTAATTTATGTCCTGGTTTGGCATAATATATTCAAATGAATTTGATACTATCTTTACAAGAATTAGTATGTTTTCTGTTTAAATAATTCAGAATTCTTTTATTGAAACTGATTATTTTCCTTTCAACTCTCTGCTTATTAAAGTGAAGGAACAGTTCCCCCAAAGACATTTGCATCTGTTAGCAAAGGAAATAGAAGTACAACTAGAAAATACTTAACCTAGGACAAATTGGTGACAGCAGGATGTTGAGCAATTAAGCCTGTGTTTTCAAAGAGGATATAAAGGAAAACCCAGATACATGTAACAGATAGGTTGTCTAATTGAGCTGCTCAGACACTTTGTTTTCTGAAGAAAATATATACGCATATAAAAACTTTTGGGATTTGACTCTAAATGCATTTTGGCTATAGAGTGCTTTTTGATGAAAATTCAAAGCTTTCTATGGAAAGCAGGAGAAAGCATTCTGTTTCTACATGAAATCTGCTATTTTCAGGAGTGGGTTAACATGGCAAATAGATGGGAAGGATCATGCACAAAGTACACTCACAGCCTAATGACAGACTACAGACAAACTAGAAAAAAAGGTCATTCTGAACATCCGCAGTGAGTTTGTGCTTTTCCTTAAACTAGTGTTTTAATTCCCTTACTTTGCTACAGTTTTTTCCTTTTTAATGTGTGCAGTCTCAGTGTAAATGTAACTGCAGTATATTTAGTCACTTGTATTTCTTAATGTATCATTCAGGTTTTTAAATGTAGATTTCAATACTGACCTTTGTTTTGCAATGTTTTTCTTTTTTTAATGCATTTTGAACATTCTTTTCTGTCTGCTAATATATACACATAGTGATATTTTAGAAAGAGATAGAATTTTATGTGTTTGATGCTTAGTTTCCAAGCATCACACCTCTGATCATCAGTCTTGTGTGTCATAAAACTTAGCTAAAGTTCAGGTGACCTCACTGATGAAATAATACATTTTGAAGTTAATAACAATAAAGAAGTGTGTTTGCCATCTTGCAGGTCATCTGTGTTTTCTGTCTTGATTCCATAATTTGGAATTGTTAAGTACATATCTGTAATCATAATTTTTATGCTGGAATCTATTTGTGCAGCTACAGCAGACTAGCACAAGCCAATAGAGACATATGTTTTAGTAATTTAAAGTATATATGTGCAATACACCATTTTCAGAGTCTGGGTATCTATTTATATGCGTATGTATGTACATAAACATACACTTAATAGTAAATGATGCTGATTCAGTGGTACAGTTAAGGGCAACTGAGAGCAATTGACTTCACCCACTCCTCATATAACACATTTTCTTGGGTATTAATCTCTTGTATGCTTTTTGGTTTTATTTTTTTCTCCCATTCCACTGGCTGGATATATTGTTCATGTATGACTGTCTTCATCAATTAAGCATGCTTCAGACTGGTTTTTAAAAGTTTTTTCTCAAATATGAGAAGTAAAAATGATTCTGCACTGCAGTACTGGTTAGGACAATTTGGTCCCCGGCATTACAAAAATAGGTGTTCTTTTCCTGCTCTGGTATTCCTGTGGTTTTAATTTAACAACACCATTAAATCTCTTGCATCAGTGTGTTGAAGAAATTGGTGATCTGGGAAAATGCAGCCTAATAAATATCATGCTGCTGAATACTGAATATTTTTTAAAGTAGCTGATTAGTACCAGAGATCTGAATCTTGCACCAGACAGACACATATAAAGCAGATTGAGCAAGTGAGCAATGCTGATAACACATTGATGCTTTAGTTGTTGCTCAGTAGTGCTTACACTCATGAAGGACTGTTCAGTCTCTCATCCTCTGCCTGTGAGGAGGAGCCCAAGAAGACAGGAGGGAGAAGTGACAGGACACCTGACCAAAACTAGCCAAATGGGTTTTCCATACCATAGCACATCATGCCCAATATAGAAACGGGGGGAGTGCCCTGAAGGGACCAGTCCACTGTTTGCGTCAGACTGGCCATCAGTCAGTGTGTGGTGAGCGGTTGTAGTGTGCATCACTTGGGTTTTCTGGGCTACTGTTTCATTGTTGTTTTTTCCTCTTATTGTTGTTGTTGGTATTCTTTCTGTTATCACTGTATTTTACTTCAATTATTAAACTCTTCTGATCTCAACCCTTGAGTTTTAAATTCTTTCAGTTCCCCCCCATCCTGCCCAGGGGGGATGGGAAGTGGGAGGTAAGCAGATGGCTGCGTGGTGCTGCTTTACAGCTGTGTGTAAACCATGACAACTGGACACAGCTTCTGCCATTTGGCTCCCTTGAATTTTGAGTTATTCCTGAAAATGAATTGGCAGCCAGTGCACTTTAGTCATGTCTCTAGGGATCTTTATTATTTGGAAAAAATGTTTAGGAACCTTTACATTTAGTCCCTATGTCTTATCTGTAAACCTACAAAACAGATTAAGAATGGGCAGGTGAAGATGGTTTTCTGTAGTCTTTCAGGTTTCCAGGCTGTGATGTGTCAGCAGGCAGAGAATGGGGGAATACGTCATCAGCTTGGTTAAGATTTCTCTTGTGATGAGAGGTACTGCCCGTTTCTCTTATTTTATGCCCATGTAATGCATTTCTTCAAGCATTATTATTTTCTTTTTTTTTAACAGTTTAAATTTGAGGAAATACAGAACATCAACAACCCAAAACTTGAATAGATGCATTGCTGATTACTGTGCCAGAATTCCACAGCTTCACCCAGTAATAATTAAGAGTGTAAAACTCTATTGGTGTTGCGTGGTGGAAGAAATATTTCTTAATTGCATAGTTTAATGGGCTTAATAGATGCTATTAAACAAATTGTCAATTTTAAGTATAGAAATTTTGCAAAAACTAATAGAACATTAAAAAAATTTACAAAGAAATCTATTTTTACTCATAATCTTGGGGTATTTAGTGAAATATACTCTCATCTGAGTGGCTTCTTAAGACAGTGAGTCATTAGGAACAATTTCATAAGGATGCATCTAGGATATTACACAAGAGCTACTCCGGTAACTCAGAGTGAAACCGATACCTTTTTGATGTTTTTTTTTTTGCCTCCATTGAAGTAAGTTACATGGTACTTCTTGTACTGTTCTCCAGGATCTGCAGGAATAAAATATAATGCTGTTTTTCAGTTGCTGAAGTCATCTAAATGATGGCCTCATGCTTACAACATACCTTGTAAGTTTCCATTTTTCATAAAAAGATCAAGAAGTGCCAGAGAAGTACAAATTTACAGTTATGTGGTCTGAATAAAAAGTCAAAATAGAAGTCAGTCCTCTTGAAAATCTGTGGTCTGGATTTTGTTAGTGGATGTGTATATCAAAATGTACAAGGAAATACTCTGGCAGCAGCATAGTCATAGTCAACATTTGTGACAATGTAAACTGTGTGGTTTAAAATCTATCCGTTTTAGTTGCTGGTGAAGTTCTTAACTATACAGTATGTACAATTCTGTATACAATCAAATGTTAACTTAGTTCAAAAAATGTGGTGTTCAGTGGGGACAAAAAGAACATCTTGAATAACCTGTTTTTTTTGTTTACTACGTTTATACATTGCTTTAGAAGTCCTCAGGCTGAAAAGCACCACATAATCTCATAATTTTATAAGTTACTACCATCATTATTTCCGGAGGTTAAATTACTCTATGAGGAGGGAAGATATGTTTATAATCTTTCTAATTTTTATAATGTTTCATCGTATTCTAAAATAATCATAAGTGATTTATATCTACTATCTTCTATCACTTAATCCAGATTCAGGAATGTTATTCATCATCGTTTGCCATAATATTAAGCATTCAAATTTCTTCAAGTATGTGTAAGTAGAAATAATTTCTGCAAATGCTGTATCACTAAGTTAAATTAACCTTCCATGAGCCTCAAGCACTTCTGTGGTGTTTCTATGGTGCTAAGAGATCATTAATCTAAGGAGTATCCTGTATGCTTAAGCATCACATCTGTTTAATTCAAATATAAAATTCAGAACTGAAGAGATTATCATTTGGAAGTTGGAGTCAGTTAAAAGAGCAATAAAACCTGGCTGCAGACTTGCAAATAAAAGTTTTAATGAGCTTGCAGAGAATTAAATTGTAACCAGTGGAATCATAAACAAAGCCATATTTTTATCTTGCTTAAAGGTAAACTAAGAGTTTCTGTTACAAGGGGGAAAAAAAAGGCTATATTCTTTTTTCTGCTGATACCGTCACCCATAAATAGTGTTGACTTCAGTGTATATGAAAAAGCTAGAGGTAACCTTGTAAGGGAGACCTTTAATCATTTTAGGATTTAGTATGGAAGCCAGCATCCCTTTCTAAAGCTGTATAAATAATAGCGCTTTCGGTTATCCAAAGAAAATGAAAAAGAGGAAGAAAACACTTTCTAGCTTTCCTGTCCTCCTCAAGCAAACTGCCTCCAACAAACAAAGTTTTATATCTTTGTATTTTGAAATATTTCAAATATTATGCTTTCTTTCTTCCTTGAAGAATATTTTTTTACTTTTATGGTTAAAGTTGAATTATAGGTAGATCTGTTTGCATTTAAAGGACATTTGATGACATTATGGGGTATTTTAAATCAATATTCTGGAACTGCTCTAACTCGGGCAGAACACATGCATAAGACCCTGCAATTACTTTCTCACTAAGGGTGTGAAATGTTTCTTTTATTGTGATATTTATGTATATTTGCCCCAGATTCCTGGGAATGTTCATATTCACAGCACTGGACTGATATTTTGCCATTCCCAGTTCAGTTAATGTGTCTCAGAAAGAATAATAGCCAGAGAAGTTTTTCATTTTTCTTGTTCTGTGAATATTACAATAAAGGTACCAGTGGATATATGCAATATATAGTTATGTCCACTTGACAATTATACCTTTAGCTGATTCTTTAAGACTTAGCATGGTTTCTTTACTTTGGAGTGGTTATTGTCTTGGTGCATTTCTTTGTCATTTTGACAGTCATAGTGAGATATCTTATTTTTGGAATTAAAAGTTGTTTTTCATAGTTGCAACAGATTTTATGGAATACTAAGCATGTGGGGAATATGGATGGTTGAAAATGTTACAGGTTAGTGAGAAATCATTTGCTCTTTGCCCCCTTTCTCCAACATATATCTGCTGTATTTCTTTAACCTCTTAAATTTAAATGCTCATTCCTTCTGTCCGAGCTGCCTGGATGAGTCTTTTTTGAGAGTATGTTTGCACTTTATTGTGTACAGACTACTGCTGAATGACGCATGCATTTTCTTCTCCCCAGTGACTCTGTAGCAAGTAGGACATCTGCTTCTGTATCATTTGCCTCCACATTATGTTAACTGTCTCTCAGAATGAAGTCATGAATGAGTGTCAAACTGGGATGTCCTGGAAGACAAACCAAAACCTTGAGAGACTGTCACTGGCTCATGCAGAGACTCCATAACTGAATGTTCTCCGCCATTTCACCCAATTGCAGTCTTACTTGTTACACTGTACATGGTAATTCAAAATATTGATGGCAGATGAGTCATCTGCAAACTGGGCAAAAGGGCCTTCTCCAATTGTGTTTTTATTAGGAGGTCTAGAGCTTGTACCAGAGAAAAGAAACACCAAGTTACAGAGTATTTTTTTCTAGGCAAAAACTAACATGAGCCTGAAGTGCCTAGAGTTCTTGTTTGGTAAAGATGACAGACTGTACAGAATATCTGAAATGGTGTGAAATACTGTGAAATAAGTGAGCATTTAGGTGAAAAACACATCTTCTGTAGAATGAGATGTAGATATTGATATCTGGGTAAGTGTCATAAACACAAAATCTTAGATGTTTATAAAAGAAGCTTGGGATATTAGCTTGGCTATAAGGACTTGTAGTTCTGTGATGTATCCTGTCTTTGGTTATAGGTGATTAAAGGCATGGGTAGGTGCTACTGTGCCTCAGATCAGATGAGGTGATGAGGACTGACTGCAAAACCAGGCCATTGTTAACTAGTAAAGGATGAAAATTCTCCTTAGCCCTCCTTTTGTTGCTAATGTATTTATAGGAACATTTTGGATGTTTTTTTTATGGCAGTAGCCACATTTAGTTCTAGTTGAGCTTGGGCCTTTCTAATTTTAACCTCACATAACCTCACAACATATTTGTAGTCCTCCTGAGTTGCCTGTCTCTTCTTCCAAAGATCATAAACTCGTATCTTTTTCCTGAGTTCCAGCCAAAGCTCTGTGTTAAGCCAAGTCTGTCTTCTTCTCCACCAGCTCATCTTTTGGCACATGGGGGTGGCCTGCTCTTGTGCCTTTAAAATGTTGTTGAAGAATGTCAAGCTCTCCGAGACTTCTCTATCTTTCAGGACTTCCTCCCATGGGCTTCTGTCAGATAGTCTCCCAAACAAGTAAAAATCTGCCTTCTGGAAGTCTGCAGTCCATAATTCACTGTGGAGCCGCTTGCCTCGATGACTGAAGGAAAGCCAGGGGAGAGTGGCCTGCATCTCCTATCCCCTCAGCCCACTTTTCCTTCATTGTCCTTTGGTCAGTCAAGTGGGGATAGTGGTACTGCATTTAGTGCTGTTGTTCATACTTTGGTTAGACAAGTTGAGCTGGGAGGAAAGCGAGAGCAAAGAGAAGATGTGTGTGTTGAGGTTTTTCCATCTACTGCAGATACTTTGACAGGGAGGATGGTAGTTGGCCTGCAGAGCAGCATAGCCACCATAGTCTCTCCATGGGTATTGATATATCCCTTGCAGACAGAAGGATTTGAACAATAAATGTTGAAGGTTTCATTATAGTTGAACCCCTTCATGGTTAATGAGAAGAGGGAGACAGAGTCTTTCAGATGCTGACCCGGAACCCCAGACTGATTTTTCAGTTTACATATCAGGAGATTTTAGGAGCAGACTGACCTTCTAATTTGGTTGTCTGAAGTTGAACCTCATCAAAACCCAGCTCTGCTTCTTCTGGCAGTCCTTTTCTACATCCTTAGCTGCCAGAAGTAAGTCTGCCAGTGGTCTCTCTTGAACTCTGAAATACTTTTTTTTTTCTCCAGATTTTTCTCCCTCTCTCACCCTTAAGCCTCTTTATTTAATCCTTTTGACATTTAGAGAGTACATGTGGTCAGAATATTTACCCGAATGTGATCTCAGCTATAATCATGTTGGCAAGTTCCAATGTTCTTAATGGTTTGGAAGGAACCAGTTTTCAATAATGTCTAGATAATGTGCCTACTTGATTATTTGTATGCATAGAGCCCTGCATGGAGAAAACTTCTTCATCTCTGTTTCATTTCAAGCTTTGCATTTATTTTATATTCTCATCTGTAATATAAAGGAAGGAAGAGGACTGTAATACTCTCTTGGTAGATGAAAGATGAGAAAAGAGAGTCTTTGTACTCACTGATGAGTTCATTTATAATAATGGGTTAGCTGAGAAGCTTGAGGTGGTGTACTGTTTTAGCTGAGAGCTGGCAAATAGTCATTGCCTGTTCATGTAACTATACAATTGGGCACTTGTCTCACTGTGTCTGTGTAATGAATGTAAAAGTTCAGTTTTTCAGGGCTAAATCCTTGGATCATGTACATTACTTCATTTTATTAAAGGCCACTGAGCTATTGGTGAGGCACAAAGATTTGGACCAGTTATATAAGAGAAGCATCTAGTGTTGATATACTTAATTTATGGTGTTTCTATAGGTTGTGGTGATAGCAGATAGAAAGATAAATGTACTGGTATGGGGTTTAGCAATAAGTGTGTAAGAGATGTGGATTTATTTCTCTTCACATCTTTAAAAACTTTGAAATGAATGCTGATTTCAGCATTAGTGCTCCATTCAAAGCCTCAGGCAATTACTTTTTAATCAGGATTTGAAGAACTCCTTTTTCACCTTAAGAAACATTTTTATGAATGTGGAAATGTGCATGGTTTCTCCAGGCAATAAAAACCTATTAGAATGGGGAGTGAAGGGTGGCGGGGGTAGGCCAACAGTTTGACAACTCTGAGGAAACTTAATTTATAGAAACTTAATTTATACAAGCTGATAGGAACTCCTCCGGTAATGCTCCACACAAGGAGGAATTTTATTTGCAAGCCAAAATCCCAGATTAGTAAACAAATCCTGCTAATCAGCCCAGTGTTAAGCATGATGCAAAACTGTGGAGTCCTGTGGGCGCGTGTATTCCCACATGGAATCCCAAATTAGTTCGGATTTGTATAATACATACAAGTGTATTGATTATGGACTTCTGTAAAATGTGGTAATATAACTCTGTTATGACAGAGCAATATATTACAAGATTGAGATCTAAATAATCCTGTATTTCATGTTTCAATTAAAATCAAATTATATGATTCCACCTGTATTTTTCATATTAACACAGGAAAATTCTGTGTTAGATGGAAGATTTAAGATGTTCTAGCCAAAAAATAAGGTATGTGAACTGTATAAAACCAAACAACTTCACTTGCTCTGTAGGATACAAGATATGCCCATTTACTATAAGAATATACTACATAAACATAAAAATAACCTTGATTAACACTGGAAACTCGGGGAGAAAAGAAGGCGACAGGTAACCCGTTCTCTCTGTTTGAAACCAAGCGAATCCAAAGTAGGTTAAACCAAGATGTGGAAAGAACTATGAGAAGAATTATCCCATGTGGCTAAGGTCCTTTAATCAAATATTTTCCTATTCTATTAGTTTATACTTTAATCAGAAGTCATGGGAAAGAATATTTTTCAAAAATTTAGTATTTTAACTCCAGTTTCCTAATATATCAAATTCTCAAACTTACTAAACATCAAACATGCCGGTATATACTTCCCAGTGCTTTTCATGGTGCTTTGTCATTATGCTACATTAGAATTTATATTTAATTTGTCACACATTTATATCATTATTATAATTTTAATTGTTAACAGAGTGCTGTTTTCCCCTGGGGGGGAGAAGAAAGCCATCTTTTCAAACTTCAGCAGCTTATGCTAGCCAAATCTAAGATAAGATACAAAGTCAACAAATCTGTCTAGTTTCTTTTGCACTAGAAAGATGAATTTAAAATTATAGCTCTTGAATATGATTATATCATTTAGTAGTATAAATATTTGAGATTATTTCCTGTGCAATGGAGAAAAGAGCATTTGCAGTCACTTCTGTCTAAAGTGATGCAGTCTGCAGGCATTGTGCAGAAGAGCTATATCTAATGTCAAGAAGTGATTAAAAAACAACCCACAAAAAACAAAGCAAAGCCCTAAGCATCCTGACTTCACATTATGCAAGATTCAAGTAGTGTTGACAGTTTAAAATTTAGCTTCAAAGATTTTGAGCTAGGGGATGTATTTTCAAAGCTGTCTCATTTCCCAGCTAGTCTTCACCTGATGTGAACCTTCACATTCCTTCACTGTGACACAGAGAACAACTATCCAGGAATAATAATTTATAGTAACTCTTAGTTTAAATTCTATTTTGTATTAGGGCTACCAGAAGTTGAAAGAACCATAATGAAACAAGAGGCAAATAGATGGTCTTGGGATAGAGAACTAGTAAGGAAGATACTTGGCTTGATTATTCTCTTGTCCCTCCCTGACTTGTATCCATCTATCTTAAAATCCAGCTTTGAGACATTTTATGCTACAGATTTGAATGAACATTAAGGGAGGTGACATTAATGGAGGAGGGGGTTTTTATAGTTTAGGGCTTGCTTACATCTAGCGGGTTGAAGGTTATTTTTTATTTCCTTGTTTTCATTTTTAATTTCTCTGTGAATGTTTTTTAATTCAACAGTGTGTTTTGCTTTAAATAGCCATAAAACCCCCTGTGTTGAACTAAAATCAGTGATTAACCTTGTTGGGAGTTATAATGAAGATTTATAATGAAAATCAGAACTTTTACAAAAGGAAATTTCCAACAGGAAAGAAACTGTAGGTTTTGGCTACTAATTCTCATATTCTATGCTGAGTATTCGGGGAGAGCAGTGGAGTGGCAGTCTGAACTCAGTTAAAATGTTTGTGCTTCATCCAGTGACCAAAACACTGGAGTAAGTCCTCTCTTAAGTCATGGTCTACATGTGCACAGCAGTCAGCCTTCTCTTTTCTACTATGGACTGGAGAGAATGCTCTGAGGCAGTTGTGGGGTGTGCTGTATAGGACATATGGCCTGGCCCGTAGGAGAACAGATCTGGGAATAATATGGATCTGAAAACACTTTTTTTTTGAAAATCCCCATTCTTCTATAGAGAAACAATGATTTCAGCTGAATAGTTTCATCACTTCAGTGAAATAAATAAAGCAAGCAGTTCAGCTTGCGATGCATTGTGTCAGCTGAGTGGTTTTGATTGCAACTGTTTGAAATACTCTGTTTTGTCATTTTCAAAATTGTATTCCTATGAATTTGCATTCTGGTATTTCTATTTTTTTAGATACTTCTCTTTTTCACTGCACTTTTAGGTAGAAGTAAACAAGTTCTGAAGTACCATTCCACCAGTGCTTTCAGTCAGTTATCAAAGACTTTTTATTTAATCAACACAAAAACTTTCTTTGGCAGGTCTACATAAAATAGCAGCTGCCAAGGTACAACAGAAGAGTTGCTCTCAGCATCAATTACTGCTATTAGTACATCTCTGAGATTCTGCATTCTTTGAGAGCTGAGGTTTTTTGTGTCTTTTCAGCAAAGACAGGTAGCAGATACTTGTGTATTCTGAAAACTCTCTATTTCAAGCTCATCTCTGCTGTTCTTTTTATTGAAGCAGTAGAAGAAACTATTTAGGACTCAGAAGGGCATGATAGAAAAAAAACAAGCATTATTAATATTCAACAATATCAAAATGATGCTGTTACGTGACTTGTTTGCTGGCTATACTGCTTCATCCAAGGGCTCATTGTTTCTTCCTCATGCAGCTTATCCTTCACTGAAATAATGGGAAATCATATTTAGCAAGGAAATGGTGACAGAATTACTAAAGAAATCCAACATAGAGATTTGCTTTATTCTCATGAATTTTTCTGCATAGAGGTATGTAGAAAGAATAAACAGTCATAGTGGCTTTTCGGAAGTGTCTTTGGGATCCTGACCTTGAAAAGCCTTACAGTTTCATGCATTAAAGTTAGCACATAGATTTCACTGTAAGTAGTCTTAGGTGTAAAAGCTACTGATCGATTTTCAGATAAAATATGGACCAATGCAGAATGCTTGAAGTTTGAACATCACTGTTAAGTGAAGCCATCTCACCTGGAGTCCTGACCCATCTCTGTAAGGATACACCTGGACTTTAGGAGACAGGACCTTTCCCTCTTGAAGGATCTGCTTGGTGGAGTACCATGAGATAAAGCCCTGGAGGGAAAAGGGGTCCAAGAAATCTGGTTAATACTCAAGGATCACCTCCAAGCTCAGAAGTGATGCATCCCAACAAAGAGGAAGCCAGGCAAAAATTCCAGGAGGGCTATGGGGATGACCAAGGAGCTTCTGGACAAACTCCAGCATAAAAAGGAGGCCTACAAAAGATAGAAGCAAGAGCAGGTAACCTGGGAAGAATATAGAGGAATAGTCAGAGCAGTCATTACTTGTGTCATGCTACTGAATTCTAGTAGAGGGAGATTAGTGATTTATATTATACAACAAAATAAAAATGTAGCACACCCCAAATGTTTGCAGGAACCAGTTCAGTTTGAGTAATTTTTTTGTTTCTGATAAATTACAAAATTTTTCTGACATTGTTGAAGAGTCAGTTCATCAAAGCCAGTAATCTGTTTTAGCACTAAAATCCTTCAACATATGAATTTATACTGCATTAGTATAGACAAATGTAAAGCTAAAGATGATTCAAAACGTTCTGGATTCATTTCTTCATGTGAAGTTGGGGATCTGAAGCTTTCTAGTATGAGATTGGAAAAAGTTTTTCAATGCTCCATGTTCCCAAAGTCAGTATTGTTTCTTACCCATTCATACTGGTAGCTTTGAGAAACTGCATTAGCTGTAATGAGCCATATGGTAAGATGTAGTCTGTCTTGTCTCCAAGATAAATGTGTTTCCACCAAGGCTGTATCTAACATACCAGACCTTTGGATGCTGATGGAAATTTGCCTGCACAGAATTGAATGTTGATAAAAGCTTGCATGTCCAGAAAATAATAAAAAATTGGTGATTTATAAATGAAGCATTCTTGCAAAGTTTGAGAAACATCTTTACTTGGAGGATGTCTTTGCGCTACTTGTTGCTGGTCTTCAGGGGTATGTTGTTCTGATCTGAAACTCTCAGCATTGTTTGTTTTCTTCTTCCCAGAGATGCTTCCTGTTATAAACACACGGAAATGAAGTTTATCCATTTTCAGTGTAGTCAGCATTTACCCATTGTCACTATTCAATATCTGGAAATGAAGAACTGGAATTACATGTTTGGTGTATATTTTTAATTAATTTCAGCTGTACAGAATATGGAATTTAGCCACTTTCTTATTTATCATGTAAGTGTTATTTCCACTGGCCGGAGATGGAACCAAGAATCTTGAGTATATAATTAGATCAGAATCCCGTCATAATAAAGAAACACAGTAGTGTTATGCCTTTCAAAGTGCTATTAATTTAATTCCTTTTCCCTTCCAGTCTCTGTTCTTTCTTTCTTGTTGTTGAAACTCTGATGTTGGTCCTTAGAAGACTCTTAGGGATGGGCTCGGCTTCTGAAGTGATAATTAAATTTGTGTTTAAAATGTAGCACTTCTTGAATAGTCTTGAGCATCTTTATTTAGTTTCTATCCATATGGCTATTGGTATGATTGCAGTTCCATAGCAGACTTTCCCATTCTTTTGTCTTTCTTCTCCCTCAACTTTTGAATATTTATAGAATGCTTTTGGGTATTATTGACATATATTTTGAAATTGAGGATCATCATTTCCATTTCCCATGCAAACTCTTGAAAAGGAAAATGAATTTCTTACAGAGTGTGATCCTGCCCTCTCTTGTACAGTTTGCTATGGATTCTCATCGCATTACTTTTCCTGTTCTGCTTGTGACCTGCATATAGATCATCAAATATATAGTTTTTCTCACAAACATTTCTTTTTTTTTACTTAAACTGTACAGAGTGAAAGGTCAGATAAAAGTTACAACAGGATTAAAGAAGAATATGTGTGGCACAGTATGGGCGTTTTAACAGCCTGCTGTCAGTCAACTAATTTGATTTTGAATATATATATTTTCATGAAGGAATCAGGAAGCTGTATTATTTAGTATTCAGATTTGCACCAAGTGTATCCTTTTCCCCTGTCTCTCACTTTTCTGTTCCAGCAGAAAATATTTGTTTTGTCACAGCAATATGTATTTTGGGTTTGTATCTTTTTAGGGTGTTGGTTGAATTACTGCTTGCAGCCAGCTTTATTTGAATGATAATTTCATCAGATTAGAGCAAAACCAGCAGTTTAAAAGCACACCCTGATATTTATAGGTAGATTTTTAAGAATGTTTGTGAAATTTATAATACCATTTCCTTGACTAAATTCAGACATTTTACAGTTAGTAGCCTAAATTTATTTTGAGGTATGTGTTTTGGTATTTGAGTGTGTATCTAAAATAAATAACTCCTCATGTTCAGAGAGTGTAATTTTCAGGCCTTCTGGGTACCTCTCATTATTTCAGTTGTTTTCTCTGCTTCCTAATTCTCAGCATAAAGCTGCAAGTTAAGGAAAGAGAGAATTTTTCTGACACCTCTTTAGTACAATCCCATTTAAAACTCAAGCCAGCAGCTGTTATTATGTACTGTTCAGAGTCACTTTATCTGTGCAGAGTAAGTATGTGTGTAGAATGATAGAATGGTTTGGGTTTGAAGAGACCTTAAAGCCCATCCAGTTCTAACTCCCTGCCATGGGCAGGGACACCTTCCATTAGCCCAGGTTGCTCCAAACCCTGTCTAACCTGGCCTTGAACACTGCCAGGGATGGGGCAGCCACAGCTTCTCTGGGCACCCTGTGCCAGCCCCTCAGCACCCTCACAGGGAAGAATTTCTTTCTAATGTCTCACCTCAGTTTCCCCTCTGTCAGTTTAAAGCCATTCCCCCTTGTCCTGTCCCTACGTGCACTTGTAAAAAGTCCCTCTCCAGGTTTCTTGTAGCCATTTTAGGCACTGGAGCTGCTCTAAGGTCTCCTCTTAAGGAGCCTTCTCTTCTCCAGGCTGAACCAGCCCAGCTCTCTCAGCCTGGCTCCAGAGCAGAGCTGCTTCAGTCCTCGCAGCATCTCCGTGGCCTTCTCTGGACTCACTCCAACAGCTCCATGTCCATGTGTGTCAGGGGCTGCAGGGCTGAACACAGGACTGCAGGGGGGGTGGGGTCTTACCAGAGTGGATGATGAGTAACTTAAAATACATAGTGCTTTAAAAAGTATCAGGTATGCTTGAACATGTAAAATATGCAATTAGAATGGAAGATCCTCCATGTATCTGAAAAAGGACAAAGTAAGCTGCCTTTTTGTCATGCTGGTTTTCATACATAGCTATACTTCTGGGGGCTCCTTTGCTTCTCTGTGTGGATTGATGAATGTGTTATCTTCCAAGATACTAACAAAAAAAAGTTATTTCAAGTTATAATCATTTCTAGGAATTGACAGAATAACAATCCAAACCACACCGACACAGCTAAAAGATTATTTTACCATTCCCTGCTACTTCCCATGGAAGTATTGCTGTGATGGAGAGTCCAACATGCTGTTCCACCTAGTGATGCTTTGAATAGAGGAGTTTTACTCTGTAAGGAAATCTGTCTTCTTAAGGAAGATAATAACTTCAAGAAGCATGTTCTGCTCTTTATTAGGAGGCACAGCTTTCAGTGTTTTAGAGCTTTATTTTCAGCTTTTAGACTTGTTTTCATTACTGGTCAAAATTGAGAGATTGGAAGAAGATAAACAGAAATTTATTAGTTTTTCAATTAATATTTATTTAAACTTTAGCTGGAAGGAAGTGCTAGTGACCAGATCCTTCATTTCCAGACATAGATGCAGATGTTAAATACATAGCACTACTACAGGTGGCTTTCTGGGACATACCTCTTCAGCTAGATCTGAATGGGTTTAGAACTATTCTTCCTTTTGCATGAGCTTATAGAAAACATCACCTTCTTGATGTATTTTGTATCTAAACCAGATGCATCTAAACAGCAAAATTCTGGCTCTAAGCATGTTTAAAGAAAAGTAGGTGTTTTGCTAATGAACTGGCAATTCTGCAGCCCTATTTCAAGCATAAATCCAGGTTAGTAGACTTTAATCTTACTCTTCTCCTCCCCTGACCCATCCCTCCAGCTTTTTGTAAAAGGAATCAATAGAAACTCATGCAGAATGGTATCTGCTGCCCAGCTGAGCTCTTGGCAGTGTGACTCAGCTGTATTAATTCCCTGCTTTCAGAAGCAGCTTTGCCTTTCCTGACAGTCAAGGTCAGGAGATATTCCCTATGTGGCATCCAGTTGTCACCAAGGATTTTTTTGTTAACAAAAAAAACCCAAAACCCACCCCACAACCCAACATTTAAAACATGTATATTGGCACTAATAAGCAGGCAGTGGATTCTGAAAGGTGAAGGACTGCCTGTGCAAAGAGGTAACCCACCCAAACAGTGTTGATACAAAGCTCAGTATAGTTCAGTTCTCCTTATGGGAGTTTTATCAGTATTTCTTTTGTAGTGTGCTGCTTAGTAACATCAGGCAATGTGTAAGACAAAGTAGTAAAATGGGAGCAGAGAAGACCCCACCAGTGTAAAATGTTTTTAAGCTGTTTTGTGCATGGAAGGTCATTAAAAAGATATATATATATATATGTTTATAAATATATATAAATGTATATATAAAATATATATTAATAATAATTTATAATTATAAATTAAAGATATTTATACTGTTTATATTATATATAAACATATATTAAATATATATGTTAAATATATAAAAATAAATATGTATATATTTACAAATTAGTATATCCATTGATTATTATTCTGCTTCTTTCTGCTCAAGCTCATCTTTTCTGTGACATAGCAATAGATACAGCAGTGAAGATAAAGCAATGGATACAACAGTGAAGATAAAGCAATACAGTGCTGCCTTGGAAGTCTAAGCTGGTGACTTAGAGGTGGCTGATTCTGAAACTTGTTAAAACTTCCTTTTTCAAAAAAGAAACATCACAGGCAGTTTTCTTCATGCTTTTATTCAGAACCAGAAACAAGATAAAAGTCACCAACTCAACTTTGCTTAAAAAATTAATTTCCAAAGACACATACAAAATGAGCAGCAAAAGGCAAGACAAGGAATGGATGCCATATCATAGTGTCAAAACACTGAGATGGATTCTGCCACATTGCTGGTATCCCTTTTTTTAATGAATATTTAATAAATGAGTCACACGGGCTCTATAAATGCTCTTATTCTTATCCTACTTTTACTTACTCAGAATTGCATTATGTGTGTGTAACATTTTAGGTGGAATAGAAGTTGAGGAAAAAGAGAAATTAAAGCAAAGCTGGAGCAAGGAAGGAAAGTATTTGAAAAACAGTATCCCGGGTCCAAAGAGCAACTTCTCCAAAGTTGCTGATAAGAATGAGACCAGTTTCTCTGTTTTGGTTCCATGTCCTGCTCTTCCCATCAACTTTACCTTGGTTTTGTTTTAGCTTGGTTTTTTTTTTGTGGATGAAAGGATTTTAAATGCATCCCTTAGATGGAAGTATATAGATGCAGAGAGGAGACATTCACACAGATCTGAAACTCAGAAACTGTGTATTTCTGCAGAGTTCTGTTAGCATTTTCTTACCCTGGGTAAGCATGCATAATTAATTGTAGCTAGCATAGACAGACACAGTTCCACTATCCCAGTGGAGGTTTCCAGACTGATGCACAGTTCGATGAAAGATGAGATCTACCCCACTGTGCTAATGACAGTCACTGTTTTTCCTGCACAAGTTCTCTGACTGTGAAACAGAGACTTAAAGTCACACATCAGAAACATGCACAGGCAGCTCTGTTTCAGGTTCTTTACTTATATGAAGGACTTCCAAATTCTGAGTAGCCACTGTGGCTTGTGGCTTTCAGTTCAGGTCTTAAGAAAGTATGCTGACTAAGTCTGTCTGGTAAAAAAGTATGCCAAAGCCTTAAGATGAGATCCTTCATTTCATGTGAAAAGAACCTAGTGGATGCTTCTAAATGTCCTACAGTCTCCTCTTCTTAAGACACATGTGGAAAGCTTAAGGAGCTCTCATAGTGACAGAAGCAATTTGCACTGTTAAATCCAAACTAAATAAAAATTTCATTTTCAGAATAATTCCTGAAATTCCACAAGTTAGGAAACAGACCACTCAGAGTGCTTCAACATAATAAAAAGTGTAAGTACCCAGTGTTGCTGTAGTAGCTGTTTACACATCTGTATGCTGGCTCATCAGTGTTTCTTTTGAAGTAAGATAGTTTGTTTTCTGTGGCCCATTCATTCTTACCTGTTCGGAAGCTACCAGCAAAAGCAACAGTTGTGATTATATAGACAGCTGTGCAGGAGGACTCCGAGGTCAGAATGTCCATGCAGAACTGTTGGTGCCCTGAGCCATTCAGCTGCATGGAACGGGATTTTGGGAGGTATTCTACTTACTTGGAGAGGAAGAAAAAATAATGATGTGAACAGTCACAGGTTTCATCTACTGCTGTTGTATATATTGATGTCAAAGGGAGGAAAAGCTACTTTAATCATAACCTGTCAGTGTAAATGTAGCATTTTTTATTTCCTGTTTTCCTAAAAATATATATATACAGTACTGAACCGCACAGTCATGTAAGTATCAGGCAGGCAAACCTGCAGAAAACTGTTGCCATAGTCTAGATTTTGAGCAAATAGCCTAGCAAGACATTTTATTTTGAAAAGTCAAACCTGCCATTACATTTATGGCTTTGTTTAGATTCTTTTTTCCCTTTTTGTGCATCTCCATCTCGAGTTTACAAAGAAAATAGACTTGCTGTGAGGTAAACCCCAAAGGAAAGATATGCTGCCTCTGTAATACACAGAAATGTCAGGAAATCATTTATTGAGCCACTGGTGCCTTTAGTGGCTGGTTATAATTTGCTTTACTGTCTGATAATGTGTGTGTTTGTAGATCAATTATCTCAAGAGTTCTTTGGAGCCAGAAGGTCAGCTTTTGCGTATTTGTCAGACACTTCTCTGCAGAGATGCCAGGTAGCACATTTTTTCTTCCAGAACTTAGTAGGTTATCCCTCAATGTAAGTGATAAAAGGGATTGTCTGGTGATGGCAAACTCTCAATGTTACAGCTCTTCCATACTTTTACTATATTTATATAGATACATATTATGAATAAATTGTAGGAAGGAACTTTACCTAAAAAAGTAGCTTGTAGCTTCTTTCAGATTGGTAGTCCTCTTGTGAGGATCTTTATTCAGATACAGGTATTTTGCATCCAGGTGGACAGAAGAGTCTGTGACACGAGCATTATTTCTCTCTGTGATCCAAGAATGAGTAGCTCTTCTGGGATGAGTTCATTCTCAAATTTGGGAACTCGACTTGTGAAGACCAGCATTGCTTCCTCTCCTCTTGGGACTGCAGCAATAAAATGTGCTTTTACTATGAGCTGAGGAGCTAGAAGGGAGAATAGGAAAAGAATTCAGTGTGTCAAACATATGAAGTTATTCAATTCAAAGTCAGATAGTAATAATAATTTAATAGCACTTTTACTATGAAATGTTAAGGCACCTTGCAAACTTTAGTCGTGAGACAGAAGTATATAAGGGATAGTTAAATTATACATGATTAACTTAGGTACATAAAGCTTAAGTGATATGATAGTGTTTCATCTTGATAGTACAATTTCTACAGAGACTAGTTCTTAAAATCAGCTCTAGTTTACACCAGTTTTACACTAATGTATGAATTTGCAGAAGTGAGCAGATTGCTTCAGATACATCTAATATCGTGCAGCTGATATGTTGCCACAGTTGATCCTTGATCCACTGATGGTTTGAGGGTGACCTCAGGCATGAGGTGACAGAGGTGATAGGCATGCTGGAATGTCACCCTAAAAATGAAGTTCACAAAGCTGATGGGTCCAATCCAAGAAGGGATGGGGAAAATGAAGCATGGGAGAATAACTAGTGGGTATGGAAATGGCAGGGAAATATCTTAGGCAAATGCCTCTGTCAGCAGGTAGGGCTGGCCAAGACGGATGGGACCAGAAAACAAAGCAGCTGATGCTCAAATATTGGGTTTAAGCAATCTTTGTTTTCAGGACTTATATTTTGGATTAGCACTAAACTTGTCTTCATGGAAAATCAAATCATTATTGGTGGGGCATCTTTCACAATAGCTCTATATTAGCATAAGTTTGTATGCTGCAAGACCATGCTACGATGTAAGTGGGACAGTACTGAGGGTCCCTTAAAAAGGAACATTGATCTAAACTGAAAATGCAAATGTAGACCTGCCCTAAAAGCAGGAGAATCGGAAATGCTGAGGGAAGACGTGTGCTGGAAGTTGTGCCTCTTTTATTTTCTTGACTTTTGCTGCTCTCTGTCAGGAACCTGAATGCTGATTAAAATCCTCTCTGTCTTTAAGCTGAACACAAATAGACTTGCCTGAGAAATGGAAAACTTCTTCCTTCTTAATTTTTCTTTTTGCTGTTTCTCCTGCCTTTCTGAATCTGAGGGTGGTTTAAAATGTGATTCACAGCTCTAAGGAAAGAGCTTTCAGTGCTGCCCTGTTTTGCCCATGAGCATGAGGCCTTTGGTCATTAGAACTATAGATTGTCTGTGTCTATTGTCTATGATTACATGCTGTTTATGTGTGTTTTCCATGACTTTTTGGGTCCTGAGTGTTCACATGCTCAGAAAAAATAGCCACAGCAGGTCTCTGAGCAGTATTTTTTCCAGAATACTTGCTGCCTTCTTATCATGAAGTAGATATAATGCTTTGAAGTTTTGATCTGGGTATTTAGCTAGATTTCTGGGAATAGGAATCTTTATCCCAAAGTTATCCTTCTTTTGGAGATCAGCTCAATCACAGATTCCAAAATGGCTTGAAGACTAAATCCTTGAAGACAAATACGTGTGTTCTGTGGATCAATCAGTCATTTGTTGACTTCATCAAATATTTCTGAATATGAACTCATGATGTGGGACAAAATGCCCTCAGTTTGCAGAAGGATTAATGACTAGAGCAAAACCTCATCAGTATTAATGGTTCTCTTAACATTGAGAGCTAGGAAGTCCCCAGCTGGCAAAGTCATACACACATGCTGACATCTCTGCAATAGGAGTAGTGCCTGGTTGTAATTGCTGGGATTTGCTGAATGTGTATGGACTGCGTCAATATGTCTTAGACTTAAGTCTGATTCTTCTAAGTCCTTCCCGGAATTTCTTTCATGAATAGAAGTGCCTTTGCCACTAAAACAAAGAAACATGATCAGAAATGTTGATTTATGACAAATGAAATTCGGAGTTCAGCTACTTTATGTTTATTCCCTTTAATGTCAACTGAAGTCTGTATCAGAGAAAATCTGTATCTAGAAGATGTAAAGAAATACCAGTTGAGAATGCAAACAAGTGCAGGAAGATGGTGGTTTTCTACAGATAGATGAGGGTATTTTAAATTGGGATGTTAGTTAGAAATTACATTTCAAAGTCTCTTTGGGATCTTCCTCACAAAGATGAGAAACATTGGGAATCAAGGTATTAGGAGAAATGGCCACCATCAGCACATGAAAGCAGCAATCTGAAAAGTTCACCAGGAGAATGCTATATTTTTGGGTGGTTTTTTTTTTGGTTGAACCCTTGTGTATATCTCTTCCAGATTGCTTGTGCACATACGTAATCAGAAGGCTCAGCTTTTCACAGAAGTTTACAAAACCACCAAGCATTTCTAATAAGGAAAACTTGGTTGTCAAGGTTTTGTGAGGCTTATTTGTTCACATTTTCTTCCTACTAAAAGGCTTCTTCTACTCTTTTGAAATTCTATCTTATGCCTTGTTGTTTTCTACTCATAAAAATGACTAGCTTAATCCCAGCGTTGCTTGGAAAAATCACTGAACATTCTGTAGATAAGCAATGAGATAAGATGTCTTCAGTTGAAATGCCAACCCAACTCATTACAGTATTGTAATGAGTCACAGTTGAGATATGCAGTCTTTTCTTTCTGTGTGTGTAATGGACCATCATCCTTGCCTTTTTGTGCTGCCTTGTTTGTGGAACATCCACCTCAAAAAGCAGATGGACAAATTTAATTCTAAAAATAAATAATAAGGCATGTATTTAATTAAGTTTATATGGAGTTTTAATGTCATCTACATGGTTTCATCAGAAATGATATCTTTACCCTCTTTATCCTTCCCGCTGGGGACTTTTTTTTGTTATAACACGAAAATACTGCTTGTTGCTTTTTGTCATGCTGGTCATGAATTCAATAGGGATCAGCTCCTGCCAGTAAAGGCTGCATATTTATGTTATTGATCGGTGAGGGAAGGAAGCTGAGGGCTTTTTGTATTGTGCTATAAAATTAATAAATAATGATTCATTAGGACAGCATCCTGCGACTCAGGGGTGAGCAGTAGTTTGGTATGAGGCTTGTATTGTTGTTCTGAATGTGCCTGGGGTACAACGTGAGCCCTGCTGTTGCAGTACCTTGGAACACAGTCCTAAGCTGTGTCCTCTGGGATTTGCCCTCTTCCAAAGTGGGAGGTGGAGCAGCAGGAAGCAGGCAACATGTCTGTGCTTTCTCTCTGGGGACACTTCTTCCTTTAGCTGAATGGTGAGGAGATCTGTGCGTAGGTGTGCAGGGAATCCTCAGGTGCCAGGAAAGGAGTGAGGTCACATTATCTTTGTTGGCTGAGATACAGAGATCGTTGCCTTGTGGTTTCTGTTGTAGGTAAAATATACTGGAGACCACCAGTCTGCTTCTGCTATGGAGTATGAAGTTAAGAAGAAAAAGTTCACAACACTTCCAGCCTCCAGCAGAAACAGCACTCCCTTTTCCAAATTATTCAATAGTGCTATAATTGCTGTTGGTAATCTGAAACATTTTACTCCTTTGGGGGCTCTTTGGCTCTTTCAATTGTTTGGCACTGATTGTGCCCATCCCTAATACAGCCCTAATTTCAGTCCTTCCATAGGCAGAATTTAGTTGGTATCTATACACTGTAAAGATCTGAGTTTCAGGGACAAACCTGGGAGGTACTCAACAGGCAAATTATCAAGTGTGTTAAAGTGGGAGGAACATTTACAAAATGCTTTAAATCTGTCTGTATTGGAAATACATATCTCTTTTAACTAACTTTTGAACCATCACAGCATTTGTCATCATGGCCCCCCAGTGTGGTCTGGCTGTGTCCTGTGGTGGTTTCACTCATTTCAGCAATTCCTAGCTCATTTAAATCCACAAACCGTAAATAGATTGGAGCATTTCAGTGAGTGGCAGCAAAATTGCATAAAGATAAACATGAAAAGACTGATAGGCCCAGGGCAGTTTGTATTAGCAGAGATTTGATATTTCTCATGACTGACAGATTTTCGAGATCACAACGTGTAAACCATGTTGGCAGGACAGCAGGGAGACCTATACCTCGAGGACAGTACCAGCTATGGACTTACTGGCCCTAGGGACTCCAGTACTTGTAACTCAGCCAACAGTATGTAGATGCATAGTGTCAGCCTTTACATGTGATACGCCTGAAGGTACTGTTGTTGTGGTGGACCAGAATTAAACTTGAAAAATGGATGAGTAGAAGAAGGTAGCAGCATACAGTAGGTATGCTATGGTGAGATCAGTAACAGCATTGTCAGCTGTTATGATTGCCACGTACCTTCTTTCAAAGACCAGCTGATACCTCTGATACCTGACCTGTTTCAGTGGAATTTAATTTCTCTCAGTGATATTTTCTCTAGTCCACTTTTGGACTACAAAGTGTCTAGCTTATATCTGAATTTCAGTGCAATTCATCCTCAGGAATTAATTCTTGCTAGTGGCTTTGGAGGATAAACAGGGGAATGAATAACAGCATTCTGAGTACAGTATGTCACTACAGAATAAACAGAGCAGAAGGAGGGAGACAGATTGTCTTTGTGGTGCTACAGTGGCCAAATATTTACATTTTCCGCAGCAAAGCCTAGCACAGAGGAGTCATCTTCTCAGCAGGAGGGCTGTTATTAGAAGCTTGATTTTATACATGTAATTGAGAGACTACCGCTGATGTAAAGAGTTGAAGGTGATCACCTTTTATGTTAGATTCATTAAAAATAAATAGTTTCTATTTAATTCATTAAAAAAGTGTGTTAGGACCTGCAGGTTGACATGATTCATGTGTCAAGCTAGCAGTCTGGAGATTAGACAGGAACTTCTATAAAGCTCTGGATGCTTCTCTAAATGAGAAATGGGAGTGCATTATTTCAGTGTGTTGAGATTTGCATGGTAGTAGATACAGCTGTGCTGATGAAGCATTGATGGAGAAGAAACGCTAAGAAAATGGCCCTTAGAATGTCAGGTATTGGTACAGATAAACTATATTTAATATGAAAAGGACTTCAAAAGTACAAATCATAAAGGAAGGCACCAAATTAAGTATGTAAATGTATTTCACACTTCCTGTCAAATTGTTACCTTCTCACTGCACAATATCGTACATTTAATAGAATCATAGAATGGTTAGGGTGCTCTTGTTCTTTTTTGGACCATTTTTGGTAATTCATGCCTTTCCCTAGATATGAGGGTTCTGTCTGTTCTGTGCACTGGTTTTCCAGCTGAGACTTTTGTAAACAGTTGTGTGAACTGCCTGGAGTCACTCAGAGGATGATACATGTAGAATCCATTCCATGTGGAGAAAAAAGATTTTATAGTTTCTTCTTTCAGTTCGTAATGTCCTGTGAGACTAGTGCTGACAATGTCCAAAACATTAACTGCAAGTTACACCAGAAACCTGAGAGAACCTTTGAGGCTTGTAAGATGCAGCAGCTCTTCTGAGTGTGAACAGAGGAGGTAAGAGTCCTGTCAATACATGACAGGCTCCTGGAGAGATCTCACAAGTCAGAGAGAAATTTTGCCCAGATCTGGCTGAGTATGTTGCTTTCGTGACTTAGAATCACAGTCTGGTGGAAGACACCTTGACTTCTTGTTGTTATTTCTTTGGGAATAAAAACATTTCTGCCTTTGCTGTGAGTGTCTTTATCTTTGGAGAGCTCCACCAGAAACAGAGTTTGTCTCTGCATTCGCTCAGTCTGCAACTTTTGCCTTGACCCATGTAAGGGATTTGGGAATCCGGTGGCGATGATAAGGGACAGGCTGTACTAATGCACAAACATTCAGCTGCTCTCAGCAGGAAAGGTCTTGTCAATATGAGGAATAAGTAATGTGCTAAAGATTTACTGTCAGGTGGCTGTCTTGACCACAGCAGGGTGGAAACTTGCAGCAGTGGATGGCCTTACATACTTAGGTTGCCTGTGTTTACTTTGATGAATGTATGTAGTATCCTTGGTCTGTATTATTACACTGAATTGAGAGGAGGCTGTGGTACCTGATAAGCCTGGGAAAAAATTATTTTCACTGTTAACAGAGAATATAGCACTCAAATAATTGGAGCTAGAAGACATCAGCAGTGTTACCTTCCACTTTTTCTCGAATTTCCTACAGAGTACCCTGCATTGAAAAACTTCTGGTTATGTTGTTTGCAGTACAGAAAGAATGATTGAACAGACTTGTCCCATGGTCACTGTGCTCTTATAGTTGCTTTCATTAATTAAATTTGATGTCAGCCATTTGGGGTTTATGCAGCTTTTAATTTATTTTTCTTCAAAGAGAAATGACATGGCTTTTCTTATGTGATGCTTTTGGACAACTTTTAAAGGCACTGGGGGAAAATACACTTGTCTTTTACAGTCACCCTGTTGGTTGTTAAGAACATTATCGGTTTGCCTGGTGTTTGAAATTTGCCTATTTTAAAGTGCGCTGACAGAGGCTGCAAGTTGGTAATAGGCTGTGAAAATTTAGTGCTTCCAGATCTCAGTTTTGGGTACTTGAGCGTGTAAATGCTAATTGCTTTCACAGAAAGAACTTCTGTGGTTACTGTATATTTTAGGATCCTGAGTAACTCCAAAAACAGGGAAACCTCTAAGTAAATCCCTTGGTAAATCCATGCTGATGACTCCCAATCACCTCCTGCTCCTTCCTGTAACTGGAAATGCTTTCTAGGAGAATTAGTTGCTCCTTCACCTTTCCAAAGATTAAGCGGAGGGTAACCAGCCTGTACCTGCCTGGATCTTCGTCCTTTCACTTAACTTGCTCATGTAAGCCAGGCAAATGTAGTGGAAGCATCAGGGGGTTTGAATTTTGTCCCTAAATTATAATCCTTAGAATTTGACATCGTAGGGGTAAGATATTCCATTAAATGAAAATAGCATCTTTACATGAGTTACTGTTTTGTCATTCAGAGTACTGGGGGCTAATTCTTCACTTTACTCAGAAAAGTATCTAAAGGAAAGATAATAACTTTACATCTTCATTCCCTTCCCATTTGCATTACACTGTTATAAGGCAGTAGAACAGCCACTCCATGAGGCATTTTCTGGGTAGCTCTAGTATGCTGGGTTGGCAAGTGCCTCCAAGCTGCCCCAAGCAGTAGTAGGGTTTTCTGAAAGCCCTAAAACTATGTGGTGTGCCAAGGGACATTTTTAATAATTCCTTCTAATTGATATATGGTTATGTGAGTTTCTGTGTCCTCTTAGATAACTGTGCCTTCTCTGCATTTCTGACCTAGATCTGTCACTATTTTAATAATGAATTCTGTTTCAGTGGTTGCTCCTGGGCAAGAGGTGCACTCAAAGACAACTCGGTATCCCAGATAACAAGTTTTCACATTTTAATCATACGTGCCTTTTTACAAACTACTTTTCCAAACCTCTTAAATTGGAAGGATTCTCCAGATTTTGGCGGAAGGTCTTTCGCCTAAGTGTATAATTCAGATAAAAATCAGTGTGGTCCTTCAAAAATGTTTATTCTGCTTTTTCAAATTAATGACTTCTCATGTTTATGACATGAAAAGTATGAAAATTCTTGGTGGCTTGGGGTCAAAGTCTGGCTATACTTCAGCATATGTATATTTCAGCTCCTTCTCTGTACTTTAAAGGAAGATTATGTGTATCCCAGGCATCCACCCATCCTTGATTAGCTGGATTCCACTAAGGGTTACCAAAGAGGTCTCGCATGCATTGCTTGCACAGATGGAACAGTGTGACTTCAGAACTGTGGAAACAGTCTTCAAGTATTGTTTTATTTCAGAATACTGAAGTATATTTTTAGAGACTTTTAAAAATATGTTTCTGATATTGTAAATGAATGGACAAGTGAGCAAGATGCTTTTCAGTAACCAGCGAGGGTACTGTATGCCTTTTCTGGCAGCATGAAGCAAACCACAGCCCATTATTCTTGACCATCACATGTTTCCATTATCAATTACAAATATAACTCATGCTGCTATCTGCACAGCATGCTACATGCTAGCTATATTCAGATACAGTACATGTAATGTTGATAGCAAATGTGCTGGGAATAGAGTGTCACAACACTCTTCTGCACTAAAATGTGACAAATTCTGGTGTTTGACTTGGTTTATTTTTTCACAAATAAAAAATAAAGATCCCTTTGTTCCCTTTTCCTTATGATCTAAAAAAAGAAATAGATTCTTTATAGGCATTATAAATATAATTCTCACTGAATACAAAAAGCAGGTAGCACTGGGTCAGTCTCATAGGGAACACTTTTGCACTGCCAGGTGCTTCTGGTTTGGTTGGGTTTTTCCCAATTAAGATCATTAAACTGGTTAAAATGTTGGTTGCATTCAGCCGTCAGACAGGATAAATCCTCTTTCCTTCAGCCTTCAAAGACACAAATACTCAATAGCAGCTATAAATAATTAAATGAAATGCACCGTAACAGTGTTAGTTGTGTTAAAAATGTTGAAAACTGATACTGGCCCATTGTAGGGACTCAGAGTGGAAGAAAGGGAGTTAATTTAGAGCAGACAAAGAGGAGACATCCTTCCTTGACTTTTTAACTGTTTGAGGTATTTTCTCAAGGAACAGGATATCAGCAGATGTATTTTGTTCCTTTCTTAGTAGGAGATACATAAAAATGAAAATAAGAGCTGAGTCTTTAGGTTTCTTTATGAAAGACTTGGAAAACCAGAAATGAAGCTTAAATTGTCTTCTTTCTGAATATTACAATGGCTAGACCTGAGGAAAACTCAGTCTCTGAGAGACCAGGTAATGTTCTTAGCTAAATAGCAACTCTGAAGGTGTGGACAAATAGATGTGAACCAGGGTTTTCCCTATTTTATGGCCACACATACAAATCCTTAGTTCCTGGGTTCCTCCCATTTTATGTAGTCCTCAGCATGATTTATGTTGGTTTTGTTGTGGTTTTTCATGTCTTGTAGACAATATTAGACTAACAACGTGCAAAGCAGAATAGCCCTGCAAATGGGGAGGAAGTTTCTGAGGCAGTGTGTGCTCAGGTGGTTTTCATTATTGTCTCTGCAGGCAAAGTCATTGCCATCAGCCACACCTGAAAAAGTGTTCCTCATTTAAGCAAGGTAGTAGAAATAGAGGGGAAGGTGAGGAGTGGAAGAGTTGTGTCCTTGAGTTTCCGTGTGGGAAGAAAATGAATCTGCTGGTGGTGTCCTAAGTTGCAGCTAGAAGATTAGAGAGCAAAAGGAACTCAGGTATTTGGAGCTTGAGGCCAGGGTGGTAGAAGGCTATTTCTTTTTTTTCCCTGGAATGGGGCTGGGAGGTTGTGGTGTGTATGATGCTCTAACTCTGAGGAGGAACTTGGGATTCTTTCAACCTGGAAAGGGAAATGAAAGGCAAAGTGTGAAGTTTGTCAGTGTTTTTTAGAGAGCATTATTAACTTTGAAGGTCAAAAAAACATTGATGTCTTGTTACATCCCACTCTGGTGGTATGAATTTGGACCACAGTCTCACAGTAGTCTTCCAGTGCTTCAATCTCAAATCCTAAAGTCATACAAGTGTATATATATATATATATATACATAAAATACAAGTATTTCCTCTGTTATATGATCTTATTTCTCCAGTGCTGGGAGAGACTGCCTGGTGGTGGGGTGAGGTTTTCAAAGTGTCCCAAAAGGCTTGCTTTGCTCTTTGTAGATGAGAAGCAGAGGTGTGTTGCTGCAGTCTGCTGGGGCTGCAGCTTAACAGGTGACAGCCAGATTTAGCTCTGAAAAAGTTACTAGAGGGAAGAGTAAGAGAAATAAATAAGTGGTAGAAGAAATCATATTGGTTAGGGAGCAAGGATTTGGGGAGAGTGGTTTCAAGCTCACTCTCTACTAATCTCTAGATCCTAATACTTCATTTTAGTGAGTACCCCTTATCAAAAGGATGAATTGTAAGTATCAGTAAAAAAACAAATACTGGCTGTTGAATGGGTTGATCTAATGGTCAGTAAGGTTTGCCAGAGCAGAGGTGGGAAAGTTTGGTGGTTTTGTAAGGACTGCACATTATAAAATCTGATGTAAGATCATAAGATTCTGCTGACTCTGCCAGTTTATTGTGAAATAAGTGGTTTGGGGTCACTCAAAATATTACCACCAAAGGTTTTAGCAAGAGTAGTAAATTGCTAGTAAATATTTGGTAAATATAAATTTTCAAAAGCATGACTTCACCAAATTCAGTGTCAAGGTTCACTCTATTAATTATTACATGGGCAAAGTACACAGAGGAAAATCAAGCTTAAAAATGATTGATACAGAGAACAAAGGCACAGAGGGTAAGGGAGATCCTCCCACTGAATTATGAGGTTTAGATTAAGCCCTCTTGCTTTCTAGACTCCTTACAGAGCTTAGATGAGATCGAGTCCAGTCTTTGTCTTGGACTGGTTCAATGGTTTCTGTCTAATGGAAGGGATACAAGGAATAAGGAAATTTTCTTGTTAATTCACAAGGCTCAGGATAGACCCCCTTGCTTTCTAAGCTCCTGATGAATCCTAGGTACAGCTGAGTCTAATCTTTGTTTTGTACTTGGTTAATAGTATTGATTTAAAGGGCTACAATATCAGCTCACTGCAGAGGGAATTTTTACATGGCTTTATCAGCAGTCTGCAGTTTTAAGGTGGACCTTAACGCTTAGAAAGTGAGTCAACAGAATTTACTGTACTTGCTGTAGCAATTTATATACACATGCATGGAGAGATGCACAGACATTTAAAGCTACCTGTTAAAAATTCCCCTTGAGTTCAGTGAAATATTCCTGTCAGTTGTTTCAGTACTTCTCAACAGGTGAGGGTTGAGCCTCTGAGGGTGGGGAGACTTCAACCAGGGTTTCTTTGTCAGATCTCAGTGGTGCTAATGTTGTAAACTTGAGACCTTGGGAGCTCTGAGAGGTGTCCTACACAGAGGGAGGTGCTGGTCACAGCCTGCTGTAGTCCAGGGGAGCTAAAAGGATTTCATGTAGGACACCTGTTTATAGGGTCACAAGGTGATTAGTAAATGTCTATCCTGGCTGCAGTCCACTGGAATAGAATGGACTAAACTTGAATCAGCTGGGCTACATTTCAGTGATTTTTATCATCATTTATCACATTGGGCCTTAATATAATTTCTCTCGAGTTGGTCCTTCCCCATGTTATCTTCACTCTGGTTTTTTTTGTGTGTCAGCGTGTTCCCCAATTCCTTCCTATTTTCCCCACAGTCCCTCTCCATTAGAAAAACCAAAATAAGTGAAAGGAATCCCATTGGCATGATCTCTGCTGCTTGCCCTAAGTTTTATAGTGATTCATGTAACTACTGTTGAGGTGTATTCTGTGGCTGGCTTTTGTTTGTATCTTGTGGAATTTTAGACTTTTGAGGGTGGTTTTCTTTTAGATTAGTGCTAAAGAAACCCAAACAAACAAACCCTCACTGAATGTAGTTAGCAAATAATCAGTCTGTTCACACACATACAAGCACATGAACATACAAATATAAACACCTTTTCTTTCTCCCTTCCCTGCTTTAGGCCATTCAAGTCACTTTAAAGAAGTCTTTCATAATAAGAAATATGTGTTTAGAAAGTATTGTGGATTTTAACTTATTTCCACACCCTGAAGGAGGTTATGAAATTGTTTAATGTAAATCTCTTGGTTATTTTACCTTTTTCATGTAAAGGTGCTTTATTCATAAAATAATTACACAGTAACTTAATTTGTAAGTTAGATTGATGTCATTAATATTAATTTATATGCCTTATCAAACTGTAGTAGATTAATTAGATTTAAAGAAAAAAATGAGGCTATATTGGAATGCACGCTGTTGAGACTAAAATCAGACTAGATAAAATGTCACTTCCTTATTAAACTGATGTGTTTCAGTTTTTGTTAAAGGGCAAAACAAGGGTATATATTCATTTGCTTTCTTGTGTTAGATCAGCTTTTGCTGCTTTGTATTCATCACAGGGCTCAAGCATGGATAAAGGCACGGAGCTTGCTTCTTTTTTCTGGTTCCCATACTAACTGCAGGTTAGAACTGTTTGAAAAGTTTCCTGAGTTTAGTGGATAATTCTGTGACCTGTATTAATGGTTAGAGGTCCCAGCTGGTGCCCAGTTATTTAGTGGATTACAGTTTCAGCAATGTCTCAATTCGTATTAGCTTGTTCTGAAGTCTCTCAGATAGTATTTCCCTTCTAAGAATGGGTAATTCAAGTTAGAAGTTACCTTGGGAGAAGCATTGAAATGTTTAAGTGGTTGCTCCGGTTTTTTTGACAGTAGAGTATAAAAATGCCAAGAAGAGGCATTCTCAAAAGATTTATAGTATTTTTCTAGTTTTCTTTCACAAAGAAAAATGAAAGATTGTCTTCCTCAGAGGGCAACACTTCCATTTTCAGTCTGCGAAAAAATACTGAAATGGAGAAAGGAGACAAAAAGGAAGTGGGGGGGGGAGAGGGGTAGTGAAGAGGAGGATGGGCAGTTACATTACTTTTTGGAAGGGGAAAGACCATTTGGAGACTTACGCTGACAGTGTTTTGTGTATCTTTCCCAATCTCCAAGTAAAAGAAGAAATGAATAAGATTATTTTACAGGTTTATTACTGTTTCAAGTAGTGATACAAGAAGGCACAAAATGTAATCAGTTCTAAGTAATGATAAATTTGATGGCTTTGTAATGGAAAGTAACCGTTTTGCCTGCAGGTAGTTGACTTCAGGTCCTCAGAACCTCAGTACAAAAGGTGTGAGAAAAGCAGAATAGAGAACAGGACCTGGGGGTGGGGAGTATCTGGAACTAGCTGATGGCCAGGATGGGAGCAGTTCAACTAGCTGATAAGTAGAAGGACAGGATGATTCTATGTCTGTAATGTTAATTAAGCTGGGAAAAGTAAACGACCCTTAAAAACCACCATCACATTTTTGTGTGAATGCGGGAAGCTTTCTGGAAATGATGTAATATGCCCGGTGACCATGTAAGGATGGCCTGTAGAGCAATACGGAGAGACACGTTAGGAGGAGCTGTCTCCCGGCACCACAATAAAGAATACCTGCTTGTCAATTTGAAACTGTTGGCGAGTGTGTTCTTAGAGTTTTCTCCGAATCAGTAGAGACAAGAAAGGCTCAAGCTGGTGTTTCCTTTGACAGAGCGAGTTCTTAAATGGAATGTGTATGTGTCCGCTTTAGTACCCCCAAATCTTAAATTGGAAACTAAATCTTCTTTTCTGGTCTGCAAGAATAGCTCTTTTCTTAGGGTTCTTTGACAGCTCTGTCTATGGCTTTATTAGAGCCCTATGCTATGTGTTTATACCAAGTATTTGCTCAGCTTGTCCTTGTGTTCCTGGCAAGCATTATACCACAATACCATTAAGCTTATACTTCATGCTGTTATTTTGTGAGCATGACATGTATTGTTCATTCACAATGGATTTTACCCTCTAAAAAAAAAACAGTCCAGAACTTTAATCTCTTTAAATTCACCCCCTGTAAGTTTGATCTGTTGTTTGTAATAGTTACACATTCTCTAACGTTAATATTTATTTATTTAATAAATGTAAGTATCTTGATTGTGCTTCTGAGTTTCTTTAGACCATCTTGGATGCTTGCTTCCAGTGTTTTCCTTACTTAGGTAGGGTGCTTCTCACTCATCTGGTGATACATTAATTTTAATGTATTTTCCTTCTGGTGAGAATTAGCTTTGCACTCGTGTTGCAGTTTTTCTTTCTAAGCAAAACCCTTGTAACTTTAATAAGCTCTCATGAGAAACCATACTTCAAGCTTTTTCAAATCCTCACTATTTGTTATGGCTATTGCTTTGCTTTTTTTCCTCCCCACCCTTTAATTAAATCAAAGGAAATGATCACCTTTTGGCAGAGTGGTTTTCTCATAAATATTCATGGTGTCTGTTGTTCTGATTTAACTGTTTCTCCTTTTTGTTTTCTTGTGCTGATCATCCTTAACCTTCAGCCTGTTTTGTGCTAATAAATAATGGATTTTTCTGTTAACAAAAAAAAACATATCCACGAATGTTGAAGTATTTTAAACAATTAAAGTCTGAATGCACAGCTATCAAACTGACTTCACAGGAGGCCTAGCAGTAGAAAGCTTGCTTTTAAGAAAGGGTATCAGAAGATGTTTTCTGCCAGAGGAGGAATGAATACAAGGATAATCTTGATAGTCAAAGCCAAGAATGTAAATGTGCATTGTATTTGCCAGTATTTTTTAAGTGACAGCAAGGTCATTTCCGATTTACTTGGAATACTTTGCTAACAGTTTGTGTGCTTATGTATGAGCAATATGCATGAGATACCTCGGCCTGGTTGTAGAAAAGAGGTTATCATACAGGGGATAGGAGTACAGAGAATTCATTTGATGGAGTCAGGTGGCTGCTCCACAAGAAGATTGCCATTAGAAACCATAATTGTGGCCTTTTACTATTCTGCATTTTTTAATTGTATGTAGAAGCAGAGTATGATTTTTCTTTTATGTGTTGATGTAAATCAAATCTGACATTGAACAGTTAGAATGTACCTTCCATGCTCAGTTTTCCGGCATTTCTTTAGTTAATATACAATTGTTTATAGAAGTTTCTAAATAATCCTGTTTTGTTAGTTCTTGGTGTGATTTTCTGGCTTTGCAAAAAGGTTATATGCCATGTTAATTAAAAGGAATTGCTAGCTTTGATGATCAGTGTGCTATTTTAAATCTCATGGAATACTAAATCTCCAACTAAGGACTTGCAAGCCCTGATGCTTGGCTCCTCCAGCTATGTATGGAGTGAGCTATTTCCGTTTTGGACCATGAAACCAACTGTCTGTGCCATGGGAACCAGGATGTTGCTCAGGTCTGGAGATAGAACTGGAATACACTCTTGAGAGTTTAATGCTCTGAGGTGTTATTTTTGACCTTGTGACATGAAGTAGTCAGCTGTCTTGGTCACTGACTCCTACCTCTACCTTTGACGTTTGGATTAAATGGTTATGGTAGTTGCAGCTATGAAATGATGATGGTGGAGCTGATAATTTTGGCCTCTACATTTTTCAATGGAATCTACCAGCTCATTTGAGTCTTCAGATAGTGTTGTATTCATGGGGGACTTAAGACCTTCAGCACAGGTGACTAATGTTATCTACACTATCTTAAATGCTAATCTTAAATGCTTTTTCAAGGCTGATGTAGACTTGATGTTTCCAATGTGGTTTGTGTGTAGGGTACATTTTTACATTGTTGAGTATCTCTCTCTATATATAATACTGCCTTATTAAAAGGCATTGAAACTACCATTTTTTGTCTTCCGTATGTTCTGGCTGTGTCAAAGTCAGCATCTTGTCCTTACCATGTTATTAATTGATTTTGATTAGCCAAGTGTAACTTGGTTCAGTGATAGAAGTTACCTTAACACAACCTCCATGGCTTGAGTGCTGCTCTCCCCAGGCAACCAGCGCTAAAAGCCAGTCTTTGACAACTGCTGAAGAGATGTTGAGGTTGTTATATCTGCCTTTAAAATTTTGCTGAGCTCTTCTCTTGTATCAGTCTTTGCTTTGCAGCCACCCAGAGTCATCCCTATTGCTCCCTTGAAAACGTGATTGCATACTGTTTCTTATCTTAAGAACAGCATACCTGGTAGCTGCATTTATAGGAAAGCTTAAGCATGCAAGCAGTTTCTTTTGCTTATTGTCATGTTAGAAGATTTGATTCTTGCCTATAAACATTTATGAATGTATATAGTATAAATAGTGCAAGACCTTGTAATGCTTGATAGGCAGCATTTCTGCGAGAGCAGTATGTTTTGTAGAACAGAGGAAACAGAAGCTGTTCTTACAGTAGGAAAAATAGAATTAAAAGCAGCCCCCTTTTGGGGCCCTTTTATCGTGGTTTGCAAAAATAGTTTTAATAATAAGTGTCACGGTATTGGAACTGTTTCCTTACCATCTTACTAATCAACCCTATAGAAATGGTCATGCTACCACAGAGTAGCTACTTGTTTTTTGTCTGCAGGTACTGCTCCAGTCTATCAAGGCTGTGAAAGCTAAAACACAGGACCCAGGAAATCAGTAAATGCACATCTGAATAAAACTAGACACCTTACAATCCTTCTCAGTTTTAGCTAGTAGAAGATTACTGAAAGAATAGCAGAAAAAACATCTTTCACCCTCCATGACATGCGAAAAAAGGAAGAACAGCTACATGTAACAACCTGCATTTCACAGGGTTAAATGGTAATGATCTTATCTGTGAAACATTCCCACCCTGTGTTAACTTGTAATGCCTTTCCAAATGTTTGCAAGCTGACTATAAAGGACCTTAATTCCTGAGAAAAGGAAAGACATAATACCAAAATAAAGGGCATCAACTTTTCTTCATTTGCAGTGACAAAGGCAGTGCCAGATATGCTAGAGGCTGTAATCCAGAAGGATAAACAAAGCCCCTGCTTGGTATTAATTAAAAGGCTTTAGAACATGAGGAGTGTTAGACACTTAAAGAGAAATCTTTAATTGGATTAACTACTGAACAATTTCAAGTTTAGATTACTTTGTTTTTTAAGGAAAAAATAGGGAGATGAAGCTTCACTTGTAATAGGAAAGCTTTAAAGTAAAATAACACTGAAAAAAATAACTGTATCTTGGCTGTGTTTGTTACACCTTTGGATAAAAATGTCCATGGTCATGGATTAAATCCATGGTCTTGGCTGACTGGTGGGTAATACACTTAGCTATGGTTAGCACTGAATTTTTTGTGGTGTGAGTGAGGGAGTTTGATCTTTGTTCAGGAAATCTTTTCAAAGGGATAAAATCCCCAATCAAAAGCATTCCCTGTGATGGTTACCAAAATGACAGCACCCTAGTCTTTGTAGTGGGAAATTGAAAAATATTGATTTGGATCTGAGCTTCAGAAAGCCAATCTAGGCATGGGGTTTGATCTGAAATTCTCATTCATCCACCTGGATAGATGGGAACACTTGCATGATTAAATACAAATATAGATATATATATTTTAATTCTCAGATTAAAGAGGCAAATACTTCTTCTGTTAGAGTGAATGGATCCCTGTGAAGTGAGGGTCTGCTCTGTCATGAGGAGGCAGAGTGCAGGTACCCTGTGCTGTGGAGAATCTTACGGCAGCAGCAGAATATTAATGCAGGCTGTTCTCATATGGAGAATTGGAAGCCTACAGGTGCTACCTCTGAACAAGAGTTTAGAAACTGCCCTCAAAGATCCGAAATCTAGGAAAACTTGCTTGCTTTATGCTTGGAAATAGTAATCCTGGGCAAAGGCTTATCTTTGAGAATAATATAGTCATGTCTTTCCTTAAATAAAACAACATGATGTGCAGTTGGAGTCTAATGGTGTAGTTTTAAAGTATTTCTTTTTTCAGGGGTGATTCATTTTTCTTGCTATACTTGAGTCAGTCAAACAACTGAATGAAGCCAATCTCTTTGCAGAATCTAGTGGTTTTCTACTACATCAGTTAAAACCGAGGAGAAACTTTGGTGCTTGCATAGTCTTAAGTGTGTATTGAACAGGAGCCAAAAAAAGCAATGAGCAATTTCTCAAATCTGCCTGAAGTATGAACAGCTGGGTAATAGAAAGCACAGACTATGGGTGATTGAATGTTGCGTGTTGATGGGCACTGGTGGTGCAGAGTGGTACACAGCCAAAACAGGACTTGAGTGGGCAATGGGTTAAGCCAGCTTCATTTATGGAGATGCAAGTTAAAAAGATGCAAGGGGATCTTACAGCAGTCTGAAAACAGAAGCTATGTTTATCTGTCAGAACTCTGAAAATGTGTCTTAAATCCAGTGGGATGGAAAGGGGATGGATTCCTGGAAGTAACAGTTTGGAAAAGGGGAAGAAAAAGCAAGTAAGGAAATCGAGTAATACTGAGGAAGGATTGGAAATTGCTTCTCTTCTGGTAGCTCAGTTTGGAATGGCACATTGGTTTTTAAACATACCCTAATTTATATACATTAAAAACTTTATGCAGTAAAGTTAACTCCTTAATTTTTTAGAACAGGACTTCCATTCAGGCTTTGAAGGACAGGTGATGGATGAGCCAATTTCAAACATGTGAGGTGCTGTGTACATTTGATAAAATACAAAGATAACATGTGAAGGCAATGTGAGTCTCTGTCTCTTGGTGGGAGGCGAGTTCCACTAAAAATCTTATACACAATCTCATCTTGCTCCCTCATTGGTGTCATGCAGGTAGTTCAACTGAATGAGTAAAATTTAGTCAAGAAAAGCTTAACACAAAATGGCTGTGTCAACACACTGAGTAAAAGTGGAGTAGGTTAGGAGAGCTGTACAGGGAAATGTAGCTTTTATAGGAGGTCTCTACAAGCCTATTAGTATAGGCTTCCCCATGGCAGGGGATTGGAACTAGATGATCTTGACATCCTTTCCAACCCTAACTATTCTATGATTCTATGACTTTTTTTGAGGTGACTGAAAGGTAGCTATGGGGACCCAGTCAATGCCTGATCACCTTTCTAAACTGATTATAGGGGGTGAAAGATAACTAGCAGAACTGTAGCAGGATTATATTTTGAAGTAATTTATGAAAATTTGTTGCTTACTACCTTAAAATAAGGAATAGCATTTGGTACACATCCAGAGCTTACTTCAAAGCCAGGAGGATAGTATAACTGTGTTCTTATCTCTTGTACAGTGAAGTCCATGGAAGTTCACAAAGTACTTTTTTTTGTCTTGGAACTGTTACTTTCATGAGTCTGAAGGCTTTGAGAGATGGCAGCTAGGATGGTTTAGATTTCCTTTTGTAAACCTTTCCACAGCATGTCTAGTCTCTGCTGGTTGTCTTCCCTTGCTTACTTTTCTCAGTCTCACATTAGAATGTCTTTTTGTATGCCAGACAGTAACTTTACAATTAAATCCCTTTAATGATCTTATTGATAATATAATTAATTTCATTTAATGTTCCCTTCATGCATGGTAGGCTTTTGGTATGGCTAATGTACATCATCTCCTGAACATTTTAGATACGCTCAGAAACTCTTAAGAGCAGAGCCAGAACTGGAATATCGATAATTTCACACAGATCACAAGGATCATTTCCACATCTCTTATTAAAGCTCGGATAATGGGGTAGTATCTCTTTACCCAGCATTGTTGTCCCGCCCTTTAAGTACCTGCTGCTTTCATGGTTCTGCTATTCATGTTATTTTGATGGAGTTCATATGAAGGTATTTTCCAGTATGACTCAAATGTTTTGATTGTCTTAAATTCGCAAGTCCTTTTCTAACTTATGCATTTCTTAAATGTACTTCCTTCTCTGATAAGTTTTGGGCTGTATTTTTTTATCCCTATGTAGGGATTTTCTGTTTCACTTAGTTTAAAAAAAGTTTCCATGCATTTCATGTCAAGACAGTATTGTTTAATCTCCTTTCCCTTTTTTCATAAGCAATAAAAGTTATTTTTTGTTTGTTTGTTGGGTTTTTTGTTTGGGGTTTTTTTTTTAGAAACCTCTTCTGCTCCTTATGTTGCACTTTGAGGCAAGGGGAAAAGGTGTAATGCGGTTCTTGAAGGGCAAGGACAAGTCTTCCCAAGATTGTTAGTGCCATCTTACACTCCTAGCCTGAAGATAACGTTGCTGACATCATGGTGTATCATCCCATGCAGAGATAGGTTCTCATGCAGGTTTTGTTTGGAAGCTGGGTAAAACTTCTACAAGTTGGTGTCATTATTTCTTGAAAATAGGATTTCAGGAGATTGGTTTAATCTGTAAAGAACTTTGAACAGGAAATTAAAAAGGGTATGTTGTGAATCTGCTGAAACTCATCTGAACTAATTTCTAAGAAGGGGGGAAGTCCTGGTTTTGCTCAGATGGTAAGTCCTCAGCATCAGTGAAGTAATATATCATTTCAGCTGAAAAATAAGCAGTGATTAAAAGCTCCCTTTCCCTGTTCTCTGCAGTCTTTAAATGTGACAGTTCACTGTTTACAAAGCTTTGCTTTGACCTTTTTCATTGTTCATAAATATACTCTTGTCATCTTTGTACATGGTTCAGCTGGACTCCTGTACTTGATTGAATGTCTGTGTAAATAGATCTGATCACAGCTAGATTCACATGGTAATCTAGGCTACTTGGGTTTTTTCTGTTATCCTTAGTTCTTCCTTCTGATGTACTTCACGTTACCCAAAATTTGATTGTGAATGCAGGGGGGAGAGCAAACAAAAATACTAAACTTCAATAGTTTTATGGAATTGGGGCATCTTAATTGATCTGAATTGGAGCAGTAACACTCAAACTACTATAAATAATAATAATAATAAAGCTAGACAACCAAAGAGCACTACAAGCAATGTGTATCCTGTGCAGTCTGGTTTTCTCTGTTTTCCAAAATGGATTAGCTAAAGCTGGGTAAATCTCTACTGTCAAATGAAATAGATTAATCTTTTCTGTGAATTTGTAATCATAGCCAAGAAACAAAAAAGCTTTCTTTAACAGGATTAAAAATGTCATTGACATCAGGATTAATAATTTATTTGCATCACAAAAAAATCTCTTCTGGATCAATATTTTAATAACTGTTTCAAGAAGTTCTTAACTCAGAATTTCAGTATAATGAACAGTTACTGCTACATTCTTTTCCGTAACTAAAAGTGATAGTGCTTTTCTGTTCACTTACTGTTGTTGTGCCACAACAGTCTGTTGATACCCAGAAGTGTGGCATCCCTTTCATTTTACCCTTCATGCCACTGCTTTTCATCTTTAACTTTCAGCTATTTGAGTGTTTCTGCAAAAATATCATCTCTATATCAGTGTTGTCTGTAACATTATTCTTATTTTGTTTTTCTCTAATTTTGTAAAAGCAGGAAGTATTTGTTGTGAATGTAAAGGGGAGGGAGGGATGGGGAAGCCTTAAGCTGACATGCTCAATGAAAAATGCTGTACAGATTGCCACACTGTGGCATCGTTATTTTATTCTGTCATGCAACCCATGTAATAGCGACCATTTCAGGTGCAATAAACAATCTCTCATACAACCAGAGCCATGGTTTAGTGCATGCAGGAGCTATAAAGATATCCTCTGCTGGAAAGGAAATGTTGTATGAGGAGTATTTCAGATAACATTTCTTTTCTCTGCATTCACTTTCTCTCAGAAATGAATATTGCTTCTTTATGCTACCCTCTCCTTTCTGTTTGTCACTGCAGATAATAAATGGCATACTATATTTCTGTAAAAGTTCTGAGATGTTTACTGGAATGTATTCATGCTTCCTGTTCCCTCTTTATTGAGAGGTACATGTGTTTATGAGTGGGGGGAGAGAATGCAGGATAGTGAGTTATTTTTCAGTGAATAAGGTGATCAGCCTGACGTTCATAGGTATTGAGATTTCAGTCACACCTTTCCCCTTGTTAATGTTGTGCTGAATTTTCTAAGGGACTGGGAATTAGTCTGATTAGCAGCTCTGATTTACAGAAGAGAGGGTGACTGTTTCAAAATGGATTTCTAGTTTTGTTTCCATTCTGCATCCAAGACATCCCCCTTGTGTGAGGGATGCAAGTACAGTTTTGGCCAGGTCCCAGGGAAACTATATTCAAAAGAGCCTGAATAATGACACTAAAATCCAGGTGATGGTTGTCTGCAGTGATAGATGGGATGGTGTCTGCTGGTTAGGAACAAGTCAGAATGGAATCTTCTGATTTAGAGGAAAGAATCATTCTGAGAATGAGGGGGAGGTGAGCTGCTTGGGCTGTAGCTAATCCAGAGCACCAGAGTGCCCTCGAGGGCTGGGTTGTTCCCTTGAAGCAGAGGGGACCAGGTACTCCTATAGACTGTGGCTTGGGAGGAGGAACGTCTCTGTGAGTGGCAGAGTATGTATCTTCCTTCAAATGACTTGCATCCACAAAGAGCTGGTGGCAAAGGAAACATTGTGTTGCTGCCCATGCCTGGGGTTCTGTTATGAAGTAAATAACATGTTGGTGTCAGATAAAGCTTAACAGGAATCGCCCTAGTAAGTTGGATCCAGAACTATACCTGCTACACAGGGTTACTGGAAGGAAGTTGTGGTCTCTTTAATCTTTTTTGCTTCTCCTGGCCAAGCTGATAACATGGCTTGTGCACATACATTTCCTGACTGTTGAGGACAGTGCTGTTCTTTATTCTGTAATGGGACTGTTCAAAGACCTTTAAAGAAGCCTTTGGCTTGGACAAATCCAAGCCAAGAGCTAGGCATATGGCAGCATAGTTAGTAACTTGCCTATTAGGATTGCAGTATGGGGTCCCTGGGTTCCCAAATTGCTTATCTGAAGAAACTGGGGGAAAATATGTCTCTTTCTATGGAATAACCTCATGAGATTGCTTGTGCAGGGTGACTGACAGCAAGATAGCAGCAGTCATAGCTTCCTTCAGGTACCACAAGTGTCACCCTGGAGTTAAATCACCAGTCAGCTGACACAAGTAATGGGTGACTGCAGATTGTTGTTAATATTTAAAAGTCTCATCCAGTTTGAAGACTGATGAGAATGTGTGATTACAAAAGTGTCATCAAGCATCTTGAGCCAGATGGAGTTATCAATTGTGTAATTATTCCTAGAAATTAAAGCATGTGTGAATATGGGCTTAAATCATTAACATCAAAGGTTACATTTGTATAGAGTACTGTCATAAGGTTTCTGTATCACCTGCCATTTAAAGTATGTGCAATAGATCTTCAATGGGACCCGCATAATGTGTTATTTGCCATATGTTATTTCTCTGTGGGTGGGATGGAATAAACCTTAATTTATTATATATGAAAGCTTGCTATTACAACTAATTTGATCCCATAAGAATTGGGAAGCCATTGCTGAGTTCCAGGGAATAGCTATGCCAACTCCAAACCTGGCTTCTACAGCTGAATTTCTGCTAGGATGAAACCAGTTTGTGAAGGATGTGGTATTCCAGAACAGATGATATATTTGTGATGCTTCAGACATAAGAAGATGCTTGGCAAAAGAGCTGCCTGATGCACAGCTTTTGTGTTGCCCTGGGAGTCTCCATGCACTTGGCCCGTGCTGCTGAGTGCTGGTAGGCATGCTTGGGAGCCAGCACCTTCTTGTTGCTAGGGCCTGATTAAAGTGTTTCTTCTTAGAACCATTAAATTTCAGTTAGTAAGACAAAAAGAATTTTCATGCCTGAATGCTTTCTTATTATTCCACTGACCCAGACGCTAAACAATACCAGGACAGAAGACAAGGTGAACCAGGAAGGTTTTCAGACAAGGTTAGATGGTTCCTTGATTTGTAATAGTGTTGATACACTATTACTGAAGTTCAGTGCTAACATTCTGCAAGCTTTTGCTGTTTATTGGAATGCATTCAAATGCTGGTAATGCACATTTTATCCTGTTTGAGCACTTATGGGTTTTTCCTTAGGGTTTCCATTCTGAATTCTCAGTAGCTGTTTTGGCTTGTTTGCTTTAGCCCTCTGTGTCAAAGTACTTCCTCAATTGAGCATCCAGGGAAATCCTAAAAATAGCAGAGTTGTGGCCAGCAGGTACATCCATACATTATTGAATACATACCCTAGACTTAAAATACAGTCTGGGAGAAGGAATTCATCTCAGTCAGACTATTCTTACTTAAAGATGTGATATTAATGATTATTGTGTCTGCAATGTCTCTTAAATTATAAATGTTACTGATGATGAATTCAGATATTTTCATTGTACATTAAGTAATTAGAATACCCTTGTAATGGATATTTACAGGTGTGCCCATTGGAAGAGTATTGCAGTATTCCTTCTATAATTTTAATGCCTTTTAATATTAATTCTTTTTAGTGATAAGGTCCCATATAGTACTCTGCTAGAAGGTTAGAAAAAGATAATTCATCTTTAGTTTTTTTTTTGTGCCAGATTAGTTTGTGTGGAAAACAGGCTACAGTGTTCTGCTGGGAATGAGGGTATGGCATGATTTAATGGTGGGGGCATTGGCAATTTCTTTTCAACATGGGGAAAAAATACTAGACTAAAAAGTGTGTATATATTGTAATAATTTTAGTTCAGCTTCTCAAGTGGAGTACTGGGAATAAGGTTAATCCCATAAAAATAAGCAAACAAACCAAAATCCTCTTACTATTTACCTTAAAGCAGAGATGTGAGTAAGTATGAGCAATTTCTCTTCAGAAAATGAGCTGAAAATTGACAGTGTTGGACACTTGAGTTTATAAGTCTGCTGCTGCCCCAAGGGATACACTGACAGAAGCATGTAACTGCTTTCTTTACAGAACTTCCAAGACTCTTAATTTTAGTGATTGGAATTACGTTTTTAAAATGGAGGAAAGACTGCAATAAATAGGAGTAAGCTACTAGTAATAGTGATTAGAGGCAGCTGTTACCTAAGGGTGAAGGTCATCATCATGCACTCTGCTACTAAAGGCTTGAGGAAGGATATAACACATATTGTTTGATGAATTTTAAATGCTATGACAGGTCTTGAAGTGTATGCTCTAGGAATTGGTCTGGTGATGGCAGATCTGGCCCAGGATATGGAGGTCTGCATAAGAGAGCTGCAACTTGTAAAGATGCTAAGTGTTGTTAATACAATCATACCATTAAGCAAAGCAAATTCAAAACCAAGAATATTATTTGTCCTATAATGAGTATTCACAGTATCTGTGGGTATGCAGAGGTGGGATTACTGTCAGTTCACATTGGTGGTAGACAATTGTCCTCGATTGATCACAAGTTGTCAGGTATGTGTCCCTGAAATGAGATTTGTAAGGAGAGAATAGAGTACCCTAGAGGGAGGCAATTGAGAGTAAGTGTAAAGATGTGACAACTGAGATAGAGACTGTCAGAAAATAATTTGGAGGCAGCATGCATCAAGCAGTGTCTCTCTTCAACTGTGTCTTATGTTAAGTAATGTGATAAAACCAAAGGGTCAGGGCTATGCGAGATGGTGCCAAATAGAACTTTTTAGCTTAATGGAGAATGTGGAACAGAATAGCTGTATTAAATGTATGAAATGGTTTGTGTTGGAAGGGACCTTAAGACACATCCATCCAGCTCCAGCCCCCTGCCATGGGCAGGGACACCTTTTGCTAGAGCAGGTTGCTCCAAGCCATGTTGGCCAGTCTGGCCTTGGACCCTGTCAGGGATGGAGCACCCTGTGCCAGCGCCTCACCACCCTCACAGGAAAGAACTTCTTAATGTCTAAATTGATGTTGAGAGTGTTTTGTGGTAATACCAGTGCAAGGTGGAGAACATGCAAAGTACAGAAATGCAGGAAAAAAGCAGAAATAATTTACTCCCCAAAATGCACTTATATAAAGATTGAAGCAGTGTGCTAGTGAGCACCTTAGTCATCCTATATGCTAAGTGAGGAGCAATGTTTGAAGGATCTCTCTTTGGACAGATTCCAGAGACCCTCAGGAGGCTCTGATGGGATGCTAACTGAATTTTTCAAACCAAATTATAAATAACTTGATGATTGCAGAGTTTGAAGAATGTTAATTGCCTGATTGACATCAGAAGCTTTCTTAACACTCCTGTTAAAAACCTGTGTTTTACCACTAAGTTAATTCTAGGCTGTTGTGTAACACTAGTATTGTTTAATTCAGTTTTCATTTGGATGGTAATAATTTGTCCCCATAACTCGATCACCACTGACTTTACTAGTCACACAGTGTGCATGTGACGTGGAACAAGCCTTGTCCCTAATGTAATTAGAAGAATGAAATGATATCCTGTGACCTGATACACTTGTTAAATCACAGACCTTGATCGCTTCAGATAACTTTGCTCAGCATGATTCAGCTGGGCATTTTTGGTTTTGTGAATTATATTTTCTGATGGGCCAGTGGTGCCTATGTAAGAGACTGCAATATACATACCTGCAAAAATTTAAATGTCCTTTGCAGCTGAAAAAATCTGCCAGCCACAATGAAGGCGAGTGTCTTAATTTCTCAGGCAGGCAGTCTGTCAGCTATAAACCTGAGCAGCTAGCTGTACTTGGTGAGCACAGACATTGTGTTCTTGCGCATCACAACACCCAGCTGGTGACTGACTGCCCCTTTCTATGCTGGCAGGTGCTTTGAAGATGTGATTTCTGTGCTGCTCTCCAGAGAGAAGTGTCTCTGCTCAGGTCAGCTCCTCTTGTCTTCCCCAAGACAGGGTGACGTGGAGCCAGAGCACAAGTGCAGGGAAATCTGCTAAGTGCACAAGCAATTCGTGTTGGTTTGCCTCCTTATGCAGGAGAAGGGAAAGAGGAGCTTAGTGCCAGTTTATGCCTCCCCATTCTTTTCCCCCAGTGTTAAAAAGGTGATGCAGATGCACAGAGTTGGTTGCCTGAAAGGACAGAGGGAAAGAAACAACAGTGATTAATAACTTAGTATCTGCACTGTCTCACACATCCCCACTATGTCCTCTGCACCCCATGAGAAGGTCTTAGTTACCAGCAAAAAAATCCCCTGTTCTTGTGGAAGGCTTGAAAACTCACGGTATCTCAACATGAAAAGAATTACAGATTAGCATGATTCTTTTAGTTCTGTTTAAATTTTAGACATTGAATGTAGGCTTTGTCATCTTTATTCCTAAATAGGCACACTTTGAGTTAAGCTCTGTAAGTAAGAATTAACCTAGAAGCGTGTCACACGGCATTATAACCTTCAAAAAGACCAAATTCCAATGTGTAGATCAGGCCTCCACTGACAGTGAGTTAGTTTAGCGATGGTCTTGGAACTGGATGACATTTAACGTCCTTTCTGACTAACCTAGGATAACTGATAGGCAGAGCCACCTGTCATGTGCTGTAAGAGTGCAACAAAACCGCTGCCTGCCCTGGGGCAGCCAGCATTGGGGATGAGTGTGCAGGAGGGGCTCCTTAAAGGAAATTGTAGTTTAGTATTTTGTGTAGTGTTATTTAGCTGTTCTGCTTCCCAGCCAGTAAATGCTGGCAGTGGAATTTGGATGAAACTTGAGCACGTATTAAAAATTCATTTGTTTCCTTTAGCATTTTGTTTTTCTTTTGACATGTAGTTTATATAACAAAGGGGTTTTGTGTCAATATCTCCTTATGAAACATACTGTTTTTTCAGAGAAAGTGCTTAGAAGTTTACAAGCAAACAAAAACCCCCAAACGGAAAAAAAACAGGCCAGAGAGTGAAGCTTCTTTACCATTATTATTACAATAATATTATGTATCATCTTTTCCTGTATGTACACATTCTCATCTTTCATGAAGATGTGTGAGGGTATCTGAGCTAGAACTGTGTTTGACAAGAATATGCAGCTGATGTACTGGGTGGGGTGCTCCTTTTGTGACCTGTTTCTTAGCACAGACACAGTGGTAGTATATTGGTGATCTTTTATGGAAGTCACTTTTGTCATGTAGCTGTATATGGTCACCTCAGAGAATTTTTTTTAGCTCTGGCAACTCCTTTTATATTGAGAAAAGTAAGTTATTTATCAATATCAAGCTAAATTACTTGACAAAGATGTAAACAAGAGAAGAATAATTTTAAAATTAACCCTTATGAAATGTAACACAGGTTAAATGAAGCATCATTAAATGAAAGACACATGAACACAGGTACAGCAGTTGCCCAGTTGGCCCATGCTGACACCTGGAATGCAAAGAGGCTATTTGGATTATGTGTGCGTTAGTAACTTTGATTTATGGCACTTTTTAACCTCAGCTTGAGGACTGATGGTTCTGGCGGACAAAAATAGAAGTTGTGGTTCTCATGCCCAGTCTGTCTTTATTATCCTCTGAGCAAGTACTTGCAGAAGAACAAAGGTTCAATGGGTTCATCAAAAGTATCTGTAAATATCTAATTAAAAAGAAGATTTAGAAAAGAATCAGTTTTGTCTAACAAAATATGTAATGCAGAGCACTGCAGTGTTAGTAGGTAGTGGTATTTGGGTTAAGCCACTGGGGCTCTCCTAAAAATTTCCTTTTAAAGATACAACTCCTCATGTCAATATCATGGTACTAAGGTGAGAGCAAGTACATGTGGGGAGTGTTGAGGAGGAAGGATTTATTTCTGTCTTCCTCATGAAGGTGAAGTGTTTGCAGCTTTGTTTCCTTCCAGAGAGGTGGAGTTCTGGGATGGGTTTGTCTGTCAGGTCAGCATTGCTCTTGAATCTGGTCTCTGTTTCTATTCTTTTAAACACAAGTTTTCTTCTTTACTTGAAGAGGAAAAAACCCCAAACTCCCAAATATAAACTACATCTTCAGTTATTGAGGAGATCTATCATTGAACATTTATGACCAGCCATGACATTAAATCAGTGCCAGCAGTATTAAGAAATGTGTGACATGATCTAATTTCATGACACCAGTTCTGCTTATATTTACAGGACCAGAGGCGAACACATGTATTTGTCTTGCCACGTCGCTGCTCATGCAGTGTCCCATTTTTTTGTAACTCCTGATGGGACAGCCTGGTGTCCTATTTATGGCAGAGTATCTGCTCTCTGCCTTGCAGCTCCTGTTCCCACCTCTGGCCATATCAGCAATGATTTGGGAGTGCATTTATAACAACTCTGCCTGCTTTTCTTCTTTTTAGACCTAAAAAGAGATACTTTAAAACATGTTGCTATATGGTGGTTTTTTTAATAAACACTGGGGTAACTCTGCCTGCCTTTCCAGATAAGACAGTGATGGTGAACAGAAAGGTCATGCTTAATAGCGATTTAAGAGTTAATGGAAAAAAGTAATCTTGGAAACATGGGTTGTAAATATTGGACGTTTTTTCATGGAAAATCTCTGTATTTTAAAGTTAAATTGAATCTAGATCTTACTATTTTGAGATTAACCCCCCCCCCAAAAAAAAAAACAAACAGTAGGAGTATTTTAAAGCTACTTCAGTGGTTTAGAATATTGTTTATATTTTCAAATTTCTGTTTATATACTCCATTAATAACATACACTGCAGGCTGGCTTGATGTCTGTGGAGATTCTGTGGGCATACATTTAGCTATGAAGAAACCTTCTTGTGCTTAAATTAAATTCATCCCTCTTTAAAGAAGATGTGAGATATGAAATGGGTAATGGATATTGTTTTGGTTTTGTTTTTAATTATTAGTACTGCCAGCTCAAATACTATTTCCAGACAGTGAAAAAGCCTCTAAAAAGTCACTAGATTTTAGAGACTGTTATACTTGGAAAGAATACTAATAATTTGATGGGGTTGGAGGAAGTCTTAAATCTGCCACTATACTGATAACGAGGTTGGTGGGTGTTTGATTAGGACCTGGCATTGCCTAATACAGTAAGGGAGACTCCCCTGGCCTGATGGCAAGTGAGGGAAATGAAGTTTGCACCAAGCATAGCGTAGAACTAAAGTAAATGTAAATGAAAAGAATAAATGTATGTGGAAAGGCAGCAATGCCTCTTCATGGGCAGCTGTAGTTATTAATTAGTAGTCTATCATCTGTACTAAATTACAATCGATAGACTTACATCTCTGACATTTAATTTACTTTGTAACCTTCTCAGTGATATGATTCATTGGGCTTATGATGCCCTTTAGTGTGTCAGACTTCCTGGGAAGCGTGGGCTCCAGTGTTTAATAGGGTACATCTGGCAGAAATCTTCACTTCCATTTAGTGATTCACACGATGCCAACAATAGCAACGTATACATATAGAATATTAAATGCAGAGTAGCAGTTGTGGCAGCAAAAGCACCTAATACCACATGGTACCAGGGCAGAGTTAATGCCTTAGTTAATATGAATGTATCCTGGCACTTACATCTTTCTGTATGATAGTATTTAATTAAAATTGTCTAAATCTCTTCAATGTAAACAGTAACCATGACAAAAATGAGCACGGCAGAACAAGCTCATCCGAAGAACAAGTGAATTTTTTGGGATTTAAGCAGGGACTTAGGGCAGTGTCATGCTATGCTCCAATAGTGTGTTGGCATCGTTCTACCATAGGAATTCATTTTAGGAAAATAATAAATGCGTACAGAGAAAACAGCTTTAACCTGGGCTTGTAACCAATTTATATGTTGTATTACACATTTATCTTTACTGTCAAGTGGGTAAAATGGCTTTTATCTCTGTTATTGTCTGGAAAATTTAAGTCAGTAAGAATTGAAACCCAAACATTTATCAGTATAGTGGCAGATTTAAGAACACTTTCCCCAACCCCATCAATTGCCAGTATTCTTTCCAAGTATAACAGTCTCTAAAATTTAGTGACACAGTGAAAACAAATTTCCATTTAATGTAAACTGTGTTGTAATAGGATACAGAGTGAGAAATTTGAAGTTGGGATCAAGAGTCTGAGCCCAGCTGAGAACAGACTGTTCTTTTGCCTTGCTACTAGAGAATCTTCATGTGTTCCCTTTCAGTTCCATATAATGTTAATTTTTAATATGTGCAGACAGGTGACAGGAAAATAAAATCACATGCTAAGAAATGCTTTCCACATCAGTCCATTACCAGAAACTTTTTCTACCCTTGGTTCACTCGACCAAAGCAAATGAGACCCCCGTTGATTTGGCAGTGCTGCTGGAAGTGGGTCTAGTACTTTGGATTGATTTTTTTTGGCCTGCAGTCTTAGGTAGGAAGACTAGAGTAAGATGTGTAGGAATTGCAAACTACCTGGTGAAACATCCTGCTGTTGGTCATCATTGTGTTTTGGTTTGCAAAATGTATTTCATGTTCTACCCTACTGTTTTCTTTGCTTTTGTTCCTTGCAGTATAGACTGAATTAGACACCTAGTGCACCTCCTTGTCCTTTTGAAGAGTTAGCCAAGACCACCTTTTATTCAGAAAATGGTTTTGAATATTTAAACTTAGAGGCAAAGGGGCTTCTATCCTGAATTTTCTCAAATTCTAACAGCATTAGTACAGAAGTTCATAGGAAATGTTACCTTACATCTCTCACCCTACCATTATTTCTTGACTTACTAGTAGATATTGCTAAAACTGTTAAAACTCATCAGGACTCTCTGTATCTTTTTCATAGTAAGCACATGTGTATGTGTGCATACACACTGCGTAGGTATTGAAGGGTGCACAGAGCAACAGCTATGTAAGTTCATAACCTTGGGATGCTTAGCTTATTTTAAAAGGAATGTAGTTACATAATGAAACTCCAGTTGCTGTTTCCCACATTAAAATGAAACACCTTCTGAGCTGATTTGTTTTGCAAACCATTTGGAGGAAAAAAATGTTTCCAGACATACTCCCTTTTTCTTCTCATCATGGATTTTACAATCAGATACACTATAAGAAATCTTGACTTTTAGAAACTTTCAGAATCACTCCAATAGAATCCAGAGGAGATTTTGACACCAGGGAATGGGAGCATCAAGTCTTTAGTTATCATTCCATTGTCTGATTGTTCCTGCTTTGCTAGGAGTAAATGTCTTCACAAATATTTCTTCTTTTTGTGTTTAATTTGTATCTCAATAGTTAATTACCTGCTAACATTTGTCCCTGCAGGGACCATACAATTTGAATAAAAGTGAATAAATAATAGAAGCCTTCTGCACAGAAATCTATTTTCCTTTTGGTTTACTTCTTTGTGAGTTGTTAGCTCAGAAGGTTGCTCTCTGTGGCAGCATTCATACTGTGGAAGAGTTGTATTTATTTCCTATTGAAATGTGTTTCACATTGTCTTACCACTTGATGAGAAGGGAATTTCTTCATGTACTTTTCTCCCTAGTATTAATTCTATTCTAAGAAGAACCAACCTCTTATGTGGCAAACAGAAAGCTTATTCATTAATCTCTAAGCAACAGGTTGCTTTTGAAGTGGCAAACAGAAATGTCTTGCTTTCTAGTATTTGATTATATTCCTTCCTCCAGGAATTACCATTTTGTAGATACATGGTGCATCTATGCCTCATCTTTCAGGTGAGTTTTTGTATGTGTTACAAAGCTTATGTAGAAGCATTTACTACTTCAGTTGTTTGTTTGCTTTTCTCATGTTGCTTTTTAGCATTTGCTGGGTACTTTAATCCTAACAGCATCAGAGATGCTTATTCAAGTAAGAGACGTAACTATATTACTGTTTTTTCTTGACAATTTAACATAAAAGGGAAGAGCTGAGCTGGGTTTTTTCACTGCAGCTTATGAGTTGTGCTCAGAAAAAAAGCAACTTTAGCTAGCTGTAAATTATGTCCAGCTATGCATGTATGTTTTTAAAGGGGAATCTGGGAGATGCATATGAAATGTTGGTGTTAAAGTCTCCTGTGCCTCCTCCTGTGCATTTAGACTTCCTGTTCTGACATGTTTCTTAATGCGAAGTTCAGTTATTGTCAGTTCACTTTGAATACCAGATGTGAGTTCAGTAACAGTTTTGCTCGGCTTCTGACCAGTTTATCCACACTTGCAGAAATTACTGCAGGTCTGTGGCTATTTTAGGCCCTGAGGACTAAGATAGTCTGAAGCCTGTTTTCCTTTGAATTGTTAGTGAATTAGAGAAAGGCACTGGTTTCTGCTTTAAACTTGCTAAGGTGGATTTCTTTGCATTGGCATGTCCCTGTTCACCAGAATGCTAAGGCAGAGAAACCAGCTCACTCAGACCTGCATGTTTGCAGTGAAACTGTTAGCAGGAGACAGAATTAGTGGCAAGTGAGGCAAGGCTTCTCTCAAATGTGAGTGGAACCAGCAAGTTACTCCAGTATACCATGAAGATCAAGGCACTTCTGTCAGTGGGGGCTATGCTGTTCTCAGTATTGTTTTCTGCATCTCACATCCTTGTCAGTGCCCTCTCCTGAAGTGTTCCTCTCATAAGCCACCTCTTCCTTGAGGCAGAATGCCCACAGTGAGATATAGCAGTATTGTTGAGTCTTTGCCAGTTCTGGGGGCCAGAGAAAAGGCTATCATCCTCATGTTCATACATCCCAGTTGACTTTGTTTTTCCCCTGATAGGAAGAAAGTTCTAATTGCTACTCAGTCTGTCATACTTTTTGCTTTCTGGCCAGCTGCTGTTAACCAGTCCTTCCCCATCTTCTGTTAGTGCAGTTGATTATTCCTATCTGTATGTGTAACTGTTATGCATCTTGTTTCTTAGATAATTTCTTCAGTTTGATAATAAATTCTTTTTCTCCAGTATGTTTGCTGAAGCCAGCTTTGTATCACCTCTGTGCTTAATAGCAATCTTTCTCCTTATTCTTTCCTTGCCAGTGATGATGTTGCATATCCTGTAATTCCATTTAGGATCTCTGTTCATACTAATTGTGCATACAGAGGTGTATGTACACACCTCTAACTTTCTGAGGTGCTTTAGTTTCCCCTGCTGTTTTCCCAGGTTACTTATGAGACTGTTACGTGAAGTCCTCAAAGCTGTACTGAGGTCTTGATTTAGAACATTTTTCTACTGCTTCTGGGAAGGAAGACAAAAGATCTACTGTCACACATAGAAAAACATTCTTTATATGTATGTAGGATTCGTTCTTGACAAATAAAGTGTGGCTTCTGTCACCTTGTTTGTTGGGAACATAAAAATTAATACTTGCCACTATTTTTCTAGGAATCAAGGGTAAAATTACTTAGACCATTATTCTTTTCCTTCTCTTTCCTTCTCAATTCCCCCTCCCTTTTTATATATAAGCACCATGTTGTTGGTTTGTTGTTGTTTGTTTTTTTTATGTCTTTTTAGTACTCTTAACACAGCATCTCAAAGGTAAGTACTGACAGATCTAGGATTTAATCAGTCAGATATTAAGTCTCTTGCATTTCTCTGCCTTTTGCTGCTACTTGTGGTGATACAGAGATCACATTTTTCCTTTAACTAGTTCAAGTGAATACTTACCAGAGAATGGGTGGTAAGCAGTTTAATTGAATTTGTGGAATCCTACATGGTATTCAGTATTGTTATTCTGACCTCATGTCACCCAGTGCTATAGAGACCAGCAGGTTCTGTTAGGTAGAATGAGGATTGGCCATAGGATTGTAATTATAATTAGAGCTTTATGCACAATAGTAATAATCAGCATAGATTAATGTTGCCTTCAATTTCTAGCAGGTAGTACAGTAGCTTATTGGTATGTAGGATTCTTAGCAGTTATCATAGCTTTCACTAAAAGAGAATTTCTGATAATTATTGTTGCTTTCTTACCACCTGGAGTTTGTAGATAGGTAGAGTTTTAGTCACCAGGATACACTGTAGATCAGGTCAAATTCTTAACAATCAGCATGTGATATCATAATTTAAACTCAGACTTTATCTAAAAGAACATGAGTGTCTTCCTTGCAGGAAGCAATGATGAAGGCATCCCTGAGCCACTGGGACATCACCAGTTTTCCCATCCAGCTGCAGTTCAAGTTCCTGAGACTTGCAGTTGATGGGTGCTATAGGCAATATCTCATGTGCTGTTACACTTCCCTGTTCCATAATGGAACATTGTGTAATGACACCACATCCTGGTGAGAGCACTTTTTGGGCATGTAGTCTTGTTGCAGTGCTGGAAGCATTTGTCTGTTGTCATATCCTCATGACATTCACAGTGGAGAGAAGGGGAAGAGGATGGGTGGGTGATCTGTGCTTAGGGTGATGACATGCTCTTTCCCTTAGGAAGTAGTGTTGGTTATGCTAAATGTACTACCAGGTGTATGTACCTTGGCCATAGGCCATGCTGGGGTCTGAAATGAGAAGTGACTATAGAATCAAGAGGAAACCACAGAAGAGCTGCTAATTGCAATTCTTCAGTAAATTTACTACTGCATTTTTTGTCTCTCTGAATTAGAGCAGTCTCTGCTATGTTCCAATTTGCACCAACTGTCTGTAGCCTACTGCAGGAATTAGGGATGCTCACATGTATGAGTATTACATGCAGAATGGTATTTTTTTGGCATTACTTTCTGTGCATAGGAAAAGCTAAATGATAATACAGATATTTTTCTCTTCCTAGAAGGAAAAAAACCCAGTTTACCTGGGGATAAAACACTGATTACCTTCATAGGATCAGTCTTTTTGTGTTGGTAATATGGTTTTGCTCTCTGTACAGTATATGTTGAATTGGTCCATTCCAATAGTGCAGTTTGTTCAGCTCTATCTATCATCCTGCTAGAGTAGCATCATCATTATGTCAAGCTGTGAGAATGTGTATCTGTCTCAGAGGGCTTGTGGTGGTTTAACCAGAAAGAAAAGCATGCAGGTGTGTTCTGCTTTATAGAACAGACATGTGTATTGCAAGTTATTAATAAAACATTCAGTGCTTTAAGAACCAAGTGATTAATTATCTTGAAATATGTTTTCCATGGGAGACCAATCACTGAATAATGTGGAGATCAGAGGAGGAATATGGATATTTCCAATAGGATTTCACAGAAAGGGTAGTGTGGGCCTTGGAGGTCATATTCCAGATCATTGCAGAAAACAGACAATTTTTAAATTACTCTTGTCAATACTTGCAAGTGAAACAAAATAACCTAAATTATGCTAAATCATGCCTCTTTTTTAGGGGAAAAGATGTGTATTTGTAGCCAAGTGAATAATGATTTCCATAGGTACACGCTGATGTTACCACAGGATATGGAATTATCAAAAAGGTAGTGGTTATAGAAGGATTCTGTGTATCCTATCCTCATGTATGTTCACATCAGCCTGAACTCCCGGTGGGAGCTAAACGCTGCCACAGTCCCCTGACACTATAATCTGAGCAAGCAGGTTTGTAGGTGTAGTACAGTATGTTAAGGTACAAGGTGTTACTAGTAGTGAAGCTGGAGAAAGATTAATTAAAGTCAGGAAAAGTATGCATACTTAGTAATAGCTCTGACTTGCCACTGTAATGAGAAACGTTTGAGTAAAGTCAAAATAAAAACTGATCGTGTTTTCAAAGACCTGTTGTATCCAAACCAAGTTATTGGGGGTGGAAGCTGGCTTAAGTGTTAGGCATAGGTACCAGATCACTTATTAGGACTTAGTATTTATTAAATATTTCATTAGCTTATTGAAATAACAAATCATAAAGCAGTTAAAATGTTTTATCTTTTATTATGTTCATACCTGAACTATTTGCTAATGAGGAGCAAAACCAAATGACTAGAAAGAAATACTAAAACAGTTTACGTATATCCTGGAGAGGTGCTGCATTTTCTATGGGTACAATATGAAAATGTATGTCTATCTGCAGATGTTCAGCGAGGTGGAAATGGCTATGGTGAAATTCACTTGGGTTTACAGGGGAAGTGCTTTTACTGGCCATTCTGCATTTCCCTTGGTGGCAATGGTAGATGATGCCTTTTGTTAAGGTATTACAAAATTAAAATTATACATACAAGATTAAAATACAGGGGTATAATTAAAAATAGATGAAAAGGTTAAATGCATTGTAAGTAAAAGTGTATTCTGTTGATAACATCCATAGAAAACAGAGAGAATCTGGTGTGTCCTGGAAGTTACTTAATAAGTCCCAAGAAATAAGAAGAACCAGTTCTGGAGTTTCTAGCTGCTTTTGTGCATGTCTTTCTACTGCTTGTCTTATCTAATACCTGTCATCCTTGTTCTAGTTGCTGTGGTCCATACTATTGTGAAAATAGATGAATGGGCATTATTTCTTGCTTTGTACTGGACATTACTGAACTTCATAGTTGTCCTCATTATGTTGTCATGGTGCATGCTCCTACAACATGCTTACATGGTGCAGTAGCTGTTACAACATAGATGGTGATTTCATAATGGGTTTTGTCTCAGATGATTACTGAGAATAACCATAGACCTAAATTTGAAGTCTCAATAAAGATCAGCTTTATTTTAAAAGGCAAAAATAACCTATTTAAGGATGACTCTTCCCTGAAGATCAGCGTATGCACATGCCCTTTCAAGTAGTGGTCCTAATATAAGTAACCATTTATTTTGCTTATTTCTAATTTCACTGTGCATTGATCCATTTGCTAGTTTTGTGCAAGAAATGAATTAAAATTAAACTCCCAGTCTAACTTGCTAATAAAAAATGCTACAGAGTCTAATGTTGAGGCACCTGTACAGAAAGATATAGAGTTCTTTGCAAGGAATGTCTTAGGTGAATCATAGAATCCCAGACTGGTTTGGGTTGGAAGGTACCTCAAAACTCATCCAGTTCCAGCCCCCTGCCACTGGCAGGGAAACCTTTTGCTAGAGCAGGTTTCTCCAAGCCCTGTTCAATTTGGCCTTGAACACTGCCAGGGATGGGGCAGCCACAGCTTCTCTGGGCATCCTGTGCCAGCGCCTCAGCACCTTCACAGGGAAGAACGTCTGCCTAATGTCTAATCTCCACCTTCCCTCTGTTAAAGCTATTCCTCCTTGTCCTGTCGCTACATGCCCTTGTGAAAAGTCCTTGCTAGTGAGCAGGGCATTGTAACTGTTATATAAAGGTAGCATTGGACAAATGTTTCAAAAAATGCTTTAGAGTGATTTAAAACAAAATGCTTGTAATCTTAGCTAAGTCTGTGAACCCACACCCTCCTCCCAAATGTTTACACACTTCAACCGAATAGTAAATGAGTAGTCTCCTGAGAGAACTAATGTTTTTTTCATCAGTTTTTCATTTGATCCTACCAAATGCTGCGTGGACCTGAAGAAATGTGTTTGTATCCGGTATAGGTGTTCATTGGCCTTTATGAGCAGGCAAAACAGAACCCAAGAAAATTACTCCTGCTGAATTTAAAGGCCTATTAATTCACTTCTCCCAGAGGAAATGACTTTATGGGTAGAAAATTTCTACCGAGTCTGTAAATGAGCCCATATTTATTTCCAATGGGGAAGGATAAGTCTGTTGCCGTGACTTTGGATACAAGTAGTGAGAGGGTGGAATTAAAAATAGGAACTGCTCTTACCTCGCTTTCCTGTGTCAATAACTTATGATAGATGTACGGAGATTAAAATGAAATGGCTTCAGAAGAATAGCAGTCAGAAAAGCAATACCTTCCCATCCAATGACCTTTACAATTTAAAGGATGAAAAGATACATTATGCACAAACATTTTGTTATCTTCAGGAACAAAGTGCCAGTACCTGAACTCTGGGTGGCGTGGCCTGAATACAAATGAGCATCCTAATTGAGCTGATTTGATCTTTCTTAAACTGTAGCCCAAGTCAATAATACAGTGTTACTGAAAGCAGCAGTCCTCTCATTAGAGGTGGCATACCATGATAGAGAGTATCCCACCATGGCATCTATCCTGTCATTGATCATGCACTACTAATCAGTGAACTGTGGCTTTAAAATCAAAGGTCTGTCTTCAGCTGTCAGCTTCTCTTTTTGTCAGGTTCTTTTAGGTTCATTTCTCAAGCAAAATCTAAATCTTACCAAGAGAAAACACAGTCTTATGCCCACCATCTGGTTGGGCTTTGTTCGCTTTTTCTTGGTGGAGGGAGGAAAAGAGGGAGGAGGGAGAGAAGAATGAAAAAAGAACTCACAAATGACATTGCTTGAAATGGCACTGAGTGACATTATAGTCATAAGGCAGCATAACAGTTGGTGTAGAATAACATAGAATGGCTTTCTCTGATACGATCAGGAAGTAGGAAGGAGAAAAGTTAAACTTTTTAGTATAATATGCGTAAAAAAATAAAATCCTTCTACTATTGAACATTGCATTTGAAATTACTTTTACTTGGAAACTGGCTGCTTCTGTGTGAAATGCAAATAGCTGTTCTGACTAAATATTGTAACTGAGGCATTGTTATTTATAGTCATGTTCCTTATACTGGTTAAAAGGCAAGACTTGTGGTACATTGTGTTGCTTTCTAAAACATGAAACCAGAGCATCCTGGTTTGCAATTGCAGTCTCTATTCTCCATCCCACCAAGTGGGAGTCAGTAGTGCCAGAGGTGCTCGAAGTGATCCCTCTGAATTACAGAAGGGAGATGGCTGCTATTATTTAAGTCACTCTTTGATTACATAACTAGCTTCAGGGCATTGTGTGTGTTTAGTTGCTTCCTCTGACCTCTGGGAAGAAAGAAAACTACAAACAGGTTGAAGTATCCTAAGCAGATGCTGTATTTCATGAAGTTTAGTGATTTTCCTTGTGGTGTGCTGTTCTTTTTCTCTACCCACCCCTCATGTCTGTAAGTCAAAAAGGAATTTTGTTATTGATCCTCCCTTCCACTCCTAACCTGTAGCAGTGCTGTGCTCTGCTGAGCAGCCTCTGTGTCTACCACCACGCATGGCTCTGCTTTGCTAGGGACTGTGATGTTGTTTATGTTTAAATAACATGCATGATCATTTAGCAGGGACTGGGATTTTGGATGAAAAGAGACTTAGAAATGCAGGTTTGTTATCAACAGGCAACACATTTTGAAAGGTAATGGCGTGCCAAATCAGAACATAGGTTTAATTTAAGCAAACTCTACTAAAGAGTTTGGACATCTTAATTCAGTGCTGAGATGAAGCTCTGGTGCTTTTGCAACTTTATGTAGCAAGCAAATTCAGTGTTTCCAGAGGATATTTTATTTTTGGAGCACAACTGAAATTAGGCCACTTCCTCTCCACCTCCCATAAATGTAACTATTCTCTGAAAATTAGTTGCTAAAATAGGATTAAAATAGACTGTGTGGGTGTTCTTTCCCTGTGCTAAATTGTACACAGTGTGTGAAACTGCAAAAGGCATTTTTGATTGCCAAAGTTTTGAGCATTCAGCTGTAGGACTTTGGCTCAACTATCCCACTGAGAATAGAAGATACTGAAATCAGAAGCAAGTGCTTTGACTCAGTAAAGTTCTCAAGTTGCCTGCTATGCTTTTAGCATGTTAGCTGTCCCACTGCCTTTCTTAAGCAATATTTAAACTTGGTTCATAAGAATCTCATTACATCTGTGCTTTGGTTAATGTTTCCACTATATGCTGCATAAGTTAAACATTCATCCTGGTCATGCTCTGTTGTTCTGGATTACAGTACTAGTAGAAGTTAAGGGGCTACAAGTGCTATCCCTTAAGATACTTGGTTTACATGGTTTGGACTATAATTATACCTGATATCACACTATGTTTTCATCTCTTGCTTTTCAAACTGCTATGTCTGTAGCACATTCAAGTTGAGCCTTGTTTCCTCCCCTTATTTGAAGCCTTGTTTACCATACACAAGTGGAATTAGCTCATTCTTCTGTGGATGCAGTGATTAAGGTACTTCATATTATCAGTAACATAGCTCAAGGTGAATGAATAGGAATTGGTTGTTTTGCATAGTGAGTTTCTAATTTTTAGTTGAAATATTTGAAGTCTGTTCGTTCCAAATGGTAGGCTGCATGCTTTGGTTCATGATTAATGTAGGTACTGGGCTGGGACATGACTGTTTTTGGTAAGAACCCTGAGGGCTTTTATCCCAAAGGTCTTTCCAGTGCTTGCCTTTGCAACCATTTATGCATAAAATCTCCTCACGCCTTGTGAAAATACCTCATTTTGGTAACACAAAAGCTGCTTTTGAATCGACTCTTATGTCCAGCTTCCACCTTCTTTTTGTCCCCTTTCAGTCTTACTTAAATTATGAAACACAGAATGTTCAGCTTCCTAAATAAACCATCATGTAATTTGTCCACTTTTACCATTATGTCTGAATTCTATTGAGAAGTATTTTATGTGAGTGACAGGAAATTTTAATGCTAGGATGAAATTTCTCACTGATAGTTTAAAATTTACATGTTTTTTTTCCCCTTAACTCATGTTTGAAATCAGTCTAGTGTTTGCATATGTGCAAAGTAGCATCACAGAAGGCTGTAGTCATATACTAACAGAAATTAATCCAGTGAGGCCAGACATAATTACTTAGGGCATATTTCTGTAGCATGGATATCTTCTTGTAATTTGGAAAGTAAGTGGAGCTTTGCTTGTTCTGCCAAAACTGGTTATTGATGGCTACGGGTGCTGAAAGTCTACCAAAGGACAGGCCATTTTTGGTGCCCTGTAGTTACATCTATGGTTTGAGAAAATGTGCAGGTGCACCGTTTTAAAGCCAGTGCTGTTGTATAGCCTTGATGATTCAAGAGCACTCAGGTGCTCTCCCTTGGAGCAGTCTCTCTTGTAATACTGTAAATCATAAATGCTCTGACGAGGGTCTCTTATTACTTGATCTGTAGGTATAGAGAGTGCTATACTCCATCGTATACAGATCCTGGCATCGGGCACTTAAAACGTCTGTTGTGAACAGGCATGATAGAGAAAGCAATAATGAAAGGGTTCTTTAAATGTTTTCCTTGTTTCCTAAAATTTTCTGTTCAGTTGCAAGTAACAATTCACAAATGGCTCTTTTATTAAGCAGGTAGTGAGAGACTTCTGTGACCCAGTTAGAGATCTGCATTTTTGCTGATTACAATTTTCTTTCTTTCTTAAAATAGAGATAAATTAGTCCAGATGAATTAGCAGGTGACCAACAGCAAAACAGTTAGTGAATGCATTAGAATAGAAAGATCCAGAAAGAACTTAGAGGAGGCTATAGGAATGCTGGAGAGAGACTTTTTACAAGGGCGTGTAGTGACAGCACAAGAGGGAATGGCTTCAAGCTCAAAAGGAGGGAGATACGGGTTAGATATCAGACACAAGTTCCTCCCTGTGAGGGTGCTGAGGCGCTGGCATAGGTTGCCCAGAGAAGCTGTGGCTGCCCCGTCCCTGGCAGTGTTCAAGGCCAGGCTGGATGGGGCTTGGAGCAGCCTGCTCTAACAAAAGGTGTCCCGGGTAGTGGCAGGGGTTTGGAACTGGATAAGCTTTAACCTTTCAACCCAAACCAGTCCAGGATTCTGAAAAAAATCCCAGGATTTTTCTGTTACAGTTTAAAACCTAGAAGGCTCTGTCATCTCACATTAGTAAAAGGGGAGGAGGGCTTTTTTTATTCAGCAACATCCATTAGCTATTAAAGGTAGAATAGGCTGATTACTTAATGTTTTGATCTAGGTCTGCTCAGGTTTGTGGGAGTCAGTTTCTTTCTGTGTTTCCATTTGCAACCATCGTTTTACTCCTGACTGGGTTGGAGCTCCAATCAAGAGGGAGCTCTGTCTTTTGTTAGAAGAGTTGCACTGTCCAAGTTTCTGTCCTTCTTGAAGTGACTTGCTTCTTAAAATGTTACTGAAGTTATGCAAATGTTGGCAGGCTGGTACTCTTCAGCTTGTCATGTTCCTTGGGTAATTCTTCGCTCTCACTGTTAATAGTCCCAGTGGCCTCTCACTTTCTGAAACCCCCATATTGATTCCATCAAATAAAAACAAACATTTGTTTTTCTTAAATAAAATTATTGACTCTCATGGAGCTCAGAGATTTATGGACCTATCAAACTACATTTATTAAGTCATTTTCTCTTATGACTGCAGCTTATTTCCACTGAGGTTCACTGTTCTGTTGATTCATATTCCAGGTGAGTTTCTTTTGCCATGTCTCTGCTTCCTCTTGCTTCTTAATCAGTTGTTTGTCTTTGTTTTCTATGCTAGCTTGGCTTTGTAGCACAGCGATTTTATTATTGTAATTATTATTATTGATATCCTTCTTGTTGTTACTCTCCTTCTTCCTGCAGCACTTCTACCCACTTCTGTTTATAGCTGCCTTGGTACCATCTTAACCAGTTCTGATTGAATAACTTGAGAACAAGTTGTCAGTCCAGCTTTCCAGGACTCAGTTTAGAACCAGCACCATTTCCATTTTGAGTTTCATATATACTTAAATGAACAACCGATTACTCTCTTTCCAAGGATCTTCCATTCTACACTTGATCACCAGTGCGTTGTTTGTCGGTTTGTTCTTTGTGGTTTTTTTCCCTGCATATTCTTAGAAATCAATTTGTAGCTTGTGGACAGTGGGTTTATTAAGTAGATGTCATTAAAGAGATAGTGAAGAAAACAGTTCTTTTCTCATCTTGTTCATGCTTTCTCTAATATTTTTGACCATCTTCTTTCTGCCTTCATTTTTTCAATCTGTCACTATTATGTGATGAATCTATACAACAGATTTTTGCATTGGATTTGTCCAGTATAAATAAGAGGAAGATGAATTAATGTTGAATTTCCACGTCAAAGATCCTTACAGATGTGTTCAGTAATGCTGTACTGTCACAAGACAATAAAACATAGAATATATCTTGTAGTTTTAAAAAATAAAATTTGTGATTATCTTTATCATAATAATTTTACAGATTTTCTGATCATGTAACTCAGTTGCTACTAAACACTGAGTGCTTATCTAGCATCCATGAAAGCCAAGGTCTGCTAACATTTCCGTGAACACATTTTGATAGCTTTCCTTGGCTTCAGCAAGCAGTGTTACTGGAGTGAGCTTTTATCCATGTATGTGTGTGCTGTCAAGGTCAAAAAGGATGAAAACTAGTTCTCGGAGCTCCCTGTAATGGATCATGAGTGTCTAACATGGGTATTATCAGTGGATTTTCTCCTTCTGAAATCTTTTTTTTTTTTACTTACAGAAGCTAATGTCTTGGGGGAAAAGCCTGCCTCTGGCTTTCAAACAGTGGAAGAAGTTCTTATATTCAGTAGAGTGTTTTTTCTCTTTTATGCAGTCTTATCCTTCTTCCTTCTACCAGTTATGTTACTTTACTAATTCCTGATGGCAGATTTCTAGTAAATGAAACTTCAATCTTTCCCCATATCTTGCAGGTGTTTTTTTTAGCTCTCACTTATTCAGAAAACCATTATGGTGAAGCTCAGCCAGCAGGCTCATGTGTCTCCAGAGTCCTTCAGGTCATCTTAGGCAGCAGAATAACCATGGAGCTTAGTTCTGTCATGACTGTGAGGAAAAAATACCCAGCTGGGAATCCTATTATAATTGTAACTCACTTGCAAGCACGCTCTGTTGGTCCCTTCTCTGTGTCCTGTCCACAGAGAATGCGAATTTTAATGCCTAGCTCATTTTGGAGGGTATTTTTGCAGTTCTGCAGCACAAATGATACCAGCAGATACTTTAACTCCCACAAATGTGTGGTATGGGATGTACTGAACTGCCTAGTATAGTTAAGTCTCTGTTGGAAGGTTTAGCTTTGCTGGTGTTACCCAGCCTGTACCCACAGACATTTTTCTGCTGATACATTATTCCTCAGTGTAAGTGAGGTATTTTTTTTGCACTGCTTGCAAGGCTACTAGCTGTAATGAAACCCTGCCTTAGTGGTGAAATAACATGGTGATTTAACAAGACTTAGTAAATATTATTTATTAATTAGTACATCTAAACTCAGAGGCTATAACTGTATTAATAGTAGTATTCTGATCTTACAAGCTCAGTGTCTGTTGGTCTGTTTCCTGCTTGTACTTGTTCTGCTTTCCTTTTTCCCTTACATCTAAGTGATTTTCCTTGTAGCCAGAGGCAAATAGAATAACTATAATAAAGACTGATCAGAACTGAAAAGCAGAAGGATAGTGAGCTAATTGCTATGAAATCGTGCTTGAAAGCTGTAATACTGGTATTACGGTCAAATCTGCTCTCATTACACTTCTTTAGATGAACTGCTGTCTTCCCCTGCACTGAATTGTGCTGCTTTAGGTATCACAGAATTTGATGCTCTTCATAGAGTCCTAGAATGGTTTGGGTTGGAATAATCTGTTACAATTCCTCTGCCATGGGCAGGGACACCTTCCGCTAGACCAAGCTGCTCAAAGCAGTGAAGAATTACTTACCTAATCTCAATCTTCTTGCTGTCAGTTTAAAGCCATTTATTGTCCTGTCCCTACATGGTTTTGCAGAAGTTCCTCTCTAGATTTCTTGTCCCTTTTAAGTCCTGAAAACTGCTCTGAGATCTTCTCTTAAGGAGCCTTCTCTTCTCCAGGCTGAACCAGCCCAGCTCTCTCAGCCTGGCTCCAGAGCAGAGCTGCTGCAGCCCTTGCAGCATCTCCATGGTCTCCTCTGAACTCATTCCGACATCTTCATGTCCCTCTTGTATTAGTGGTCTCAGAGCTGAACATGGTACTCTAGGGCAGGTTGCAGTGGGTTGTATTTTGTGTCTGTCTGTGGATGCAGAGAGCACTTCTCCAAACAGGCAGCACAGCCATTCATAAACTGGGAGCTGACAGCAGTCAGCCTGAGTTTTCTACTACAGGGAAATATCTCCAAGTATTTTCCTTACCCAGTCACCAAGCAGGTGGTGTGTTTTGTGAGTCACCAGTTGAAACCAAGCTTTTTCTCTGGGTAAGATGAAAGCATAAAAGCTAGTCTGTCTCTCAGATTGTTCTATTGGAACTGGAAATTTCTGTATGAAATACTGCATGAAATCTGTCTGGGTCAATACACTCTCACATTTGGACATAGAATGAAATTGATTAGTGGAGACTGATTTTAGGCAGTTGAAATTGAAATCCCAGTCTCCAGGTTGTTTGTGTTTTTGGGTTGTTTTTTTTGATAAAGCAGTCTGCAGTCAGTGCTATCATTTAGAAGACCATAGATAGTGATGATTAGTCACTTTATACATTTATATGTATTGAAATAACTTTATGAACAGTGGCTGATGGTTGGCGCTTTCCTCTCAGCAGAAGTGAACAGAGATATGTGCAAGGAACAATGAAGTTCTCCTTCTGCACCAAATGGAGAGAATTATACTAGCTGTTTCTGGTTTTATATGGAGATAGGAAAAACTCTGACATTTTGATGCCAAATAATGTTACTAGGGTTCTGGAAATGTGGTTATCCAACACCCCCCCCCCTGAACCCTCAGGAAATACTCTACAACCATTTGTTAGAAGCAAGTTTTTAGGAGAGATGACCTGACCACAGTGGAACTGTTTTGTCCTTCTGCTGTTTTTGGGCTCTGGAGGAGGTGCTAGTGTTTATGTTGGTGACCAGGTATTAGCTGAGAAATAACAAGAATTCAAGAAAAAGCTGGCACAGAGTAACAAGCAAACAGTGCCAACTTTATTTGCACATCATATTACAAATAGCAGAACAGATATTGCATGGCAAAGTCTTGTGCTACATTTAAGTTCATATGGATACAAAATAATGTAAAATACAACATAACCAATGTATTTTAAATCAATATTTTTATTTGAAAATTAGGCCTTTTTCTTCAAAATACCTTTAATAAGAAATTAGTTGGAGCAGTACAAGTTTCTGGCACTCAGTTTGAGGGTAGGTTTGTCACATGCAGCAAGGAAATGCCTTAATGATTTGAGGTCAGGATAATGCAATAGTGGGGTAATCATAGAATGGTCTGGATTGGAAAGGACCTCAAAGATCATCCAGTTCCAACACTCCTGACACAAGCAGGGGCACCTCACACTAGACCATATTGCCCAAGGCTCTGTCCAACCTGGCCTTGAACACTGCCAGGGATGGAGCATTTACCACTTCTAATATCTTCTTTCATGACATAAATGATACAGTACTCTGTATCTTTTTTATCAGCTATTCAGATAAGAGTATGCCATCTTCTTTTACTTGTTATAAGGTACCATTATGTTCTTTAGTTAGTTAGCAAGCATTGTTCTCTGCCTTCTTGCCTTTGGAAGGTTCTGTACATCCTGAAGGCTGTACTATTTTCCTGATATTTTTGTCTTAGTCTGTTTTTCCTAACATTGCATGAGACCTCTAAGCATGAGGATTAATTAACAGGCCTTCATTTATGATTTCTAAGCATCAAATATCACATGGTGGGCCTAAGAATTGAAATCCCTCTTGGAGAATTTTGGCATGAGGCATGACACAGTTTCATATTCTTTGAACAACATACAAAAACCAACTTGAGAATAACTGCAGTCCTTAAGTGACTGTTATGTGTGGACATTGCATTTATAATAACTCAGCCTCAGTGTTCTTTGGTCTGTGTGTTTTCAGTGTCGATTATTTTTCCTATTTGATTGCAAGCCATTCTGGGAGGCCCATAAGATAGGCCATAAAAATCACAGCAAGATTTACTTAAGTGTTTACTGAAAACTTGACTTTTCTGTATAAAAACAGAAATGAGAATGAAGGTTGCAAACACATGCTTATAATAATAAAAATCAGAATTCCAGGGTCCTATTTGGGGCCTTCCTTATATTTCTTCTCAATACTGTTTTACTTGTATACATACATGGGATGAAAAGCACTTATGTGTGTGTGCATGGGCTTCCAGTTTATATTGTCAGGCAAACTGAGGGATATGTGGATGCTCGAAAAGGCTCATTAATCAAACAGATGTAGTTTCAGTAATTATGAAATCTCCCTGTTAAAACAGAAGCAGTAAGTCATTAAAGTATCTTCTCCGGCGTTTTGGCTAAGATCAAGCATAGAATATCTTCTCATTAGGATAATGGAGTTCCATAAAATGCTACTCCATCATTCTCCATAAGGGAGCAAAATGGAACTTTTTGGTTAACTGCAGTCACTTTGTCATTCATTTTATCTTCCTCCAATCGTGTTCATTCATTTACAAGAGAAAATTAATTCTTCACACATTCAGCCTACTATCCTGGCAAACTGCACTGAACATAAAAGTTAAGTTTGTAAAGAAATTAAGGGTGGCTTAATGACATTAATACTGAGAATAAAATTTAGTGAAGTGAGAAGTATTTGTTGTTTTTTTTTTTCTTTAAATCAAGAATCTATTAACAAATGTAAATGCAGTTTGTTAAATTTAAGGGGAATTTATTGAGGAAAATGAAGTTAATGGCATAACTTAGTTTAACCTGTTTTTGCTTTTTCCTCCATTGTCTTGGATTTCATTTCAAGTGAATTGAAATTCCCTTTAATTTTTACTCATTATTTCCTAGGTGTTTTCAAGAGAAAATAATTTTTCTAGGAACTAAAGATCTTAATTATATGGAATTGATTGGACATATTCATCACTTATATGTTCAGATGTGGGATAGAGAAAAGAAGCTTGAAAGGCACCATTTTACATAGCATATGGTCTTTGAAATGATGGCAGATTTTCGTTATTCTGGCTGGATGTTGTTCATTCATATTTGGATGAAAGGATTGAACAGTTTTACTTTTTGCTTCAAGCTTTTCAGTAATCTTTACCCAGAGTAATTCTAGATAAGAAGTAGTGAAGTAATCTGTAAACTTCTGAGCACTCTCTCTGATGAAACAGTGTTTCACAAGAAGAAATACAGATATGTAACCCCTTTGTTATATAAACTACATGTCAAAAGAAAGCCAAAATACTATAGGAAACAAATGAGTTTTTAACAGTTGCTTGTGTTTCATCCAGATTCCACTGCCAGTCTTTACTGGCTGGGAAGTAGAACAGGCAAATATAATTAAATTCTACACAAAATACTAAGCTACAATTTCTTTTAAGGAGGCCCTGACTGCAGCCCTTTTTTGCACATCCACCCATAAGGCTGGCTGCCCCAGGGCAGGCAGCGGTCTTGTTGCAGTCTTACAGTGCTTGGTAGATGCCTCTGCCTGTCAGTTATCATAGAAGGCTTTGGGGTGGATGGGACCTTAATGCTCATGCAGTTCTAACCCCCTGCATTGGGCAGGGGCACCTTCCACTAGAGCAGGTTGCTCCAAGCCCCATCCAACCTGGCCTTGAACACTGCCAGGGATGGGACAGCCACAGCTTCTCTGGGCAACCTGTGCCAGCGCCTCAGCTCCTTCACAGGGAGGAATTTTTCTTTATGTCTAATCTCATCTCCCCTCTATCAGGTTAAAGCCATTCCCTTTTTGAAAGATGCTCTCCAGATTTCTTGTAGGTCCCCATTTAGGTATTGGAAGAATGGGGTCTGTGGGTGGCTTCTGCCTTCTCATGCTGCTCCAGTGTGGGTTCTCCAGAGGCTGCAGCTCTCTCATATCCACCTGCTTTGACAGGGGCTCTCGGGGCAATTCTCTGCCAGGGCAAGGGCAGGAGCCCCTACTTCCCATCCTGCTCGCCTTTCAGGGCTGGCAGAGCTTGTTCTCATCCTTTCTCTTCACCACTGGGCAGCCTTTTGCCAGCGTTTTGCTGGCCACAGAGCCAGCAGTCCCCTTGCCAAGACATGGGCAACTACAGCCAGTGCGACTGGGAAGGCCTGTGGGTGATAGAGCATTGCTGTATATATGTATGCATGCAGACTTTCATATGTATTAACAAGAGGCATCCTTTACTTTGGACATAATGGGAATTGGTGATCCAGACCAAGGTAGTAAACTGTAATGTTTGGAACTTAATATTCAGGTATCTGATTAAAATTGGGAGGCAATGGGCTGTAATTATAAGTCACTTTAATTTTTCAGAGATGCTGATTTAACTGTGCTGTTGTCCTCGGTTGACATGTTAAACATGTAGTATAACAAGGTTTTACCAAGCTTAATTACCAAGTACTCTTGGCCTTAAAAATGCCTCTGTAGTACCCATGCATGATAATGAGGGTACAATAATAGATGGTGCTATTGTCAACACCATTTGCATTTGATAATTAGGAAAAAACCAACAATTTATATTCAGAAAATGCTACATGAACAGCAGGGTAAGCTGGATGGCTAAGTCTGTTGTAAAACACATTGGCTTGGATTTCCATAGCACATGAAAATAAGGTAGTTCTGGTAATTTACATGAGCAAGAGAAACGGAGTGACATATCCTATCTAAAAATCTGTCTTACAAAACCTTTTATACAGCATCCTCCCAGCCCGCTTTTAGGACAATGAATTACATTGCTATTCTCTATATTGAGTGTTTCTAAATCAAGAGTTTCTGATAAGACTAAAAGGAAATGTGAAAAAGGAAAGGGATCTTGGGCTGCTGTAATGAAATTTGCTGTTATTTAAGAAGTTAAAGTCTTTGGGAGCATGTGGAGTTAGCTGGAGTTATTCTAACTAGCTTTTACAGTGAAAGGGAACAATGGTATTGTAACCCTCCACTTGATTAAGACCTTTTCGAATTGATTTTGATCGCCATTAAATACAGGATTGTGTTTTCTACTTGGTGTTTTCTTCTTCTCAATTTTTAACAGAAGTTTTCCTCATCACCCTAATGCACCCAACAGGCATGAGAAAGTCATAAGCTGTTCTAGTGTAGGTGGCAGAACTGGTTTGTTTGAGGCTGCTTAGTTCCTTCCAAATGCAGGTGAATTTTGCCTGGGGCAGTGCAAAGACTGAAGGTAGGAGTAGTGCAGCATCATCCTGCCATCTTTTCAGTCTCTACTTGTATGTCAAAACCATTAAGATCTGAATCGGCAACACTGATCAATGCTAGCACCTGATGTACTTTGACTTGCACTGTATAGTCTGGTCAGAAATGGTTTTTCAGTTAAGTAGCTCATTGCAAGTGTTGTTACAGTCTGTACAGGGGAATACAGACACATTTTTGCTTGGTGGGGGGAAGAAGCAACATTCATTTAGTTGTAATGTACTTGATGTACCAGAGAACAGGTCCCTGTAATACATCCGTGATATTCTTAGGAGAGAGAAGCCTTTCATCACAGTAGTAGTGCTTCAAGACAGGAAATACAGCTAAACTAAATGAGTGTGTAGCACTGTAGGAAACAAAATATGGGGCCTTCTATGGCTGTTTTGTGTATCTTGATGTTTTATTTAACATCTTGATATGCCCAGGTATTCTGTGAAATATCAGAGGACGTTGTTGTTCCTTTTTGGTTGGCTGGAATTCTGTTACCATGAAACAACCCAGACACCAGTGTACAATGATTGCTTGTCGTCTTTTTCTCTGTTATGTTGCCTTCAAGTTGAATGATAAAAATCATTCATGTGTGTTAGCCCTGTAACCACTTTTTCTTCCTTAAAAATAAAAGAGCAAATGCCAAATATTAAAAGCAACAAATTTTTAGTGACTTACTTTGTGAAATTCTACCTGCAGCTGAATTCCATGTGCCATTTACCAACTGGACAGGCAGGAAATATTAACTTAATTATAATTCTTTCTTGATCAAAACTGCACTATTACAAAATTCTGATATTTACTTTACTGTTCAAGTGCACAAAGCATGGTGCTTAATCACATTTAAAGTAGTTTGAATTCAGTGTTTTACTGTGCATAGCTTGTTACTGCTTCTTGTATTCACACTGTGGATTAGTTAAGGTTATTGCCTTGCTTTAGAATTTTATTCCCTTTTAAAAAGAACATAGAAGGACCTGCAACACTACAAATGTGTACCTCCTCACAGTAATGAAGAACTATCATAGACACACACTCACACACATCCATCCACCCTGGTTGCTGTCTCCAGTGAATGAAGAGCCAACAGGTATAGTCAGGACACACCACGATTAATGGAATTGAAAACTAGTTGGCAAATCAAAATCAAAGATTGCTCTTTAGAGTGATACTTCTGGCTTTAGCTATCCTCAGAAAAGAGTTGACCTGTCACTCATAGAACTGTTTTAAGATGCTTGCTAGAACTTTCTGATGAGATTAAATCACTTAGTTTAAACTTTAACTTTACTCCCAGGTCTTACTCCTTCTAGAATATTAGATTCCAAACAGACTGACGAGTTTGCTTGTGGTACTGGTTGCCCTGTGCGGAGTCAGCAATATTTGCATCTTTACAACTTGCAAGTTGATAATAAAGTTGTTCTGTTCAGCTTCAGATATAAAATATATGCAAATCTTGATCTGTTGTTGCCATAGAAGTATGACACTTCCTTTCAGTTATAGGGAAAGAAAGATTCCATCTTTAATTATGAAATGTAAGGCATTTTCATACTTTGGGAAATAAGGTGAAATGTATCCACAAGTTGTTTGTCCTGTGAAGCTACTGTCCTTAACTGACTTGTTCCTTGAGCTGTTTTTCCAGTGTGCCTAAGCATGCTGAACACTTACTGGAATCAACTTGCAGATTTCATACTGGCATATGAAAAGATTTGTTAGCCTGCTGTGATGTGCGTATTGTTTCTTCAGTTTCTACATTAGTGTAAGATATTTTAGTCTCTAGTGTTAAAGTTCACAGCCATGTTAGATGATTGGTTTGAATTTTTCAGCATGTGTAACAAGCACCTCTCAGGCTGGTTGTAACACAGCTTGCACTTTTCAGTCTGTAATACAGAGAAGTCCAAAAACCTAACCTAAGCTCACATTTCCTGTTATGCAGTGTTCCTCATCTGTTTTTTGTTGTAGTTTTCCTTTCCTGTTCACTGTTCTATTCATCAATCTTTGCATAAGATTTAGGCCCTAAAAAACCTGATAGGATATTAGCAAATTCGGGAAGCTTATCTTCTGGAAGTGTGTTTTCGGGAATTGGAATTACGACCAGCATTATCTTAAAAGTTTACTATGTGTATGCTAGATTAATGCAACACTAAGGAGGATGAAAAGTATTTCTTTTCACCTGTTAAAGTGTTTTTTTCAGGTGCATTTTTTTGATGCTTCTGATGAAATCAGTGTATTCTGACAGTTTAATTTATCTGATGGCTTGATGTTTTGGAAACATGGGAAAGAGGGCTAAGAGTTTGCAGAGCTAATCCTTCTGTGTTTCAGTGACAGGACTCAAGGAAACACATCTTTTATACTTAGTTGGAGGTGAGGGGGAAAAAAGCTTTGAGTAGAAGAGGAAGGAGAAACAAGGTTAGATCTTATCTTTTTCTCCCACCAAAGTGTCGGTATTAATACAGTTTAACTTGTAGATCATGCAACTCCTGGTTTTGTTTCTATCATCACTTCTAACAGTAGGCAACTGATAAACAGCCAACTAATAGCTTCTATTACAAACACGACATATCTGCTTTCTCCAAAGGGGAGCTGAAAGTAAACGGTAATGCACAAATATGGAATTAATAATGTCTTAAGGAAAAAACACAACTGAATTTAAGCTAAAGTGATGTTTGTGTTCTGCTCTGCAATTGAGGAAGAATTCTCTGCTGCATTTTGCATACCTTTTTAATTTCCATTTTTTCCTTATCTAACCAAATGTGGAATATGCTTTACATGCTTCATGATATTAAATATTCTGTCTGTCTGATAAGAACAGAGTTTCCTCCCTAGCCATTGTAGGGCAAGGGTAGTTTTCTAGTATAAAAAGCATTCAGATGGGAATCTGCAGCTTTTGCTCTGACTTAACTCCATTAGGAGATTTCTGTTGAGCATCTTAACCAGTCTACAAGTGTGTAGATAAAAATACTTAATTATCTCTTGTAAGTTTAACATCCTTCATGTTTTGAAAGTATTTTATATGCATATTGCTAGGTTCTATATACCAAGTTGAAATATCTTTTATCTGTGCTTGTGCTGTATTGTTTTGGCAGTTAATATGTGGCTTTCTGTGGCCATCCTGTTATATTCAAATGCCCAACAGTTTTAAATCCCTTGCTAGATGTTTGGATCTTGCTGAAATTAGGTTAAACCTGGAATAACAGCTCTGAATTTAGAAGACTTTTATGCTGATATAAAACTGCTCAAAGTAAAGGCACCATTAAAATAAGTGTGTGTTGTGAGGAAAAGATTCCATGTTCTCATTAAAGGTAAAAGCTTAATTGTAGACATGAGAACTCACTAACGTAATGATGAAAAGTTAAGCTGACTGGTAAAAATGTCATTCAGGAAAGTAGTTAATGCATTGGTGTCTTATGCCTGGGTCTTGAAAAACAAACAAATCAAACCAACAAACAACCAAACACAAACCCAGAGAAATCCCACACCAAACAAACAAAAGATACTTTTGATATAAGGTTGGCTGAGGAAGAACATAGGCTGGATAACTGACAAATGTATTTTAAGGTAAATGAGACTTGACAAGATAAATTGTGAACATTTTCAGTGTTCTTTCCTCCAGCCTTATGGGTTCCTCTGACCTCTACTCCAAAATTCCTTCTTTGACATGATTTAAGGCTTCTCCATCCTTAATTCAGCTGCCTACCAGTCTGTGAAAGATCAGACCTTACCTGCACAGGTACTGAAGAAGGAGCTTTGTTTGCTGTAACAGCCTGCAAAACATTTGTCTATTTCTAGGAGTGAAAAGGTGAAGTATAGTTACATGGCAGAAGATTAAAAACTGAAAAGGCATCTGAGGATTCGATATGCAAAAATATTCATGACCAGAGTTGGTAGTCAGTTATTGCTAGGAGCTAAGGGCAGTGTAATGAAATGCTAGGTGTACAGTCAGACCGGCTGACTTCCCACTAATCCAGATGCAATTGACCTGAGGTTTTGGTTAAAAAACCTGAGCAAACAGGATGGCAGGTTTCTCACACCCCTTCTCCAGCTACAGGGGGCAAAGTGGTTTGTAAATCTGTTCATAAGAGACAGGAGTGGGATGGCATGAATGCCTGCTGAATTCCCAGTGCTCTGGTGAATGCTCTGCAGAGTCTCAAGTAAACCAAAGGCAATCCAGATGTGGTTTTGGTTTAGGGGGATGGAAAAATTTCCCCTGTTCACTCCTCCAGAAAATAAAAGAACACCAAATGTAACCAACCCCGCAACACCTTTACTGTGTGTATGGCTTAAAGACAATAGAAAGGCTGTATTTGTTCTAAAGCCATTCAAAATTAAATGGTACTGAATAAGAAAAGACAAGTTTAAACTTAAGGACCCCTGTTCTTTCCAAATGTAAAATACTAAAGAAAAAAATGTTTTTTGGAATTCAGAATTTAAAGCTGACACTTTGAAGAAAAACTAAAATGTACAAATTTTGTGTGCAGTTTTCTGGTTTTCTTTATGAAGTGTTGAAATTTTGGTAAATTTGAATTTCAAGAGGCTGCTTTGTACACCTTTATACTTGTAGTAGATAAATCCCAATTTCTCTGGTTAATCTGTAGAGCATGGTAATTAATGATGCTGTTTGATGACACTGCAGCCAGAAATATCTTATAGTAGTCCTTTAATACATTGCATGATTGTGCTACTATTAGGATATTACTATTTCCAGTGTTGCTTAGGAGTGCTTACAAATATTTATTAATAAGAAGGCTTTCATATTTGTTAGTAATTTGGTGCTTGGATGGAAAAGGGTGCCAATATGTAGTAATCAAGAATGTGTGGACGTTGTCTTAAGAAGGCCTTTTGGCTACTCCTTCTTTCTTTCCTTATAGAAATCTATAGAAAGGCTTGAAATAAACCTCAGAAGAAGTAACCTTGAACAAAAAAGGTTGTGTGGAGACCACTAAATTCATGTAATTAATGATTTCACCTTGGAGGGTGAAAAATAGCTGCTCTGCTTTCTTCCTTTTCAGCAGCAGCCATCCTTTTAAGCAGTGTTATCTCTATTGGTGGTATGCAACTTGAAGTGGAATATGAAACATCCCAGGTGATCAGTATCAGCTGCTCTGATATTTTATATTAGAGCTGAGCTCCACAGATGCTTAAAGAAAGCTTCAGTTACGCTTGGACTCATTTTCTTGTGAATGTGAAGCTGGCTCCCTAGCAGCCTGTCAAGACAGTCATGTGAAATGTCAGTCATCTGGGGATGCTGCAGCCTTCTGCAATATGGGAAGAGGACTATGCTCACAAGACCACTGTGAAAAATAACAGATCAAAGCAATGGAGGCCAGTCAAAATAACAAACAAGAAGCCAAGTGGTGCTTCTCTAATACTTGCATTGACTTTGACATACAAATGGAAACTGGAAAGTAACTTTTGTGTGTGTGGAGTATTAACCTGTTTGCACAGGTGGAGTGTGGACAGCTCTGTTGTGACTTAAGTTATTTGAAAAGTGTGTTGGTTTTTGTTACCTTTCTAATGGAAAAAGTACATTCTACTGGGACAGAAGAGGGTAAAGAAATGAAGCTTCCACTCTGCTGATCATCATTCCTATCTAGTTGGCTAAATGGTTCAAGAAACTTGCTGGGGAGTCAAGTTAACTTTTCAACTTAAGAAATAAACAATATTAATGATGATAATAATAATATAATAATAAATAAGAGTATATGGTGGATCTATTTAAATGTATTTCCCACAGCCAGGAGGAACCCAGCAGAACATATGTAATGTGTAAGGTGAAAGGGTTTGAACCACCCCAAATGTACCAAAGGCTGGGTATATTTGGTAAATAATACCTGACAGGCAGATACTTGCTTTTCCTGTAAGAGGTGGTCTTCCATAACAAGCTCTTCACTGATTTCTTGCTTACTTAAGAACTTGGAGCATGAGGTGTACCCTGCTTAGCATTTGCCAGCCATTACCATCAGTATTTATTTTTTCATCAGTGGCCCTTCACAGGACTAAGGAAAGGGCTTCTCCAGCACTGTTCCTGTCATACACAATGAGAGGTTTGGCTCGAGGTTTATTGTGAGCTTGTGAAACAGGTCCAAGGTTGATTTTCTTGTCATCATAAGAATTAAACCTGTGCTAATCTGTCCTCACTAATACCCGCTTCTACTTTGGTTGTTTCTAAATGTTTTTACAGGGGTTGCCTTTGACCATGAGTTGTTTTGTATTATCTCCTGCTTTTCCATTAGTACAGCTTTAAAAGCTCATTAGGAACAGTGCATAAAACTTATGCTTATTTATTCGTACTCTTGGGAGGGGGCACAGTCCTGTGAATTAAACACAGTGGATTCTAGCATTCGTTTTGGGATACAAAACCTGCCCATGCAATATGAAAAGTAAGGCTGTCCCAGCATACTAATATGCTGCAATCCACAACAGTCACATTAATATTCCTGATGGTCTCCTGTTGGAGGTATGCCAATTCCCACATGCATTTATCCACGTTCCAGAGTGCCCTTGCAATCTCATGACTGCTTTTCAGAAGTGCTTGGTGGCTTATTCCTTCTCCTCAGCACACTACAGAGAACTCACTCTACATACTCAAATGGGAGCAGAAAAATGTGTTCAGGATAACTAGCATTTAGCACACAGTATAAATTAAACCCAGATGATCTGATTCTCTCTCCCTTGCTCCCCATCATTTGCATTAGAATTCATATTCTAAAACAGGAGCCTTTTGCATTGCAAGATTAAAAGTTGCTCTAAACTTTTTTCCTTGTACTTGACAGACATTTAGGTATAATTAAATTGGTGATAGTTGAGATTTTGGGGTTTGTATTGCAGATATTCTTTTTGTACACTGAAAACATGTAAAACAGAAATGGTTGAGACTTTTTGGTCAGAAAGGCATGGCTTTGTGTATTTCTTGGCTGAGATTTATTCAAGTGCTTAATCAGATGGACTTTTCATATTCTGAGGGCAATTTATTGTGGCCATTTTGGACTCAGAGCACAGTATTGATATCACAGTCATTTTGCCTTTTTGCATCTAAGTTGATCAACTTTACGGTTCTTTTTTGACATACACATGGTACTTCTTTTAGTGAAGTTATTGGCAGCATGTTTATCATAGATCTAGTATCCTCCAGCAAAATAATGATCATGGATTCTGGTTTGGTAGGAAATGATGGCTAAAGGTTTTGAAGAAAGAGTGGGTGAGTTTGTGGATTTTGTGTTTGGTATTTTTTTTTCAAGGTCTCTCTGTTCCTCAGTGCACAGTGAACTGTAATGATGGCAAAGCCTTTGTTCTTCAAAAGCCGCCTTAATAAGGCACTGTCACTTATTTCTGATGAGTTCTACTTATCAGTATCCAAATGTTTTTCTTTCTTGTAAGCACTGTACACAGCTCTCTTTCTACTTTGCTGACAGAATCTTTGCAAGAGCTTCTGAGACATTTGCCGGTGCAGCTTCAGGTTATTAATAAAACCCACCTATGACTATAAATATATACTGTTCCTATTCCTTAACATTTCTAAAGGTGTAGTTGTTTGTATGCTTTTTAACCGGCTGCTAGATACTAATGGCAAGAAGATAATGATGAACTGCAGATAGTCTTTTTCATCTTCTCAGACTGCTTTGATATGTCAGTGACTTTACAGGTGACCTGTCTATTGATCAGGATGCTAAGCATTGGAACAGACTTCTCTGAAGTATTGAGTTTTTTTACTCTGTTTTGCCCACCAAAAAATCATTAAAGTCACTGGTATAGTGAGGAATAAGCTTTAACAATCTCTGGGGTTGATAAATCAAAGTTTGTGTGTGTATGGTCTGCTTTGTAATAAAATCGAGGTCTGGCCATCAAATTGTTTGGTCCCTGTTTTTCAAATAGTTCATGGACTAACCAGGTATGAACTAAAGCAATTGCAGGCAAAGTGGAATACAGTCTTTCAGTCTATCCAGTATGATGGGTAGGCTATAAACTGTAGAGTATACGTAGACTGTAGAGCAGGAAAGAACATGTATCCTTTCCTGGTTTTGTTGAGTGAGGGCCCCAGAACATATGAGAGGTTTCTGGTAGGGCAGAAGATCTATCTCATCTGGTTTCCAGTAGCCAGGTGCCTGAGAAAGCATGTAAGACCAGAGCAAGTGCATCGAAGTCTTTCTGTTCCATAGTCTAGAGGAATTTGAAGCTTGTGGATTGCTGAGGTTTTGCATTTGTATTTAAGGACATTAGGTGACCTTTCTTCCATTGATTTAATTATTTGCATATCAAGGAAACTTGTTTCTGATGGACATAAACTGTAATTTCACTATGAATAGGAAAGTTAGAGTAGTAAATGTCATCACACCTGTGACAAAGTTATCAGTGCTGTCTATCTGAACAGAAAAGAGTGGAGTGGAAGAGCTGTTTTGTTTTAGGAAGTTACCATTTAAATGGACCTAAGCTGGCTTGGATGTTAATATATCACTGAGATAAATGGGATGGAGGAGAGTTTATTTCTTTGCTGCCACAATGCTGGCAGGCCCCTGTGCCCTGTAATTGATTAACAGGGCACAGTGCATTGACTTATATGGGAAAAGCTATTATATCTCAGTAACAGGAAGGTATATATGATTCTGGTTTAGTAAGTAAAAAATTGGATTCTGCAGGAAATAACTAGAACTGCTGAAAGAACCAAAGGTTCCCAAGGATTTTTTTTAACTCTTAAATCTGTGGCATAACAGCATTTTATGTTATGAAGGAAGTTTAAATAGTGCAGTATATTTAGTGGAACTTTCATACACAGCTAGAAATATCAGCTTATGTAAGCAGACTTTTCTGTTCTATTGGACCCAAAGTCATGAGTTGTTGATGAGATTTAATATCTTTTCTAACAGCTATTCATTCAATGTATAATCCTGCCATGTAATTCATACACATCTATGGTGAATTTGCTGTATTTTGAAGCCTAAATGAGTGGGCAGATTGACAGGGTGTGTTTGTTTTTTAAACAGTAAGAAGCTTATTACTTGGGATCCCAAAACAGGTGTAAGAAGTGAATGCAGTTGTAAACTATGGGGAAGGAAGACTGTACTGATAAAGTTTGCTTTTTCAACTGCCACCACCCCTGACCCTAGTATTGGTGATTCCAGCCACACTGAGGAAGCAGGTGGCCAGGTTCAATACTTCAAAAGCAGATACACACCAAATGAAGCACACTGATGACTGACTGTAAGTTGTGGGATCACAGTGACAAACACAGTGCAGTACTCCATGTGGGATTTTAGTTTTAGTTTTTTGTCTGTGTCAAGCTTGTCTCTCTCATTTGTTTGAATCCAAGTTAAAGAAGCAGAGAAAAAAGGCAAGACCATACAGAGGGAGCATGATTTAGAAGCTAGTACTTTTCCCATGTAAGTTATCCCCATACTTCTTTTCGTCTGGCATCACCAATAGTAGCACCAATATAGTAGCTGTCAATATGTAAGGAGGAAGTTATCTCTATAGCTACTGGGGTTGCTACAAGAAGTTCTGATGAGCTTCTGTGATTTGGAAAGGCTTTTTCCAAAGCTCTTCTTGTTTCTGAACACATGTTTGTTGAAGAAATTAATCCCTTTTTAGAAGTGTTTTTGCTGTGAGTTATCACAGCTCTCTTGTTTCAAATTAGTTTTTGGAGTACAATGACCAATAGGCTGTCATTACATTCTGTAATTAATGGAATTGCATAAGTAACATACACTTTTGTAGCTAAACCTTTCTTCTGCTTATATTCTTCCATACAGATGGGGAGTTTTCTCCTCAGCCTCCAGTGTGAAAGTAAAGGTATGAGAAAACCATCTAACCCTGGTGATTTGCTTGGAAAAAATATACCACCCCCACCGCTCCCGTAAGCGGATCAGATATTCAAGCTTAGCTCTCATTATAAATGTGAATATAGTTCTCTTACCGTAAATACCACATAAGATAAGCATTGGAAAATACTAAGAGATTTCATTATGTATTCATAAAATATTTCTGCTTATGTGTAGTTCTATGTTTAAGTGTTTCATTTGCATTTTACCTAAGAACAGTATTAATGGCAAATTAATTCAGATCTCTAGCTAGCTAACACTAACAATGAAGAGGCAGTGAGAGCAGTTGAAAACCTCTTTATTTGAACCACTTAAAAATACTGTAGGTAAAGAAATAGTTGAGAAACTTTAACTCTGTGATTGTAGTATGAAGAAGGGCTACAAGAAATCTGGAGAGGGACTTCTTACAAATACTAAAAAGTCTATGTAGTGACATAGGACAAGGGGGAATGGCTTTAAGCTCAAAAGAAGGGAGATACAGATTAGACATTAGGAAGAAGTTCTTCCTTGTGAGGGTGCTGAGGCGCTGGCACAGGGTGCTCAGAGGAACTGTGGCTGCCCCATCCCTGGCAGTGTTCAAGACCAGGTTGGATGGGGCTTGGAGCAACCTGATCTAGTGGGAGGTGTTCCTGCCCAAGGCAGGGGGTTGGAACTGGATGAGCTTTAAGGTCCCTTTCAGCCCAAACCACCTCTGTTGTGAAGCTCCAACGTTGAACTGTGACTGAAATCATAGCAGCCTAGCACCCAGGTAAGCCTTTGCTCTGTGCTGTGCCCCTGCTGCCAGGGTTTATTCCTGTACATCCCTAGTGTGCTGTGTTAGATGGTGTGATGTGAGCTTCAGGCATGGGGCCTCTGTGGCTGCAGGTTTTTTTACCATGTGTGGTCACAGCCAAAGCAGGGAAAGGAGAGAGGAGGGGAATTGATCCTTTCATTTTGTGGTATAAACTATAATGCTTACAACCATTTATCTTCCCTTGTCAAAATTCCATCATTAAATAGTGTGGTTGTGAACTTTAAAGTCATTGAATTGTCCTTTAATTCAGTGCAAAGCAATTGTCCTTTCCTCTTGCCCGTGCTTTTATGCTGGTGTGAATTTTGTTTTCTCCCTTAACAAACTCTTGGAGATTTGCGAAGGAAACTGACTTATTTAGTTAAATGTCAAAGTACTGACTCATGAGCAAATGTTCTCCTGTATTTCATTGCTTCAGTTTCTATTGCTGTGAAAATAATTTTATTTTTCATTATACGAGACTGGAAATGTTAGGGGACTTGCGTTATAAATTACGTGGTTTGCTCACAAGCTTGTTTTTTTTCCCATTGAGGTTCTTCTTTTCATGGTAGGATTAATTCAGTCTCTGGATGATCCAGTCTGACCAATCACTGTTTCCTAGTAGTACCAAAACTATATGGTGTGGCTGAGCAGCAAAATATCCTACCAAACAGGGGTGATATAATGCTTTCTAGATATATAAATTGAGGTGTTTCTGCTCGCAGCAGTGCCTGTGTTGCAGTGTGTGTGTGTGTGTGTGTGTTCAAAAGGATGAAGGGATGAATCAAGACATCTGGTGTAGATTATGAAGTTTTTTAAGCTGTACCTGAAATGTAGATGATTATTGTAACATACACATTTTATTCATCTGTTGAAGGAACTGAGGAAAAAGTAGAGCAAAGGGCAGTGTATTACCTGGGCGTTTGAAAAATCAAAACACAGTTCTTTTTGTTCCAATTTATATAACTTCATACAACAGTGGATTTATTTTAAACTTTTCCATTAGAAGGGCAAAGATTCTGATTTTGGTTTTTGTTTTTTTTTCCATGTCAGATGCTAATACAAAGTCTGATTTATACTGGGTAAAATAGAAGTGCTCATGGATTCTAGAGATTACATTTAAAAAGCACCCAACCAAAACAACAACAAAAACACCAAAATAATTTCTATTTTGTTAATTTCTAAAGTAAATCTGTAATATGTGATAATTCATAGGCATTTATTAATGAACCCTAATTGGTTTCCTTTTTTAAGGTATCAGTTTATCAGTACTTTAGTTATAGTACTGAGAGGTTTTATCTTAGCTACTTCTTACAAAGCTTTCATGATAATACTTTTCATTAGAACTGAGTTTTCATGTTGTATAAGCCATTCCAGATGTGTTAGGGCCAACTTTCTTGTTCAGTTGTAGTATCTACAAGGAGTGTGTTGGCATATAGTTAGATGTCACCATTAGCTAATTCTGTCCTTTATTTTCCCATGTTGAGGGATGTGTGTATGTGTTTGTGGGTTTGCGGTGTTTTTTTTCCTTTTGCTTGTCAGTGTGGGTTTGGGGTTTGGGAATTTCTGTTGCTTGGTTTGTGGTTGGGTTTTTTTAACTGAAGTATTGGATTGTAGCCTGATGCATTTCATGTGTAAAAAATAACAAGGTTACGTTATAACCCAGCAGAAAAATCAAAGGCACATTGCCGCTTAATATGTATGAATTATTAACAGCATAAAGTGAATCTCTGTTCTTGTGTTTCAGAGAAGTGTGATGAGCCCTTGGTCTCAGCATTACCCCACTCGTCCTTCAGCAGTTCATCATCTATGACAAGCAGCTATGTACCTGGGTATGCCAAGTTAAACAAGAGAGGAGGTAAGGGGTGGTCTCTATGTTAACATTCAGATATTGAAAAAGCAACAAATAATACTTTTAATGCAAAAATACTTTTATCTAAAATATTCTTGCTTATGTTTGTTTTAACAAAGTCTTTGTTGTCTGACAGCTGTTCAGTGTATGTGACAGTAATAGCACTCTCTTGCACTGCATGGAGGAATGCACCACTAATAACATACAGCATCATGGGCGTGTCGATGGACTCACACAATACAGTTGTACAATTGACTTCAGTTAAAAAGGCGTATCTGTGCTCAGTGGGTAAATGGACATTTGCAAGGTCATGGTTGTTGGAGCAAACCTGAAATGCTTTGATGCACTTTGTTGATTTAACTTGTTTCCTGCATTAGCACTGACTGCTGTCGTTCAATACAAAGCCACTTCAGTTTTGGTCGTTGGAGGAATAGGTGTGTAACTTCAGTCTACCTGGTCTGATTATATCCTAGGGCTAGGCAAATTTATGTCACAGTCTGAAAACAAGTCTTCATCTTCACCCATAGGAATTTTGATAGCTTTCCTTGATATTTCTAAATGTCTATAGATACCATTTTGATATACATCTCTAAATAATTTTGCAGGAATTATACATTTAAACGTGAAACTTGAAATTAATAAAATTACTATTCTGAATACTATTGATTTATATTTTTTTTCTAAGTAGTATCAATCTGGAAGTCCTGAAATTGAGAATTTCAGTAATTCTTATGAATCAGTACAAAAATTTTATTTTCTACCCAAAATACATGTCAATGGTATAATGAAATGACTTTAAGAACATAGGATTGAGAAACACTTTTGCTGTATGGATGAAAAAGAAAGAGCAAGTGACTGTAGTCATGATCTTCTAAATCCTGAAGATCTAGGCACAACAGCAGACTTGTAGAAGGTTGGTTTACTGGTAGTGCTGCTTTTATTTGTCCTGCAGAATATCTACTACAGAAATATACCAGAATTGATATACCAATAATCCCTAGCTCATGCCATCACAAAACTAAGTTAAATGTAAAGCAGATTAGGCTGCGTTAACTGGATATTAGAGAGTTGCTATTACAACTACACAAGCTGAAGAAACTGAAGACAAGCTTAGAGAAAATATGACTCACAAGTTCTGGTGCTGCAGTCCTGCAGATGTTTATGGAAAGCCTGTCAGGAGCATTGGCAATTTCTTTGGGTTTAGGCCTGTAGACTAGTAGAGAGCACTGTTAATTGCTCCAGAAATTTAGAAGGCCATTTCTGAATGGGAAGAGATGCTGGTTTATGCCTGTTTCAGGATTTTACTTCAGTCAAACTCAGTTGCCTTTACTTTATTATGTGCTTTTTAGTAGTTCTTTTTTTTTCTGTTGCAGAATGTCTGAACATGGGTTTTGATAGGCTGCTGGATCTCTTGTTTTCAAATGTTCATTGCCTACATGAAAGAAGTTAAAGAACAGTTGAATTCTAAAACACTGCTCATCATTTAGGTTTATTTCTGCTGTATCTCATCACAGCTATGTTTGTCTGTGTTCTATTCTGTGTTCTGTAATAGGAAAAAAGTGTTTAGAATCAGTTTAATAGAATCTTTGCATCAGCTTGCTGTGCAGGGTCTGTACATTGATTTTAGATGACTGTTTCTCCTTCTAGTTTACTAGGCTACTTTGTCTGTTGTAAGAGAAAGGCAAATCACACATTTGGATTATTTTTTCCTTAGTTTTATTTACCCTTCCCTTTCTGACCTTTATAATCACTACAGTGCTGTTTCTTTCAATGCTGTTTCTTTAGTAATAAGGATCTGCAGTGCTGTCATTAATCAAACATTTGCTTAATTTCTACTATCAACAGGTTATTTGAAATTTAGTTGCACCTATTTGCTTAAATAGCAACTTCTTTTGTCTGCTCTCACCCATCTTTTTATTCCTATGAAGCCTCGCATGCAGGCTTTCCAAAACTGAAGATTCAATATGTGTATCACCCAATTTTGATTTCTTAATTCTAGTGGCAGTAAAAGTACTGCACAATTCAGGAATGTGTTCAACATGAGAATTCTGCCTTTGCAGAATTTATGCTTCTGCTTCTACAAATGATGGGAAATAGCTCATGCTGAATGCTGTGCTATTTTACATCATGGAGTTACAGATATTGCTAATCACACCAGGAATAAGGTAATCCTTTTTTTTTTTTCCAAAGAGTCACTATCAACTAATAGGTTCCCAAATCAAACATGCTATTTAAACCACACTGTGCTCAAGTCATTATATCACAGAATCACAGAATCCCAAGGGTTGGAAGGGACCTCCAAAGATCATCTAAGTCCAACCCCCCTGCAAGAGCAGGGTAATGGAAAGAACTCCTCTTCCTCCAGCCCCTGACCCTTTAAATTAAGAAAATGTGCATTTGAAAATTCTAGTTTCCACCCCAAATACCTTTTCTTGGCCATTTTAATAGCCCTTCACTCCAGACTGCCAAAACACTGTAGCCAAAGGGAGAGTATGTTTTATTCTGTTGATTAAAACACTAATATGTTGTACAGTCACATCATGTCAAGAAGGTTGCAGTTGTGACTGCAGTTGTTCTGGTTTAATTTCCTGCTATAAATGTTGTAATTAGAAGGATGCACATCAAAGAGTTTTATATTTTTAGGAGGTTTCAGAAGCAGAAATACCCATAAATTTAGTCCTAATGTTTGCTATCTCTTTGTTTCCAAATCCCATAACTAGTGATCTAGGCAAAAAAAAAACTAACCCTAAGATTTCATGGAATGGTATTGATCTGGAAATTAAGCCTCCAGGGTGTATATGTAGGGTATTTTGCTATGTCAGTAGAATATTTTCTGTTTTCCACAGCGGTCTACTCAGAGCCTTGAAAGCCGTCACTGACTCCTAGATTAGCCCATACACTTGTTTCAAAGGAAATGCCAATCTGATGGACAGAGTAAACTTGATTAGAAAAGTTAACCTCTCCAAATCTGTTTACTTAGTGCTTCATTTTCCTTTGTGTTGTCCCTTCTTCCTGTTCTGATGCTCATGTGTTAGGGTAAGCAGAGAGAACCATCCTGAGCTGCACTTTTTTTTTGGGGGGGGGGGGGGGTGAGAGAGGAAGAGGGAGCAGGATAAGAAAGTTATTTTTAATTAGAGGAAATATTGCTGATTGTAGAAAGAACTACTCAGTGGTTACCTGCAGGTCTGTCAGTCTTGCAAATTCATACCAAAATGTATTAAAATTTGCAGCCTCAATCCCTGTGTCAGCAAGTAAGGGAGTCTTTGATTTATGTAATTGGTACAACTGTGAATCTGTGTTTCCTTAATTGCTAAGCCAGAGACCTGGGGGTAAAACAAATGTGTGCATTTTAGACCTGCTCTCCTTCCCTGATTCCCAAAGCCTCCTAACTGTCTTATGGGGTGACTTTTCTGTCTTCCTGGGCACTTTCAATCATAGCAGCTGTGAAAAGCAAACAAAATGCTTTCATGTGGTTATCATGGAAGAAGTAGGGAGCAAGAAGGCCAAAGAAAATATGGACTATTTTATCTTTGTGTGAGCTAAGGAAGGTGGTTTCTCTGCTCTGCTACTACTTAAGCAAGCAGTAACTTGCTTTAACAACTACTATTGTCCCTGTCAGTCCTGCCAGGAAAGGGGAGTGAAGAATCTTTGAGACCTCAGGTTATAAAAACTTAGGTGGATACTGGAATGATGCATTGAATTGCGTAGTGAAAGTAGGCTTGGGGAAGGTAGGGTATGGTGACTCTTGAATTCTGTTAAGGGCTCATAGGCAAAAGCTTGGATTTGGTAAGCTGATTGGTGCTGAAATAGCAACTGTTCAAAGTTTGCTCTTGCCAGATTCTATCATATAATCCCTTTGAAAGTACAGTAATTTTTCAGAGTACAAGACTAAATCTTAGTGCTATACTGCTATATGTAAAAATGTTGAATAAGACCGGTCCCAACACTGATCCCTGAGGCACACCACTCGTTACTGGTTTCTAGCTGGATATTGAACCGTTGACCACAACTCTTTGCTTGCTGACATCCAGCTAGTTCTTTATCCACCAAGTGGTCCACCTATCAAATTGATCTCTCTCCAATTTAAGAGACAAGTATGTGATGTGGGACAGTGTCGAATGCTTTGCACAAGTACAGGTAGATGGTGTCAACTTCTCCACCCATGCCCATCAGTACTGTAGCCCTGTCATAGAAGGCCACCAAATTGGTCAGGCAGCATTTTCGCCTTAGTGAAGCCATGCTGGCTGTCACCAAGCACCTTGTTGTTTTTCATGTGCCTTAGCATGCCTTCCAGGAGAATCTGCTCCCAGATTTTGCCAGGCACAGAGGTGAGACTGACTGGTCTGTAATTCCCTGGGTCATCCATTTTCCCCTTCTTGAAAATGGGGGTTATATTTCCCTTTTTCCAGTCATTAGAAACTTCATCTGATATTCACATTGGCACATAAATATATGCCATAAAGTTGTTAACAGCACTGTAACACATAGTAACTGAAATATCCATAGTAGACTAGCTAAACAGATTTCAGAGTCGCTTCCATTTTTGTCTTACATATTCTCCTGCAGAAGTAGTCCATGTTGTTGACACCCTCCTGAGTGAAGTGGTATCAGAGTAGAGGAAGGTTTTCAGATAGTTCATTATGGAGCTTTATCTATTGTAGCTTTTGCATATGTGATGTTAATATTATAGGGTCTGATATCTTATGACCTGCCATCAGTAGAATCAATGGACTGCATCACATCATAAGGAGGATTCTTAGTGCATGTTTGATATAACGCATTATCAATCTTCCTTTTAATGGGTCCCAAGCTATTGGACCTTATACTTCTCACTAGTACAAGAATTAATGCTGCCCATCATCCACCTCATCCCATTTTAATTTAGGGATGAAATTCTGCATTATTTCAACATAATGTAATGTTATATAATATAATTGGAGGCTCCTTGAAACCGAGCAGAGTCTCAGAACTTCAGAAATAATCCCAGCAGACAGTGGAAGTATGAAGGTCATAATGAATCTCTGGATGTATGGAAATTATCTTTTGCACAGTGGAATAAAGAAGAAATCTTGTATGCAGGGCTGTCTTTCAAGTCTGGTATTAAGGGGAATCTGAAGGTGCTAATGAAACTAATAATGGTATATAAGGGGAAGTTCCTCTAGGACAGCTGATGTTCAAAAAGCAGTCCTTTTAGCATGGCTGTGTAACTCCTATTGAGGCTTTCCTGTTGCTTTTTAATCAGCTTGCTGACCTTGACCTGTTGTCAGAATTACTGATGTGTCTATAAAACAAGCATCAGAAATTTTAAGTGTTGGCACAGGTGTAATTGAGGCAGTATGTTTTTTCACAGTGGGGCTTTAAATTTTGGCTTTTGTATGGTAGAAGCAAGAACTTATCTATAATGGGATCTGAGTCTTTATTCCCCAGATCATTCCCAGTGAAGTCAATCAGATCTGTCCTGCAGCAGCATTACCAGCATAAAAAAATGCTTGTGAGAGCCTTGGTTTAGATGAAATCTGGGGTTACTTGGCCTAGGCTCTTTTTAGCATGGCTATTAAAATCTCAAATGTCATAGCCAATAGCAATACTTCTCTAATTCCTTATCACTTTTCTGTAATGAGATACAAGAAGGATTTCATGTTAATTTGCTGTTTGACAAAGTTAATTTAAAGGGCTGGTGAGCATCCCCTAGGATTTTATGAGCTGTCTGGGCTTGTCCCTTCACAGGAGTGGCCAGGAATTTAGTTTGGGTGTGAATCTTGAATAAGGAGGTGCTCACTCTGCTTTAGCATTGTCCGGATAGGGACAGCTAATGTGCAATAATGAGGACACCATAGATCATCACCTTAAATACTGCAGTCTCCCTGTGTTCAGCAAGGCATTTGGGCACACTGAGAATACATGTACGCAATGTAAGTTACTATATTTTGGTTAAATCCCTCTTGGAGGAAAGTTGTTATAGAGTTGTCAGTGGCTTGTAAATGTACGGCCCAGGTTACTGAATGCTGTCTGTCTTAAGCAGGTAAGCACTAAAGAGTATTGGACAGAGTACCAGAAAAGAATGGGACCAACCATGAGATAAAGAATAGTATCATCCACTTAACTTTGGTCTGTCTGTCAGAGAGCTCTTGCTGAGTAAGAATTATTCATAAATAATTAAATCAGTAATAAATTAAATTCAACCTTTAAATAAATAAACATCAGTTCCCTTTCTTATAAGTACATGCTTTAGATAAACACACATTGTGCAATCCAATATGGTTTATTTGCTGAAACTACGCTCTGTAGTACGTAGTGGATCAGGTTTGGTGATCAGAAGTCAGGGCAAATTAAATATTATCACCTAATAAATAATTACTTTTCCATTTAAACAAAATAAAGGAAAATGACTTATTCTTGACTGGAAAAAATTATCCTATAGTGGTTCATTTATTAATACAACTTTCAAAACATTTGTACTGGATATAGCATTTTTGCTGCACACAGTGTGAACAACAGTATTTCTGGAATGTGCTAGACTACAAGTAACTGATGATTTGTTTTGGGATGTTTGGGGAGGGGAGGGTTATTTACTTAAATACATAGCTCCTTTAAGAGTTCCTTTACTGTGAGGGTGAATGACACCATTTCCATTTTATTAGTAACATGGCCTTTTGCTATTATTCTTAATAAAATGTTTGTACACCACTAACTTCAACCTCTGGGGTTTTTCTTCTTTTAAAATCTGCAAATAATTCAGGCTCAGCTCATCAAGTTCTGTTGGAACTAGAACGAAGAATCTTATAGGAAAGGCATTTGTCCCCTAACAACTGTTATTTCATGGTCAAATATTATTGCTGGATTCATACAGTTTTCTGTATAGCTGCCTCATATACTACCACATAATTGATTTTGCTTATTCCTCACCTTCAGGGTAAATAGCTAGGTGCCCAGCTTTGATTAGCAGTGCAATTCACATCAGCCTTAAGAATGCTTCTGTCCCTGTTTTAAAGACAGTTGTGATTGCCAGTCAGTTGACATTAGCACTTGTTTTCTGTGCATTAATGATGTGGTTGTAATGAAATGTTTTTTTCCTAAATACCTCTATTTTTATAGAATAATTTCTTAAAATACAAATACAAATGTGTACATTCCTCTGAAACCACAGGCTCTTTCAGTCTCTGGAGTGACAGATACATGGGGCAGTAGGAAAGATAACAGCTTTTGTGTTGGGGCAGGAAAAAGAAGCGTTGAAAAGGGAAAATAAAACTACCAGTGTACATCCACGTTAGACTGATGCATTTAAAAACTAACTTTAAAGAGTGAAAACATCACCTTTTTCATTCAAAACACAATCCATGAAACACTAAGTCTGTGGAAAGTGAAGCTCAAATAACTGGATAAAAATAAAGCATCATTAGCGTATGTTAATTTACCATGGGCCAGCGAATACAGGAAGCATGACAGCTTTTTCCAGTTCATAACTAATTTGTTAATTAAAGTGTTCAGAATACCTAATAGGCTTATTTAATACATGTCTAGGTGATGATGAGGAAAAAAATAATACTGAACTCCTTTAAACTTTGTGAAACCTTTTTTATAGCAGTTGTTTGCAGAGGCAGTGGTTCCAAGGCCCCCTGTAGACACAAGGCAAAAGAGCAGCTGTCTAGAGTCAGAGTCAGGCAGGATCAGAGCATCTGCCCTGGCACTGCTGAGCAGCAGTGTGGGTTTAGATATATCTTAGTTCATTAATTGTTTCTGAAGCTAATAAATGGCTGATTCTGTCAGGAGAGTGGATGTAGTGGTGGCAGAGAGCAGACAGCCTCAGCCAGCCAGATCCTCAGTCAGACTGGATCCTTATATCACAGTTTAGCTTATCCTTAGGGACCTGTGCAAATCTGGACATTTATCCCCAAAGCAGCCGAATTCAATGCTCTTGACTATCTTAAAGCCCACAGTTTAATTTGATGGTTTCTCAAGAAGCATTAGGGCATTAACCTGTCAGTAGTTGGTAAATCTGTTTAGGTGTTCTTACTGGCTTTAATCACAGAATGGTTTGAGTTGCAAAGGACCTTAAGATCATCTAGTTCCTGCCCCCCTGCCGTTGGCAGGGACACTTCACACTAGACCATGTCATGCAAGACCCCATCTCCGTGCTGTTTTGAAAAGGTAGATGTGATTAGCTTTCAAGCTCCACTTATTATTTATGTTCTTAATGGCATTTGAGCAGGAGCTAACAGTCTCAAACATGACAAGTTTATACTTTAGTATTGTAGAAGATATAGTATATCTGGTCTTGGTCTTTCTCACTATTTGCAGTCAGCTGCTTCAAATTTCACATGGATGTGCCATGCACTTAAGATGTGTTAAAAGTTTTCACACCTTTTCTAAATGTCATTAAACTTGTATTGCTTTTATTTAGTATGAAGCATTCACCATCTTTGCATTCATGAAAGTATCACCTGTATGTGGAGGGTGTTAGTATTAGTCAGATGGTATATAGGTGTTAGTTAAAGAATTGCCTATAGCAGGTTCTTACCCGCATAAAGACTATTTTTCACAGAAGGACATTAGTCCTGGTAAATTGGGCACTAAGTAATATAATCAATCCATTTGAATAGTCATCAATAGCCTCTGGTGCCCTAATTTCAATTCTTAAAACAGGGAGTGGAGTTTTGTTGTATTTTAAAAGCTGACACAGGTTATAATTAAATGTGAATTAATATAAAGGGTGAGACTTAGGCTGAAAAACGTGCAGTAGTGGCACATTAGAGTTCTGCTAGATCCCTCTCCAACCCAATGCTTTGTAAGGAACTTGCCTGCACCAGAGTTGGTGCGTTTAACAAGCCACTGGAGAACTTCATATTCTTCAGACAGTGGAGCTGCTGTGTTTGCATAGATCAATGGGAGCATGCAGGATTAAAAAAACTGGACATAGGAAAGCTGGCCTATAGCTTTTGACAGGCCCGGTATGTTTAGGAGTAGCAAAACCTGAGGGGTTATAGGTGTATATATAGGTTTAGGATAAAAATAGTTTAAATACCCTAGGCTAGGTTATATCTACATATATATCTGTATCAGGGTGTGAAGTGTGAGATGCATCTGGAATTGGGGACAAGATGCTGTAAGTGTATAGAAAATGCATTGTCAGCTGCTTCCAAGATAGGTGCCTCTTGTCAGAGAGTGTGTTTCTCCCTCTCCTGCACAAAAAATGCGGGTTTTCCTTACACAGGTGGGTGTAGTACAACTGGCAAATAGCTTCTTTGAGCCCTGCCAGAGCACTACCTTTCCCAAATAAATCATAAACAAGCATAAATGCTGGTAGAAATGGGAGCTATTTGGTTACCATTATAACCTCCTAGTACAGTAATACGCTGAAAGAGAAAAGAAATGATGTGATAAAATGAGGCTATTTGCTGCAAGATGAGCAGGAGAGTGCTGCTATTATTCATGTTTCAGCTTTCACAATTAGACTTAGATTATTCACAAGCAAATCTGAGCTACATAGAGAACTTTAATAGTTATTTTTCTGTATGTGGATTACTATGCAAGTCACAAAAAATACTTGGATTGCAGGAGTCTGACTTAGCATCCACTCCCACCTCATACATCTGCTGTTGGTTTCATTTTGATTTTATTTTGCTTTTGTAAATGAGATTAATTTTTAACCTATTTGTGTGTAAGAGTTATTCTAACATGGATAAAAATTACAATTAATTGAAGGGGAAAAATTGTATCAACTTCTACTGAGCAAGATCACTTCATAAAATGTCAGCTTTACTTAAGCTTTGTATAGTGAGGTAAAGGCAGAAAAGGAAGAGGTGAATGATGGAGTGCTGTATAGCTTCCTCTTAGAAAATTTTGAGCAGGAGAAGATTCTTCCCTTAAGTAAGCAAGAGAATACTTTTCTTTCATTAGGTTGTAACTGCAGCTGAGGTTTCAGTCAGTTCTCTGCGGAATGGCAGACAGGTAATGCTGCAAGGTGAGAAAATGTTGGTGTAATTAAGAAGCAACAGTTTACTTACGCTGACCCATATATGTACGTAGATAGATAGACAGACATACAGATATATGGAAGCTGCTAGACTTTGTGTTCTGTGTATGAAGATTTGTTGTGATGAAAGCTAGCTAAGGACCAAGCAATCCTCAGAAGAAATGTTTTTAGTAGTTAAGCCCTTTACCCCCACTGTCAGTCCTGCTTTTCTCTTGAAGTGATCCATTTATTTAATGGTGATGTATTGGAACAGTCTGCCCCGGGCAGTAGTGGAATCACTGTCCCTGGGAGTGTTCACAAACCATGTAGATGAGGCCTTCAGTGTTATGGGTTAGTGGTGGTCTTCATAGTGCTGGGAGTAATGGTTGGAACTGGACATCTTTAAGGTCTTTTCCAACCTGTTTGATTCTGGGTGCTGTTGTTCATGTAGGACAATACTGGTTTGTATTGAATGCTGTCAGTAGTGTGTTAGCAAACTAAGAAACAAAGGAATACTGGTAATGAACTATTTTCTCTTCAGAGCCCTAAACTTTTGTGACTTACTGTAGGACAGATTTTTATTTAGGATGGACTTGCATTCTTTTTGACAAGGTTTGTTTGAATAGTTGGTTTTCCAAGTCACTATGTTAGGTAAATAGCTTCAAGTAAGATTCATGCAGCTGTGTATTTGATAAGCAGTAAAGAAAGCTTTAAAGAGCTGCTTTTTGGAAAGTTTTATTTTAGATGTGTTAGCTTTTCAGATATTGACTGCCATCAAATTTAGCATTCCTGCTGGGCTTTCAGGTGCTTCACTCCCAGTGAATTAATTCCGCTTTGGTTAAGAAAGTTGTCAGAAATGATCTGATGTTTGTAAGGATCAAAGGGTCCTATAGTATGTAAAAATAGGTACTTGACTGTGTCTATTATTTACACAGTATTTATAGATCAAGAATGAGTAACTTACCTTATATCCATCCCTGGCTTCTTAAGCTTTTGCTAGTACAGAGTGAGTGATGTGAGGATGACTCTGTTTTTAGAGAAGAATCAGGTGACCTTGGGCAATAGTAGAAAAGAGGAGTAAACTTGTTTGAGATTGTTGCTGGGCAAAACCAGGAAGAAAATACTGTGCTTTTGCTGGGAAGGAAATACCATTGGGTCTAACATAGTGCTGCACTGACAGGGTTTCAGCTGACATTCTGCCAAATGTAGAATCTGTACAAATTAGATGTTTCTTTTATTGCACAAGCCATGTTAGTTTTAATATGTACTGAGAAGTGGTACATGAACTGGTTTGCTTTCTTCAGTAGCAAGAAGTTGGCTGTTTTCTATCCAACAAAAGCCAGTATTGGGATTATTTAATTTGCCGACTTTACCAGCTGGTTGGTGACATCTCCGTAACACATTTTGAGTACATAGAGATGATTGTTGCTTGTACGTAGTGGCTTCCAGGTGGGTTTTTTGGGATTTAAAAAAAAAAACAACGAACAACCTATTGAAGGACCAGAGAAGCTATTAGTTATGAGACCAGTTGTTGTAAGCAATCTCTAAAAGTTACTTTAATGCACTTCTAGTTTCAAGGCAGAACCAAATTCTATCAATTATATGCAATATGTATTATTTTAAACATAGTGGTGATGATGCTTTAACACTTATCTCTTGAAGTGTTAAGTAACGTGATATGCAGGTAAAGTGGCAACCAGCATGTTGGCCAGCAGTGGGTTTTTTATGAGTCACATCTGAAGTCATCTGGACAGGAGTATGACAGCTGAGGATCAAAGTGGGAATACCAGGAACTGTGTAGGAATTGGCCATAAATTATTTTAAGCATTCCAGTTCTCCTGTTTTCACTAGATTGTAATTAAAGGAATTATACTGAGCTCCTCACAGGGAGTGTTTTTTCAACAGCTGTCTACTCTGAGATTGGAGCACCTTGCTTATAAGTGGTACTGGCCACCCATTGAGAAAAGCTTCTAGTTTATCAAATTTGATGGGTGATTGCAACACTTGGTTTCTTAGGCTTGCCTACAAAGGCAGGGAAGTTTAAAGGAATAGGGAAGTCAACTGCAAGTAAGAAAGAAGGCAGGAGAGCCCCCCTAATAAAATAATTTACCTTATAAGCATAGATCTAGAGCTTACTGAAAAATTGTGACTGTGAAAAACTGCAAACAAGTTCCTAAGTTGATAAGGAGACACCTTAAAGCCTTTGGTTTGAGAAGAGCATTAGAGTTACCAGAATCATTAAGCTGTATCATTTTCACTCACCTGAAAAGAGCTTCTCCCTTTCTGTCTGTTTTGCATTCCGTGAGAACAGAAGTGTTCTTATTTTAGCACCTTAGTCATGGGCAAGTTTTTCTGTTCCATGTTTAGAAGGTTACACATATTTTTCAGCTGGCTGCATAACTGCAAAAACCCATTGTCTTGCATAGTTCATTATGACTCATGAAACACAGCTAAAAGCTTAGCTATAGAAATGCTTATAATGATTTCGGAAACTTAGCTTTCATTACTTTGCAAGCAAGGAAATTGAAGGCTATAGTCATGGTTTTTATCTTGTAAATTTACCCCGAGAACATTAAAAAGGTCTAAAGATTGCAACTAAGGAAGAGGATGCTGCTGATCAGAGTGAAGAGCAGCATTGTGAGATTTCAGCTTTCTGTCAAGGTGCTAGAATCTATTACAGAAGGTAATTCAGTTATGCACTTCATTTGTAATAAATATAAATTGACTCGTTTACTTCCACAATTTGCAATTAAATATAGGTATTATTTTTTCATAATACAGGAAGCTCATTGCTAGCATTTTGCAGAATTGAGTCCTTTGCCCAGTAGAGGCAGAACTACTGATTGTGCTGCTTTCTCCCTGTGTGTTAACACAAATGCTACTGAAGTTATCTTGTGATGCAGAATACTGCACAACTGTGTGAATGGTGGCAGTGTCCAAGCAGATGCTGATAGCCTCATTTAAAACATAGTGTTAAAGAGGATAAAAGAGGATTTAAAGCTATCAACAGTACCAGCCAAATGGAAAATTTTGCAATGCATTGAATGTGGGGTCTGTTAAAACTTAATTCAAAACATTGTGCCTAGAATTGGTTTTGATGTTGATCAGTGTTGGCTAGTAAGTATTGACAACATTTTAACTCACTATTCTATGAATTTCTTGACAAGGTTTATTAAGACATGCTTTCTACTCCCCACTGTATTAAAACACTCTGTACTCACCACAAGTCAAAACTAAGGACTTCAAAGGTGTAGAAACTTGTAGGTATTTTGGCAAATGTAATGGGAATGACCTAAATTCTAAGAGGTTACATGAAAGTGGAAAGAGGAGAAAAGAAATAATTGGGCCCCTGAATTCCGTTAATTCTCTAGGCAAGTTTAGCGCATAAATTCCCTTCAGGTTTTAATATTTAATGGAGGGAACATCAGTCTTTTTTTCTTTACGATTTACACAGGAAATGTTAAGGGAGGAATAACATCAGTACAGATCTGTTGAAACAAAGCTACACTGACATGCAGTGGCTATAGAGGTAATCCAGTAAACGGCTTTCAACAAATTAGGATACAGTTTAAAAAGTAGTTGTTATCTGAATACCACTGTGTGGTCCAGACTGAAGGGATATGATGCACTCTCTCCTGTGGATAGTGCTAGTGAAGGAAGATTATGTAAAAACCAGAACCATTTGTGTTTATTCCTACAGGGACCCTCAGGCTGGAGAGTTCGTAAATGTCTTTCTTGGGTTTTATTAAGCTAATGTACCATGTCCACATTTGATTTCTTACGTTCTCAGAGGGATTACATTGTTTTTCTTAAATATGTGTGTTTGAAAGTACAGAATATGCTTTTAGAATATAGGATTTGAGCATCAGACTTTGCTTTGCCAGATACGTAGATGAACCTATAAAATGAGGTTCTTCAATTTATCTGAGGTTCTCTTTGAAAGAAGAGCTCATGTCAAATACAAGAAAAAAAGCTCCAAATTATAAAGCTAGCCTTTTGTAACAATTATGCCCTTATAAAAAGGATTTTGTTATGCAGCTTTTCCATCTCTTTATTGGTGACTTAGCACAGTCAATTAAAATCACTGGAAGTGTCCAGAAACTCAGTTTAATAGCACAATAATGTCTGGATATTGGGGGAACTGTAAAGATCCTTGCATGTTGTAAGCACAAAAAGCTAATTCCCTTTTCTGCAGGAGAAGCTCAAGGACTTCACCTTTCTCATGAAGCTTGTTCCTATAGAAAGGATCCTTTCATATGTGAGAAGAATGGTCTTTAGGGACTGCATGCATTTGATGCCATGTGGTGCCTTAACTCTGTCAAAAAAAAGATCTGTTGTGTCTGTTGCAGTACTGGTACTCTCTGTCACAGCTGCTGCCATGAATTCAAGTTCCAAGAATTGGAATTCAGCCAGCGTGAAGAGGGATCACATCATGGAAAGAACAGTTTTGAAAGGTTATATGACATTAAAATGCTGGTGGCTGTGGCAAAGGTGGTGTTAAGTCTGACAGCATGCAGTGGTTTTGGTGGTAGTCAGGAACAGAGGACACCAATATCTTTCAATTTACTCCAAAATCTGCTGGTGCAAAGATATCCTTTGACTTTGGCAGCTTTTATATTAGGTGTTTTGTTGGCATCATTATGGCCACCTTTTTATCCTAGGAAGGTGTTAAGTGTATCCTCTAAGCCATCAGCTTGATAGAAAAATGTGTAATAAGCACTGCTGTGTGTTTGGAACACTGGAATGTACATGGAGATGTTGCAGTTGCTTGGTTTCTGAGGCTTGTCACCTCAGCAACTCAGCCTTAGTGTTGAAACTTGCCACTGCAGATCTGATATGATAGAGTGTAACACAATATGTTACGACTAGCATGTAATCCTGCAGCTGATGACTATAGCTCCAGGGATGTTAAAATGGCACAGGCACAAGCTACTGTTTGAGATTACTTTACTTTCCATGGGTCTTGGCAATGTGCAGCCTTAGAACTATTTTTTTTTTCAGGCAAAATTATGCAAAGGTTGAGTAAAATCAGTGGCAGCTTAATCCTATTTCAGTTACTGGGCATTTAAAGGAGTTTTTTTAAGAACTAGGGATGTAATGCTCTTGCTAAGATTTAACTATGGTCTAAACATAAATTATGCCAAGAGAAATGTAACAGAGAAATTCAAATGTGTAAATAAAGATGGATAAAATCCTATCCCCTGAGGAATCTCATGTCCAAAATATTTTCCCTATTTTCTTTGAGCCATTGAGAGTCAAGTATGAAACTGTGAAGGTTTTTTTTCTTCCTAAGTAAAAAGAATTCTTTAATGCTTACTTTGCACTTAAGGTGTTCCTTCATCCTTTTGCCTGTCCCGTGTTGTATTGCTCATGCTTGGTATTTGCAGTCTACATAGTTACTTAAAGTTGGGCTGACCTGGTGTCGCTGTTCATATTTGCCAAGCTACTGTTCTCATAATAACCTACTCTTACAGTTGTTAGTTCTGATTGAAAGGGACTTCAGAAGGCCTCCAGTCCAACCTCCTCCTCAAAGCAGGGTTCAGCTCTGAGTTCAGATGAGGTTGATCAGTGTTTTATCCAGTTGGATCAGGAAAACTTCCATGGACAGAGATTGCAGCCTTTCCGGGCAGCTTGTTCCGCTGCCCAACTGTTCTTATGGTGGGAAAAAAAAATTACTTCCAGTCAGAACAGCTCTTGTTTCAGTTTGTGTCCATTATCTGTCATCCTCCTGCATTGAAGAGCCTGGCCCTGTTTCTCTGACGGCCACCCTTTGGGGGCTGCTGTGAGGTTCCTCTAAACTCTTTTCCAGGCTGAACAAGCTCTTGTCCCTCAGCTTCTCCTTACAGGATGAATGCTCCAGCACCCTGACAGTTGTTTTGATTCTTTACTGAATGCAACATAGAAGAGGAAAATTACAGCCCACAGCTGTATGAAAAAGTGGTATGTAGGGTTGGAAAGCAAAAGCTTTGTAGCCAAGAGAGACGTCAGAAAGAGAGAAGCAAGCGAAGGGATTCTTCTCTCAAGTGCATGCACACAGCCTGGGAAACTGGAGCTCTCATGTGGGTGAGACCTTGTGTGTCAGGATCCAGGGAGAAGTGACATTATGTTAGGAATATGTTACAAAATTAGGATGGGAAGGTGGACATTATTTCCTTTGAACAAATACAGAACCCCTCCATATCAGATTCTATGTAAGACTTTAATCTCTGACACTTGCTGGAAGGGCAGTACATTGGGATGCTGTCAACCCAAGTTCGTGGAGGGTGTCAAGGGACGACTTCATGGTACCAGCACTAGATGTGGTGACTGCAGTGGCCTATAAGGAGATATAAACCAGAAACAGTGTTGGAGAAACTCACAGTTCAAGATTTCAGTCCTCTACCATGTGTAAATCCCGGAGGTAAACTTTAGAGGAATGAAATGTATCTTCATGAAACCTCTGATAAGAAATACTGTTGTTAAATAAATGTGCTTAAATGTCCTTACATAACTTTGATATTTAACTGAAATCCAGGATAAAACTTGTTATAAGCTTTATTCCCTTTATTTTACTTAAAAGCACCGTAAACAAAATATTACTAACTTTTCCATTTTATTGTTATAAGTTCAAGTGTCATATTGTTCTAATGGCCTGCATATGTTTTGATAGATCAAGTTAATATATGTTACATACAGTTTTGTGTTTCACTGGAGTAATCTGTGCGATAAATTTGCTGTATAAAATCTGTGGCTGATAACACTTTCTTTTTCTTCCAAATAATACTTTACTACTACTAAAAAGGAAAAAGATGTTATAGAATAGTAAAGACAAATAAAAGTGAAAATAATTGCAGTGGCCTGATAAGTATTAGCTAGCTCTTGTAAGTTACTCTGATCCCATGATGCTTAATTAACATTGGGAAATCAGACACTGAAACAGTGGTGTAAGATTGTTTTAAACCCAGAATTAACAGCAGATATTTTTTCCTCTTTCGCTGTTTGAAAAACCCCCATATTTATAGCTATATTCTAACCATAATACATGTAATTATCACAGTTTCCATTCTTAAACCATACGGTTTTGCCTTTTTAAGACCTTTTCATAGCAGAATGGATTCTGTTTTTACAGAAGTGGTGATTTAGCTAGTAGTGGTTGATGCGTTAGAAGCCCTTGTGGCATACTTATTTCCTGGGCTAATGACATAAGAAGAATCCTTCTTGTCTTCAGTAGGAATTGTATCCATGAGACTGGAAGTAGAGGACTAGCTGTGTGAGGTAAGTGGTTTTCTTCAATATGAAAGTTATTCAGGAGACCCTCAGAAGTTAGGGAAAAGCTGTCATACAGTTGCATGGATGTCTCTGGGCAGTTTCATAGCATCACAGAATGGTTTGGGTTAGAAGGGATCCTAAAGTTCATCCACTTCCAACCCCCTGCTGTGGGCAGGGACACCTTCCACTAGAGCAGCTTGCTCCAAGCTCCATCCAACCTGGCCTTGAACACTGCCAGGGATGGAGCAGCCACAGCTTCTCTGAGCACCCTGTGCCAGTGCCTCATGACCTTGATCATGAAGAACTTCTTCCTAACATCTAATCTGTATCACCTTCTTTTGAGTTTAAAGCTACTCCTGCTTGTCCTGTCACTACACATGCCCTTGTAAAAAGTCACCCTCAAAATTTCTTGTAGGTCCCCTTTAGATACTAGAAGACTGTTAAGGTCTCCCCTGAGCCTTCTCTCCTAGAGGCTGAACAACCCATCTGTCAAGCTGCAGTAGTGCTTCCTTGTCTAGGCTCAGCAAATGGAAATTTCTTTGGAGATTGTTGGAAGATTTGCTTATTCCAGCATGTGGGAAAAATAATGAGCATTATTCAGGAAGAGAAGGATGTAGTCTTTGTAAGGATTGAGCGGCAGGCAATATGGGATAGGGCCTTGAGTTATGCAGGCATGGTGAAGTAGGAGAAATTACAAGCTTTAGCATTACATCCTTTTGCATAAAGTTTTAAAATACTGTTTCAGTCATCAGTGTGAGGTGACAGCAGCTTAGAGATAGGCAAACTAAAGCATAAAGAGCTATTTTTGTCCTCACTTAAGTCTTTACTTGCTTGGGCAATGCTTCTGCCAAGTTATATTACTTCTTTCTTGAACACTCTTTCTGTAGCTGTGGATGTTTCTTCATCTGCTAGCTACTGCTCTGTACAGACAAATTAGGTAGGAGCTACAGTCTAGCTGTTTGAGTTGGTGAGTTTTTTCCCTGGGGGGGGGGGGGGGGGGGTGGGCAGTAGGTGTAGAGAGCTGGTGGGGACATGGAGAAGTTCTTTTGCCCCCTGAGCACAGTTATACTTGGCTGTCCTGACTGATAATGTGGAAAAAAAAATGCATTCAGAACAAGTATTTCAGGTTGTGGCCTGAACAGCTTAAATGGAGGATGCAGAAACTGCAGAGAGATTAATTTCATGCCATCCTAAGAGTCTTACAGGGCTAACAGAGGCAAGGGGAGTAGCGGGATGATTCAAGGCACCTGAAGTTATATCCTGCTTTGAATCCTCCCGCAGACCCTGAAGGCTAAACCTTCCTACTCTAAAGCTAGCATTTCCATATTCTCCTCCCTTCTGTAGGTTAAAATTTAAAGAACAAGTGTGCATTTGGGGCTTTTAATTTATTATAGTTTAATTTCTGCAATGCTCTGCTGCATGAACTTTGAGTTCTCATTAATTTATATTGAATAAAAATCCTAGCAGACTTTCATTCCCTGGTTAGTGTCTAAATGTATTAGATTAGTTAATCCCGTGTGGATAAATTAACATTTGATGCCACTGATAAAAGCACTGTTACTTTTATGAACATTACAACTTTTAACTTCTTCTGCTTTTTTCCCTAGTACAGTCTTGCATGATTATAATGATTTTGTATCCAGTGCTGTGTTTTTGTTCCAAGGAGTATAAACTCGTTAGGGAATAGTCAATATTTATTAGTAGTTTACCATAGGCTTCAGGCAAATCATTGCCCTAAAAAGTTGGATTCTGCTGTGGTATAGTGCTACCTAGAAATTAACATACTATTTTGCAAATCAAAGTGAAGAATAAAATTGTTCCTCCCATGTTGTTGCAACTCTGCCTATAATATGAATAAATACTTGGCTATTAGTGAAATAGAAGGCATAATATGAGCTTTCATCATCAAAATGGATGCAGCATGGAATAACTTTAAAAAATACATTTTCTTAATGGAGAGAAAGGGAAGGATCTGGGTGCTGCTTGTAATATATGCTTCAATGGAAAACCTCATTATCCCCTAGCTTTGTTAGATGCAGAAACCTTGCAAACCCCTTGAATCGGCTGTATATTAGATTTCAGAAGTCATCTCATAATATTTCATAGTTTCATGGTCCTGCTTGTTGAAGGAAAAACAGGAAAGAGAAGCACATTTCCTGAGATGGATTAAATAGTACCAGTAACTTGTATTGCATGGCACTGATAATCAAAGCTCTTGCAATATTACGAGCAAGGCCAGTCTCACAGAAGCATTTGGAAGTGGTGGCTAATCAATGAAGCAGGTAGAGAAGGGACCTGTCCTGTTATCAGGGCTGGGTCAGAGGCAGTGCAAGCAGGAGAATAGTACAGTTCTCTCTAGTTGTTTATGTTCTAGGCAATTCACATACAGAGAGATTTATGTGGCAGTTTTTAGGTATTCAGAAGCTTTCAGTCAAGCTGGCTGATCTTCTCAGCCCCCAGTCATTTTGTTTCAGAAGACAGAACCTCTTTCTGAGAACTCATTGGCTTTACTTAGAATTTTTGTGGGAAATTATCTAAGTATGTAGTGATTTCTAGCACTCAATAAATGAATAAAATAGAAAAATGCATTTGACTGCTTTATTAAAGATTCTGATGAAATCATCACCATTTGGGTTGAAAACAGCTTCAGAAAAAATTCAGGTAGGAAACACTAGGGAAAATCTTCAATCTGAGCATATTTTTGAATGTAGCAAACCAAACAAACAGATGGAACAAAAACTCTGGTAGAAATGGTTAAAAGAGTAACAGGGAAGTAAAGCTAGCTGAGTTCAGGTTCTGTAGCAGTCCAGGAGCTGAGTCCAAGTGGGTGTTAGAGACAGCAGCAGGCAAAGGTTGACTGTTGGCAGTCATCAAGGGAGCTGGACTTCAGAACTGCTGTACTTAACAGCAGGAGCTAGGCCGGGTCAGTTTTGTACATGCTGGGCTGAGGGTCTTTCAGGGCATGTAACAGCCAGAGAGAGTACAGCAGGAGTAGGGTACTTCAAGGCACAAGTCAAGGGAGAAACATTTCTTGCAGGAGAGACAGACCTAGAGATTTGACATTTAAAAACATAGGAAACAGATAATAAAATGATCATGTATCTCTTATTTGTTAATACTGAGCATTTCAAGGCAATGTTGTTTGCACATTACTGGAAAACTGGTATGCAGTGAAGCACAATGGCAGAAACAATACTCACTACAGGATCTCACAGAGCAAGTCTCTGCGAGACAGGAGGTTCATTTATTTTATCTTCTATAACTAAAGACTTGGCACACAACAAGATATCTAATACTGAATCATCATACTGAATACTGAATCATCTTTGATGTACAATCATTTGAGGGCAAAAGTACTAATTGAGATGGGCCAGAACATAGCCATTTAACCTACAGAAATACAGCTTTGCCTTCCATCACTGTGTGAACTGCACTAGTGGGAACAGGATGACTTTGATGACTACAGTGTTTACGTATCTCTTTGCTATTGAAATGGTATCAGTCAGGTGCAGGAATACCTTAATTCCCTTTTCTCTGTCATCTCTACTAAGGAGGGATCACAAGAAGGAGGGGTTTTAATGAGCTTGTATCTGGATTTCAAAGTGCTATAAATGCTATTCAGTCACAGTCAGTAAAACTTTGCAGTTCCTGATCTAACCATCATTAAAATCTTGGATGAGAATCTGCTAATCAGGACTCGATTGCTCAAAGGAGCACTGCAGAGGCAGTGCCTCCTACCCGTTAGCTATACGCTTGCTAGTTCTTGCCATGGATATGACCTGACTTGTTAGGAAAACCCCAGTGCTGCAGTGCATAAACAAGCAATGAAAGATTTGTGTCCTGGTACTTGAACAGGGGGTGTGAGGAAAGGGAAGTGTCTGTACTCTCTTCCTTGTCTTTTGTATGCCAGTGTGGTTAGTTTGTATGCAAGGGGTTTGTATGCCAGGGTGTTGTGATCCATTGCCTTGCCTCAACTTTCTGTATAGAAAACAAGAAAACACCTCATGGAGAAGAAGTTGCTTGATGCCTTGAATACAGATGATGCACACAGAATATTGAAATCTCGTCCAAGTTTTGTTTAAGATTCCATTAGGATGCAGTTGTGAATGAGCTTCTTTTTGCAATATGTAATTAGAAAGCAGAACAGATGGGAAAGGCATAGTTTAAAGTGATGTGTTCATTAAAATAACCAAAGCGGCAAAGTGTGTGTTCCCCAACAGCAGATTCAGGATATGAGATTCCTCAGGCTTATGACTTTTTCCCCATTTTTAGTTTGAGAACTGTAAATGACAATGATGAGATCTCTTTTGTATCATTTTTATTATTAGGTATCATCACTGTTCCTTAGGGCAGATTGATCGTTTTATTCCCTCATATGTGGTTTGTGCTCAGTTAAGATATGCTAGGAAGCCATGGGTATTAAGAAGCAGACACTACATCAAGGGATTTATTTTAATTGCATTTACTGTAAGAAAGATCTGTTGGGATTTAAAAAATAATATAGTGGTTTTAATGTTCTTTTAAAAAAGATCTGTGTGGACTGTAGCCTGATAACTGCTGTTATCCCTTGGGTTATTTCTACTCAACTTTCAGGGTTTTAAATTAAAATGCAATAATTTTAAGAAATATAATTAGGGTTTTTTAGCCCCCCCTTATCTGTTTCTCAGTACAGGGCAAGTCTTCTAAAAGTAGTCTTAACAATGTCCAAAGAAATACATGCTGAAGCAAATAAGGGCTAATCCCCTATTCCCCTCTCCACCCCCCCCTCCCCCCCAAAATACCCAGCAAAAAAAAGGAAGTATTACATAGCTAAAGAAACAAAAAGTAAGTTTCAGCCACACCAAGGGAATACAGTAACAAATGCCAGTAGAAACATTCCCAGTGACTAGTAATGGGCACTGGATAGACGATGTGCCACTTCAGCCTTTCAGAAGTCAAGATTAATGCTGATGCTGACCTCTCTGTAGACTTACAGTTTTCAGCTGCTGTGATTGAAAGCTAATTTGGAGAATGAATATTGGATCTTTCCAATCTTCTGCTACCCCTGCAAGATCAATGTTGTCACGTGTTTTATATGGCTTAGAGCTTCAAGGCTTGAGCCCAGTTCTTGTTGAGCCTTTGGAAAGCTGCTGCTGAAACTCATGGGGAGTTAAGTCAAAGGCTGGGTCTGATTTGCCAGTTTTTTAGTAAATATGGTCTTATTTGGGGTTAATTCTAACGATGAATACTGGGAAAGAAATCTAGTTGTTTTCAGTTCTGTCATCTTCCTTAGCCTCTGATATTTATCTTCTTAAAAAATAAATATAGGTAATTTTAAGTAGAGGGTATAACTATCATCATGTTGCTGTTTCCTCAGTATTCACTGCCTTCTAAATCTCAGCCTTTTTTTTGTGGTGAAGCAACATGTTCAGTATTTACCCACTATCACTGTTATGTATGGCCTTGTCTGCAATTCCATCACTGTGGTATGTGCTGGAAAGAGCTCTTCAAACACATGAAAGAAAATCCCTACCCTGAAGATAGGGACATAATTAAAAATCCAGATTTATCTAGAACAGCAGAGAACATAAGAACAATAGATGACGTTTATGATAAGGAAATTAAGCATGTTTATGTGTGCTAATACAAGGAGAATATTGTTTCAAATAGAAATGGAGCTGTATATGAGACTGGAGTCTCCTTGCTGGAAGGTTCTAAATAAAACAGTAAATGTGATTCTTGCTGAAAGCAGCTTGAACTACAAAGTGCTTAATCATCCCAGATTTCTGTATGTGCAGAACTTTTCTCAATGTGACTAGACCCACTCAGTGCTGTGACATTATTTGCTCTAGGTTAAGTGCTTTACTGCCTGTATACAGGCAGTCTTTATCTGCAGTGAAAAATTGGACAAACAGAGGAAGACAAACCAAACATGAAAACTGCCATGAATGTCTTGCTTAAGCATCATGGTGACTAACAATGCAGGTAGATTTATGCTGTTTAGAAGTATGTGTCTTTTATATTGTTTTCTAGGGTACTGTAGAAAATGGCTGCCCATATTTCCTCTGAAGTGCAGTGAATGAATGATCTCAGTATTTCAAAGTTCCCTTTTTGTCTTGATTTCTCTTTTATGTAGTGGAATGACAAGCAACATCTTGGAAAATAGCAAGGTATCAAACAGTATTGATTTCGTGCTATTGGAGTGACCTAGAAACTGTTATTTCTCATTGAAAGATTGGGTTGTTTTCCCCAGACAAATAAGCAGATTCAAACTCTAACAGTGTTTCAGCGTATTATTGCATAATTATTAAAAAGGCTTATTTTTTGTTCCCTTGCTGAAAGGCTATAGAAATTTTCTATGATTTGATAATGTAATCCCTTGAATTATAACTACCACAAATCCTAAATCTTCTATCTATAGCTTTTCATAGTTTGTTTTCCAATTAAATTTCTGACTCCTTCTTTCATTTGCGTCACTGAAACAGAATACTAGACTTAACTGCAGTACTGGTATTTTTTATTGTGTGATTTGAAGTAGGGAATGATGAACAAGTGTGTCTAAACCAAGAACAGATTATTCTACTGCAAATTAATCTTTCCAGTTCTTGTTGTGAGTGAATATTAAAGTGCCATATGTCCAAAAGAAAGAAGATTTCTACCTGAAATGGAACAGATGCTTTCAAAATTCATCAGTGTGTCCCTCCTTATAGATGTGTAAGCTCAGTAGCATATGAAAGTTCTGATAAAAATCTAAAATCAGAAAGCCAACTCCAGCTTTGCCACTTACTGATAATTTGTCAGGGGGGAATGATAAGAAAAAAAGGCCAACGTAGGCTTTCTTCTAGTGTAGCGAACGGGAGCATGCTCACTCAACTTCAAATAGGGAGCTGAAATATATAATTAACTAAAAGGAAGAAATTATACATGAAATTTTGCAAAAGTTAGGCCCACGTTGACTTAAGTCCTTTATATTCACAGAAAATATATTAAGTGCTGTCTTTTAGATGTGTCATTTAGAAAGAGGCTGGTTTTCATATTGCTTTCATTCTCAGGGAAATTAACCTTTAGAATAAAATCCAATAAAAACATGAGGGGCATTGGGGGTTTCATAATTAAAAAAAAGGATTATGAAACTTCAGCTTTCATAATGATGCTAATGCTGTTTGTTAGCAGTAGTCTTTATCTGGTGAAAAATCATGTAAAGATTCAACTTCCCCAGCTTCTTAGCATTCTGAATATGGTTTTGTATCTTCTGCACCACCGTGTGTCTATTTCAGTAGCAGACTTATTGCACATTGGTTGGCCTGCAGTAGGAGCAGTTCAAGTGACTTTCTGTACCTTGTTTTGAAAGTAAAACTTTATGAAACATTTCCTTGCTGCCTTTTACCACAGGAATGCTCTGGCTGGCTTTGCTAATTAAGACTTTCAGACTTTTCTGCAGAGGGAGCTTTCTTGGATGCCCAAAGATACGTGGGCCACACACGCACTGATGGCTTTACTGTTGCTTAACTTGCAGTCCTCTGCTTTCAGAGACTCACATACAGTGGTTCTTGCACAAAATGAAATTAGTCATTCTGCTTGTGGTAGAGTGCTATATAGTCCAAATAAAAGTAGTCGGGGACTGTTGCGGTTGCTGCCACCAAGTCAGTTACCTTGCCTGCTCAGTGGATGAATATGTTTAATCACATAATAATCTGGAGTAGCATAAAAATAACCAGATACTGTCTGAAACTGTATTTATTGTACCATAACTGGCAAAGAACTGCATAAATGCTGCTTATGTCTTCAATGAAAGCAAACTATATTAGTTGCATATGTTTAATGTCTTTTAAATGCATCATAATACCTAGAGGAAATCTGGGGAGGGACTTACTAGAAGGGCATGTAGGGACAGGACAAGGGGAAATGGCTTTAACCTGACAGAGAGGAGATTGAGGTGAGGCATTAGGAAGAAGTTCTTCCCTGTAAGGATAGTGAGGCCCTGGCACAGGGTCCCCAGAGAAGCTGTGGCTGCCCCATCCCTGGCAGTGTTCAAGGCCACACTGGACAGGGCTTGGAGCAACCTGGTCTTGTGGAAAGTGTCCCTGTCCATGTCAGGGAGTTACAACTGGAAGAGCTTAAAGGTTCCTTCCAACCCTGAAACCACTGTATGATTCCGTGATACCGTAGTATGTTGTGGTATTTGGCATTAACAGGCAGTATATGAAGTGAAACAGTGTTACGTAAACAAGCATCCAGTGCCTTTTTTCTGCCATAATAGAAAGTGCAAATAATGTATGTAATAAAATTCAGAATATAGCTTGTAACTATTAAAAATAAACATTTTATACCAAGGTTTGAGGAATAATACTGTGAATAGCATTTATTCAACAAATTTAATGTACATTGCAATTTCAGTATGAAGTAATGCTCACTGAAAATTACTAATGTGCTGTCATTTTGCTGATTCCTGAAAGATACTTCATTATTCTGTCATCATATATAGGCCATAAAAGTAAGTGTATTTCACATATAATGCCATGTTATGGAAATCAGGTTTGGTTTCCAAATTCACTATTCCTTTAAAAAGTCAAAATGTGTCAACTGTTTTGTGAGTAACTCCTCTGTTCCCAGTCCAACATCAAACCAATTTCTTAATTCCAGGGAAGAAGCTGGATTTTACCCAGCAAAATATTTATTGATATGCTGAGCTGTGAGCATGTGCACATTTCTGGAGGTGTGAGGGTTTTGTACCTGCTTAGAGGGAATGAAGACACAAATGTACTTCATTTTCTCCGATGCCTTTAGGGCCACTGCAAGGATTTCACAGCTGGGAAACTTTTATGTAATCCAACTTCTTCATAACTTACTTAGATCATGCACCTGAGAAAAGAGGGACCTTTATTAATCTTTGACTCATTAGAGGTTACACATATCACAAACACCATGGAGAAAGTAGTTGGCTCCCCCAGATTATACAGCTTGGTGAAGCACAGGGGAAGAGGAAACTTTCGCTTGATCCCCACAGGCTGCTTTTGGTGAATGGCTGATGCCTGCCCAGCCACAGACTGCTCACCATTCCTTTCCCATGCTGGGCTGCATAGTACCACATTTAGCTACAGTCCAGCATGCTTCCCCTTCTTCCTTTGGACTATTTATTCATTTACTTGCTTGGAAAAGCTGGAACACAGATGTTTAACTAAGAGAATTAGGTCAAGAAACCAATGGGGTAATATTGTTTGCTGCTGTCCGCAGTAACTGACTGAAGGTCTTGTCTCTTGTTCATTGACAATGGTTATATGGCAGGCCATTGTACAGCACTTCTGTTTCCATCTCATGGCCTTGCTCTTTGCAGGCATGATGTGAAGAATGTTTTTTTTGCTTCTTCTTAGGTTTAAAAAGAAAATAATAAAAAAGGGAAGCTAATGTTAGCACACAGCTTTTCAGAACTTTTTAATGGATTTGTATTTGAAGACTTTCTGAAACCTCATTGCAATTTGCAATGAATGAATGAGTTTATCAAAGAAGGCAAAATCTCATCTCAGTATTATAAATGTATATTATGTTACAAGTATTTTCTTATAATTATGTGTAACAAAAATCTGTTTCAGTGCAAGTCTGCATAAGGAAAAAGTATAAACCTCACAATGTCTCTCTTAGCCTTCCTACTGCTATAGTATATAATGTTGTCAACAGTTGCATTGCTGAAGGACGTTTTATTGATGCATTTATCAACTCTGTCTTGCATAATAATTTTGGAATGCTCATATTTGAACCTTACTTATTCCTGGAGCCACCAAAGGGTCCTTTTGCAAAGCTGGCTTCTGCACAGGGGCAGCTTCTTATCCTTTGTGTGCAATCTGTCTTGGATATGCCAATTGCACAGGGGTGCTAGGACAGGGAGAGAAAGCAGCGTCTCTGCTATTGTGACAAGTGCGTAGAGCTCACTGTTCCCATCTCCTTGCATAATAATCATGAAGAAATTCTGTTCTTAAATGGCCAGTTTACCATTCTATTCATGAATTGAGCCAGTTTGATTTTGGGAATGTGTGGGAATACTTTTTGCTGCAAGTATTTTTAGTAAGGGTGTTTTGCTTTGTTTTAATAGGGTGTAACTGTTCCCTACCCCTGAAGAATCTTTTGCTGAGTATTCTTACCTGTAGTGCAAGGACAAAGCATCTATTGTAAATCTTTAACATTTTAAACAAATTAGATGTCATTGGCAGAATGTTACGCTAATTACTACAGTGAAAGGTGACCTCTTATGACATCAATGATAACGTTGATATCAGAGCATTAAAATGGCCTGTGACCTGCACATGTTAACACCTGTAGGAGCCGAATGAGCTGTAATTTGTCTAAGACTGAGCCAATGCTGCCGCCTAATGATGGGAGTATATAAAATGCAGTATAGCAAGGACATTCTTGCTTGGCAAGCAGACTGGGTTTGTGACTTCATTTGAAGTCCGTAAGCGAAATTAAAAGCAAATTGTCCCATAGACTAGACTGTGTGATCTCGTGATGTGCCAGGGAATTTATATGGTTCAGACTCAAACGCAAGAAAACCCCGTAATTAAGTCTGCAAAGTTTGTTTTCTGCACCCTAATGCCTGCTATGAATATAAAGAGAATTATTCTCTAGGTTTTCTCTATATTGTTAGGGTTATTTGTTGGGTTTTTTTTGTTTTTCATGTAGTTCCCAGTACTCATTTTGCTGATTCCCAAAAGATACTTCATTATTCTGTCATCATATATAGGCTATAAAAGTAAGTGTATTTCACATATAATGCCATGTTACGGAAATCAAGTTTGGTTTCCAAATTCACTATTCCTTTAAAAAGTCAAAATGTGTCAACTGTTTTGTGAGTAACTCCTCTGTTCCCAGTCCAACATCAAACCACTTTCTTAATTCCAGGGAAGAAGTTGGATTTTACCCAGCAAAATATTTATTGATATGCTGAGCTGTGAGCATGTGCATGTTTCTGGAGGTGTGAGGGTTTTGTACCTGCTTAGAGTGAATGAAGACACAAATGTACTTCATTTTCTCTGATGAATTTAGGGCCATTGCAAGGATTTCACAGCTGGGAAACTTTTATGTAATCCAACTTTTTCATAACTTACTTAGATCATGCACGTGAGAAAAGAGGGACCTTTATTATTCTCTGACTCAATGGAGGTTACGCATATCACAAACACCATGGAGAAAGTAGTTGACTCCCCCAGTTGGCTCCCCCAGTTGGTTCACCAGTTTGGTGAGTCAAAGGGAAGATCGTGAGGGGAGAGGAGAGTTGGCCATGAGGGGAACTTGAGAGAGGAGTTCATGAAGGGAGCTCATGAGGGGCAGGTGTGAGAGGAGATCATGAGGGGCAGGTGGGAGGGGCAGGCGGGAAAGGAGCTCGTGAGGGGAGCTCGTGAGGGGCAGGCGGGAAGGGAGCTCATGAGGGGAGCTCGTGAGGGGCAGGCGGGAAGGGAGCTCGTGAGGGGAGCTCATGAGGGGCAGGCAGGAGGTGACCTCATGAGCAGAGTTCATGAGGGGCAGACGTGAGAGGAGCTCATGAGGTGAGTTTATGAGGGGCAGGTGTGAGGGGTGAGGAGGGATGGCCATGAGGGGTGAGAGGAAATCATGAGAGGAGAGCAGGGGCAGCCATGAGCTAGAGCAAGTGGCCATGATGGGAGATCTTGAGAGGGGAAATGAGGTGTGGCTGTAAGGGGTAGGGGTGGTAGCTATACAGACTAGGCCATTATGCGGGGTATGTGAGGGGTGGCTTTGAGTGGAGACCATGAGGGACAGTCATGAGGGAAGATGAAGGATGACTGACTGGAAATCATGAGGGGCAGCAAGGAGAGGAGATCAATTTGCCCTTAGTGACATGGTTTAATGGCGGGCTTGGCAATCCTGGAGTAATGGTTGGACTCAGTGATCTTAAGAGATCTTTTCCAGATTCTATGATTCTATATAATTGTAATATCTACTTTACAATACTTATTGTTGTCTGCAGTACCCAGCTGCAGTTTTTCCCTTATTTATTTTATTTTTTTTATTTCAGAAGAATAAGGAATTGCATGAATGTCTTATCTGTACATCACTGGCCTTCTTTTTTTAGAGCAGTTCTATGTAGTCTGTGGCTGAGTAGAATATTGTCAATAGTGTTACTGTCAAGTTAATTTATAGACCAATAAAGAGCAATAACACTTCTGTGAGGCATCTGCCAATGTAATCTGGGACAGCTTGTACACCCAGCAGATCGAAGCTGGATCCAGCCATGCACTACCTGCTCCTTTTTCAGTTCTTCTGGTAGATCTTTTTGTTTGTGCGCTATCCTGAAACATAGGAAAGCATAGAACTTGCTCTTATTTCCTCCTGGTTTATCTATATTGTCTCTTTAACGGGAAATATTACTGAAAAGGTATACAGAGGTCAAGGATGGTTATTGATCTGTGCCAGTTTGTGCTAAAGGATTTCATAGCAAATGGCTCAACCCTTGGAACAATTATAACTTGGCAAAAACTAATACACTGTAGTTAAGGCATTTTAAAGGCACTGATTCGTTAGCAGGCAGCCCATTAAATCATTATAATTATGTCGAGAAATGATAAAGGCAACAGAGTTAATGCCTTTGAAGCATGTGTTGAAAATGAACCTTAAAAAATATGCACTCATATTTCTCTTGTATGTTTTCAAGTGTTTTTGGTATCACACTGGTCTCAGCTGGGCTGCCTTCCAGCAGTCAGCATCTTAGCAGTGTATTCACTTCAAAGCCAGTGTTTGAGGTCTAAATCTCTGTTCTGTTTCAACCCAACAGGTGCAGGAGGTTGGTCTCCATCAGACAGTGATCATTATCAATGGCTGCAGGTGGATTTTGGGAACAGGAAGCAGATCAGTGCTGTTGCAACTCAAGGCAGGTACAGCAGTTCTGACTGGGTCACTCAGTATCGGATGCTCTATAGTGATACAGGAAGAAACTGGAAACCATACCACCAAGATGGAAATATCTGGGTAAGTGAAATGGAAGTTTATGTTATGATGCTGATTGACTGTGGTTTTAGGAACTCCGCACTCATCAACTTTGTGGTGTTGTTTTTGTGAGGACAGAACAGAGATTTGCTCAAACCAGTGACTCAGGTTGCAGCTGCTGTCAGGAGGCCTGAACCCAGATTCACAAAGCCCATTCGGTTTGATGGCAGTTGTTGGAACAAGCAAATGGCTTTTTGTTGTTGGTATTCCTCAGTGAATGTCTTATGGCTTTCCTTTCCCTGCCTTTTTGTCCTATTAATTTCATAGAGTAAATGTGAGACAGAGAAGTAGTTTTGAAAATCGTCCTCTTAAGCGCAACATTTTGGAAGGTAGTTTGTTCTTTGTGTGTATATATGCTGGGGAGCAGTTTTATTCATATACGTGCCACAGGGATGTGGTCTTTTTGCTTGGAGTAGAGTTAATTTTCTTTACAGCAGCTAGTTTAGGGCTGTGTTTTGGATTTGTGCTGAAAGCAGTGTTGATAACATGGAGATGATTTTAATTATTGCTGAGCAGTGCTTACAGGGTCAAGGCCTTTTTTGCTTCTTACCCCAACCCACCAGTAAGTGGGCTAGGGGGGACACAGCTGGGAAAGCTGACCCCAACACTGTAAGTCATCATGTTTAGTATAGGGCTGAGGAAGGGAGGACAGGGGAACATTTGGAATGTTGTTTGGCTTCCTAAGTAGCTGTTATATGTGAATGGAGCCCTACCCACCTGCCTGACCATTGGAAGTGGTGAATGAATTCCTTGGTTTGCTTTGCTTTCTTGAGCGGCTTTTGCTTTACCTATAAACTGTCTTTATCTTGATCTATGAGTTTTCTGTTTCACTTGATTCTCCAGTCCCACCATGGGGGGAGTGAGTGAGCAGCTGTGTGGGGCTGAGCTTCCAGCTGGGGTTAAACCATGACAAGGGATATTTATGCTATAATAATTATAGAATAAAACGTGATTTGAGGGGGTTTGTAACATTTTCTTCATGGATAAGCTGATAATTTCATTCTTGCTGAAAACAGTAGCCTTCCATTTTGCTGACAACAATAGACATTATTAGATAACATACCTGTCCTTATAGCAGTTGTTTCAGATGGTTATTGCTTTTCAAAAGTAAACTTTGAAAATAGCAAAATGCTGTAATTATTTCTGAAACTAAATCAAATTGGTTAGTTGTTAAGCATCATCAGGAGCAATATTGTCAAAACAGACAACGTTGAGCTGTTCTAGATTCACGTTTTTGCCAGGTGCTTCTTTTATTAAGGTCTGTTATTCAAAATGAATGTCAAATACAGAGTATAAGGTGAATGATTTTATCTGTACAAGAGAAACTTGCTTAATATGTGGAGTACATAGAGGCAGTCATTTTTTATTACAGTATTGATTTATTGAAAAAGCTTCCTCAATGTGCCAAATAGGAGTCTGAAAGAGGGAGAAATTAATGCCAGGGGGACAGACAGGAGTGAATAGAAAAACATTGGTGTTGCTTTAGATTCCTTTGGACTCAGTCATATGAACGTTGCTCACTGGGGAGGGGGAGGAAGCCTATGCTTAAGCTTGATAAATATTACAAGTTTCTCTTATAAGGCAACTTATGTATATAAGGATACTTAGATTCTATGTGCTTGAATTATCTTAGATGGAGAAAAGCCTCAACAACTGTTATTGAAATAATGAATAATTTGTCTTGGGGAGTGGGAGAGCTAGCAAAAATACAGGTAGCAGGACAGTTAGGCTGAGGAAAACTCTGTTCTTAATACCTTGACAGGGCAAATCCTATGGCAACATGGGATTTGGTTAAGTTACATCTGCGACTATTTGTTTTCAAAGTGGCCCACCTATCTGAGGGCTTTGTAGGAAATCTTCCGTATCATCTTTTAATATAGAAATATTGAAAGCTTTTTCATGGAAGAACATTTCATGGGTTTTTTTATTAGCAATTACGTGTGTGATGAATTCAGGTCAAATGTTACTCTGTTGTTGACCACAGATGCCACTGGGAGAAAATGTGTGAGAAGTTACATAGAAGTTTGCTATTTCTATATGGAATGCTGTATCCTTGTATACTTAGTAGACTGGTTGCTGAAGTACTGCTGTTGTTCATGTCCTGAAATTTTTTATCCATACTAGAAAAGCAGTTTAAAAAACCTACCCTATTCCAGCTTTCTTTTAAGAATGAAGTTGAGCTGCTAGCAAAAAAAGAGGCTAGGGTTCTTCACTCCTGACTTGCCTAAACCAGCATTGTTTCTGTTGTTTGGTTTAGTGGTGGGCTTGGCAGTCCCGGAATAATGTTTGGACTTAATGATCTTAAAGGTCTTTTCCAACCTAGTTTGTTCTGTGAGTCTATGTCTCAGCCTTTGTTTAATCTTGAAAACATTGTGTTTATTAGGTATTAGTAAGTCTTAAACCTAGTAAGTTCCCAAGGCAGGGGAGGTACCTGAGCATGGAGAAATACCCTTGTACCTTTGTAGTAGTGTTCCGAGGAGACAGACTTCCCTGAGGAGGACATGGGGTGGTGCAAAGTTTCCCGTCACATCTTCCTCTTAGGGTCACTTTGTACAAGATACTGAAAGCAGCAGAAACTGTGAGGGTCAGGTCAGACCACGAGCCAAGTATCTATCCAGGATTGTCAATTTAAAGTCATGAAGTCAAAATCTTCTTGACTGAAATGACTGTGATAATCTTAAGTATCTCACATGATTCTGGTGCCCTTAGAAAACCTCTTGGAAAGCATTTAGTCTTTTCCTTTGGAGTCATAGCTTTTAGAAGTTTTATCTGCAAGAGAAATATGCTATGTAGCTTTTGGTTAGTGTGCCTCTTCCATCATCCCCATGCCTGACTGTCATTGTTTACTGACAATAGTAAATTTAAAATTAAAGGAGAAAGTAAAGAAAAAGAGGAAAACATAAGTGCAGAGTTCAACAGTATTTAATACTACAGCAGTTATAATATCAAATGATACAGACAGAGGGCGAGATATGGGAAACAGAAGGAAATAAAAGTAAAGCTTGCTAGATGAGATAGAGAGAGCACAAAGGAGAAATAATTTCCAACAAAGATCTAGTTAGGAATAAACCATGATGAACTGCATAAAATGCTGAAGTGACCCCTTTCTGTATGCATTAGTCAGGGAGGAAAAGAAGTTCTATAATTACCTCCTAAGTAGGAGAGAAATCAAAAGGCTCTCAGGAAGTCTGTGATGGGGAAAGTGCTTTCAAGGTGAATATAGAGTAAGCTTCCCAGTTCTGTGAAATAGATTTTCAGACCCCACCTCTCCCAGGCTTTTGGATATTTTCAATTTCCATGAATTTTAATAAGATGAGTGAATGTGGCCTCTTCCCATAAAATGCCTAGCAACTAGAGAATTTTGATCACCTCTCCTATCTTCACTTTTGTAGTCTGAGGTTCTAATTTTAATAGGTCATGAGGTCCCCCTTCAAACAGCAATCCACTGGGATGTTTCATGTACACAGTGTATCTTTGTTTTGGGATAGATGCTCATTTTGGTTTCTACATCAACACCATCTATCTGTATGCCTAACAGATACATACTGACGTGATTGTACATATAATACTGCTTCTGTTCCCTTACTCAGATACAGATCATGCAAATGCCTGTAAGCTGTATAGATACAATAAGAAAATGCTGATATCTTATGAAAGCATTGAGACTCAAATAACAAAACTTAGTGACAGAGTCTGAGCACCTCTAATATTCAAATCTTCCCTAAAGGACAGTGGAAGATCTTTGGTACAATTTAAAAGGCATTACAAGGTATCATCTTCTACAATTTGATTACTTTAGTGGAACTTGTGATCAGCTCTCATCCATCTCAGTGTCTTGTATCTTGGGGATATAAAAGTCATGCTAATGAAGGAAAAAGTGTGACTGTAATTGAGTTTAAAAAAAAACGAAGCAACCTAACTGATGGTAAAGTAGTGCAGACCCTTTTCCATAAACTCCAGGTTACATTCTGTAGTTGACTCTGGTCTCCAGACCCAGTGAACCTCAATGGAGGTGCAGAGATGTAAGTGAAAGCAGATTTTGCCTTTATACAGAAAATTTAACCCTGGGCCAAGTGACTGCTGCTTCAGGTGAAAGCAATTATGTTTTCTGGTTTTGTTATTTTTCTTTCAGTTTTGATAAAACTAAAATGTATTATACATAACATCTGCTTTTGTAATGTTTTTATTGCTGAAAAGATATTAAGGTATTACATAATTTTCACTATGAAGAGTTATTTTTGGAAAGAAACTTATTAATTTATTTACCTGTTGGATTTAAATGCTTTATTTTCTTTTAATACTGTTTCTTCTGTTCTTTTTTTTTTGTTTTATGTGAAATTATTAGAAATCCAGCAAGTTAACTGTAAAATGAACTTTGCATTTCTCTGGGCACTGAGGAGCAACTTACTGTTTGAGAAATGCAGTCTCTTCATTTACATGGTTCCCCTTGGTATTGAAAGAAGCAAGTTAGCACAGCACAGCGGATTTAGCTTGCATAGGAAAATGAGCTCGCAGCATTTCAGAGTATTTTGACATAGTATTGAGCCAAAATTCATTTTGAAAGCAAGCACAAGTGAGTTGTATGATTAACTTTTTCAAGCTGTGTGAGATTTCAGATGTTTAATACTCTTGGGTGCCTTTGGAAATACCAACCATCAGACAGACCTGAAGTAACATTTAATGTCTGGGTAGATACGAGGCAATCATCTGCAGCTCTACCTAGCTGAAATTCTGTGGGAGCCATCTGCTCACCCTTTCTGTTCTTCCTGACATGCTAATTCTGGTTAGGTTATTCAGAGAACAATCTGCAAACCTTATCACATTGCCTGTTCCTTCCACATGCTCTACAGAGCATCATTTATAGCTAACCAAGGACTCACTGTATACATCTTAGACTACAATGATTTGTGCATGGAAGCTGTGCGAATAAATTGTAGCATACACCCTCTCTGTTAGGACATACAAGAATTATTTGCTTTGTAAAACCTGTCACTGCCGTTTCCCTGAGAGCCAACTTATTTCCATGACCCTAAGCTAAACAGCATTAATGAAGGATGCTATGATACAGTTCTTGAGTTTGATGCTTACTGCTGCTCTCTGTTCATGTGATTTCTTTGTAGGCTCTTGAGCGGAAACCTGTGCCATAGGAAGATTTGCTACCTTTGTGGCCTTATGGGCCTGGATTTTTTGTCTTTATTAAAAAAAACCTATATTGATTAAATTAGCTTACTAAACCAATTAATTTATATGTAGTTATACTGACCTGCAGTTATGGGAGCGTTTTAAAAATACAAAATGCAATTAAAGTGGTCTGTGACCTGCCACTTCCTGTTGTTGACTGCTACTTAGAATATCAGATGCTGTGCAGATCTATTTAAACATGGGAGAGTAGTTTGATATATTAGTCAGAGCAAAAGTTTTGACTAGTGGTTATAGGAAGGCCCTGAAGTCTTCTGGGAATGTTGTGAATTTATGGTTGTTTCCTATTTAAGGATTCACTGACCTGTCCTGTCCGGAAGGATTTTTATGTTAGTATCTTGCTGTCTCCATAGCAATGACTGCAAGGTGACCAGTGTTGTTTTTAGTGGCTCCTAATTCTCCAGGTGTATTTTATTACTAGAATCACCTTTTTAAAATTTATACATTCCTTCCATGGGGAAAAAAAGAAATACCTGATTTTTCTCCTGGCATCTCCTGTGTGCCTTTTCTTAATTTCATTATGCCTTAGCTTTCCTGGGTGGTAAGTCTCCAAGTCCCTGTCTCCCATGCCTTTATCTTCTAAAGATTGCTCCATTCACTTGTAACAGCAAGTGTCACCTTTATGGGTGTATTGAATGAATGAGGTGCTGTTACTCCCACCAAAGTCAATATGTCTCAGTGCTTAATACACATTGCTAACCAATACATTGAGGACCTGACTGAAAGGATATGGATACAGGAAAATACTTTTGCTGTAGTGAAACTAAACTCTTCCAGACCCAATACAACAGTCTTTGTTGTTATGCCAACAAAAATATGTAATATAGTGTTGATAGGTCACCTTTAAAAATTCAGGTAGTTGCTGACAAGGAATTTTTAGAAGCCCTGAAGAACTGTACAGATAAAGATCAGTGCTATTGTGATGAAGCCTGTTTCCTAATCTCTTCTCTGTGTGCAATCTGTTAAGAGAAATGGTATAAAATTTTAATGCATTTAGAGAAACAGACTTGGGGTTATCTGAAATATCATGGCAAAATATATCTATGCCAAACACCGTCACTGCTACACACTACTTGTATTAAAATGACAAAAGATCTGATGGCCTTTTTAATGTTGGAATACTAAGAATAACACCAAACTGTGATACACAGTAATTCTACTTTTTAAATTCCAACTTTTCTGGGGGAAAAAAACCAACCAAACAAAACACAACCAAAAATAGATGCTTTATAGGACCCTAATAATGTATTTCACGTATGAAGCTATAAGATCATCTGAACAGTTTTGGTTAGAATCCTTGAAATCACATATTTTGTGCAGGAAGAAAGACCTTTTGTGTTATTTGTAGAAGAAACATGGGTTCAGGACTTTGCTTATAACTTTATTTTTTTTTTTAAGGGGAAGATACACTGACATTTTGGAAATTAATTTGATCAGATGGAAAGTTACTATTTTTTTTCCACTGTAAGCTACTTATCCTGTTTATGAGAGAAGGAGTCTGTAATTGTATTAGGCTATCTCCAGAGGCACAAACAGAACTATTTTAATCTATCAGAGTATAGATAGAAGACAAAATCATTCCTGCTGTGGTGGTAGACAGTGTCTGAGCCTTTCCTTGATTCTGTACAGGCCATTACATGAAAACCAAATTAGGGTAACATATTAGAGTTTTGCACTGTATTCTGCTAGAACATTTCCATTCTCAAGGATTATTTTCTAATCTGTTGTTCTCTAACCTGAGGACTAGTTGTCAGTGTTTGTTAAACTATACAATTTTTATCACAGATAGTTAAAGGCAAGGGCCTAAATCCATGTTTTAGTTATCAGATGGCTTAGTTTTCAAATACCTTACTGTCATCCTGCAATGAATACAAGCATAAGTTCTGAAGCAAACCCACAAAAGTGCATTGAGTGCTTGATCAGCTCAGCAGCGGAAGCAGTCATAGTCATGGATGAATGGCAGCATATCTGGGCTTGAGAGATCATTCTGAGGCACTGGTTTTGTAGCTCCTGTGTAGCACTGAGCAAGACCCACACGGACTGCTGCACTGTATTTGAGTAACGGGAATGCTTCTCAGCTGCTAGGTACAGAGCTGAGCACGTAAATTGGTTCTTAAAGCTCCTAGTTATGTAGGGTGTCCTCAATCCCTTTCTAGAAAGCCTTAACACTTCCACAGATGATTGCACGAGAGCTGAATAGTCAGTTTTTGAATTGTTAAGGGATTCTATAGAGGCATATTTGATTGTCCAGATCAAGATCCTGCTGAATGTGACTGAATAAAATGGTCTTCAGCAGTTTCCTTGCTGCTTGTCAGCCCTCTTGTTTGTCTACCATTGTCCTGGGTTCAAAACATATGAATAGATCAAGTAATTTATGTAACTCTTACTGTAGCAGAACTGCAGCATATTACCAAAAATCTGCTTTATGGCACTCCTGATATTTTATGCTGATACATACTGATATTTACATTTTATCATATATTGAATAAAAAGCATAGTGTAGCTAATGTTTCATTTGGTAAAAGTATGGTTGAAAATAGAAGTTCTAGCAATCTCCACAGATTGTAAAACATCATGTAATCATAATATGGTTATGTGATGTGCCTTAAGTTAAATTAGAAATGGAATTTCAAATCATGAGTCTTGTCCATTTACTTAGTCATCAGTTGGCATTATGTTAAAATACTCCTGCAGTGTATTTGGTATACATACTACACTTCTATGCGTAGCTGTTTGTAGCACTGTTGAAAAGCTGTTCTGCCAAGGACTTCCTTAGTTCCTTATTTTCTTCCCATGAAACTCTAGAATAGATTGCCTGGGGAGGTTGTGAGGGAGCTGAACCAAATCATCTGCAGATGTTCCTTTCAGCCTTTGATTCTCAATGGAGGCTGAAATTTTCCTAAACTACTAACTGTTGAAATGAAGAGGCGAAACAACTCTTAATATATTCTGTGCTTCTTCCATCTTTGACACATGCAACTGTCATTTCTGTCTCCAGTCTATAGTTGGCTTCAGTTTCTGTGGCAGAGATGCATTATAGAGTATCTCCAATTGTTAGGAAACTTCAGATGTTCTAACTTTAAGGAAAAAGGCATTGATAGCACCAGTAACCTAATCACAGTTCATTGTGTTCCTCTAAATAGTGCATTTGCAAAATTGTCTAAGTTCTGAGTAGTAAATGCACTCATGCTTAACTTCACATGTTGAAATTAAAGTAATAAGACTAAGTGCTTAAAATTGAGTATACATGATCAGGGAGTGTGTCCAAATGTGTTGGTATGATTCTTGGGAAAAAGGAGCAATGGTCTTACTGGAATTCTTTGGGAAGTACTATACTACAGGTAATAAAAGCACTGCTTAAATACTAGATAGGTGGAAAGCAGAAAATATTCTCAGTTTGGATTTGCTTGGCACTGGTAAAAGTGAAACTGAACAAAGTTGTGCATCAGTCTTAGTGCTTATTTGATGGATTTTTTTTAAAGGCTTGTTTTTTTCCTTTATTAATGAACATATTGATACTTGTATCAGGAGAGCACTTTGATGAAGGTGTGCCTTGCAAATGTTAAAATCCTTACATTGGGAGGTGGTCATACACAGCATTATGTTTCTTAGAATGTACTTTCACATAGACTGTAGATTTGTGTTTGGCAGAATAAATAGGTTTGGGCTAGTATGAGAAAGATGTGGTTTTGGTAATGAATTGAAGGCATTTCACTGTATTACTTCTGATGCTTGTGAGGTCAGCTGTGCAGAAAACAGCTTGTGAAAGGTTGTTTCCCATTTGCGTCTTGGCTCATTAGCTGTTACTTCCCAGTGAAGACAAGCATAATTACCTAGGAGCAAGTAATGGTTGAATCCACAAACATTTGCTTTCATGTAAATTCTTGGACTTAAGCACCTGTGGAATTGTACTTTCAGTCTCTGGTTCTCCCTGGAGATTGGTACTTCTTAACTGGGGATACTGAGCTTTGCCCAGAAAATAGTGAGGTAATGCACCGTGGGAGGCTGACAATTTAAGACCAAGTGCCTGATTTCAATATCAGCACAGTTGCTGAAGATTATGCGGAAGTATTTACTTGCACACATGTGATCTGGAGGCCCCTTAACACTGAAAAGTATGCTCCTTCCATCATGAAAATCACTTTACATTCTTTTTCCTGGAATTTAAAAATAAATTTAATAAAGAAAAAAAAACCCCAACCAATAACCACCAAAACAAACCCATGTTATTTTGCAGTGTGTAAACTCTGATCAGCTGCAGAGCAGAAATGTATTTTAAGAGGAAATTTGACAGTTGCTGTTGCTGCACTAAATGTCTGTTGCTGTATAGATAACTTCAGCCTGAGGGTTGTTAATCTGAAACCTTTCATGAGCAATAAAGTCACATTAAAAGTATGAAAAAGTTAGACTTAGGCCAAGAGAATTCTTGTGTGCTATATCTTAAGTTTTCCTGTTGCCTGGGATTCAATTTATTTATTTATTAATATTCTCAGACCCCTTAAGATAAAGAATAGTATTCTAGTATTATATTCAATAATATTGATATTAAAAGTACATTGAAATAGATCCTGTTCAGAAATGTATGTAAGGAATCCCTTAACTTTTATCTGGAATTTAATTCTTGTTGGGTTCAGTAGAAAGCACGAGTAAGTTAAATATGTGCTTAACACTTTCCTGACAAGTTTTGCTTTCATATGATTGTACTGTCTGCACTCTGTGGTATTTTACAGATTGCTTTTTTAATAATGGATTTTGCTATAAATAGTTGCTGGCTTAGTTGTGATAACAATTTTCACTACCATTTATAGTGTATGTGCGTATGCACACATATTATGAGTTATTTTTTACTAAAAACCGTTTTAGTAATATGAATAAAAATAAAAAATAAGGTTTCTGAATTGCAGTGCATCAGTGAGACACAAACCTGTTTAAGTGAGGCATTACTGTGGATTAATAGTGCTCTAATTTTGATATTTTTTTGTAGAAAAAGAGGAAAACTTTGCTTAATTTGTTTCCAGTCTCTCAGATATGTCTATCACATTGGTTTATTTTACGTATATAAATTTAACTAAAATGACAAACTTATAAAGCTGTAATAAGATTTGCATTTGTGGAGTTGCAGGCAAAGTTGGTTCATAGTGATCTTTAAAACCTGATGTGGAACATTCCTCACAACACTGCTTGTCTGCAGTACAAAATACCACGACAGAAGAGTAAATCTTCTATTAGCCATAGTATAAACTAGTTTGAGTTGGCTTGGTGATGCCATTACCAGTTGTAATCAGTTGACAATGATAACTCTTCTTTTTAAATACTAAACACAAAAATTATTTACTGTGCTGAATGCTGAGTTATGTTACATGCTGATTTTAATTAACATGTTTTCCAGTGTGCTTAGGTAAAGTTTAAGTGGTTCTTGGTGAGCAGTTGTCTATGCATTCATCCTAATGACACTACCTGTAAGAGGAAGTTCTTCCTGTTTGAAGGAATACTTGCACTGTCGAAATGCTAGAAGTGTCGAAAAGCATTGTTTTTCAAACTGCTTTTCAAAGTATTTGTAGGTTTCCTAAGACAAAGTCAGAATAAGTTTTCTGTAAAACAAAATTATTCAGGTCCCTTCTCTGAAAATGCTAGAAGAAATGTTATACAGCGAATTACTATGATCCTGAAGGTTATTTTCATGCTTAGGTCATAAACTAAGATCACAGGCAGAAGTAACTTTGCTATTTTTATTTTATTTATTTATTTTTTAATATTTCAAGAAAGAATGACACAAATTTATGGCAAAATTGAGACACTTGTATAAAACTTCTTGTACTGACTGATTTGCAGGGCGAAGTCCTTTTAAACTTAAAGATGTTAAGAGTGACTGGCAGGTGATACAGAGGGAAAAAAAATTCTCTTAAGCTCATTGCTTATTTGGCCTTTGTTTCTTAAGTGTGACTTCCCTCCCTACACTTTGTTATAGGTTTTAGACAGTTATGAAAGAGTTGATGCGCGCTGAGGATAGTTTCAGTCCTTTCTTAAAACTTTTCATCTTTATTGGTCCATACCACAGATTTACTGTAAACTGAGTACAGTTTTATATACATAGTTTCCTTGTGTCCATCAAGCCAGCCACCTTTGTTCATGATAGGTTTTACCAAAGTGCCAGAGAGAAGAAAGGGAGAAGAGGGAGAGCACTGCTGGACAAACATGCTTGAGATATGCCTCTTTAAAGCATCATTTTCAAAACCATAAAGAGTTGATATTCATAAATCAGGTAGCTCCCAGTGCTCAAAGAAATAAGGCAAAGCTGCTGACATGCACTGTTGTTTTCGTAGAGAAAATGAGTTCAAATGCAATTGGGAATGGCTGTATCACAGACTTAAGGCTTTTGAGACTTGAAGATAATGATTATATTGCACTTAGATTTCTTTGTATATGTAAAAAAGATAGGACAGAGGTTCTGCAGCAGAGATAAGGGACTAAGTTAATATTTAGTTAAGTAATTAAATAGTGAAACCAGAGGTGAAACACGGGCCGGGGAGAGACAGGCCACATCAACATTGTACTGTGTTAAACAGTCAAACCATGAGAATGCTGCAGATATAAAATGGCTAAACCTTTACTATGTCCAGTGTATTTTAAAAGATCAAATATGATAGTTTAAGGGGAAAGGAGGGAAGGGAAACCTTGTCAGCCTGATGTATTTAATCAGTGAAGAAAAGCCAGGAAAGAGAGGATTGCTGGTACATGAGAGCAAATGCTAATGATAACCCTCAGGCTAAACTCAGTAAGAGCTTTTTGGCATGTCCAGGCTGTCTGTGTCTGGTTAAAAGAAAAACAGCAACAACAAAATAAATATATTTTGTTGAGAATAAAATGGATCAGTGACAAGAGTTTGGTTTTGACTGTCTCGTTAGACATTCTATTGATTAGATCTTTTCCCTGTATTTTCTTTAAGTGTGTGACTAGTGGAGTGCTTTGATTATTACCTTTCCTGGTTAGCATGAAGTTACTGCCAGATTTGTTAGTTCAAACAGCTTTCAGAGTCCTTATTCTATCATTACTTTCAGTGTCAGGTTGATAGGAAACAATTAAATACTGCTGCTTCCACTTATGAAGACCCAAAGGTTGCTTATTGTTTCTCTGGGAGGAATGGGACAGAATCAACTAGTGGTATCACTAAGAGTGACTCTCCCCAGACATGGTGTGACAAACAAAGTCTGCCACTTTTCTAGCTAGATTTGCAATATGAAGGTGTTTTTTTGTGTTTGTTTTGGGAATTCTTGAGAATATAAAAACTAATTCATGGCTTCCTAGCTCCTGCACACATAACATTTTTCCCATTTCTACACTGACTGATATCTGTGAGGAGTATTTTGGCAGTGTAAAGAGAGATTAATACATAACCTGCTGTTTCTTAGCATCTAATGGTTTAAAAGTGGTAAATTAATGTTTATGTTTTAAGTCCTTTGGCATACTATGCATTAGAGTGGAAGAGCTTTTATATAAAGGTGCAGATTCCCTCCCTTCCCCTCCCACCCCATTAGTACTAGAGCTATAAAAGCCGTAAAATCCAACATTACTGTGAGTTAAAACTATTTAAGTAAATACTTCTGTCACAGTTCACTTTGAAGCCTAAACGTTTGAGTCCTTGAAATCAGATTTTAAAACACCGATTTCTGAATAAGGGATATAGTCATTAGTATTGTAATAAGAGCACATGATTTCTATTTATCTGAGGATTGCAAATTCCATAAAATGTGTTTACTGAAAAACTATCATGTATGTTTTGTCCAACTACACTGATGTCAAAAAAGTGGTAGAGATGAGTAAGCTACAGGAACATCAAATTTCTGTCCTATTAGTAACTCATAAAAACATGCAATGGCATTCAAAGCAACTTGTTAAAGTCAATTAATCTACAGATAAAGGCAATACAAAACTGTTCTTCCTGCATTTTGTGTTGTCACTTAGAAGTACAGCACTGTAGGAACATGATCATAAATAGCAGAATCACAGAATGGTTTGATTTGGAAGGGACCTTGAAGCTCATATAGTTCCAATGCCCTCATGCAGAGCTATGTCAGGAATCATATACAGTTTTGTTCTAATGTTTTGGTGTTCCTGGGATGAATACAAGGGAACATTTCTGCAGGTTTGTTTGGGTTCTTTTCCCCCTCTTTTTATCTGCTTTCTGCCAACATTAAACTGTAATAACGTACTTTTAAGGAGGTAAGTTGAAATTTTCAGTTTTGTTGGGGATATTTACTTAACATTCATATTTCTGAAAACCAACTAGCACTTAGTTGCTCTAGTGTGATGGTACAGACTAAGGTAAGAACTACTAGCTGTTACTTGCTTTAAAGCATGGTTGTACAGACCAACATAAGCAACATCTAATCACAATGAGCTTCAAGCCTTGAAACACTTAAAGGGTGAAGCAGGAATATGGTGATAAATGGTCTGATGTGATACTTGAAAGGGTCTCTTCTCTTGCTGTAAACTTTATTATATCATGTGGGAGGGAGGTTTGCAAATCATGTCATTAATATGCTGAACCTTGTACATTATGGAATATGGTTCAGCATAAAAATCTTGATCTATTAAAAACACCTGTGCCTATGGCAGAGGCACAGAGAAAGTAAATATCATGGATATGGATTACTAAACCTTCTTAGAATTAATGGACTTGTAGGATCAGTGGCAGAGTCAAGGAGATGTAATAGGGATTTCAGTTCTCAGAACTATGTTAATATTTGATGTGGGTAGACAACGTGTGATGTCAGTGGTACTAAGGAGATTTTCCTGGTGCTAGCTAGCATTGTCTGTTTACTCATTGTTGAAAGCTGAAGGCCGAAGAGTTACATGTTTTCATGTGATCCAAAAATAAAACTATTATAAGTATTGTAGGTGATATTAGAAATACGTTTATAGGGGAAACAGTTTCCTGATGTAATGTTTGTAAAGATGGATGTTCTGGGTATTTGTTATACCAATCCTGCAAAACTCTGCCACATTCAAATGATGATATCTTGAAAGTTTGATGTGCAAGAGATGGTGGTTAGTTCTGTATGTCACTTTGAAAAATAATGTCTCCAAATTAAGCTCCCTTTGTAAGCTGTGGAAGAATTTAGTCATGAGCTCTGAGATCTGAAGTACGAGATAAATGCAAATAAGAATATTTGCATGCAAATACGAACCCCAGCTCTATATTAGAGATTAGCTTTACATGTAGAAACAGGGAATAGTTCTCCGGAGTGACCCTTATCTTCCTTTACTTCCATTATCCTTTACTTCCTGCAAATTCTTGCATTGCTCACTATTCATCTGTTGGTTTATTCAGGAACTTAGTTCTGGGGGTCAACACTCAGCAAGCTGTGAAGTGACTCGTGTGTAGTAAATGGATTGTGGAAAAAGTAATAGCGTGGTATTAACTACAGGTTATACAGAAATGCCTAATCTCGAAACTAAGTTACAAGGGCAGTGCAGTTTTAAGAAGGTTTCAGTGCATGACCTGTCAATCATTATGTAATTTTCATTTAGTTATAAGCAGGAGTTCTTGTGAGAGTGAGACATAAAGATGCATCGTTTGTTTCTCCCACTCTCTCTGCTCTTCATATCAATCTTTACTGCTTTCATCTTTCATTGTATATTACTGCCTTCCTCTTTCCCTTGTCTGTCTAGCAGTCATAGCTGGGTTTTGCTTGGTCCACATTGAGCAGGCTATATTAGAGCTGCCTCAGCTTCCATGTTAGTGTATTCACAGAGCTTTTGGTGTTGCAGTTGCCTTTCTTCCTTCACATTAGGCCACATCTGATCTTCTATCTTAAGCCCTTGTCGTCCAACCTTTGATCAAACTATGGCAGCACCAGTGTGTCTGTTCAAAACAGCAAACCTGCTTCCCCACTCACTCATTTTAGCTGAAATTTGAAGGCATATATAAGATTTGGTCGGTGGCCAGTCTTGATGTCCTAAGGGTTTGAAAAAATCATAAGTAACTCAAAGCTGATTAAGTGTGTTTTTAACTGAGCACATCAACCTGCCTTACATGACTTTTTTTTCTTTAATGACAAATCCCATGTCTGCCTTCTGTATCTTAGTGACTGGACCATGAGACCTGATACCATCTTGTCTCATGTAGTTACAGCAATTAGTGTCATTATCATACCTGTGAACCACCATTCTTTGAATATGTACCACTGTTATTTTTAAATACAGTAATGATTTACATATACTCATCACTACGAATGCTAAAGAGCAAAGGCTGTCCATTTTAGAGGAGTTTAACCTGCGGAGAATGTAACCTGTGTGCTATATATCACCAGATACTTTTCATAATGGTGCTGCTCTGATAATCTTACATTAGCACGAGTTCATTTGCTGAGAACAATGTGACTTATAAAGCCACAAACTAATTCCCTGGCAACAGAAACAACACCAGTAACTGCAGCCATGGGAAAGTGATCTGGGAGTAGAAAGGACCAATTCACAAAACGAGGGGCTTGATGGAAGGCAACTTAGCAAAGAATTAAACAACTGCTGCTGCACTGAAATGCAAGTCTTTAGGCAAATAAACACAAGTAGAAGGATAATAAAATCATCATGTTAAGAACCAGATTTCATGTTTTATCACAGATAATGAAATTGTGCATGTTGCGGATCCTCTTGGTTTACTCTTGTCTCTTTGAAGTTGTCTAGTTGATGAAGTCATGGTTTGAAACCAGTCTGTACTCTGCAGAATGTTACTATCGCTATCAAGTATTTCTGCCTGGGCTGCTAAATTTAAGTCCTCTGTTAAACAAATTAGATGCAACATAACTATTAAGTACTGTGGAAAAATACTCTATATCTGTAGTTTGCTTTCTTCTGTCGCTCCAAGCATTAGCCTTCCATGCCTGGTCTTTACCAGCAGTTTAGGAGCTACTCATGCAAAACCACTTGCACTCTGTTCTTTCTAAAACTAGGTTGTGGCAATGTTGCTGCTTAGTCATCTTAATCTGAGAAAGCTGCAATTTTTGGGAGTTGTTTGGCTGGGTTATCTTGATGTCTTCTAGATAGGCTTTTTATACAATAAATGAACTAAGGTATCACTGGCAGAATACGTCAGACAGTCCTACTTAAATCCCATTTTGCCAGCATAATAGTTGGCCTGAAAAATTACTTGTAGAGATTTACACTGTAATCTTCATAAAATGAGCCTTTACTGAAACTGGGGGGGGGGGGGAGGGGAGCAGGGAGGACAGGGAGATGCTGCAGTATAATGTTCTGTATATAGCTATTACTATTGGCATTAAACCAATATTGGTATTAAATCAAACTTGTCAGTAGATTGCAATTAAATAGATAAACCTGCTATTGATTTAGAAATGGCATGTCATAGGATGCTTATGGTGTTACACTAGCAGATAGGAGAAAAGATCTGCAGAAGGGAAAGAGGAGAAAGGGTACTGGAGAAAATCAATCAATTTTTGAATAAAGAATGCTATACAGCAGCTTGCACACTTAAAAATTTTAGTTGTTTTTGAGATGTTTCTTTAAAGCCTTGAGCTGTCCTGATAAAAACCCTGTTTGGAACTCCCAGTTTTAGAATTCACTGTCCTGTTACTGGAAAATTAATTTCAAACATTGGTTATATTAATCTTTAAAACATCTCTTTGAAGTGAAAATATTGTATATCACTTAAAGTGATTTTTGTAATGAAATATGCTAACGATAACTTCCTAACTTGAAGTTAATTGCTACTGAATGATAAACATACAGATGTTTGTACTGTGTAATTGCACTACACAAAGTTCATGAAAACCAAGATTTATTTTGGCTTCTCATTTGGATTATATTCCTTACCCCAGCCTTGTGCTTTGAGGCATTATATGAAATCTTTTTTATCTCTTATTTCACTAAGCACTATGACCTTTATGTAACCATTTCAGTCTTTCTTGTTCTACATAAATTGCAAGTATAGAAGAACAGAAAATTTTAGATCTCTTCTGACGGAAATTTGCTAAACCAAAGATTCCAAGAAATAAAGGAGTTTGAGGTTTTGAAATGGTAACAACACTTACTCAATTGGGGATGTGTCTTCCAACTACAGTGGAAGTTGGATAGCCTTATGAAAGAAATTGGAAAGCATTAAGGACAAATTTCGTGTGTTGTATTCACAGAAACTATGTGAATCATTCAAAATAACCTGTTGGTCTGAGCAAAGACTACTTGATCTGACAGTGCTCATTGGGAAGGACCTGTCCTTGGCCTAAAGGACCAGAAGTTTAATTAATGGTGTGATGTTGGGTTAAAAGTTTAATATTAATAAGAAATTTTAATATTCCTAAGTATCACAAAAGCATGAGCAGAAGTGTAGAAGACTGAAAAGTTTTGCTGATAATGGCTAATACAGGAACAGAGCTGAACTTGGGATTTTAATGCTTAGTAGCCAGTACATTGTAGTTACGTGATAGGTCTTCAGGTAGCTGTTGTTTGTTTGTGCTTGAAGGATGCAAGGATGGGATACACAGTTTCCAGTGGGATTTATCATGTAGAAACTATACACTGGTAATGGCCATTTACAAGGACAGGATGTTTTCTTGCTGAAGTGATGAATTTGTCAAGGCTTTGTCTGAGCTATCCGTACAGAGGTTGCAAATCAGCAACTAAAGGGGCAGACTACACTAAGAAATATTATTACTAACACTCACTTAGTGAATTTGATTTATGAAGACATTTTGAACCTGAAAGTGAGATAAAGCATTCAGCAGAGAGGACAGGTTGTTGAAGAGAAAATCTGCCATTAATCTTCTAAAAAGGAAGATCTTTCTTTCACTAAATGGAATGATTCTTTTCAGTGGCTAATGTAGCCTCCTGGGGTTTATTGGTTTAGCATATTTTATGGTTTATCTCTGGTCATTTCTTCACTGGTTCATGTTGGATAAAACATGTAAAACAGCATGGACAGTGTTTATGGCAAAATGAATCCTTTGTAAAGGTCATAGCAGAGACTATAGAGTTTTTTTTTCCATCAAAAAATACAGCAAAATGAAAAAAAAAAAGATACAGCAAATGTCTTCATATACCACTGAAGACAGATTTAATGGATTAATGCAACTTAGAGCAGAGGGGACAGCTCATCAATTGCTGCACAAGTTGTGGGTATTAGACTCTATAAGATGTTGCACATTAGTCTCTCTTATTTGAGAGAACTTGAGTCCTTAAATAATGTCTAGCAAAGGCTGTCACCAAGTGACAAAAGTAGCTCCATATTACATGTTTCATCAGAGCCACCAGATTTTTCCTTGAAGCTTATTATTAATATCCAGTAAAAAGAACAGTTGCCCTCAAGAATTCTTAGATATGTCCAAGGGAAAAGAACAGAGCAAAGCAAGGCTATGTTATAAATATGTAAGGAGATTGCGTAAGACAAAAATGCTAAAGCAAATGTTGATCTGTGTGGTTGCTCTTGCTTGCTTCCCAGTGAAACACCAACTAACAAAGAATTATGTCAGAGTAGATTCAAAACAGTAGTCAGTTTGAGATACCTTTCTGATAAAGCAGAGTCAGGGTGGTCTTTGAGAATCATTATCACTTCTACTCAGAGGGCAATGAACAGACTTAAGTCAGGTGATAGTAGTTCCCAGACTCACTGCCATAGTTTAGGGGTGTATATTTGTTGCCTTCTCTCATCTTATTGACTCTGCCAGAAGTTGTTCATTATCCAGCCTCCAGCTGTTTTCTACAACTTAAATGACACTAAGATGTTGTAAATGCTGAACAAGGATGATTTTTTAGGTTGTTAAAGAAGTCTCCAAGCATAGCTGCCATGTAAAGAACTGTAATATCTTTTTTTATAGGCAAACCTTATCAAACTTATCACTGTACATACCAGGCCAGTTCATGTTTAATATATGTGTTATAAATAAAGTGTTGCTCTTTCAGAATCATCTGTATTGGTTTGTTTGCGTAAAATGTAAATATTTCATTTGGGGGCTAGTGACAGGGAAACATCTGTTAGTTTAGCAGTCAAAACATTTCCTTGTGGTCTATGTGATGTTTATTATGGATAACATCACCTTCTAAGATCTCAGTTTGGTTCTATCCTAGTTTCTGGAATGATAGCTTTGTGAATCTACAGTACAATTTTTACTCTTAATCTATCTGTCAAAATAGGTTTCATAATTGCTATCCCCTTAGCAAGTAGCATTTATAGCTAATCTTCCATTTACATTTTCCCACAATGGTATGTTTGTGCCCACACATGAGTTTTTTTTTTTTTTATCTAAGTGAGTTATTCTGTTTAATGTTAGTCATCCTATTTTTTTTCCCCCAGAGACTGCATTGTCATCTAAGTGAGTTGAGATTAAGTAGCTTTGAGAAATGTGCTTTTAGTATCTTAAAATTGCTTGTTGGCAAGCAAGTTCTCTACAACTTTTTCCAGTACACCATGTCCTACCAGTCTTTGGTCAGATGCTTGATTGGCATGATCAACGGAGATACCAAAGTTACCCAGCAATTCAGTAGGGATTTTGTGGATGTGATTTTCAAGTGTTTTTTTTTTTTTCTCTTCCAGAATCAGAGACTTTGAAAACTGGTAGAAGAAATCAGAGTATCTAGAATGTCATCATCCATACATATGTATAAACTCATCCTCAGTATTCTTTGGATACTGTGAAGAGAGATGAAGTCAGGGAGTGGCTTTCACCTTTGGGATAGTAGAGTCCACCCATGTTAAAGCATAGTAATACTTGGCATAATCTTTCTAAGTCTTATTTTCTTCCAGTACTAATGGTATATGGCATATATATAAGTATCATGGCACACAGGGACCAGAAATACGCTGCATCTGCACAACAGCCCCCCACCAGGAGCCCCCTGCAGTCTGGTGGCATAGGTACGAGGTTCTGATCTTAGCTAAGCCAGGCTGGTTGTCTCTTCAGAGGAGCATTTGGCTTTGAAGACTGTAGGATGGGGCCTTTCTTAAAACTAGTTTCTTACAACCAGGTTTTATTGTATGTTGCTTCTCTTAACTTGTATTTCTCTTGAAATTTTCTGTTTGTTTTTCCTACTTTCCTGTGTCATGTAAGTGTATCAGGACTGCAGAGTTGCTTAAGAAATAGAAAATGATCCTTTTTCTCTCCCACCTCTTTCAGTGGTAGATTAGTTCAAAGTGCAGAGCATCTCATTTACTGGTCAAAATTGGAAAACTGAGCTGCCTAATGTCAAAAGTAGTTGTTACTCATTTGGGATGTGACTACAATAAGCTTAATCCACTAGTACAAGTAGCAGCATAGTGAAGCCCAAAAGCAGCAGTCGTAGGGCTGCTTGCTGTATAAACAGAGCAAAACACTTCCCTGTTCATCTGAAGAATTGTCCCTATAAAACAAATGAGCAGGTAAGTAACCAGAAATGCATGTCAAAGTCATGTTTTTTTGTCAGTGTGTCTTATGTTGGCAGTTGTTTTGTAGCTTCACTGAAGGAACTGTGATGTTAACAGCTCTTTGAAGCAATTTCTTCCTGATGTGACTTTGTAACTGTTTTCATTAGAACAGATGATCTGTAACCCTAATGCCACTTCTCCAGTTTCTGCCAGAAATGCTGTTTGGTAATGTGTGTTAATGGCTATGCAGTTCCTGACTTGTTTTCAGCACAGCTGGAAATTGTCATTCTGTTTCTATAGATGTGAAATTTCCATTCTCTTCAAGAATGATGGGAGAAGCTATCCTGACTTCTTCTTTAGCAGCGTGAATCAGCTGTCATGTGAAAGCCTCTTTCTGAACACAAAGATGGGGATTTTTGCATTTTTTTGAGGTTTAAACTTGAGCTCAGACAACAGCCAGTACATGCTGCACACAGTACATGCACTGGTAACAGTCGAAAAGTCTCTCCTCTCTCCTGTAATTTAAACAGCATATTATGTGGTTTCTTCATGCCAGTCTTTATTTAAAGAAATCCCATAAACTAAGTCATCAAATATGTCTCCTTTTCTTTAGAGCCTTCACAGGTCTCCCATAAACTCTGGGTGCATTTACCCTGGCTCTGAAAATGCCACATTTAATCTACCTTTAACTCTCCTCTTTATGGCTGGTTCCCTGGAACTGTGTATTTTATGTGTCCGTTTTTAGTCATGATTAGTATTTTAAGAGCTAGTTGCCCATTTTGGTAATAAAAGCTTTGCATTCTGGTGTCACCATATAAAAGCTGGGGGAACAGGGGAGGAAGGCAGGCTAGGGCAGCTGTGTTAAGTCATCTTGGCACTGCAAAGGGCATAAAATTGTGTTTTACCATCTGTGGCTGGTAGCAAGAATAAATATTATTCAGTGTTAGTCTAAGTGA